>NC_140350.1:11824877-13024877 GCF_963514085.1 Chelon labrosus | reverse complement strand
GGAGAGTCAGGGATGAAGGAGGACCAGTACCCGTAGAGAGTCCGTTTCTCTACAGCCTTTACCACCGCTAGCAGACAGTGTAACGCTCCCTGACGCACGCGACCATGGTTAAGTCTGAAAGTGGAAAAACACGGCAGATTGAAATTCATATCCATAGACTTTATAAACATGCTACTGCCAACATGGACCATTGTGAGCAGTGTCTTTCTGTACCTTAATTTGCTCTGTGCGTTGCCCTCTGGATCAGAAAACTCTGAGTCAGAGCTGGTGCGCTTCCAGGACGGGTAGAGTAACAATGCAGAGGGTTTAGGTAAGGCCTCTGCCTCACCTCTACCTCCCTCCCTTTCCCCTCCTTTCTGGAGTACAGGCACCGTCTCTCTATCTTCCTCCTCCCCATCATCGCCTTTGCTCTCCTCCGTTTTTGTCTTCTTCCCCTTTCCTTTGGATTTTCTCTTTTTATTCTGCAAATACATTCAACAACAAAAATGAATGTTTCATCACTGAATTTAATAGTACCAGCAAAAATGACACCTCTTCTTACCCCTGAAGCTTTCCCTGGTGCAGTGGCATCCTTTGGTGGTTCAGGAGATTTCAGTGATTCAGCAGGTTTTGGTGCAGAGAGACCTTCATACTGCGGAAGAGGTGCTGGGTACAGCACGGCCGGCCACTCGACACTCACACCTGGAGCTCCCAGGAACATTAACCTCTGCAGAATGCAAGACTCGAAATTAATGATAAAGCTAAAATAGAAGGCAACAGAAAAGAGTGCAGGTGTGGCGATTTCACACCTTAAGAGCAGCGAGGGAAGATCCAAGCTCCTCCCCTCCACCAAATTTCCACTTTCCACCGGAGAGACAACACTGAAGCCCCTTCAGAGCTGCTTGGAGCACCTGCACAGAGGACACAAAGGCACAATCAGCTGTGATTAAATGTGTTTTTTTCTCACTAAAATGTTTTGTGCATTATACACTTTATCAGTACCATGCAGTAGAAGAGTTCGTCGGTGTTGGGGGGTTTGGGTGAGTGCAGCGTTGTCAGGAAGACTCTGAAACATACACTTCTGTACTGATCATCCAAAGGCGGCTGACCAGGGATCCTGGAGAGAGACAATCAAGCAGAGAGACAAATTACCATGAGTACAAGACTGAATAGGAAGGAACATTTAGCTAAACAAATACAACTGAAAGGCCTAGATTGTGACCTCGAATGCAAATAAACATCCTTAAAGAACTGATAGTTGACACAGGTCTAAAGCTGAATCAAGACTCATATGTTAGTCAACACGAGAAAAGTAAATTATGTTTAAAAAAAAAAAAAAGAAGTTTGGAGTTGCTTTGAAATAAGACATTTACTCAAATTATTTTACATTAACTGCTGAAAATATATGTCAAAGATGGATTACACTATTAATATGTAGATGGCAGCAAATATCATTGTCATTTAAGATACAAAGAAATGTTCCCACAAAGTCACACAGTTTAAATATTTAATTTCCCTTGTTATAAAGTGAATCCAGGTTGGGATATTTAAAGTTATGCCTGGATTAATTCATTCTGGCTCCAAGATACGTAGTCATAAATCCAACATTTACAGACAATTTCTTCAGAAATCAGAGCAGAGAGACACTGAATCCTACCTGAGACAGACGTTGGCCATGCAGGTAAGAGCAACACGCTGCAAATCCATATTGGGCTGAGATGGAGAACTGTACTGCAGGAGGACTCCATCTTCACCCAGTAAGTTGCTGAGGTGCTATGAATGAGCAATATAAATATAAATATAAATATATATATATTCACAATACACTTTCACAACGTGCTCTGTATAAAAATGTACCTGGTGGCACTGAGGTCCATTGCCATACACTACTGTGGAGAGAGCCAGGAGGACATCTGAATGTGTCCAGGTGCTGCATACTTTCAACGCACTGGAAGTATAGTTCATCAATACATCCAGGGTCTGTTCATCCATTATTACCTTGAAGAACGCCAATGAGAACAAAAGAAAGAGCACGTTGGACAATGTGACTCAGACTGAAATTACATTATACTGAAATGTACATGCAAATGTATATACATGGGTAAGTGCCGTTACCTTCAGTTGATTGAGTAGATGATGAGCTAGTTGGCACAGTTTGATGACTAAATGTTCTTGACTCAGCGGCACAAGACAGCTGGCATGTTTCAGCAGAGCACACACATCCTGGACAGGAAAACAAGAGTCTTAGCATGAAAAACAATAATAATCCTTGATGTTGGTTTAGATTGCTGAGAAGAAGTAATGCAAAGTAGCGATGATAAGATAAGAAATAAAATTATCCTCTATTTGTCCCACAGAGGGGATTTGCAGTGTTGCAGCAGGATATAGTTTACAGGACAGAGCACACAGTAAATATTTGAGAATTAAATACAATAGAAGTTCTCTGTAAGAATATGTAAACATATGTTATTGCACAGATATTACAGTTGTAATGTGGGTAGTTTCCAAGTAGTTGCTTGGGTGGTCTACATTGTTAGTGGGGCTATACTAGGTGGGTCGCTATGTTGCTATGTTGTGCGGTTGCTAGGGCACTGGATGGCTGTTTGGTGGTGGCCAAGTTGTTTTGAGGTGGCTGTCATGGTGATTTTTAGTTGGTTGTTAGGTTGTAAGGGGATGGCTACCATGGTGATTTCTACTTGGTTGTTAGGTTGTTAGGAGATGGCTGCCATGGTGATTTTTAGTTGGTTGTTAGGTTGTAAGGGGATGGCTGCCATGGTGATTTCTACTTGGTTGTTAGGTTGTTAGGAGATGGCTGCCATGGTGATTTTTAGTTGGTTAGGTTGTTAGGAGACGGCTGCCATGGTGATTTTTAGTTGGTTGTTAGGTTGTAAGGGGATGGCTGCCATGGTGATTTTTAGCTGGTTGTTAGGTTGTAAGATGGCTGCCATGGTGATTTCTAGTTGGTTGTTAGGTTGTTAGGAGATGGCTGCCATGGTGATTTTTAGTTGGTTAGGTTGTTAGGAGATGGCTGCCATGGTGATTTTTAGTTGGTTGTTAGGTTGTAAGGGGATGGCTACCATGGTGATTTCAAGTTGGTTGTTAGGTTGTTAGAGATGGCTGCCATGGTGATTTTTAGTTGGTTGTTAGGTAGTATGGGGATGGCTGCCATGGTGATTTTTAGTTGGTTGTTAGGTTGTAAGGGGATGGCTACCGTGGTGATTTTTAGTTGGTTGTTAGGTTGTAAGGGGATTGCTGCCATGGTGATTTTTAGTTGGTTGTTAGGTTGTAAGGGGATGGCTACCATGGTGATTTTTAGCTGGTTGCTAGGGCGTCGGTTGCTAGGGGTTTCTATGTCGTGTTGTATTGTTTCTATGGTGACCTTAGTGGGTCGCTAGGGTACAACTACATGGTTAATAGGGTGTGGTATGTGTTATTAGTGCCAACAAAATCGGAGGCTGATTGGAATAAATTGGGTTTATGAGTGCTGCAGTGATTGTTGATGAGGGCTGAAGGTAAGGTAGCAGACTAAGGACCAAATTGAGCGTGTGTTACCTCTGGCCGTATGTTGATGTTGGGGTCCAAGCTTCTGTTGTAGTTCTCGGAGAGGAGCTGATCAAACAGCCGGTTGAGCTCCTCTCTGAGTTGGCCAGAGTCTGCTCGCAGGGCTCGGAGCTTTGCGGCGCAGCGGGAAAACTGTTTCTCGGCGTCGGACGCTTCACTCCAACCATCGGCCGCCATCGGAGTGAACGGGGCGGCTTCAGCGGACAGAGTCACGGGGGAGAAAGCGGGGACGCCACGGCGGCCAAGAGCCGGCGCTGACACTCCTGCTTGAGCCGCCATAGTTTCAACCCCGGAAGTATTTCATCAACTTCGGTGGTTATTGAGCTTCTGGTGAAGCTTCACATCCTAGTGTCAGGCTCATTACTGCCTCCTACAGTGGAAACGAGTAACAACCAAGTGTACAAGTTTGGCTTCTGTATTTATTTTTTACTACTAACTACTGCACATGGGAATAGAAATAGCTCTATGGAAATACAATGAATAATATAGTAGTCTTGTTGTTTCTAGCACTTGGCCACATCAGTTTCTACCATCTTTAAAAAAAATAATGACAAATGGATGCATGTTGTAACACTGTACAATGTGCCATGTTTTAAGATACAACTGAAAAATAACAAACAAGGGGACATCGACTTTTCAACATAAAGTTTATTTTCTGTTATTAAATCTTGCGCCGAGACAGCTGTACTCACAATAATTGTATTGTTTCAACAGTTTTCTTCATTTTCTGTAGCCCAATTTCATATTCTGGTTATGTTTATTGATAAAATAGTTAATCTTAAAAGTTTGTGTTACTTTGAAGCAAATATAGGGGGGAAAAAAGAGTAAAGTGCCTCCTCTAAATGAAGGGCAGCCATCTACCTTCAGTTTATATCACAGGGTTAATGTTAGATTTTCCTAGACTCTACTTCCCTTAATATTTTCCGTTATTCTGACTGAAATAAATTTAAGCTCCACAAACCATCTGCCAGAGATTCATTTCATTTATTTATGCCTTATTTTTTGACACATCTTACTGCCTACAGCTGCCTTTTTTTTGGATTGACATTATGTCCCCTGCACAAACCAACAATACTCCCAAGACACGTGACCATATCACATGCGTAATAAATAAAATCAAGCCGCACATACACGGGGCACATTTTGAACCAATTTACTGTCTCAAAGTTATTTTGTGCTTGACATGTTGAAAACAATACCAGACGACCGCACACTCAATTACATTCCAGAGATATACAGCAGCAACATCGTAAAATATCCACAACTCAAGTGTAAACAGGAATGTTCAAGCATGTACAAAACCCTAAATCTCTCAGCGTGTAACATTCTTTATTAAGTGTTAAGCAACAGTCTTGGCTTTTTCCACTCTTCATCAGCTGACACTGAAAATTAAAGGCATTTCAACGAAAACTCTGTTGCTCTGATTTAATTCAATGAAATTAAGTTATTACACAACATATGAAATAATGTACACGTCTGCATCGTCACACAGCAAAACATCTGGAAATCAGGAGCAATAATAATAATGATTCTGACAGATGTGCAAATGTTGGCATGAGTAGTTCTACATTGGCATTTTCTATGAATGGCACATCACCAGTCCAGGCAGGTGGCAAAAAGTAACAACCTAAGAAAGCAGGAAATCAGGAGGCTGGCATGGAAAGGTGGTGGCACAGATGCATTTAGAGCTGGACTAAAAGTAGTTTCAGGAGAGGGAGGGGGTGGCGTTTCAGCCTGACTTGAACAGTAGAATAGCCACTTGACCCAGGTAGAAGTAGATGAAATGCTTCGTCTCGTGCGTCACGTAGCTGCCGAAGTTCCTCCCAACAATGCAGTGCCATGTGGGGTTGTACTTCTTGTCAAACTCCTGAGAGAGGAACAATAAGTGGCATATCATAAACCAGAGGGCTTTTTAATAAGTTTCAACGTATGTTCGGACTAATTTACCTTTTTGACGAAGGCGGCGATGTCCTTCTCTATGTTGTACTTCTCCATGGCCTGCATGGCACAGTCCACGGCATCCTGCTGCATTTCGTCAGACATATCTGCGTTTTTTATCACGGCCTTCTTGTCAGACATGATGGCTGTAAGGGAGAAAATAAACATTTAAGTTTCTATACTTTATTTACTACTTGCAGCATGTTAACATCGTCCACTTGGCCCAGGTAGAACTGCCATGACTGACCCCACTGCTTGCTTACAGAAACTGTCTCTGGCTATTTGCATTATGAATTGAGGATTTACATGAAATGAATTGAGTACTAAATGAGTCAGGCATCTTATCCATCCACACTGACGGGTGTTTGGCATTTTACATAGTTATGCAAGTCAAGAACAGTCCATGTTAGCATCACAGTCCTCAAAAGAAAGGCACCAACATGTCATGATATTTCATAATTCGCCCCCCAAAAAAAGGTGCACCTGTGCTCTGCAGCAGACAGTCTTACAGCTGTGGTTGAATGCTGATGTAGGAGCAGACATTGCTGCACACATTCAACAGCATTTTAAACATTTCTGTAAGTGTCACAAGCTGCTGGACTTGTCAGGTTTGCAAACAATGCCCAGAAAGTGGAGGCAGTATTCATGCAGCTGGGGCAGATTAGCATGCAAGCAACACACACCTTAGCATCCACTCTCACCTGCTCACAGTGAGCAGGCTCCATTAGCAACACACGCAGCAATGTATTATGTTAATAAAAATGCAGCTGGCTCTTACCGTCTTTCGGCGAAGTTCTAATATTGAGATGTGTGTGTGCGATGCGGGAAGCTGCACAGTTTTCACTTCATTTATGGAAGGAAGCGTGGTGCGTCCGATCCGCCCTCCCACTTCACATCCACCGCGCGATTGGCTCCTGCGAGGCCTCCACCCTGCCCACGGCGTTTTCTACTTGCGGACAGTGCCCGCATCTTGTTTCCACCCAGAATGCACCGTTTTCACCCACACCCTCCCCTCGGAGAGGCGTGATCGACCCTGGTGATCAGGTTGATCGATAGTATTGATCTGCAGAACCTGGGAGAGCTTGCAGCACATTCTAATGTAGATCAGACTGAGAGGAGGGCACGAGAGGGATTAGATATACAGCTTCAAGAGGAAATGTTAAGGACAAATACATGCAGGAAAAACTGGATTATAAAACTGATATTTATTTAACCAATTTGTACACTGCCTGGCCAAAAAAAGTCACCACCTGGATTTACCTAAGCAAATAGGTACGAGCCTCCTATTGGATAATTACTGCATGGGTGATTATCTTTCAGCTGGCAACAAGTTATTTAACCCCAACTGATGCAATGAGTAGCTTCTCATTTCTTAAACAACCATGTCTAAAGACACATCCTGTGATCGTGGAAAAGATGTTAGTCTGTTTGAGAAGGGTCAGATCATTGGCATGCATCAAGCAGAGAAAACATCTAAGGAGATTGAAGAAACTACTAAAAATGGGTTAAGAACTGTCCAACGCATTATTAAAAACTGGAAGGATAGTGGAGAACCATCGTCTTTGAGGAAGAAATGTGGTCTGAAAAAAATCCTGATTGATCGTGATCGGCGATCACTTAAACAACAGCAGAACTCAAGGCTATGTTTAATAGTGAAAGTAAGAACATTTCCACGCATACAATGTGAAGGGAACTCAAGGGATTGGGACTGAACAGCTGTGTAGCCTTAAGAAAACCACTAATCAGTGAGGCTAACTGGAAAAAAAAGTCTTCAATTTACTAGGGAGCATAAAGATTGGACTCTGGAGCAATGGAAGAAGGTCATGTGGTCTGATGAGTCCAGATTTACCCTGTTCCAGAGTGATGGGGGCATCAGGGTAAGAAGAGAGGCAGATGAAGTGATGCACCCATCATGCCTAGTGTCTACTGTACAAGCCTGTGGGGGCAGTGCTATGATCTGGGGTTGCTGCAGTTGCTCAGGTCTAGGTTCAGCAACATTATGTTGCCCAAAGAATGAGGTCAGCTGACTACCTGAATATACTGAATGACCAGGTTATTCCATCAATGGATTTTGTCTTCCCTGATGACACAGGCATGTTCCAAGATGACAAGATTCATCAAATTGTGAAAGAGTGGTTCAGGGAGCATGAGACATCATTTTCACACATGGATTGGCCACCACAGAGTCCAGACCTTAACCCCACTGAGAATCTTTGGGATGTGCTGGAGAAGGCTTTGTGCAGTGGTCAGACTCTCCCATCATCAATACAAGATCTTGGTGAAAGCTTATCGAAACAATGCCACAGCGAATGGGTCCTGTAATCAAAGCTAAAGGCGGTCCAACTAAATATTAGAGTGTGAACTTTTTTTTTTGGCCAGGCAGCGTATAATCTATACATAAAGGAACAGCATTCAAACTCCCTGACGGTCAGAGTCTCTGTCCATGGTACTGAAACGGCAAACCACATTCAGTTCAATCGATAATCATTTTCAAACCTTACTCAAAATGCTATGCATATGGATATCAGAAGCTTTACACTGTAACATTAATCTTATTTTTTAACTTTAATGGTGTTGTGTTGTGCTACTTTTAATGTACTTGTTGTATAGTTGTTACCGTAACAGCCAGTTAACACCAGCTATTATTCTATTAATCTAAAAAAACATGACACACAGAATGACCTTTGACAATGACTCCTTAAACTAGGTCTTCAAATATTTGTGAAATTTCTTCCAAACTGTTACTGGTGTTCTTTGGTTTAATTCAGTAACAATGAACAAGTTTTGTTGTTTGTAAAATAACCATAACCTCTAACCATAAAAAATAAACTTCAACATAACATGCTGAGTACTACCATTTATTTTTTTTTCCCAGCTGATTACTTGCTCCAGTATCGGGATCACTCATTATCTTAGTCTTGCTTATTTGTTAATCTCATTTTAGGTTCATATCGTAGGTTTGATTAATAATTAATCCAACAGAAAGTGGGCCTTTCTGTGTGGAGTTTGCATGTTCTCCCTGTGTCTGTGTGGGTTCTCTCCAGGTACTCTGGCTTCCTCCCACCGTCCAAAGACATGGTGGTTAGGTTCATTAGTGATTCTAAATTGGTCGTAGGTGTGAATGGTTGTCTGTCTCTCTGTGTTAGCCCTGCAATAGACTGGCAACCTGTCCAGGGTGTACCCTGCCTCTCACCTGATGACAGCTGGATAGGATCCAGCCCCCTGGCGACCCTCCAGAGGACAAGCAGTTACAGAAAATGAATGAATAAATGAATGATGGATGCCATTTTCCAGGTGCTCCAGGTCTGACTTTAGCCTGCAATCTGGCAGTGCCATCAAATAAACTATGCAGCTGATGGACTAAACAAGTTAGTTGAGGCAGAGGGAAGCAAAAATATGCCACACAATGCCGCTTTAAAATGATTTTAAACGGATGTTCCAGACAGTACGAGAACTCAAATAAACTAATGAAACCAAAATATTATGCTTTGGTATTTGTTTATTCAGGAAAATGATAAAATATTACATTTGTGTTAGGTGCAAAACTAAGTGTACCTGTAGGCCAAATTAAGAGTCGATCTGACTCAGGTGTGACTCAGTGCTTGTTTAAAAAAAAATGATAATAATAATAACTCAGGAATTTGTCTGAGTTTGATCTTCACAACACGTTTGTGGAAGTGTGGATGGCATGGACAAAGGAGCTTTCCGAGGAGCTCAGTAAAAGAGTTGTTGATCATCAGGCGGGAAAAGTTTAGCCATCTCATAAGAGTTTGGAATCAACAAATAAACAGTCAGACAGCTTGTGAACAAATGGAGGAGATTTAAGGAGTGGTCGACCAACAACGATCACTCCAAAAGCAAGAGGCAAAACCGTCCGAGACGTCACAAATGAATCCAGGGTAACTTCTAAGCGACTAAAGGCCTCTCTCACATTGGCTAATGTCGATGTTTATGAAAACACCATTAGGAGAACAATGAACAACCATGATGTGCATGGCAGAAAGCTACTGCTCTCCAAAAAGAACATTTCTGCCCTTCTGCAGTTTGCTAAACATCATGTGGAGAAGAAGACTACTGGAAAAATGTTTTGTGGATAAATGAGACCAGTTTAGTTTAAATCAGAAACGTCATGTAATAGTATGTATTCCAGCATCAGAAACTCATCCCTTCTGTGAAATAAGGGGGTGGTAATGTCCATGAACGGGCCTGTTTTATTTCATCTGGGCCAGGACGTATTGAGTGATGATGTCTGAAGTATACCAACCTGCACAATGGAAATCACACCAGATGCTGAAAACAAGGGTTCATCTCAGATATTCATTAATTTTCTGTAACCCCAGTCTATCGCAGGGCTAACAATGAGACAGGCAAAAACTCAGGCGATGCATCAATGAGAAGATTCAGGAAAACACAACTTGAGAGACTGGGATTCAGACGTGCAAAGACGTACACGTTATCTCCCCAGTTCATACTGCAAAATCTGTCTTAGGGTAGATAGAGGAGGGCCCTTAGAGGGGCTATTGTTGGAGTATTGTTGACGCACTCTATGGCCTTCATTGGTTTAAAGGGATTTAATTGTTGTTATTGCAAAATATGCTAAACAGTAGTCATCTGGAAGCCCCTGTCCACATTGTTTTCATGGGGCTTGAAACAACTGATAGCTTGATTGATAGATGGCTAGCTTAAAATCACCTAGCACCAACACACAACTGCATGTGTACAGGTGTATGTTTTAAAGCCACCGTTGGATTAATACAGGAAAAGAAAAACAAAACTCACTTTAATGTTACTGAACATTTTATTAAAAGAGAATAAAGCTTTGAAATACTGGAGATTATACTTAAGAAAACCAGCCACCTTTGGAAAAGACTAACCTAAGAAAAGAGATACAAACCACTTAACGGTGGCATTCCCGTGTTGCCTCCCAGACCACCCTCTGCCCTCCCTCCTCCCTTTGCCCACTATTTACCACTCTCCTTATGCGTGTGGATCCATCCTGTACCTCCCAGCCCTCCTCCTCGATTTGATCCGATCTCTGCTCTTCTTTTTTTTTATTACAAAAATTTGAAAAATAATCAATCATCACTGTGCCATCAGTAATCCTGTCTGTCTTCTGTCCCACACAAAATTGGGAAAAAAAATATTTGGATAATTCGAAAGCCAATTTGAATATCTTGCTAGAACGTTTTTTTTTTTCCGGTTTCACGGGGGTTATGTGGACAGGGCCGGGGGTCGTGCTCCATGTCTCCATCCTGAAGCCTAATCCTAAATCCTGATCTGATCCTGAATCCTGATCCGGCTCCGGTATGGGGAGACAATGAGCCCAGTCCAAACCTTCAGAATACCAGCAAACCAAAGAGAAGGAGGCGAGTTAGAATCACACCTTCAGAAAGTACGCCAAGAAATTTATATTAATGCAGCTACCAAAGTAAGGGACATCATCTATAGTTAAAAGATGAGAAAAAGCAAGCTTTGGGTCTCCAAATACGGCATAGAGAACTTGAAACATTTAATAGCGTCACTCTATTATAAAGTGTAAAAAAAAAAAAAAAAAAAAGGAGAGAAAAAAACGCCTTATAATGCAGATTTCACAGTTAACAAGGCACAGCCATCATACCATTGGTGCCATATTTGACTCCTCCTCCTCCTGTTTATCCTAATTTGAACTGTTTCCTCTGTTCCCATCCTATCTTGTTCCTCTGAACTCTACAGAGAGACACACAAGAAGGTCAAAGGACAGTAGTATATGTTTAAAAGAAGTAAAACTATTTGCAAATGAAACGAAAAATATAAAGCAGTCAACTGGGACATTCAGGAGAAGTACAGAGACGAGAGAAAGGTGGATAGCAGAAACAGAAGGTTTGTGAGAAGAGGAAAAGGGAAAGATGGACTTGTAGACAAACCACATTCATCTGGTCTGCAGATATCGGAAAAAATAAAAAAAATAAAACTGCAACAGAAAGTAGGTGGAAAGGGAACACATGACCTGACAGTGTACACAGGTGACACGTGGATGATCCTTGGTGAGTATACAGGATTTGTTAAGTGAACATTTTCTCTCCGGCTCTGAGGTACATCAACGCTTTAGTTTAGTAAATTTAGGTGCGAGAGCGGGAGCGGGAGCGCCGGGGAGAGTAACGCGGAGAGCCTCTGCCGCGGCGTGGAGAGTAGCTGCGAGAACCGCTCTTGCTTCTGCTTCGGCTTCGACTGCGGCTGCGAGAGCGAGAGCGACCGTAGCTGGGGCTGCGAGGGCCGTCCGTCTTCACACGAATGTAGGCCGTCTCTCCCTGGACACAAACATGCATACACATGACTAACCCTTCATTACCGTATTAAAACTGCTGTGCGACACTGATGCAGACACCTGAAGAAGTCCACTTCTAGAGTTTCGTGTGACACATCAGACACTATAAAACAACTAGCATGTAGGATTTAGGGGTATCCATTAACAAAACTGTAATTTACACAAACACCTGCTTTGGAGTGAGAGGTCTCCCTATATGCACGACTGCTCTGTTCCAGGTAATGAACAACAAAGTATGCATGCTGAAAATTTTAAATGTAAAAGGCTTTACATCAGACTTCACTTACTGCCTAGTAATATTCAGTCACTCCTTGTTTTCTTCATTTTAGCCTAACCATCCTTTACGTACCTCATGAGAACGAAACTTGGTGTTATCCAGTTTACGGACAGCGTAGGTCATGTCTTCTTTGCGTACAAACTCCACCACTCCGGTGCCGTCACGGAACACGTCCGCATAACATACATCACCTGCCTCTCGCATGTGATCCTTCAGGTCCTGCCAGCTGCCACTGGGTGGAAGACCTGAGGAGGAAAAACAAATAAAAGGTGGCATTAGATTCAAACATTCAAATATAGACTTATAAAATCTGCAAAGAGAAACAAGGTACCTACCTGACACAACAACCCTGTTTTCTGAGCGCCGTGAAGGGGGACCGTACCTTCCCCTTGGGGGTCCCATCCCTCCACCACCTCCTCCACCTCCACCACCTCCGCCGCCGCCGCCGCCGCCTCCTCCTCCTCCTCCTCCTCCCCTTCCACTTCTAGGAAACTCAACACGCAGCCGGTAGCCGTCGTAGTCATAACCGTCGCGTCCATAAACAGCATCCTCCGCATCCCTGTGAAATTCAAGAGGTAATAATCAAAAACTAGTCAATGAATCCAAGTATCAGTTCAGCAGATTAGTTTGATTTGGCCTCAAATGACTGAATCTGTGAGTAACATGCATGTTATTATTTTAAGTTTATTTAAAATAATATACAAATCTTGTCCTGGTCAGCATAAATTTGGGGTCCATTACTATTTTAATTGTAGTATGAAGGAAAAAATCAAGTCTCTCATCAAAAACCTTTTGGGGAAAGAGTCAAGAAATGTTGCCATGTATCATCTTTATTAAATAAAGCCAGTAAAATAAACAAAAAAGGTTGCTTGTAATGTATAATGGCAGAGAAACTGTGCGAAAAAAGCTGAGTAAAAAAAAAAAAAAAAGTTAACATTATGCATGGCGTGCACAACAATATCAGTTTAACAGAATCTAAGACAATAGAAAATTTGCACATTTGAGAAGCTGGGATGAGAAAATGTTGGACATTTTAATAAATAATCAAAATTTAAGACAATAAAGTTTTCAACTGTGATTTACTTGCAGTGGGTTTATTTCCCACCAAAACACCACCACTCACTCGCCAGGTAAAATATTTACAATGAATGCATTTTATTATCGGTCTCCTGCACTAAATCTTAGCTTTATGAATGTTATGGTATTCAGCGTTTGTTTAAAAAAATAAAATAAAAAAAACACATAAAAAGCGTGGTTTCGTTTTGGAGGCTGTTTGTAGTACTACTGAATTGTATTCTATTGTACCAACACGTGTTTCTATTGTTTTTAAGTTACGTCACATTAGAATGCATTTGTTTTCACTAGAGCAGCTAATGTTTTGACAAGTTAGTGTGCATCGGATATTAATTTAATTGGGCGCACCCCAGCTAATGTGGTCTACTCTACAACAGGCCTCGACAACAGCGGAATCTCTCAGTAAAGCACAATATACTGCACCATGCACCGAGTGCTACACCCACAAAATTAAAGATTAGGTTTAAATAAATAAAATAAACAAATACTTCCGGGTATAATTAATAAACTATAAATAAACCGATTGCAGGCGCCAATTTATACAGCTCTGTGAAGTGAAAGCATGTTTGTGTGTAGCTAGCTAGCTAGCTAACACAGGAGGTAGCGCTAGGACGTGCGTGGCGAGGCACTGCAGCTCACCTCGGGTCCTCGAACTGCACGAAGGCGAACGGCGGTCCTCCTCTTCGGTTCTTCAGATCAATGTCACGAATTGACCCGTATTTGTAAAATAAGTCTTCGACGTCTTTTGAACGGATATCTGGCGGCAGATTGCCCACATATATGCGACAGTCGTTGCTTCCCGCTGGTCCTCGAACAATACCTCCGCCGGACATGATGGCGCAAAGCTAGCTAACGTTAGCGGTGATGGGGAATTAGCAAGCTAGTTAGCAGGTCTCCTCCTGCAAGAAAAAAATGTGTAAAATTGCGCTCAGGTAGCAAAGAGAATATAAGAACTGAACGTTATTTAATACGTTGCAGCTACAGCTCAACGTGAAGCTGAAACCCTTCGAGGTAGGCGCCAAATCAGAAAAATAAGCAGCAGCTAAAAGTTGTGAGCGGCAACCGCAATTAACAACCCATTCTTCTTCGGTGGTGCCGATAAATTACAACTATATTTAAAGGGTAACATACCGCCACCTACTGGAGCGTGGAGCTCCACCCTACTGCAACTGCACTGCCTGCGGCTGAAAAAACAATCTCACACAAATAAACATGAGGAAGTATTATAATTGTGTCATGTAGATGTATCTCCTGTATACAAATCCATTAAAAATAAAACCTAATCAGTATTTAGTTTAGTCTTGTGATTAAGCTGAGCCAAGCAATGCCGATAAAAACAGCAGGCTGCCTCGAAATGTGTTAAAAAGGCAGTTGAGTTAATCCTGGTGACATTATTTTATCTGCCTATTATTTACAAAAAAAAAACGAGTTGTGCATTTGGTTTTTATTTCTTTATAACTTAAAAGAGTTCAAATATAAAACCTGTACAAATTAACAACAATTCAAGCTTTCAGTACAGTGTTTGACAGTCACCAGCAGCCGCTCATTAAAATCTTAAAACAGACATGAATCCTCATAAAAAAAAAAATTATACATGACTTATACTGTTACAAATGAACTTTTCTCCATGCCTGCTTTTGATCTTGAATGTAAAACAACACTAAAAAACAGTTGTCTCATGTTTATTACTGTTTTTCAGTCCTTTTTGGCTTGCTTTTCTCTGCGCTTCTGTCTTGCCTCGGACACTATTTTGAGCAGTGACAGCAGAATAGGCACACACATTGGCAGGAAGAGTGGTATGTAGATAGCGAACTTCTGGTCGTCAGGAAAGTAAAGGAGGTGGAGGAGTGAAGGGTCAAAGAAGGCTTTCTCTGATGCCAAGATGGCCTCTTTACTGTACTGCAGAGCAAAGCCGAGATTCCCGGCCTCCAGCTCAGCCACGGCCAGCTGCAGAGATGAGACAGCACTGGACACCTGAGAGACAACAGAGGCAAAAAGAATCACAGGTTAGATAAAACGTATTTAGACTCAATTAAAATGCACAATAATGGTTAGATTTAATGAGCCTGATAGAAGGTTCACGTTGGCACATCTCTTTATCAACAAAACAGTTGTTTCTCATGTCTTTTTCAGTTGACCTGGAAGCTGCAATTGCATTTTTAGAAGCAGTTATGTCGCATTATAAAATATTTTTTTATACTAAAGCAATAAAACTTTTCCTTCAATTAAAAATAAGGAACATAAACATCACTCTCTCATGCATGTGCACGGTTAGGTAAGACTGAAGCAAATGCAGGTCCATATGCATTTTACCTGCTCTGCAATGTTGTCATTGATAACAATGTTGCCTATCTGGTCTAGCAACTGGGCCAGAGAGGTGATGGTGGTGGTTGCAGTTGCAATATTTTCTACGCTACGACTCCACATGAGGCGGTCCAGCTCCCAGTCGGCCAGTCCTGTACTGCCACACTGCGCCACGAGGAAGCCAGCGGGAGGGGCTGAAGATTGCACACCCAGCAACAGTCTGAAAAGAAATGTTAACGTAAAGTTACCCAGCGTCTACTCAAAACAAAACAGCCGTCAGTCAGTAGGCTAACGCTTACCGAAGCTGTGCGAGGAAGACGCCCATGACTTTTGCCATGTTTATGTTGACGTCGACAGGAAACTCGGGCTCTGACCCATAGAAACCATTAACATTATAAACCTAAAGGGACAAGAACAATTTTTTTTTATGGATACAGTACACAACAAAACAAAATAAGAGTGTAAAATTGCAGTGTAGGTATTATTAAAATCTAACATATTGACTTGTATTAAGTTATAACAATTGTATTTAGATTATTATCACCTGTGTAGATTATCTTACCATAATTCCACCCCACCGTGGAGAGTGAAATGCATTAGAAGGCACTTCCTGTTTCTTATGGTCATGGATGTAAAGGGGTGAGTGGTGGGAATCCGGGACGTAAAGAAGGAAATTCAACACTGGGTTGGAGGACGCAGCATTAGAGCCTGATATGCAAAAAAAACCCAACACACAGCTCAATGTAAATACACCAGAACAAACTAAATCACGTTCCTTATTTTGGCAAACACTGGAAAAACTCTTTCACCAAGTCTAGCCTCCACCGGGTTGATGACATGTGCAAGGCTGTCAGCGTTGAGTGTGTAGGCACCGCGGCTGCTGTCAAATCGTGGGTTCACACCGAGCATGGCGTAGTACAAAGTCTGCGAAAGGAACGTGTACGTTAACAAACAGCAGCTGAGGATGTTTTCGTGGTGATGAACAAACATGCGCACTCTGTACCTGAGAGTCGATGCTAAAGTTGGCCACAGGGGACAGTTTTGTAAGCAACGGTTGAATATAGGTCTGAACGGCACCTTCTATGTCCCAGTGCAGCCGGTGTGACTTTGGATCCGGGTTCAACAGACTGAATGTTATCTCATAGCCTAAAGGAAGGATGAGAATGAGCACATGCAAACTGAACCAGAAAATAATCTCTTCTACTTCATGGCTGTAACAAAGACCAACCTGGGCTGGATTTGAAGGCTCTCATGCTGTCAGCGATGCTCTCTTTGTTGCCAGGAGTGAAACGGACTCTGTCACTGAGGGCAGCGGTGATATCTCTGTGGCTAAAAGACATCACCTGCAGCACCTGCTTGAGCCGAGGCTCCAGGTGAGCCAGCAATTGCTCGAGAGTCTTGCCCACTCTCATCGGTGCACCAATGCGCAGCAGGGCTGTCCGTCGCTGACCAATATACACGTTTACATCCTTAAAGGCAAGAAAGTTCAGGTCAGAAAGCTACTGAGTAATCTATTAACTGTTCACAGTTACGCAAAGTATAACAGTATGCACGCTAATGAAAAACTACAGAAACAATGAACAAAAAAATTAAAAATAGGACAAATTATAACCTCAGGCAGCAGTGAAGACGACTCTGGGATCACATATACAACCAGGGAACCACATGGACTCTCACTGAGTGTGTGCAGAGACAGATCTGCTTCTACAGAAGAGGAGGAGGAAGCGAAATGACTACATGTTGTTTCACTGAGATAATAAAATGTCAGCATCTAAAGTGATGAAAGCCAAAGTCTGACAGGCAGCTCACCTGCAGCGGTGGGCTTGTTCAGAGCATCCTCCTCCATGACTGTAGCAGTGCGGTACCTCGTCTCGTACCTGTACCTCAAAGATGTGTTCTCTGAAAACAAACCACATTCAAAAATGACATCCCGGGCTTTTTATTTTGTCACCAAAGGATCATAAACAGCACTAATAAATAAATCACCATCTACTGCGTGCTCCTCATCCTGCGTCTGTGTCAGTGGCATCTTCTTCTGCTGTTCCGGTGTCACCGTGCCACGTGCAAACACGACCTCTACATCAGCACTCAACTGCAGCTGAAAACAAATGAATTAAAGAGAGAGGGGGTTCATTTAAAAAAGGATGCACTGACTAACCACAAGATGGGAGACATGGAGTCACAAACTAACCTGGAGGTCAGCCAATTCTTGTATCTGACTGACAGGCAACCAGGCCCGGTACGTTTCTGTCGTCCGCCACCATAGTGGGACTCCCACAAGGATGACCACCGCTGCTATGGACAGAGCTGCAAGCTTACCTCGCCTACGCTCTGAGAGACACATGGAGAGAGACAGAGAGAAAGTGATTAAGCTGAAAAGCAAGGAACTACACCCATCACTGTTTCCCTGTGTCAAAAATGGAAACATAGTTTACGTAGGGTCATAAATGGCAAAGATAAGCAGCAAATGTTTTGTGATTTGCATCAAAACTTACAAAGAATATCAACTTTATTTTTGTTTATTAACATACGGTACCAACATCACACCAATTAGATGTTTTACTTTAACATATGAACGTGTCAGCTGTCTTAAAAAATGTGATACCTCATTGGGCCCCACTGATTGCAGCAAGTAATCTGTTTATTTCATAACAAAAGTGTGCTTGATGCTGCATTTACAACACTACATGGCTGCTAGGCCTGCTTTAGTTTTAAAGCTAGATACTTTAAAAAAAAAAACGGTTTGTGGAATTTAGGAACTGTCATTTTGAATATAAAGAAAACAATGAGGCAAAAATTGCAGGTGCAGCGTCTTCAAGGAAACACCACTGCAACTGCTGCTAGCTAGCTGTTAGCTGTTAGCTGTTAGCTTCAGAGTATGGAGAGAAGAAAGCCGTTTCGTGCTAAGGTCACCCGTTACACCTGTTGTAGGTGTTAAATGTACATTATATATATTATACTACACCAATATATGTGCTGCCCTTAAAACGAGGGAAATAACTGAAGCAGTATTCAGTTATGAATCAACTCACCCACTTCCGTGGTAGCCATTTCTGTCAGAGGTAAAAGGGTGCGCTCGTTCGTTCGTACAACACGCCCCGTCACAGGTCACATGACTGATGTTAAAAAGAAATCAAATCCGGTGATGTGTGGGTATTAAAACGCTGTCGTGATTCAGCAAATTAGCTACAAGGTCATGAAATGGAAGGAATTTGTTGATAGAGAAATCTATAAGGCTACAAGTCTGTTTGATATAAATGGGGGGAGTCTTTTTACGCAGTATGTGGTCGGTGCTGTCGGTTGGGAGTGCCCCGGTGACAATATTAAACGCACAAATACAGCGTGCACATTTATCTCTAATGGGTTCAGTCATAAACCGATCAATTCCTGTTATTGTTGCATATTTTGTAGATATTTCACGCACAAAAAGTAACAAACAACACCCACAAAATATCACCTCACCTACTGCCTACTGTTCAGACAATTACGCACTACACTGAGTAGTAGTTTATCCACTAAATAATATGAGAAGCATCTTATAAAATGCAATTCAGCACACTAGCGCTATTATCAGAGTAGGAATTTAGATTTCTCATAATAAGAAAAACATAGATGTGACTGTGCAAACTTGAACATCTGTAACGGTTATTAAAATGAATCATAAGCTACAGGTCAAGTTGTCCGGTGCAACCTCAATCGGACCTGTCAACACAGAGCAATTTTTTCTGGAGCACCCAGCCAGGAGTTAAGGGCATTGCTCAAGGACACATCAATAGCAGTAATGAGGAAGGACGCAATGACTTTTTCTCTCTTTTTTTTCTTTTTTTCTTACCCTTTGCCTGCTTTTGTCCTGCTGGTGCCATGGTCAAACTGATGACGCTCCAACTTTTAGGTCACCTCTGCAATACTTTGGTTACTTGTTACTGCTGGAGGCTGTGTATAAATTTGACTGTTACATTTTGATTGCACGGGTTGCATTGAACAAATACAAATCAGACACTCTGGGCGGCACTGTGGTGAGGTGGTTAGCACTGATGCCTCACAGCGAGAAGTTAACCGGTTCAAATCCATGGGCCGGCTGGGCCTTTCTGTGTGGAGTTTGCATGTTCTCCCTGTGTCTTCGTGGGTTCTCTCCAGGTACTCCAGCTTCCTCCCACCATCCAAAGACATGCTGGTTAGGTTCATTGGTGATTCTAAATTGGCCGTAGGTGTGAGTGTGAATGGTTGCCTGTCTCTGTGTTAGCCCTGCGATGGACTGGCGACCTGTCCAGGGTGTACCCCCACCTCTTGCCCGATGACAGCTGGGATAGGCTCCAACAGACCCTCGCGACCCTTAACAGGATTAAGAGGGTATAGAATTTGAATGAATGAAATCAGACGCTCTACGTCACACATTTGAAGTCCTAATAAACACAATCTGGGGAAACCTGGAGTCGGTGCAAGTGTTGAAATATAGCTTAAAACTATTTTATCTACTGGTTTATGTACACTTCGAATTTGCTATACCACACGAGGACCCAGCTCTTGCACTATTTGGAGAAATGTCCTCTGATCTGATGAAACAACAACCTAATTGTTTGGTCATAATGACTATCGTTATGCCTGGAGGATAAAGAGGGAAGCTTGCAAACCAAAGAATGCCATGACAACCTTAAAGCATGGGGGTGGCAGCATTATGTTGCAAGGATGCTTTGCTGCGAGAGGGACCGGTAAAAAATAGATGACAATATCTACTCTTGTTATTCTGACATTTCACATTCTTAATATAATGTAGTGATCCCATGTTAATTTCTATCCTTTTGATGGAACCACATTATAGAAACAATCCTGCCTGTCCTCCATATCTACTGTATGTACATTAATACTGACCATAAACCGTACTTTAAATGTAAAAAAAGTATTCATTAGACAAAATATTATTGGATGATATGCCATATTGTCATGTATGCAAAACCTTAAAAATTATAAAGTTTTGTCAGAAAAATGGAAACTTTCAACATCTGACTCTATCTATAGTTGGGCTTTCATCACTGTATTATATAGTCATGTACATCTGCACATCTGTGTACGAACAAAGCACAACATAGCCATAACAAAACACAAAGAGATCTCTGATTGTTTTTTTTTTAAGTTTATTTTTCTCCACTATTTGACACACCGAGTGCTTCGAGAACAATATTAACATCACAAACATCACAGAGTCCCAACAGAGCAGTGACTGTTTCCCCGCTGCTAACCCCACGCGTTGGTCCGTTTTATGTGTAGGTCGACAGAAACTCAGCTCATTTTTCCGTGGGGCACGCAGGGGGAATCAGGAGGGCGTGGGGGGTGACACACAAGCATCACACAATATTGACACCTTCACACAAATGAACACATTATTTACCGTATGTAGTTCAAAGCTAATGTTATACCGAGAACAGACACACAAGATGTTTAGTTCATAATAATGGAGATAAGAAGCAATAGAACAGAAAGATTAGTAGGAATAATTCGGAGGAATCCGGGTGTGTAGTGGTTTGTTGCACTACAGTGTGTCTACTGACCTCTGCCGGAGCTTCAGCTGTCTGAAAGTACAACGAGCACTCCACACTTTTACACAAAATGTCTTCTCAGTTCAACATTATCACTCTGTTGGTCATTTTGCTTTTCATTAATGGATGTACCGATGCCACTAATAATCAGCTGGTCCCACTGTCGGCGCAGATGTTAGTACAGCGTTTTAACATTGTGTTCTGACAGAAGCGAAACACCGACACACACATGCTGATCTGGCCTGCGAGCGAGCGGTTCGAGATTTGTCATGTGGGGGGGAGAAAGGAAGAAAGCACCTGATGTGGAGACATAATAAGAGGCATGAAATGAATACTGACTGATTATCTTGAGCTACCGTTAACGTTTTGCTTACTTCCAATCTCTGAGCCTAACAACAGCTAGACATGGAATAAAAACAATTATCCAATTCAGTCATTATTGTCTTAAAACAGTTTTGATTGATCAAATCGTAAATAAAAACCCAAGCCTGTTCCCTTTAGTATTGTGGTTTCACATTATGTTTTTAAATACATATATCTAATAATTTTAATATAACTCTGATAACTCTAAAGTACAGCAGACAGCGCAGGCCTGTGACTGATGGAGGAGTGAGGGGGGATAGCAGAGCAGATACAGTATAAGACTATGACTAGGCCACAGTTGTGTGTGGTCGTCTCATGTTTAGTAGGCGTGATTAGCCACGTAGAGGGACTTCCCTGCGGAGCCACCAGTTCCAGCAGACTCGTACTTGCCGAGCGCAGCCAGCCCATTGGCCTGTAGAAGACAGAAGAAATAAGAAAAATAAGTGTTATGAATACCACAGCACAAAGGAGAAAGCTGCCTTTTTTTTTTTCTCGGCTAGAGGTGTCAAATGTCCCTCTTTGTTTTGTCTGACCTGAGCACGCTTGATGAACTCCTCGGTGGCGGCCTTCTCGTTGTTCAGCTCTCCTTTCCATGCGGCGAGAGCGGAGGCCTGCAGGGCGCGGCCGTAGGAGAAGGTCAGGGCCCAGGGCCTGGCCAGCTGGCAGTTGTTCATGGCGTTGAGGTTCACGCTGGCCTCTTCTTCGGACTGGCCACCAGACAGGAATGTAACTCCTGACAGGAAATACACAAATTACCAACCAGCACAAACCTGATTTCACACAAGTCTTTATGTTCTAATACTGGACGATGGGACAAGCACTACATTACAATACATTTATCTTTTATATTCTTTTTTATTTTTCAAATTTAAAGAAAATACTGTATTATTTTCGCATTAGTCAAATATTAATTCAGCTGGTTTTGATTCCCATAAATTAATTCCAACTGAATGCTACATGTTAAACTAAAGTAACCTTGAGTTTTATGGTGAGAAAACATCTCATATTTTAAATGAATGATGAATTTACTTAAGTTTGATATTGTGATACACATTTTAACTTACAATAGACTTGTAAAATAAATCCCATGTACATTATAATATAAGAATATATTATTGATGCTACAGCTTCAGATAAATTACTATTATATTTATGTGTCTGACCTGTTACTGCAGGGGGCACGGTGCGGCGCAGAGCAGTGACAGTAGCCATGGCGATTTCCTCGCCGCTGTACTTGGTGGGGCAGGAGTGTCCGGCTGTGACCATGTTGGGTTTCAGCAGTGTTCCCTCCAGGTACACATGGTGGTCTGACAGAGCCTTGTACACAGCGGCTAGGACCTAGCAGCGCAAAACAGAGGCATGTAAGTGAGTCGAAAGAGCATGTTGAGCATTGTTACTAACAGGTAACATATCATTCCTTATTACCTTCTCAGTCACATACTGGCAGCGCTTCAGGTCGTGTTCTCCATCAGGAAGAATCTCAGGCTCCACAATTGGAACGATGCCGTTCTAAGAGACAAAGTACAAATATAACACTCTGAGTCTTCTTGTAGCTGTACCACATGATGCCCAGCAGTGGAAGAAGTAAGTAAAGAAACCAACCTGCTGGCAGATGCTAGCATACCGTGCCAGTACATTAGCATTCTCCATGATGGCCAGCTCAGACGGCGTGGTGTCGCTGATCTTCAGCACAGAGCGCCACTTGGCAAAGTCTGCACCGTCCTTCTTGTACTGGGCGCAGCGCTCAGACAGCCCATCCAGACCTACGCTCCAACACATCACCGTCCATCAGAAATACAGCAGGGCTTTATTTTAATTTATGAGAGGTTTTGTGTGTTCCTCTTGCTTCCTACCTTGGGTGGTGGTCTCTCCGTTTGTTCCAGCGAGGGGCACAACACCTTTGTCTACCTGTACAAGGAGAAAAAACAGCATTCCTGACATGAAATCCCTTTTACTGAAGTTGATATTTCTGAACACGAGACCTCAAAGCTCTTTGGCCCAGTTTGTCCTCACAACCTGATCAGCTGTTATGGGTTGGTCTGTGTATGTCTAAACATGCTGACAGGGAAGCTGTGGTTTCATACACAGACTAAGAGTCTTCCTAGTTTGACCTGCTAAACCAATCGTGAGTGTTTTTTGCGTGCAAAACGGAAATTCTTGGCTGCAGTATAATATCAACACTGGAGCTGTGGGGGCATGCAGAGACAAACCCAAAAAAGGCTGAGGTTTCTAGACTAAGCCAGGACTGAGCAAGACAACTCATGTAAACAAATGCCAGTAGTTGCAAGAGATAAAACACAAGTATTGTGTGTCAGTCAGAAAGCGACTGTCTGCAGCAGTCAGCCGTGCGTACCTTGATGCCAACAACAATGCCGCGGTCTTTGATGAGCTTGGCGAAGGGGGTGCCATCGTCTGTGTTCTGGTAGAGGGTTTCATGGAAGAAGATGACCCCTCCGATACAGCTGTCGATGCGCTGGTCGGCCGTGAAGAGCAGCTGGCGGTAGCGGCGCCTGTTCTCCTCTGTGTTCTCAACCCCGATGGGGTTCAAACGTTTCGCCATGCTCCCTGAAGACCACAATTAGATTCATTTTTACGTTTAAAGTTTTTAAATTTCCTTTTTTATATTGAAGTCTATATCATTGGATATATATAAAACAAGACACCAGAAGACATCGTGGTAATTTTTCACAGTATTCATGCATTACTTAACCAGCACCATTTCAAGGACAGCAGGGTGTTTGTGCCCATCGTGCAACACTGTGAAATGCATTACAAATAATGCATTCATCCAGCCACTTTAAGTGATAATCGTCTCCGAGAGGACATCTCATTTGTCACACTTTCAGTAAACTATGACATTTCCTGGAGCACTATCTACATTCTCATCTTACTCTGTCGTTTGTCTATTGTGCTTCCTCTAAACTGCTCACCCTCTGAGCAGACCAGTCTGGCTGTACAAAATTTGATGTGCAATTATTTGTAGTTTAAAATCCAACGATCCCTATGTATTTAATATAAATAAAAAATATATAAAAACTATGTATTAGCTCTAAACAGCCTCACTTGTGATGTTATGTGTTGGTGTAACACCGATGTTTGCCTTCAGGGTTAATAAAGTCAAGTCGACACACATACCGGTGGATTCATCGGCTGCGAGGATGCCTTTTCCTGGAGCGACTATCCTAAGAGCGATGTCCTGCAGCTCCTTCTTCTGCTCAGGAGTCAGTGCGGGATACTGGTGAGTCATGGCGGCTGAAAGAAAGAGAGAGAAAGAGGAATTCTTTCAGTGTGTGTGTGTCGAATTTGGACGACTGCCCAGAACTGGCCGCAATTAATATCCTTCCATTTCCTACAACACGGCTACCTTGCTTTAGGCACAAAGCTCTTCTCAAGAGAGGGCAGGAGGATGAATGAAAGCAATAAAACTCCGACAAGATGGCACCTAGCTTCACACTGAGGAAACGTGTGCGACGTGATAAAACCAGAGACTGTGAGCATGCGACTCAACTTCCTGCTTCCTGGAAGAAATGAGCAGATAGCCGAGCGTGACTGTTTGTGGGATTGTCGTCTAAAACCAAATGAAGCTTTCTCGCTGACTGTCCCGCCACGTGGGGTTTGTACATGACTGTTGAAACTCAAAGGAAAAGTGCTGTCTGGTCTGAATCATATAAAAACCTTTTTGGTGGCGGCAGCCGTGCAGTCGCGACGTGCAAACATGCACACACAGGCTTCAAACCAGATTATTTCGTTCCCCGTTCTCTTCCTCACTCTGCCGTAAGTAAGCAGTTACATAAGCCCTCCCCTCCCCATCTGAACCACAGAAGACAGAGAGGGGGCGTTACATAACTCTCCTATAGACTCTCCTGCCAGGCCTCATTATAGCTGCAAGACTGGATGCAGCACGGCTCGTTTCCCTCTCCTCAGCAACGCTCTCCTGTTTTCCTCTAATGTCATTATATGTCTCTTTGTGAATCACACGTATACACGTCTTTTATTTTCAGGCCTTGATTAATTCGTGACTTGTTTCCACGATTCTATCACCCCCGTCTAATTTAGTGCTCCTATTTGTTATATCTAATCGATAGATGCAAGATGAACACGTGCAGGATTTGTAAATGCCCGCTCTCGCACATCCATAAAACACATCACTCCCACTAATGCTGAGTGTGCCAGGGAACAGGATGTGACTTGTCCTTCTGGAAAACTGAACCGACTGCTGAGCCGCTCCCTGCGGACGGCGACGCTGATTATAGCTCTTTTAACAACATCACAAGTACACTGGTGTGTGCCCCAACAATGGATCTGCTATAGATGAATCAGTTCGATGAGTGGAAGCTACAGGGTTAGCCTACGGGGCTAGCTCCAGTCAGCTGAATGGAAGTGAATGTTGCACTAAATAGAAAAAGGAGCTGGGACCAGATTTGAATTTTAAATAATATTAAAACATATTAATAGGAAACTGTAGCACAGCTCAACAATAAACCACTGAAGTCCCCAGGGAGGTTGACCTGCTGTGGTAGGACACTGCCTGACATTCCCTGTATCCTCTGTTAATCCTCGGCTTAAAGCTATTCGCTAACAACCTTTAGAGCGCACACAGGCCTCTGAATGAAAACAGCGTGCGGTAACCATAAACACAAACGTCAAGCACGGCACGCTGCTGATACACAGATTTTACATGCAGGTAAAATTGAAGAAACCAGACCTGCGGGATATAATGTCTCCCCTGAGGTGAGTCAGTGAACCAGGAGTATAAACTGCACACAGATTTCTCCAGGGAATAAAAGGAGGTATTTACTCTTGATTAAGGCCAACCCAAGGGCACAGGCGTGCTCCACAGTTTGCCGGACAAAAATCATGCTCAGCAAACGCCTGCTATCTTTTGTGAAGCACCAGTGTGCTTCAACAATACACTTTCACTCACTTACTGCTCACTGTTTCCTGCCTGGTGAGAAAATATTGCAAAATAACGTGCAGTGTGAAATCTCTGCTTTATGCAATGATTAGCACACAACACAATGGAAAGTTACCAGCTTTGTGAACTGTCCAACACAAAATGGAGCTCAAGAAAACAATGAGGCATGGAAAGGTTTTGGATTACATTATTTATATTGCCTGATAGAAAGAGGGCCATGAAGGACAATGCCCTACAGCGTATAGTGCCTCTGACATATGATCAGAGCAGGTATAGCTGTTTTTTGAATCACTATTTTGCACCAATATTCATCGATGAAACAGAGTCAGTCCACCATTACAGATTTGACCTTGTCTCTGTCTTCACGGAGTAGCCATGACACTCTGCAACGAGGGCCTGGTTGTTGCATATGACGCCACATCTGTTTTCACAACAGCTGTTGCTGGAAGGACCAATCTAATGGATGCTATCTAACTTTTCTCACAGCAAACATGATATGTTAGATAGTCTCTTCGGTCTAGTTTCATGGGATTTAGTTCCTTCTTCTCCAAATCTACAGTTGCACACAAATCAAAGCAGGAAGTTCCTCTAATAAACTGCTCTCTGTGGTGACTGTCACAACATGTGTACTCAGTCTGGCCTAATACTGGATTTCCATTTTATGTTGGTATTATTGATTGTGAAAACGTTAGCGTTTAATATTTTAAATGCGACAGAAAACAACTCTGGAGTTTGTGAATGTCAGACATTAGCTCAGCTCATACAAAAGCTCAGCCACCAAGTTTGGGGGACATTGACATTGGTATTTTCTATTTTTGTGTCTCCAGCCTCAGGGGGATATAAGGAAACTAAAAACAACAAAACAACAAACTCAACAATTATCTTGTGCTGCAGGCCTTAGCACAACAGATGTGTCAAACTAAAATAAGACCCTCTAACACACTGAGCTTAATGTGTTAGCAGAAACCATTAACATAATGAAGATCCAATTAGGAGAACAAACAGGACTGTTTTTACTTTAATAAGATCAAGCAGTGGTGCTGCACCATGCAGCAAAAGCCACATATTAAATGAGTGAGGCAACGGTTTAACTCTTAATTCATCAGCTGTCCAGATAATAAGATGCCTCATCTAATTTCCCATAAGCCCGCTCATTAAATATTGAAATAGTGCTTGAGAAGATGTATTAAAAGAAACTATTATACACCCTATAATAATTGCAGCGGACTGATGTGTTATTTGTTGATTTACTGAACTCCACAGTAGTTGGCATAACCTGTAAATTAATAATTTAGCATTTCTGTGTAACAGTAGTAAGGTCTAATATAAGAAGCAACCTTCTGGGGTAAAAAAATAAATAAATGAAGCCGACATGGAGTCAAAACAACTGCAGTTCATCAAATGTCCACTTGAGGCTGACTCCAACAGTGAGTCAGTCCTCATAGATCTCCACTTTAAAACCTGGTACAAAAGCAGTTTGGGTCTTTATGCTATTTTCATTATTATTTCATATAGCTCATCAGTTTAAATTGTACTGAGGCTCAACGTTTTGCATATTCCTGACAACTGTCTGCCTAGGCATCATCCTCTTGTCTCAGTTTCACTCATACTCAACCTCTTTGGCCAAGCTATGTGGAGTCAGGCGCCGGAAAGATGTCGATGGTCGGTGTCGCCACACGGATCGAATACACTAACCAGTAGCTAACTAGAGCTGAGAATTTCTAGAAACATCTGATAGAGATGATTATGAAGTCGTCTCAATATTCCCCTCCATCGTGTCCGTCTGTGATTTTTCACTCCAGCCTGTTGCTCGTGGTCTGCCTCAACAAGAAGCAAACACCACTCCTGCACTGCGACATCAAGACGCAACAGCTGACTCCCTGTTGCGTCGCGCAGAACCACTTCAAACTTGAGACGACATGCAAGTCTTAGCACTGTATCTTAAATAATAGTGTAATTACCAATCTGTTACGCAAAACAAAATAGGATGACAACATCATTTGTCATTTGTTTGTTTGACACGTCTACATTCCTCATTAAAATGGACCAGCCAAGGGTACAGTTAAAGATCACAAATATATACAATTCAGTATCTACTTCTATAGCAGCTGCAGCTCTTCTCTTTCTGAAGCACTGCTGCAAGCACTGAACTACTATATTTGAAGCTTGCATACTATGTTGCCTAGCATTTATGAGGCTGCTGGCAGGTGGGGGTAAACTCAGACTGGGATTGCAGTTATAACATTTATTGATAGTTAATATTATAGGAATAATAAGCATGTAGGGAGAAGATGGGAGCGTTTGAAGAGAAGATACTGTTGCTGTATCATTATCGCCAACAGGAGATTAAGCTGCCATCTTATTTTCTGTGCATTTGCAAGCTGCATGAGCTTTTTACGGAGGTGAAATGGCTCTTGCGGGGCGGCAGCGCTAGTCAAAAGTTGTTACCAGACGGGCTGCTGGCCTTGCCACTGGTGCCCGTCCCTGTATTTGGGCTGCACGTATCTTCAGGCCTTGATCCAGCAGTGCTAGCAGGAGCACTGTTACCCATGCAGTGGGTGACGATGACACAGGAGCCTTTAGCGGATGTCAAGAGTCAAGGTCAAAGAATAGGTGGACAACTGTGAAAATGTGCATGTTACACCACAGCAACATTTCCATCTGAAACACAGTTTATAATCTCAATCTCTCTTAATTAAAATCTTCAATCAGGATGACGATATTAATATGTTTAAGGTTGCCATGGCAAAATGTCATCAAATTACAGTCTGCTGATGCAAGAAACATATTAAAAATTAATATTAACTGCACTGTAATTGATTGAAGGGTTTGTATTTGGTTTCTTGCTCAACAAGCAACAAGTGAAGAAGCAACTAGACGCCATACTGGTCTCCGTCAGTCTGTGATGGTCAGTTTTCCTAATGGACTCATCTAATTTAACCCATTCACTCTGGTCTGAAAGTGGCCATCATATTTTGTCAAAACCCAACCTGCCATGTTGAAATTGCACAATATTTTTAGTCTGATCAAAAATTAAAGAGATATCATACACAATCTTAGCAGATTAACAGAGGAAATTAATTAATCAGTGTCTTAAAATGACTTACAGTTGATTAATGCTCTGTCAGTCCATCAATAAGTTATTTTAGCTTCACAATGAGTAGTAAAATATGAGTCACAGTATGTGCAATGCTTACAAAATGACTGTACAAGCTCTTTTTCCCTACACACACACACACACACACTACACCGTGCCCTCATCCCGCCCCGCCTCCACTCACATCAGAGGTCTACGTGCCTCAGCTCAGATACACCCTGACAGGAAACGACATCACCATCCAGCTTCTTTCATCACGCACCACGCTGACCATCCGCTTTTATAAACCAAAATGTACCCTGATAAAACACATATAACAGCGCTGGGTGCGTCGGTGCAAACTTAAAGCCGACGCAACAGGCTCTTCTCGTCCTCCACTCCCATCATTGAAGGTCATCATTTATGCGCCCTTCCTGTTTCCACGAAGGGCTGAAATGCGCAACTTTGAAGAGACGTTTTTTTAAAAAAATGTGTAATGATTGTCTGTAAGTAATCCATCTTGTAAGAGACACAAGTACTGACGGCAGTTTTTATTTTTTTTTTTGCTAACTAGCTTGTAAGATGAAGTTAGCTTGTACACCATCATCACATCTACATAGTCATTATAATGATACCCGTCATTATGTGCGGGACAAATATCAAATGGAGAGTGTGTGAGGGTGTAATATTCATCAGGTGAGAGGTGTTTCTTACCTGCTGGAGGATGTCTGTGCGGACAGAGCTGAGCGGTTGAGCTGTGTGCGGAGGATGCGGTGCGGTCTCCTGTTTCACTGCTGCAGCGCAACGTGACCCTTTACAAAAGCCTCGAGCACGGGGGGCGGGGCGAACACCACTGCGTCATGTGATGAGGCGACGACGACGCTCCGTCGATAGCACGCATGCGCCGTGTAGCATCACGCCTCGGAGCAACAACGCAGCATGATTCTGCATCTTTTCCACTTCCCAAAGGCAACATGTGTTTTTTTTAGAGTTATTCTGGTAATGGAAAGATCTATACGAGTTATGGTACAAGGACTTGTGGATGATAAGATTTGGGAAACGCTTGACTTCGATTTATTAATGTGAAGGACATTTATTTTTACTAAAAACTACGTTACAAAAATAAAGATACATGGATGTGAACTGTGGATTCTGTGCTGCTTGGAACAAATAACTTGATAAAAATCAGTATGAAATGCGATAGGTAATACACTTCCCGTTTCTCAAATATATTTCAAATTATATTAAATTAAACATTATTAACCAAATATGTGAACTTCTATAATATAACTACTATACATAAACTTCTTGCATAAGGTACTGCATTGAATATATACTGATATCTTTTATATGAGAATAAGAGTGGCATTACCATAATATACTGTGAAAATGTTCAAGAAACATTATTCATTTTAAACATTTTTATATTCAAGTAAGTAGTGGTATTATGTAGGCCCTACACAGTAACTCTGCTAGCAAAACAAATCTAGTGAATGCGAAATTAAAATATTTCCCTGTGTATCTTGAAATGTACACTCTCAAATAAAGTACCTCGAACACACACACTTAAGCAACTGTCCACAGCTGGGATTTCTTCATCCACTCTAGGCATGGTATGTTTCTCAAAAGACAATATCGCACAGCAAATAGGAAACGTGAAGCAATGGTAGTTTTTGGTTCGCTGACTGATAAAAAGAAAATCTACCAAGTACCCTGTCGCTCTTTCCTCAAGCCATCGTGCACAGACAAAAGAAGCCAGCAGAGCAATGTAGAGTAAGAGTTTAATATTCCATCTGTGCTACAAGGTAATTACAAAAACACGACATAACAGAAAACATCAAATAGCATCCAGAATATTCATATAAACTTTATAAAGAGGAACATATGTACATATGCATTTTGTGACCAAAAAAAAAAAAAAAGAAGCAAGCTCAGGATCACACATGTGAGGCATTCTGGGTACACATCAGGGTGTACTTAATAAAAAATTAATTAAGACAGCCTTGGAGGGTAGAAAAAGCCCTGCATTTGTTAAAATGTCAACTGAAGGTAAACAGCGCTGTTGTCTCAGCTCAGATCTGCACAGTCGAGCGCCATCTTGGAGTCAAAATCAAGGCTGAAAGGGAAAACCAGCAAGTGCTCCCCTGAGTCACGGATTATAAATGTGAAATGAGACAGTGAAGGCTAACACATCTGAAATTGATGTTGTAACGCTTGCTTGAGTTTAACATGACAGAGATGGTTCTGATGCTACAGAGTTTAGGCTGCCGAGGTCATGTTTGGAAAAGGTTATATCACAGCTTTAACTAAAGCACAAAATAGATTTTAAAGTTAAGATCACACTGAGGCAATGAGGAGTTTCTTCGATCTACTTCTGTCAAAACGGCCTCATTCTGATGTAACATAAACATTTTGCTGAAGGGTTTGGTTAGATCTCTACTTAGACACAAACAAGTTATAAATTAAAAAAGGATAAAGAAAGTGTACTGTGACCAACTAACACTAACTAACTTTTCCACATGGGGTAAATTTGTTCATACATTGTGCATTAACAGGGCAGTCATGACCAGTTACTGGAACATTGGAAGTAAAGGGACAAAAGCACAATCTTTCTTGCACAATGTTGAGCAAATGGGCTGCTCAACACAACACAAAGGTGTGCAGTGGAGAAAGGCAAACAAGTAAAAGAGAAAAATCTGTTCAGAACATCACAAAAAAAAGTATAAAAGTCACTAATACATGTAGGGAAATGGTGCTTTTCACTCAAATGGATGATTTCTTTCTAAACTTTATATCTAAATAATTCATCATCTGTTTCTTTTCTCATACTCAGTAAGACATTTTACAAAGGCGAAGCACGCCTGCGTGTAAAAATTGTGCAGAAGTGCGTGCATGTAGGCTTTTAACTTTAATGTGTTAGTAACCACAATGTAAACTCAAAGTCCGTCACACGAACACCTCTCTGCGTGGACCTTTTTCCTGAGGAGGCTGCAGGGGGAACGCCGGACCGGGCAACGGTGCAGCTGTGTGCGTCTGTACTTCATGATCCAGCTGCGTGTCTGGTGTGGCGGGAGGGCTGAGGAGAGAGTCGTAGTCGAAGCCTTTGAGGGGCTGAAGAGACAAAGTGAGGCCTCGTCGAGCTTTGGCAGCTCGGTCTGGTCTCTCTCTCAGCTGCAGAATCACCTGGAAGGTGAAAATGAGAGAAAGACGCTTCACTTTAACATTTCTTCAACAGTCTGTCACGTTTGAACAAGGAAACAACCAAACTGACTATATTCAGGCTATAACAAGGGCAACTCTTTGTGAGGTCTGTAAATAAGGGTCACATGTATGTTGTTGACCCACCCAGCCCTCGTTATGGTCACCTTAATGACTTACATGTGACCTCAGTGATTCCTAATGACCCAACAAGAGGTTAAATGTCTGGGACTTCCACCAGTAAGTTAGAACTGGAGAAGCCTTATGGATGAGAGGTCAAATGTTGCCTCAGTCATGTCACGTTGCCTTTATTTTAGCACATACTGTATACACCTGGATGACTGAACGTCCTCATAGACATCACATCCAGAGGTTCATCGGTTACCTCCACAGGCTGACGCTGCAGGAGGGTGAGGTCAAACGTTGTTCCATGGAAGAAGGTCTGTCGTTTGAAACGATCAAGGGTCTTCAAGCGGCGGCAGGGAGTCTTGCATAAAAGCTGGAAGGAGAAACATTAAATTAGTGAAACTATAAATACTCATAAGTTGGCACACTAATCTGATTATAGTTTGTGGACGTACCTCGGTTATTAGCAAGGATAGCGGGGGGCTGAAGCTGAGGGGCATTTCATAGGGGAAACTCCTCACTTTTCTCAGCATACTGCAGTGGTCTGGTTCTGGAGGCACGGGGAACTGAAGACAGACAGATACATAAAAATGAACAATTCAGAGTGTTTCATTTTTTAGAAATTTGACAGATTTCACAGTTTCATTTGGGAACACATCAACACCTTCTTCTTCCAGTCAAAGTCAAGCTCTGTTATGTCACTGAAATAGTAATTGTGGGTAATATCTACATATCTAGCACCGTGCCAACAAGAGCTCACCTTCCCAGTAACCAATGAGAAAAGCAGAATTCCCAGCGACCACCAATCAGCTGCATGGTTGTAGGGTCCGCCACTCAGCACCTCTGGGGCTGCAGAGCAGACAGAGCAAACTCAACACGCAATGTATTACACATTTTAACATTCATAAGTTCACTTCCCATTATTACAGAATAAAAAAATGCTCATATGTTGGTGTATTAACACCATGAATCTGCATCTGTAAAGGGATTAGCTACAGAGGAGGGTATGGAGGGATGCTTTTCTCACCCATGTATTGGATGGTTCCACAAATCGTGAAGGCTCTTCCTCCTCTCTCCAGGCGACGGGACAATCCAAAGTCAGCTAAACGGAGGTGTCCTAGAAGAGACCATTTTTCTCTTAATTGTGTACATGACACATGGCTTTAGATTCACATGCTTTAAACAGATGTAAGATACTGTCACATAAAATATTCCAATTGTAATGTTCGCTCTCGGGTGCTAAAAGATTTACTGTTTACATCAGTGTGTATTTAACTGACAGATGTGCGCAGTCAGGATGTTGTCTGGAAGCTTCTGTACATAACAGAGCTATGCTGCTCTCTGCTGGGGACAGATTTTACTCACCGTTGTCTGTCAGCAGGATATTTTCCATCTACAAAATAAATAACACTCAATTAGATTCCACCAATGTTCATCGGCATACTAAATTAATGATTCTCTAGAGCCCTGTATTTCTCATTTTGATGTTGCCAAATTATTATTATCCCACAGATAAGGTCTGTCATTTTATCAGTACAAAAAGAAAGGCAATACTGTCACAGCATACTATTAAAAAATATATATTTTTAATGAATTTGTATGACACTAATACCACCTATAATCTAAATACATCATTCTACTTCCACTATTTATCAGAATGTCTGTGGATTTCCTCACTTTCTTACCTTTAAATCTCTGTGGATGACCCCAAAGTCATGCAAAAATCCTGTGGGAATGAAAAAAGCATGAGAATGAACAGGTTTCAACACTTAGTCTCCCTACTGGCATACTGAAAACCCCTGACACCGCTTCACTGTTGCTGAGGGAGATCTAATTTTAATTAGACCTGCTTTCACAATTACTTAAAATTAAATAACTATGGAATCATTCACACAGACACTTTGATCTAATTAATATCGGAGGTGTAAATTACATGAATGTAGGTTGACATCCTTTCTTTATTAACATTATGTAGGATACATACCGAGCGCACAACCCAACTCCGCTGCAAATACTCGTACTGTGTCCTCTGTGAAGTGACCAATCATCTGCCAGTAGGTGTACAGGTCTCCTGTGCTGCAGTAGTCACACACTGTGGGAGTTGAAACGGCATTAAAACATGTCTCGGTGAAGCAATCAGAGATGTGAAGGGTAGTGAAGGTTAGCGGGAGGTGGAACACACACTGGTGAAAAGAAATTAGGAAAGAGAAGTGTTGTCAGGAAGTGCGCAAGGTTTTGAATAATAAAGGTATTATGAATCAGGAGTCTTTAATTGGGAATAATATTACTGGATCACTGTTACATAAAGCAACATACGAAGACACGCAAAATGTTCAGCAGCACTGATGAAAGTTTAGCCCTGCAGAGAGCTTGAAAATAAAATTAAACAGCCGCTACACAGCGATGACTTTCAGTAGTTTATATAGTTGTCGTTTCCATATCCTCTACATTCATGGCTTTAAAGATGTGATTCAGAAGAGGATTCACAGTCTAAGCAAGCAGTGTCCTCCTCTCTTTTGAATGTGACATGTATTGCTGAGCTGAAGCAGCGTTTCAGCATCTGGTCTCCCGGCTAACACGCTCTCTTTTCACAGGGGGTGGGGATGCAAACAAAGTGGGTCACACTTTCTGACTCAGTTGCTAATTTGGAAAAAGGGTAAATGCTCTGGAGTGGAGAGAAAGAGGGCAAAGCAGATACACGATGCAGAGGGTTGCAGGGATGTAGGGGTCTGGCAGAGTCTGTGTCTCGTGGTGGTGTACGAACACAAACACCCAGAATTAAAAGACTTCATACTCTTCGCCTTTTGTTTACTATGTTCTAGGATGGGACAGGGATTGTGGGTAGATCCTGGACGATGCCAGCAGTGCTAAGGTGACATAAAGTGGAGTGCAGGGGTTTTTTGGACAGTGGATCTGGGTTGGGTTGGGACACTGGTCTCTGGCTGACTCACTAATGTAGAGGTGGCGCTGTGTCTGCCAGCAGTCCTGGAGGTCATGGACAAATGGGTGGCGAACCTGACGCTGTGGGCAAAGGTCAAAGGTCAACCTGAAAAAGCTCATTGGTCAAAGCGAGGGCCATTCTTTCTTTATTGCCTTAGTATACTCAGACATCTGGGAGCTGGATTCACTTCACTTAGAACTTCGGCTCAAGATCCAAAATTAAAAATTAAACTGTTTGATGTTAGACATGACATATGCATTATCTCTGAGTGAAGGCAAGTAAAACTAAGTGGTTGATCCCCTCCTTAGACTGGTTATAACGCTTTATGCTGTATATTGCAGGCAGAATATATTCCACTAGCATTTAAACAGTTAATAGATGAGAGACGTATAATCACACATCATCTGCATACATACCGTAACCTCAAAAACACAATGTTTTAAATATAAAAATAAATAATAATCCACAGCATCCACGGATCTAGCCAGTGACAGCTCCACAGGGATACTAAGATGATTGTCCGTCACTAAATCAGGGTGAGATCTGAAAACTCTGAGCAAAAATTGGCATTTTTCCTTCTTCTAGTTCAACATGAGAGTGAATAACAGCCTTATATCAATGATTCAGTGACAGTGATGTTAATGAGCTGCCTATATTTAGGCATAGTTGTAACAGGAGGCCTCCAGAACTTGCCATGGTGGTGGCTGCATTGTAACAGTATGGGCTTCTTCACGGTACACAGACTTCAAGGGTGGAAAGAGTTAAATATTTCAGCCAGAGCTGGTGATACTATCTGGTAAGAAAAAATTATAACCACATATTGATGGTGAGGCTTTTCTAACTATAAATAACGTTATTATTGCATAAAAACACCTTCAGAAAGCTCAAGAATTCTGATGTATTTGGGTGTAGTATTCAGGATTTCTAAAGCACATATTCTAATATGTTTTCCCACTTTCTAAAATCTGCAAACTCACAATGATTTTCACGGCAGAACCCACCTGCACTATAACTTCTTCCTTTGACTGCTCCAAGACTCCGAGTCTTAGAATCTCTGATTTAGGTATTACCTGTTGGCAGACAAAAATACAAACAAAAATATGTTTTACACACTTTTAGCAAGCTACAATTTCATTGGTGTATATGTTACAGTGCATATGATGGTTGTTGGTTGACATAGTTCTGATCTGAGGTTGAGGTTCTCTTCAAGACTAGAAAAACATTTAGTATTTCTTGTACTTTTAACATGTAAAAACCTATAATTGGTCAGCATTAGGTCAAAACCAGCCAATCCCAGCCAATCTGCCTTTCAGATTTTGTGTATTTGCACAAACTAATAGTTAAAACACATTTAACATATAAGATTCAGACAGAAGACTTACTTTGACAGCATATATTTTCTGTTTGGCCCTGTCCTTCACTTTCAGAATGGGCCCAAATGAACCTTTGGCGATGTAACCCAGCACCTGGTGAGGTGAACGAAGAGACATAAAGACAAAAATACAGAGTGAAGAAACATTTGAGACAGTGAAAAGTTAAAAAACATTAAATTAATTATTGGCATCTATGTTGGAACTGAGGCCTACCTGAAAGTGTTCATGCCCAGGCACAATTCTGTGGGGGAATTCAGGCAGGAACATGGAAATAAACCCTGGCAGGCTCCACTCTGCTCTCAGTTTGCCCGGGCCGACTCCTGCCAACCTCAGGACGTGCTCTGGGATCTCGGGGGCCTTGCCTTGAAGCATTCGATGTTGGCCCAGACGCAGGGCAGGTGGAGCCAGGCGACACAGGCCCGCTGGGATAGACAGGCCTATGCTGGAGAGGAAGCCACGCCATCCAGACGAAAAGTGCTCACTCTCCTGCCCTTCTGAGGGCCTCTGTGTGGGAGACAGCAAAGGAGGACACGCTAAAAAGTAGGTATGGCAAAGCTTTGTAGATGCTGCTAATGAAAAAATTTACATTGTGTTACCCTGAATGATTATGGATATGACAAAAGACATGTTCACTGGATCTCACCAGCATTTATGCATGTTTTAGCCAGTTTCTAGTCACAAAACACTGTTTATTCAGGGGCTGTTTTATGAAAGAACAACTTATCAAGGTAGGTGTGCAATGCTAAAAGCAATGTTCTTTTTCTTGACCTTTTCAGAGTTCACATCCCAAAACCTGTGAGGCAAAGTGCTCCAAGACACGCACCGGACAGCGAGATATGTTTATTTCCACTACTTAGGCAGGGAAAGTTGCCCAAGCATTGCTTCATATCGACACACTGTTCAGAGCTGTTCAGATGTAAGATTTCCCGCTGTATGATCATTGATTGTATTTGTGAAATGATTAGTCTTTCACTTGCTAAATTGTTAAAAAATAAACTTGGATTTATGCGACCATTCCTGCTCTCATTCGTGATTAGAGAAGAGAGAGAAAAATAAAAACCTTGGTGCATATGCAGTCTGCAGTCACTCGGTCACACAACCTCTCCCCCTGGGCCCTGTGCTGCACTACAGAGCCGATGCTCTGTGGTGCAAGATGTGTGCAATCAACCATGCAGGATGTTATTATCATCTGTGCCACATTAGAGGACACATCTATAGCCACTCAGCTGAAAATCACTGCCATCAGCGAGACATTCACTTGACAGCTGATCAGAAACTGGGCAGTGTCAGTGCGTAATTCTGTCAGTATTTTGTTTAAGATGTTTAATTGCCAATACCCTGTAGATGTAAATCCCGGAAGCGTTACAATTTCAATTTAAAAGTATTATCATTAACCCAGTAAGGTTATTTGGGGGAATAATATATAATGTAGTATTAAGTTTCATTATATTTTAGTTTAAGAGACTGCTACAACACCGTTAAAACCTGTCACGCAGGCTTGGCATGTGGTTGCTACCTGCACGTCAAATCATCGCCATGGAAACAGGGAACCCCGCACGTGCGTCACACCTTAGCAACCAGGAATTTCATTCAACTCACCTTCCTGCTTTTACTGCCGTCGGCCCCCATTCGTGTGACAGGACATCAGCACTGTAGCTTCAGTGCGACGTCTGCTCCTCACCCAGGCACCTCACATTGCACCGCGCGCCATCACGGCAGCCCACCCAGAGTCTCGTGCACGACACGCACACTAGTTTAAGGCTCGAGTCTGCTATGCTACTGGTCTTTGCCAACAGTCTGCTATGGTCCGGCGCGAAACGTGACAGATATGGCGACATAAAAGAAAACAAGTTAATCCCGAGTATGGGCAACGTCAGCGCAAATCCGCCCACATCTTTGGCACCCAATGAGACGCCTACCTGGTGGAGTTCAGCGCCCTCTGCTGCTCAGTGTAGTCAGAGCTGCAGAAACCAACTACAACAAACATGTCACAGCTTCTGCTATGGTTTGCATGGCTGCTATGGAAAACATCACATGCATACATGAGTAAAACTGGCTGGAATTCTCCGGCAGCTCATGATAAATTCATTTTCCCGCTTGCATTAAAAATAAAACAACAGGATGCAGAATTGCGCCACACAAGGATTTATCCATCCCCTTTTCCTGATTATGTGGCACATACTGTACATGCTGTGTATTTAACTATTTATATGAAGCCTAATGTATTCTCACTACAGCTTGTTTCTAATGTCCACATAATCTGCATTCACATGTACCTTGTATAGTAGGTATACACACTGTATATGTATAATACATTCTATATTGCTGACAAGGGGTATATATATATATATATATACCTATGTCAGGAGAAGCAAATAACATTGACCATCTTGTGAATGTTCTGCTGTGAAACTTTTAGACCTGGCATTCATTGGTGTGGATGTTACTTAGACATGTACCACCTACCCAGACCAGACCAGGCGCCCCCACCCCATAGCAATGACACTCCTTGATGGCAGCATCCATCCATAGCAGGATGCAGCCAGACACAGGCACACACACAAAAACTGTAAAGGAACAACTAAAAAAAAACATGAAGAACAGCACAAGGTGTTGACCTGGCCTCCAAAATCACTAGATCTTGAACTGATCAAGTGTCTGTGGGATGAATTGGAACAAGCATGATCCACAGAGGCCCCTCTTCTCAACCCATAGGACCCAAAGGCCCCCACTATACAGGACACCCTCAGAAGGCCCATGTCTATTCATTGATGAGTCACAACTGTTTTGGAGATACAAGGGATACCTACACAATATTAGGAAGGTGGTCATAATGTTGTGGCTGAGTGGTGCACTTGCACATAGTCTACTGCAAATATATGTGTATATCTTATAGTGTATTTTATGTTGTACTAGTCATAGCTTGTACTTTATTAGTTTAATTTAGCAACTTCTGCCATCTGCATGCCTAATTAGATCCCAAACTAGATGCAATGAAAATAAAGTTTAATAAAATCTAATCATGATGCCTCAACATGTGAAGACATGACAGGACAAGATAAAAAAAACAACAACTAATCAATAGAAGCTGTCTACAAACACAAAGCGTTATAATTAAAGAAGAGAAAAAACAAGCTCCAAACCAAGATGTGACAGCGCAAGTGCCTTTTATTTGGGACGAAGAACAAAAAAAAAAAGCAAACGGAGCCATCTGCACTTTTTACTTTCACATATCACTTTGTAAACCAATGTTGTGGTCGTTTCTACAAAATAAACCAAACAGGTGAGCTTTAAATAAACAAGTAGAAAAGGTTTCTGGATTGACGCTCCAGAAACCGTTGGGTGTATCTGGAAGCGTTCGGGGGTTAAAGGAGCGTCAGGTTCAGTCATCGTCGTCGAAGTCCTTCCTGCCCTGGGGAGCTCTGGGTCCTCCTGCTGTTTTGGCCATGATGATCTGAAAGGAGAGGGGAGTCTGTCAGTACTTTCTAACTGGGGAAGTGAGAGCACTGAGATCCATGCAGCCGACTGTGGGCTTCGATACAGGGTTGAAGGTTATCAAAAATGACTGGACTATATTTTAAAAATGAAAGAGGTGATTTAAACCCCCATGGACACCACAGAAGGCCACTTATGCTGATGAGATATTCATGAGCACGTGTGACAATACAGAACATAAAATATAAAACAGCCCAAGTCCAATTAGCTTCAATGCTGGGAGTAACTACGCCACTTCAGCCTGAATGTCTTCAAATTGAAATACTCTAGACAAAGTTATAAGTACAAGAATCTAATCTAATTTAAATTTCATCTTTAAACTACATGTTTTGTGCAACACTATTTTATATGTCACTTGCCCGAGGACATCCCCTGCAAGATAAAGAGTTCATGAGCGCATGCAGCATGCTATCACACCATCCAGTATGTTTTGTGCAAGTTTAAACAGTGGCACACCTGGTATTAACAAAAACCACCCGTGAAGTGTGGGAATCTGGTCAGCAACAACAACATTTCGCTTCATTGAGTTATGTATCACACCCGTTGTTAGTAGTGACAGGCCAAACAACAAAACATTTCACAACGTCAGTGTCCTGTGAGCGAGTGAGTGAGTACAATCTGTGCAGAGATTTCAGAGGTAAAAAAAAATCGCACACGCATTCCAAGACCTGCTGCCAGAGGGGGGTGTGTGTTCACCCTCTAATGTTGAGTGTCAAACTGCTCAGGCGCCTCATCCCAACTGTCCTTGTCCCAGTTGCCTCTCTGCTTGGGAGCCCTGGGTCCCCCTGCAGTCTTAGCCATGATGATCTGGATCGTACATATACACACACACTAACATCAACTATCTGGACGGTGTCGACTGGTTCGAACTACTGAAAGAATACTAGATCTGAATAGCATTGAACAAAACAAGAATAGAAAAACTATTCATGTGACTCAAGAATCTGTTAACCAAAAGGGGAGAAAGGAAATTATTAAAGGCAAATCTTTCGTTGAGAAACCCAAATAAGGACATAAATAAGAGTGTATTAACACTTCACTGGTGGACTCCAAGAAGTTGTATGTCTGTAACAAGTCACAGGAGTGTACCGTACTCTAAGTTTGTGAATTCTTATTGTTAAAAATCAGAATATAAATTAAAACAAATGCCAGAAACTAATCCTAATAAGCGCTGCCTGCGTCAATGCCGTTTCTCTCTGCTATAGGCGCCCATTGTTGCTAATGGGTTATACATTGAATTGTTACAGTGAATATAAACCTTGTAGCCCATTTGGAGCCAAAACCACAAACACTGTCCTGCTGTGATAAGTAGTCACAAACAGAGTAAATGTGGATTAATGCTTGGCTTAAAACGGTCCAGAAACAAATGCACCGTAAACCTGCTGCTGCACCACCCAGTGTCCTTAATTCACCGACCAAAAAAAAAAAATTGGTCCAGCTTTCAAGAACACCTGCAAGAATTTCACATTTTGATTATATGAACAGCCTTGTGTTTTGTTTTTTAATACACACCTGATCCACTCTCAGCACAGTAATGGCAGCGTTGGTGGCCAGTTTGATTCCCCAGTGCTTGACCAAGTAAGGCTCCACAATGCCAGCTTCCAGCATGTCCTTCACAGCAGGGCCCTCTCCCTAAAGAAAACATGACATCCACAATGTCAGTGATCAGACTGAAAGATGCATTTAAACTTGAAAACAGAGCTTTAGTTGTCTCCTTTGATGTTCAACTAATGTGCTAAATGTACACGATTAACCATAAAATAAACTCCCTAGTTTCTCTGGAACCGAAAATAGCAATGGCTTCAAGACATAAAAGTTACGAGTCACATTATATATTACTAATATTAGTGTGTAACCAGGTGTCCTTAATGAGGCTGAAATTCATGTTGGTAATATATTCTGTTGCACATACCTCAATGTCAAAGCCCATGTTTTTGTTTCCCTCGTGATGCGCGGCGTACAGTTTGGAGATGAGCTCGCTCGCCCTCACTCCAGAGTTCTCGGCCAGGGAACGTGGCAACGCCTCGAAGGCCTCTGCGAACTTCTTAATGGAATACTGCTCCAGACCGGGGCAGGACTACAGAGACAGGGGGGAAACAAAGAGGTTTTTGCTTCTGCTACTGATCAGCTAGTGATGGGGTAAAGACAGAAAAGGGTAAGGGAGCCATTAGTGTGAACCTGGCATGGCTCAGTTATGGCAGTCAAATATGCATACCTCTCCATATGAGGTGAGCTGCTTGGCCAGTTCGATCTCAGTGGCTCCTGCTCCAGGTACCAGTCGCTTGTCCTAGAGACAGTGAACAACACAGAAACTGTAGCTTTTGTGCAGGACAAATAGTAAATGGAGATAATTGACTTAAACTGGTTGAATCGTACACTTAGTCTTTACTATCTCTTATAAAGAAATTACATGTTGTATCAAGTTGAAACAAATCCGACCATGGTTTAATATGTTGACTTACCCTGACCAGGACCTTGAAGGTGTTGACTCCATCATCTACAGCCCTCTCAATATCATCCATCAGGTTGTCAGTGGAGCCTCTGATCACCACCGTTGAGATGGCGCCGTCCTCTTTCTCTGTTAGGCCAAACAACGACGTTAAGCCTAACACTCATGTGGATAAAAGACTAGGCTTATGATCCTGATTATGACATGACCCATAGAGGGATTTACCGTGTTTGAAGGCCACCACCTGAGTGTCTCCCACCTCAGTCAGATACACATTGTCACAGTGACCCATCTCCTCTGGAGTTGGAGCCGTCTACGAATGGAAAAAATACATTATTTAACACTATATAATGGTCTGATTCAAATATCTGATCTGGACAAAACTAGCGCAAACTCACCATCCTGGGCAATGCCACAGCTCCAACGGTCTTGCATAACCTCCTGAGGTCCCATTTGCTGTTAAGCCTGATGGTTAAAAAAAAGAAGGATTTAGCACTTAAAAGTACACAGCGATAAAAAGCACACAACCATTAACAGCACGGCTTTAAGGACAATGTTGTCAAATAGTTGATTTAATTCAAGCAGTGGACGGATTCATTTAAATAAGAACATGTGGCAACAACCAACTGATATTTAACCTGAACTAATATCGAAAGCTTGCTCTGATCACCCACCTGACCACCATGAGCTTGTACTTGTTGGCGTAGTGCAGCGCCATGTCGGCCACTTTCCCCCCAGTTACCACCACGTTGGCACCAGCCTCCTTGATGGCCTTGACCTGAGCCTCCATCATGTCCTCCTCTCCCTTGCTGAAGTCCATGAGCTCCTTTGCATTATTTATCAATACTGTTCCCTGTGGAACAAACCAGACAACTGTCAGCACCAGGATCAGCACCTATTGACACAACTACTAACGTATGAGATGTACGAGCGTGTGAAGCATCCGTTACCTTGGTCTCCGTCACCGTGCAGTCAAAGGGGCAGGAGAAGACAGCGATCTTGGCGTCTTTAATCGACGTGACGTCACCCTCTGCCTCCTTCTTAAAAACCATGCCGTGTAGGACGGTAGACGCCGTCACCCCACAGCCCTAAAAACACCACAGGCATCAGTTAGAGGCAAACAACACGCACACAGACAAAATATAACGCGCGGATAACGCTGCTTACCAAAATCTTGCATACTCTGACGCTATCAACATTGAAATTGCCGGACTCAGGGAAGATGGATACTGTAAAAACCCGAGAAAAAGAAAGAAAGTCAGCGAAACACAGAAGTTAAGACAGCCGTCAAGGTAAATTACCTTCAACAGCAGCAGCTGATGCGGGCAGCCTGAATTGCTGACTCACCACAAGCCTGTGCGATGAGGTTAGCGATGAAGTCTTCGTTGCCGTACTGTTTACTCATGACCGCTGTGCGGATGAGAGATGTGGCTTCGTTGACATCATGGAGGTTCTTGGCTGAGGAACACACACAGTCTGGCAGGATCTCCAGAGCCTTCTTGCAGGCCAGCTCATAGCCTTCAATCACCTGTAAAATAAGAGGAAAAGGAACTGAGAAAATGCAGCTATTTATTTCTTCTACCGTGTACTCACATAAAGCATGGCATACCACATTATAACTTAAAATTTAGCAGAAATGGCCATAAACATGTCTACACACTGATTGCACTGTTGTATCGTCACATAATCCACACAGAGCAGACATGATGTTGTTCACCGACTACACCTGCTTACCTCTGACACAGACAAGCCCATCCTGAGCAGCTCTTCAGCCAGCTCCAGCAGAGCTCCGGCGAACACCAGGACAAAGTTGGTCCCATCTCCGACCTCCTGCTCTTGCATGTGGGACGCCATCACAATCATTTTGGCTGCCGGATGCTGCACCTATAAAACAAATGGGATTTCGAGGCAACCGTTAAATCCACGCAATTATTAAGCATTCGAGAGAAATTTAAAAAAATCAGTGTGTTGCTTGATGAGGTTCCTCACCTCAAGCTCTCTGAGAATTGTTGCTGCGTCATTTGTGACGAAGAGCTTCTCCAAGTGGTTAATGACCATTTTGTTCATACCTGAGAGGCAACATTAACAAGGTTTAATGATTGCTATTTATTTTTGAGAATGACTGGGTTGAAGCAAGAGCTAAAATTTCAATATCTAAAGATTGTACTAACCGTTTGGCCCGTAGGCGGTGCGTGTGGTCTGGGACAGCTCCTTACATGCTTTGATGTTCCTAAAGACTGCCTCCTCAAGCCCTGAATAGTGCTGTATGGGACAATAAAAGTCAGAGAGATATAATACATGTCATTAATGCCCATAACTAACAAATATTTATTAATAGACTGCATATTTGTCAACTGGAGTAAAGCAAATAATATCAAAAGTCATGACTGGATTTATCAGTTATTAGTGTGGATGATTGATCAAGCAAACAATTTGTAATTAGAGGGAGAACAATGCCAACATGCAGATGAGTTGAAGCAGCTAACCCAAAACAGGAAGCATCAGCCAGACCATCTAAGGCTACAAACTCAATGCTGACAGTTAGCTCAAAGCTAGCTGGGTGTGACTGCAGTCAGACGGCCAGTTATGACTAAGGTGAAAAACTACAGCCACGAGGCATGCTAAAGAGCTGTGAAGGACAGAGGAACCAGCCTTTCATCCATCATTAACAGCCCCGGGTCCCGCGGCTCCTAGCGGCCTGGCTTCCTTCTAGAACTCTCCCACATGACTGTGAATGAACGTGCTAACTCAGGGGCTAACGCTAGCTAGCACGCTACTTCGCAAACGACTCACTAAGAGCTGACCTTCGGACACAAACACGGCGATTTCATCTCACCTTGGCGCCATCCTTCAACATTTGGGCAAAGCCCGGCGCTTTGGGAACGTGAAGAGCCATTTTCCGTTGTTTAGTAGCCCCGGTATCCTGGAGAAGGTAGCCGCGGCGTGGGTTCGGCTCTGGGTACAAAGCCGGAGAGACAGGGGTGGAGCGATTTCAGCAACGCGTGAGCTAACGACGGGTAGCGACAAGGGACAAACCGAGCGACTCTCGTTCACCTGCTGTGACTACGACACGCCACCACATGGGGGCGCTGTTGCCTTTACGTGCTAAGCAACAAAACTCAGAATCACAGTAGTAACAATAGAGGGAATGTATTTTAGATTAGATTCAACTTTATTGTTATTACACATGTACAGGTACAGAGCAACGAAATGCAGTTTAGCATCTAACCAGAAGTGCAATAGGCAGTAAGTGCACGTGGCATAAATGTTATTGTATATAAGAAGTATGGTACAGGTTGTTTTTACAGCATATGGACAATATTTACAGGTCTACTCTATGTACAGGTGAGACCATATATACAGGTTAATGAGCAGGATATACATAATGGTACTATGAACATATTATACAGATGGATTTGTTCGTTAAATGTCAGTAGACTATAAACAGGAACTATAACATAACATAATTTACAATAAAGTGGCGGCACAGTGGTTAGCACTGATGCCTCACAGCGAGAAGGTCCCGGGTTCGAATCCATGGGCCGACTGGGCCTTTCTGTGTGGAGTTTGCATGTTCTCCCTGTGTCTGCGTGGGTTCTCTCCGGTTACTCCGGCTTCCTCCCACCATCCAAAGACATGCTCATTAGGTTAATTGTTGATTCTAAATTGGCCGTAGGTGTGAATGTGAGTGTGAATGGTTGTGTGTTGGCCCTGCGATGGACTGGCGACCTGTCCAGGGTGTACCCCTGCCTCTCGCCCGATGACAGCTGGGATAGGCTCCAGCAGACCCCCGTGACCTTTAACAGGAATAAGCGGTTACAGAAGATGAATGAATGAATGAATTTACAATAAAGGAGATGGGCAGATGATAAATTAGGCGATACAAAATACAAATAAAGTGGGTAATTTACAGTGCATAAACAATAAGCAGTAGCTACCTAATGTTACTAAACTAGTGCAATATTCGGTACGTAGTACTGTGCAAAAAGATTATATAAAGTGTGCTTGTGCAGAGCAGTCCAATAGTGCAGTGGTGATGGTGTAAAAGTCTTTGGTCAGTGAGGGAATGAGGAGTTGACGGGTGTGAGGAATTGGTGTGTAGGGGTCAACAGGGGGAAGTGGGGGGCAGGGGTCAGCGGGGGTCCGAGTTCAATTTAAAAGTAAATGTAAAAACCCCATAAACTGATTTATCAAAACTAAAATCAAAAGAATATAAACAATATTTAGAATGGTCCCAGTAATATAATGACTGTAACATTAATTTTATAACAGGAATAATCTAATTGATAGCATGTAGTAAATTGTATTTTAATTTTGCAGCAGGTTACCGTATATTGCATGCGGTTGAGTAGTGTAATCAATAATAAATCACTTATATCAAATATAGAAAGTATGCTTTAATGATTAACTAACACAACTGACCTGGACGATGGTAGAAATTGGTCAATATTTAGGGGACGGGTATTAATTTTATCACCAACAGTGTATTTTGTGTATATTTTTTAATTTAAAATGTATTTACATTTGTAGAAATCTGTTTACACTTTGACAGCAAAGAGGCTATTTTGTAATTGTTCTAGTCAAAAATGACAAATAATGTAGACAGTGATTTATTTTAGAAGAGCAATAAAAGGGGAAAACATCCGTTTGTAGGCACTGTAAATATGAGCTGTGAATTTCACCACTATTTTAACTTACATGTTAAGAAGGAAGCATTATAACACGTTACAATCAGCCCAAAATACACATGTGAAGAGACAAAATGAAACACACAAAAGGAGATTATTATAGAAGCTTACAGGTTTTATTGTGTACATATGTTTTTCACATTCAGACAAGATTTCTCCCTTTTCCTCCCCCTCATTTAATGTAGAAAAAGGAGGTACCAATACATGAAGAACAAAGAAAAGAAGAATTTTACTTCCCTTGAGGATGTTAGCTAGACAGTCACTACATTAATAACTTGCGGGACGTTAACATCATCATTGCCGTCATCTGGTAATGAGCCATTAAATCTACCCCCCATCACATTATCAAATGATTTATGTGAACAGTGTTGGTGCATGAATCATCCACACGCTGTTAAAACTGTCGACCTCTGCTGACGCAAAATTATGGGAAAAAAAAAACATTCAGTAACTGTGCTTGCTATATAAAAAGTCCCCTTTCATAGAAAATACACTTACAATTTTGGTATAATCCAATATCATATAAAAAGGCACAACAAAAGTTAGTAACATTATTGCATACGTATAAAAATAGAGGAAAATGATTCTCCTCACTGTCAGTAAATGTAGCGTTAGACGTGGAGATACAAGTTTGGTATTGTGCAGCAACTCTTTCAAAAACTACAGTAGCAAAACATTTGTGAGTGAAAACACAAACTAAAATATTAGTATTCTGAAAATGTAACTAAAAGACATTTGGTTGTAGCAGCTATGACAAATACATACACCATAATCTAGAAAATCCCTTTGGTAGCTATAATGAGGATATTCTAATCCAGCTAGCTAACCTGAGAGGTGTAAACACACAAGATCCACACAACACGGATAAAAAGAAGCAAATATCATGACAACACTACAAGTACATGTAACAGTGACACCACAGTAATAATAATAATAAATGTAAAACATGGATACAAAAAAGGTCCTGTACTTTACATACGCACAGGCGTGTAGTTCAGTTGGGTTTGCGAATAGTGTTCACAGCTGTGTTGGCCCACCCTCCCAGCGTGTTGGAGAGGTTTGTGGCTCGACGTGTGAGGTTTGAGCGACTCAGTTTACCGCTCGGGTCCAACTTTCTCATCATGGCGCCTCCAGAACGCTCCTTGGTACTGGGTCTGTAGAGAGAGAGAGAGAGAGAGAGAAACAATTACTAAAGAAAGCATAAACAGAGAGAGGGTATCCACAGGTATCCGTCACGGGATTGACAGACGGAAGACTGGAAGACTTTACAACCGTAATAATGAGAAAATGGGACTCAATTATGTATCCATTTACCATTTCCCCCCATTTAGATGCATTTTAAATTGCACTGTAACCCAGAATGAAAGCATCTGTTTACCATTAAACTGTTAAATTACTAAAATTGCAACAAATGCAGTAATATCAGCATCAAAATACATTAATGAATTTGGGTAACAACACTTTCTGAGGCCTTTCTGAGACCTGCAGACACTCTGGTAATGACAAGAAAGTATTATATTTAAGAAACAATAAGGCGAAAAAAAGAAAGGGTCAATATGCAAAGCAAAAGGTTTAAAATCAGAAAGAAGTGTGAGTCTGACAGAAAAAGAGCTGCCGTTGCTCTGATAGTGTGAGTTATTCATCAGCTGTAGAAGAGAAGCTTTTTATTGCATGGTTTCATACACACACACAAACATGCATGGATGGATGCCAGGGTAGCGGTGCCATGTGCTTTTACGTTGCAGAAGTAACAGTCAGCATATCTTAGAAGGATTATTTGAATTTACCTTCCTGTCCTACTCCACAATTAGGGAATAGCCGAATTGCCTGTAGTAGGTGGAAAACAAACTTGTTTAAATTCCCTAGAACAGATCCTTTCACAGAGAGGAAAGCAGTTGACGTGTGTAATTTGCATAGATAACAGACAAGGTCACTGTACAAGTGCGTTTCTGCTTTTTTACCACGTATCCAATTCCTTCTGCATCAGACCAGGCTCTGATATTTTGAATGTCAACACAGGAAGTGATGCAAATACATCCACCACTCTCTCAAGCGCATTTTTTGTCATTTCATATGGCTCCAATTCCCACACTCATAAGTCGCCCCCCCCCCCCCGTCCTCCCACTCCCGCCTCGTCCGAATACCAGAAACACAGACCCAGTTTTAAACCGAGGCGGGAAGAATGTCTGGGGGAGGGGAAGGAAGCGTGGAGACCCACAAGCTGTGCGACCGAGATTCTTAGGGTGGGAGAGCAAGGAGGGCAGTCACATGCCTCTACAGTCTCCTCTATGTAGAATATGCAGGAATAAAGTTAGAATGACCGGTGGCTTACTCAAATATACACACAACAGCATACAAAATGCACACACACCTCCAACTAAAAGACACTTTACCAAATTGTGACTGCTCACAGATAGTTATAAAATGATTTAAACAAAACAGCAAAGTGTCTCACCTGTCGTCTCTGCCGATAATGTCATCAAAGGCCTTGGACAGATGTTTGAGCCTCCTCAGTCCACTGGACACCGACTCCAAATCTTGGTCAAATTTTCTGTTGAAGAAGAAAAACACAAAAATAAACGGTCCAACAAGTAAATCTGTGCAACTGTTTACGAAACTAAACAAAGTAAATAAAAAACACTCACAGCTTCTGGTTTTGTGTGTTCGGCGATGCAAAGGGACTTCGTAATGCAGCCATGCGGACCAGTTGCCGTCTGCCTCTGCCAGTTTTCACACCCCGCACAGACGCCTCAGGAGTCCTTCGCCCCCTCGAGCCCGGAGTACGCCCGGGCGTGACTGCCGATCTGGGGGTGCGCCTGGGTGTTGCAGCTCGGCGAGGTGTACGCCTCGGGGTGCAAGAAGTAGATGGACCGGCATTTTCTGCATCACGGCCAGGGGTTGCGACCAAACACTCCTCACGTGTGAACTCTCTGGTTCTCTGCAACCTCTGGGTAAAAAAAAAAGAAAAAGACAGAAATGAATGATGCTTGTTGTTGATGCTGAACCCTGCAGTATCAAAAAGGATAAAAAGGATTTTCAGTCACTGGCACATCAAGACCCAACCAATCAAGTTAATCTACCTGATACACTTCAGTGATGGAGTTTCGAGCACTGCGAGTCAGTTTGCGGACCGCGCTGGGTTTTGGTTCCTCCTTCACGGTCTCCCAAGTCGGATTCTCGGGGAGGGAATTGGCCTGGACAGAGCGCAGAGGCAGCCGCTTGCGCAGAGACATCCGCAGGGAGTTGAGTGAAGACGAGGAGCGGAGTTTGCGGAAACGGTCGGGGGCTTCCGGGGAGCTCTCTGCGCCGTCAGACTCATCCAGGACTGTGTGCGCCCGCCAAACTCCAACCACAGCTCTGCCAACCCCATCCATCACTGAAGACGACATAAAGACTGACCTGAGAAAAGGCAACAGAACATAGAATTTTAGGAAAATACAGTTAATGCAGGAACTATAAAATCAATACTTTGCTGACTTAATATTAGTTGTTTGTTTTTTTTTAATTGCTCTTTTCAGTTCATTTTATTCTGACAAAAAATGTGAACAATGTTAATGAACAAAGGACGCGTTTGAAGGTAAAAATGACCCGTAACAAGCCACACAATCAAGCAGCAATAATCGTGTTAGTGAGAGCTCCATGGCTATTGTCTGATCAGGACAATGATTCATTGCAGGAAACCTTTTCCCTTTTTTAATTTAACCGAGGATGGATCCATCCAAAACACAGCCAGAGGAAGAAATTCAACACTTACGCGTCAAATTAAAACAAAGTTTTGCATTTTAGAGCCTTAACGGTGAAACGTCTCAACACACACATCAGCTAAAGTTGTTTAGTTGTCGTTAGCATGCAACAATAGAGGTGCGCGAGGAGACACTGTTAGCTAGACACCGTTAACGCCTCAGTTCACACCAAACCACATTTAAAGAGGTTAATAAAAACAAAAGAAGGTCGATTATATAACCATCCGCTGTCTTAATAGTTTACCTTAAACGTTCAGAAGTGAGACCCGTTTATCCTCTCTGCTTCAGCTGCCCGACTGCTCCTCTTGTCTTTCTTTCACTGTTTGAATTTGGCGGTGGACCGCAAACCGCAGGAGACACGCCCTTTACGCAAACCTTAGTGACGTAGGACGCTACGTCGTTACGTAATGGTCATTTACGTGCATTTCAGACTGACGTTTAGAGAAATAGATACAGACGAGTGGGAATTAATTTTGATTAAATAGATTTAAGGATATGAGCAGATAAGAATATTTAATTTTAACTGAGTCAACTGTGCATTTTTGCGTGCTTCTTTTGAATTTGAATTGGTGTGTGGGACTGAGATTTATTTACAGAAGAAAATATGTTATACATTTCATTTTAACAGTTAGGAGACATGTCAAGGCCACTAAGACTTCCATTTTAAAATGTTGCACAACATTTTGCGATAGACGTCTTAGTGGGATTGGCTTTGCTTCATCTTTGTGCGGGAGTTTCTGTTACTGTGGAGTGGTGGCAGAAAACATCTCCAGACTAAAGCACAGATTATTTATTTATTTCTATTGTTAAGTCATGAGAAAAGATATTTTTTATAACCAACTTCACTTTCCAGTTTTCAGTTTCAATTTTTTACAGTAAAGCCTTTTAAAAAATGACATGTGATTATGTAATTGTATTCTTTAACAGAGCCCTCTTTACAGATTTAATGCAGTTCCATTAAAACACAATCCCCCTAACATATCTGAACAATACACATACTTTTTCACATATGCCACAAACTTATTTCTTTCAGCTACACTCAAATGCAATGTTGTGCAACATGTTCAGCAATAAAGCTTATCTGTTTAATGTTTTTATTCACTTAGTGTGAGACAGATGTTGATATGACTAACAGACAGTGGTGTTGTTTTATTGAATTATGATATACTTAAAGGAAATTAAATTTGTTCTCATCTCATTTAGCTATAGCCATAAAAAAAGATGACAAAAATAAAAACAAATCAAAGACAAACACATAGCGAGCTCAGATCATCAGAACTTCTTCTTCAGAAAGTTAACTTTACATATAATAAATACAACAAGTGCCATAAGGTCTGACATCAACCCTGCAGTCTAAGACAGAACAAGAACAACAGATCACTAAATACTGTTTTTAATCGTACATGGTGAGGCTTGTCATTTTCTTCCCTCGATATGCTTTTCTCTGTCTTTATTCGAACATTTTCAAATGAAGGATTAGGAAGGATTTGGAGGTAAGGTGACCAGCAGATGTCACTACAGACCTACATGTCAAATGTCATTCTTCTTCAACTTTTAATCAACTTGTTCTCCTACAGTTTTATAAAATTATTTTGTCACATTTTAAACTTTTTAGCTTCACAAAACAAGTAGCTAATAGCATTGTTAACCAGAGAGGCTTCCCGTCCTGATGCCACAGCTACCCAGAGTAAAAGTCAATCTATTGTTCAGGGTCATGAAAGAAAATACTGTTTCTCACTCATAAGCATGAATTACAAATAAACTAGAGATTTTGAAAAACATTCATGTTCTCATTTTAGCAGCTATTGCAGTTGAGAGAGGTCTGTCTTTTTAGCAAAGGCCAGTACTCTTTTAAAACATGCATTTTAAAACTGACAGTTGGTTTTGAATATTTTCCACAAGGGATCTTCATATTAATCGAACCAAATGAGCCAGTTCTCAGACTAGAGATTCAAAGCTTCAAGGACAACCAAGTGGCAATTTCACAATAAAAGCCTCAACTCCGACAATAAGCCTGTCTTCATATCATACATTTGATCGCCTTCTGAATCTGATATCACACCCGTGCATTCTTGTCATCCTCGTTCAGTATTGCATTGTTTTATGTGAACCTGTTAAGTGCTTTTTTTATTGGTAATAAGACAAAGTTCAAGACCTTGACCCTCACAACCTCATGGTCCCTGTCCTTTTGTCTCATTAAAAGTAAATGTATAACACAATTTTAACGAGCCTTTCTCATGTTGTTGAGTCAGGAGGTAGAAGTTCAGCGCAAATATGGAAACGAAGATTTAGATTCTATGTGAGTCATTTGCCGTGTGTTGGTAAACTGAGTTCCACTTACTGCATCGCCCCCAAATTCAATCCTTAACCCATAACTCAATTTGTGGCTTATTTTTTGTCGTGTCCCAATATGAGCTGCGTTTCTCCTATGTTTGTGAGATTCTAGTTTTGGTTTATTTTATTGCAAAGACATTAACAAGAAAATAGGAATTTGGATCATAAAGTTTTGGGTCCACCACAAAATGAAAATGAACAAGCTCGATCCTCCAGTCATAATTAGTGCTCATATAAATATCAAGCTTAGATACAGTAGATACCATGCTACATTATGTATGATTTTAAAGGACATTTGAGAGGAAGATGTTTATTAGTTGGTGAGGAGATTGACCCCACCCTAGTGGAACAGCGAAAACAGCAAACATGGACATGTCTAAAGGTACCAAAACAACCAGTACATCTACTGTTTGTTTAAGCCATGTTTGCCTTCAATACCAGTGTTTGCGCTAAATAAAACTAATGACAGCTATTATTAGCAGCAGATATAAAATTTAAAACTACATAAATGGGGTAATTGTCTGTTGCACACAAAAGAGAGCGATGGTGTCTCCGCGGCTCGCTTCAATGTGGTGGAGAAGAGGAAACCTTCACACAACTTACTTGCAGCACTGTTAAAAGAATATGAATGTGTTAGAAACTCTGTACTGTAATGAGTCAGAATCTGTGCTCAGTGTATGCGTGTTACGTGTGTTACCTTTACGATTTTCCTCCACCGCGCAACAATGGCAAGAAGCGTAGTGAGGCACACCACCACAATTCCTGCTATCATGGGCATCAGTGGGAACTTAATGGTCTTGTCTAGAGATGAGGAGGAAGATGATTAACATTGCTGGCTGAGTCATCCTTCAATGTACTGATTGCACTGAGGCCATAAAATATCAAATGAAATTATGTAACGCTCAGATGTGACTTCAGTAACAATGTGCAGTGCCGAGAGTGTGAACTGACCTGTTACTGTGACAATGAAAGTCTTGGTTTGTGCCCCGTATGTGGGAGAGATGGCTGTGCAGCGATAACTGCCTTCATGCAAGATTCTCTCCACAGAGCTGGCTTTGAGCTGGCTTGTTAAGCCGTCGCTGGTCACAGTGAGGCCATTCGCTAATAGATCCACCGCACTTCCATTTAGTGACCACGACACAGATGACACCAGTGGATTGGCCCTGATGTCACACCCCAGGACTAACTCGGCCTCCTCTTCCACTGTAACATCCTCTGACCCAGAGAGCTGTGGTTTATCTGAAGAGGATCAGAGAAAATATTGATGCTGCATGGTTCATTTGAAGAAAATATATGTTTTCGTCGGATAAATGTCGGATAAATGATAATCTGAGCTGCTATGTTTCAATATCCTATTAGAGAGACTGAAATAAACATTACATGCTAACATGCTAACATTATGCTGAACAGCTCCGAACACAGCCAAGGCTGATGTGTATGACATTAGTTTTTTAGAGTTAGTATTTAGTAAAATCTTGATCATGAGTATAGTTCAGTCCTTCCTCTATCACAAATCTATGTAACAATACATTTGCCAAGATATTTCACAAATGAAAACTACACTAAACGTAAGGATGGCATGAGTCGACAGTGCGGGGGATCATGAGAGAGTTATCTTTTGGGTATCATGAATGTCTGTATAAAATATTTTAGCGTAGCAGGCCATCCAAGAGACAGAAACGGCGTCCCCAAATGTAGCTCAAATCAATTATTAGCCATTAATATAATATTGGACTCACATGAGACATTCAGGGTGACAGAGGACCTGGCGGTGTCATTTGTGCTCAGGTAACAGGTAAAGGTGGCTTCATTGTCTTGACGGATTACAGGTGAAACACACACATTGCTGCGCCCCTTCCTGTTTTCTTCCTTCAGACTGACCACAGCGCCATTTCTGAGCCAGACCAGATCATTGGTATCGTCAGTGACAGAGCCGTCACCATCCATGCAAGCCAGAGACACAGTCCCCTCCACCTCTGTATTTATAACACCATCACTGCTGATAGGTGGGTCAGACTGGATTTGAATGCCTTAGGATAAGAAAGAAGAATTGAGTTAAAACCTTAATGAGTGGGTGAAAAATTATTGGTAAGTTAAATTCTTGATAACTAGATTTACAATACCTAATATCTGGGTTGCACAGTGGAAGAGCAAGAGGAGAAGAGGTGTTCTGAACATCATCTTCATTTTTCTCTTGGATAAACCTGAAAGTAAGTAACATAAAGATCTTTGAAAAGAACATTCATACGGGCATATAATCTGAATTCACCAAGACTGTAGAGACTGCGAATAATTTCAGTTGTCGCCCGTGACAATTAACAGCCCCCACACACCATCAGAAAACAATCCTTTAGTCACTTCTGCTTTTACTGTCAGTACAAATTTCCATTTCAGGTTATCAAAGTGCAAACCTTTCTCGGTGTCAAAATATTGTTACTGAATACTAAAACACAGATAAAACACTAAAAGGCTTCTATCCCCCCGCTGTATGCTTGCATAATAATAAATAAATTACCATGAGATAGATGAGATGGGAAAATGTTTGTGTCACCGTAAATAGTGATGGGTCAAGATGTTAACTGCTTATATTTAATCAGTTTAGGAGTCTAAAGTCAGAAAAATAAAGTAAACCAGCCATCTGATTAATATTTTGTTTATCTGAGATTTGTTGTATCTCAAATCAACAGTGCTTTAATAACAGATTCATGTCATTTGGAAAAGTTATAGCAGCAAAACACAATGTCCATAAAAAAATCCATGCCCATAAAATGAACCATTACATTATAAATGTACTTAGAAACTTCATGGCAGCTTATTCCCAGGAAGTAGTTCTTACCTGACAATGGCTGTTTCTTCTTATTTCTTGTAGTTTTCTTGAAGTGCTCTCTGTGTGTGATACGAGGATGTGAAGAGCTGCTTCGCTCTTGAGTAGCTCTTATATCCTTCACAGGACACTTTTATAACTTCTCCGTGTGTCTCTAAACGACCTTTTCATAATATTATTTACTTCTTTCCGTGAACACCCTTTCAATGCTCCCACCCCTGAGTTTTCCTTTTTTGTTGCATACCTATGATGTACAAAACGTTTTATTGGCTGTTGTCATTGCAACGGCACTAAAACGTTTTGGGTGTGTATGGATGTAAAGATTAAAATACAAAAAAAAACCTGTAAAGTTTTTATAGCCCGTCATTCTTTGATCACGCAATGCACTCATGAAATTATTAACAAATATGGAGACGATGCAAAACTGAATTTATAATGATGCCAGTAACAGTGGCAACAGGTACTTTAATGTACTATAATGTACATAAAAATAGTTTCAGTTTATTTGTATGTCTCTATATTCATTTTTACGTAACGTTGACAGTATTGTAATGCTAAAGCTATTTTAACGTCCCTGAGTATAAAAACATGGATGTGACAATAAAGTCTGGATAATTATTTCCTTGTTGACTTTTTCTGTTATTGTAAAATCGAATGATTGACAGCACTGAGTGCAATAGACACATTTTTATAAAAACAAGTAAGAAGTATACATATATATAAAAGCTTTCTTCATCACAATTATTACATAAGAGAAGTAAAGATTTGCACACAACGATGTTACCTGTTCATTTTATTAGTCAGCTTACTGACACACACACAAGCACACACAAACAACGAAAAACAAGAGTTTCAAATATCCTACAGGGAAATTTAGCTTTCTGTAGAGACCAACAAGACAGAGAGTGGTAGTAAAGTTAGCTCGGTACAACGTTACTGCGCTGCTGCAGGCTGCTGTATCCTGGTCCTGTTGTGGCAGCGCTCCCTGTCTTTAAGGTGGATCACATGAAGTCCAAAAACTCTGTATCAGTCATTTGACTATATTTCTCTTTTAAGTCAACCTTTTTATGTGTGTTTGTGTTCGTGTGTGTACTATGACCCTGAGGCCAGACTGGAAACAGTTCAATACAACACCTGCCATAGAAGCTACAGGACTAATTCACTCTCATTTTCCCTGATGTTTGGGAACAAAGTATGTGGAAAATTTGATGTGAAGTGGCGTTTAATGTGTTGTTCCAAACAGTTATATGATTTAAATGTATTACATTTAATGTATTAGTGTGGTGCGTTTTAAAATAAATGTTTTAAGCTTAACATGGCCTCTTTATTTCATCATAGTTTGTTTTACATGAAACTAACATTGATTAGTGTTGAGAAGTGTTAAATTTTAACTCTATGAAGAGTCAATAATAACACGTTGGGAGTGTTAACAAACCAACACTTCAAAAAGGGTCAAATTAACACTCTGTGGCGTGGGCCCATATTGACAGTTTAAAAGTGTTGAGATTAACTGTGATGGTGTAGATTTAGGTATGCTGATTTTGCAGTGTAATTGTAACCTTTACTCTAAAACCAAGTCTTAACCCTTGAATAGCCTTGCTTGTAAAGAAGTGAGCACTGGCCAAAATGTCCTCACTTTGCACAAACGGTCTCACCCCAGTGGTGTAAAACTCAAACTGGTCCTCAGAAAGATAGCTGTACAAGTGCACACACACGCGCAACAGCTACGCAAAAAAAAAAAAAAAAACATTAATACCTTAATTGTAATGTGCATCACACTGAAAATACAGCATTAGAGCAAGTGGAACAAAAAGTAAACTATAAGTTAGTCTGAAAGTGAAAAAGCAGCAGATAACGTAAGCTAAAGGACAAAACAAAAACAAAACAAGTGGTTTATTTTGTGTTTATGAAACGTATAGCTCCCGAACGGTGTAAAGTTGACAGTGGTTTTCTTTATTTATTTATATGTGGCCAGTGCAACATGTGTTGCTAGCTAACCAGCTATCCTCTTTTTATTTTGCACTTGCAGTGAGACCAGAGGTTGTGCTAGACGTTGTCTGTCATTTTGACTGACAACGTCTTTAAATGATAATAATGACATATTTAATAGCATTTAATTTTCATTCATTTTTAATATTCGGGATCCGTCCAGCCGGCCATCAAAGCAAGAATCTATTTAACCGGTTCAGTTGAGTCCTACCACGTTTGATTGATATATAATCAGTAAACGGCACCATTCAAACATCTTACATCTCATCTTGTTTCTATGCCAATTGGCATAGAGACAAAACGTATGACCAGACTCGACCACTAGCAAACTAAGGCATAGCCGATTCGTGGATCCCAGCTTGACCGAGAGTCAATTCAATTCAATTCAATTCAATTTTATTTATATAGCGTCAATAACAATACAAATCGTCTCAAGACGCTTTACAAAAATCCGGCCTGAAACCCCCAGAGCAAGCCTGAAGGCGACGGTGGCAAGGAAAAACTCCCTTTTAACAGGAAGAAACCTTGAGCAGAACCCAGCTCATATGGAGGGACCCATCTGCCTAAGGCCAGCCGGGTACAGACAGAAGAAAGAGAGAAGAGAACAGTAAGATAAACATACATCTGTCATAGATACACATATCTGACTAAAGCGTACATGTGGAATCTTATGATACAAACTTATGATGTTACATGACAGTTTGAAAATGTAAGAGGAAAAGTCAGCAGCCACTCGCTCGGCTGGGAGAGAAATGAAACTTAACCGACTCTTACTAATCAAGAGAGACAAGAGCCAATTAATGTGCTCACTCGCCACCAAGTGGTCTGGGTTGTGAATTGCAATCTGTCAAAATGACAGATTGCCTTCAGATTGCCGCAACCCCTGAGTGAGACGTGTGTGTGTGTGTGTGTGTGTGTGTAGTGGTGTGTGTGTGTGTGTGTAAACCGGAACTGACTCTATGATTAATCCTTCGCTAGATGCTGGATGTATGAAATATGTGTAATTTTTTAGATCAGAGCGACCTTTTAAAATATTTTGACAGCATATTTTCAAAAATACATTGGTTTGACAGTGATACAGTTTATTTTGGTTACATGATTCTGTAGTTTTAATGTAGTATTTCTTGAAGTATTCTGTAGTTTTAATGTATTATTTTGTCTTTGTGTTTTTGTCCTTAAGGCCAAAGCAACAACTTTCTGCAGCTGACACAGTGAAGTCAAGCAGCAGCTACAGCAAGCGTGTCAGTGTCACAAGCAAAGCCATCTGGCTATTCAGGTAAAAAAAAAAAAAAAATGTGTAGTGCTTTTTTAAGTTGACTTTTATAGTGATATGAAAATCTAGTTCAGATGAGGTTTGATTTATTTCTGTCTGTATTTTCCAGCTTCAAAAAAGATGAAATGGTTGAGCTGCAGGGCACTTGGATTACTTCAGATCAGCAGTATAGAGACATGGACACAATTTATTGTTATTAATGTATTTTTGGACGTTTGAAGCTAAGATACCGCTCACTGTAGAAAAAAACGAGTGGAAAAAACGCCTCTCAAACTCACAGAAGAACACGGATGTTAACAAATCTTCAATCCTTCTATCGACAAAGTGTTAGTAAATAATAACGAAAATGTAATCTTAGGGTGAACTATGCCTTGTTGTTGTTTTGCCATGCAAACTTGTTGGAAAATGTTTTATTGAAAAAATAATTTTTTCACTTAAGAAAAATAAAGGTGTTGTTAAATTAAACAGTTGCCTCAAGTCATTTTTTCAATAAACAAAAACATTACGAACAAATTCAGGCAATTTAAACTGCAGAAAAATTATCTAAAATGTTGTGTAAATGTTACTTAAATATAATCCATAACTAAAAGTTAGAAAAAGTATTTAAAAATTACCTTGAAAAGCCATTGATTTTAGGTGAGATTTTTCAGTTTGAAGCAGTCAGAGTCTAAGTAAAACTTACAAAGAATGAGAGAGTAAAATTCAATGACCATATTAATAATTATCAGTAAATTACTTGAGTTTTGCTAGTAAAAGAAACTTGTATCTGCAAGTAAAGTTTACTTGATGATCGCCCTTGTAGAATTTACTTACAATTTCAAAGGGCAAAAACTTTCCTAGGTTTTCCCAAGTAAAAATCACTCCAAAATTTTTTCAGTGAATAAACTTTGAAGGTTCTGTATCTTGGTAAGTGAATTTATTATTTACTGTTATTATTAAATTAGGCACACACACACAAAATCGTAGTTAAAGGCTAACAAGCTGAGCTTACCAGATCAGCTGTAAATGTTGTCTCTGTGGCTTCTCACTCTAGTGGTATTCACATAATAAGTAACACTGTTCTTAAACTACTCGAGGGGTGCTTGTCTTTTGGATGTGCTGTGTAGTATTGCCAACGTCTCAGATGGGCTCCCTAAGGGAGTCCGTACAACCAGTTGTACAGTTGTCAGTCAACGTATGTGTTGGCTTCAGTGTCTCATGTGTCACTGAGAACATTGATCTTTATGGTGTGGTAATCAACTGCATCGGTATGTTAAACTAATGCTAATTAATAATGGTTAGTAAACATCCACATATTATACCAGCACGTTGGTACATTTGGACAAGAAACAAGATTGCTTGTAGACACTGTGTTCTCCCTTTCAGACACAATGTCATAAAAATCTTTATAGCCCTTATGTTTGAGGAAATAATTAATAGTCCTTCAAAAAATGATGCAACATGCACACTGTATGCACAGTTTTACAGCTTTTTAACCTGTTACACAGTTTAACTAACAACAACTACAAACCTCTTTTTGTAGCTTCTACCACCCTTCTAGTAAACCATACTAATAGTTATAGTAAAAGGACTGTGAGGATGATGACAAAATGCAACATTAAAGCTACGGGTAAGGACAAAAATTTGTGTGTGCGTGCGTGCGTTCTTGCACAGCCATCTTTCTGAGGCCATTGAGTTCGAGACCGTCAGGGTGAGGACACTGCGGGAGAGTGAGGAGCCTGTTGGCCTGTTTGAGGGTTAAGACTTAGTTTTAGGTTAAATATTACACTTAGATCATGGTTAGGGTTATGCAGCAAATTTTTACACCCCTTATGTGAATTTGGCTGAGCATGTATACTGTTTATGGCGCTGGGTGTATTACTCTTTACTACTGGCTTTCTTTGTCCAGCGTTGCATTTCAAATTGTGGATTTTCATTCAGCTTACGACACTTTGTCACATTCACTACCTTGTGTACGATTTCATGAAAGAGCAAAGGTTAGAAGCAGTTGCAACACAAAGTGAAGAAAGAAGAACGTGCTCTTTATATTATGTTGCACAACTGACTAGTAACAGCTAGTAACCTATATACTACACAAACAATGATCTCCTCTATGTCCCCACACACACACAGACTGACAACCTGTAGCTTCTTCATTTGTAATGTGTAAGCTAATTTCGTGTGACATCAAGCTAAAGGTGGACTTGCGCCACAAAGGTTGTCGGAAGGCAAAGCCGGCCTTACTGCTACTACAGCGATACGTAACAGTCAGGACTCCGTTTTCCTTTTTGGTGGTGAATAAATATTTAGGTTGCGGCACTGCGTCAGGAAAAATGTACGACGACACGTTTGTGCACTCATGTGACTGTCTTTGTTTATGTGACATCTGCACTTTCATGCTCAACCCCTACAGGATAAAGTCGGTGATCAAAGTGCACTCTGAGGCAGATAAGATCAGTGGCGAATATATGTGCAGACACACAATTACAAACATCACGGCTGCCCTGCAAGCAGCCATTCAAAGCCTGCAGAGTTTACGCCATTGGAGTTTCTTGTATGGAAACAGGCATTCCTCATCAGATTACTGCTGAGCCCTGCGGGACCTCTGGCACCCCGACCCACACACCAAAATACATAATGAAACATGCCCACAAAGTGCTCACTTGCTCATTGTATGTACAGTACATATAGCACAAATATTGCAAACATTGTATTCCCTCCCACAATATCAGGTTACATTTATCATTTATCATTGCTTTGACCCTTGTATCAAAAAGACTCTTGTTCCTTTCCACTCCTGTTGTCACTCCCTCCGATTTCTATTCTTTCATCCCCCTCCTCCTCCAAACCACATTATTTAATCAATAACTTTTAAGAAGTGCATGTGCTGTGTTTCTAAACCCAGATAGGCTGACTGCCCCTCTTACCCTTGCTCTCTCTTATCCCACTTCCTCCCTCCCTCCCTCCCTCCCTCCCTCCACTGCTCTGTAGCTGTTTTCCCTTCTCTCTCCCTTCTGTCTTCTCTTGTAGAGTTTGAATGGAGAAGCCGGGTTCCCTGGAACCTGCTCACCCCTTGCCGGGTGCAGAGCCCGTCGCTGGGGTTTCTGTTGCCAAGACGGCAGGGGATGTGGGAGACGAGGAGGCGACACTGGCTAGCTCTAAGCTGTTTCGGTGTGCATGCGTGAGACGTTGGATACCACTGGCCTACAGAGAAGAACTCTACCAAGTCTTACGACTCACAGGCCCACTGGTGAGTAGGGGAAAGTTGACGTGGTGGTGGGGCTCTTAGTATGCTATGCATAAAGTGCAGTGATTGTAGTACATTCAGTTATTGTTTTGTTGCAGAATTACTCTTTAATGTGCAGCTACCAGTAGAAATGCTGTCCATAGTTGCTCTATCAAACCCGTCTCTGCCTGGTGATTTCATAACACTGCTTTCTAAGTACTTTGCTACGTAGGCCACTGATAAGTATCTGAACCCAGTTAATATCAATAATTTACTCACCTGCTCAGTGACAGGTAGCTGCAAATGAGCCAAATCTGTCTGTTTCTTTCCACAGCTGCTGTCCAGGTTTCTGAACTTCCTCCTGCCGTTTGTTATCACCATATTCTGTGGGCACATTGGGAATGCAGAGTTGGCTGGATATGCACTGGCCTCAGCGGTACAATCTATTGTCCATAGTAGACTAATTGATGGGTAAAATGGTGAATGGCAGCCGTGCAGTCAGCTGCGCAAACTGATTATTTTTTATGTCTGCGAAGCTTCATAGGAGTCTAAGAAGGCTGAAACAAAGGCAGCTGGACTTGTTTGAGTATTCTTGAGCATGTTTCATCACTCATTTATATAACTTCTTCAGTTCTGAACAGCATTATCACCTCACCTGCAGAGAGACAGAACTATCCAAGCTTCCTAGATCAATGTAGTATAATTAATATCTAGACAGATGGGTGATAAATCAAACACAACTCCAAAAACCAAGTCCAGCATTGGCTGCCATTCTACCAAAATACACTCCCTCCTTTGCGTTAGGGTTAGGTCGAGGGTTAGGGTTAGGGTTAACCAATTAGCAGCAATAGTTCTTAATAACTAACCAACGAAGTACATGCGGAGGTAGTGGCTGCTAGGAACAGATCAGGGAAATATGTCCCTGTGTGTAAACTTACAAGAAGGTGGCATGTTCCATTTGTCAGGAAAAGAAAACAGCATCTATTTTCTCTTCACTTTTCACACTCTTCACAGAAACTTCACATGCGATGTTTTTTGCTTTTGCATTAGTTCAGACAAAAAAAAAGGTTTAAGATGAGCAAATGACCACGAATGTCTTCAGTGCTTTGTCTTTGCTGTTACTCTGGGAATGTGTACTTCACGTAGACTGACCCAGAGAACAGTTTGGAGTGCAAATTATATGGTATCAGACCAGGATGAAGAGTTTTTAAGCATTAGCACACCCATTGTTCTCCACCTTTCAGGTCATTAACGTGACGACAACAGCAACGGGCTATGGCCTCGGTTTGGCTTGTGACACGCTCATTTCTCAGGTGAGCGAACCACATTATTTGTTTTGTTTGTTTGTTTTTTTTTCCACAGGAAGGCTTTCATTGTAAAAAAAAATGCGGTCGGATTGCCATTAGCCTCATTTGTGTTTCGCAGACATACGGCGGTAAGAACCTGAAACGCGTGGGAGTAATTCTGCAAAGGAGTTCACTGATCCTGCTGCTCTTTTGCTTGCCCTGCTGGGGTCTTCTCATCAACTCTCAAAACTTACTGCTCATAATGCACCAAGAGGAGGAGGTGGCCAGGTACATCCACACATTCTTGGGTTGGTCAAGGGGAGAAACATAACAATCCATGGATCTTTATCTTGAGAGACAAAGCTATTATTCTTATCAGTCGTTCAGTTGCCTATATTATCTTATAGCTTTAGCTGAGCTTTGTCTGCACATTTACACAAGATACTGACCTACATTTTGAGTTACTTCCTTACACTTACATATGTTCCTGTATATTATGTGAATATTATATTGGCAGTTTTAAACCCCTGGATATGTGAATCTACTTACGTATAGAATATTATAGTTAGTTTTTTGCCATTTCATGTTTTTAATTTTAAAGAACTAAGGGAATGATGAGATCAACACATAATACATACTGTATATAGACATGGCATTCTTCTGTTTGACTCCCCTTCAGAATTGCCCAGCTCTATGTGATGGCATTTCTACCAGCTGTTCCAGTAAGTCCAATGAACTTGCATTTTAAAAAAAGTACTGCATTAAAGAAAAGTATTCTCAGTATCACAGTCAAGGCATAGGATATAAGTAGATCACATCTTTGCATATTTTCTCCAGCCAGGCTATAATAAGTGTATGAATTCAGAAGTAAGACAAGCAAACATCGCTGTCCACCATATTGCGCTCACTCCAGTTAAATCCTCAGTTTGACTGAGATGATAAACTGAACAAGTTGCAGTCATGAAAATATTACTACACATGTTGTTTCTCCCTGCTACAGGCCATGTTTCTGCACCAGCTGCAGGTTGCCTACCTGCAAAATCAGGTGAGTTTATGAGAGGAAACAGTGGCGGCACGGAAATTCAGCTCGGTGTTCTACCTTTTAATTCAGGAAAATTGCAGGTGACTGCAAGAGAAAATGAGACAGGGACAAAAGGTGTCACGACACATGTCAGCAGTTTGGAAGTTCTATCAGCTATGATTTATTGGTACAAAATCTAGTTTTTGGATCTCAGATTATCCATATTGACTTAACCATTACCAACATTAGTAGGTTCATGTCAATGGTGCATGTCAATTGTCTCTAGTATTAGACAGCATACCATGAAATTTAGCTCAGACATTTATGTCCCCCTCAGGATGAATTGTAATAGCTTTGTTGACCATTTTCTCTATTTTCTCTTTATTTCTCAGTAGCTGTTCTGCTTTATCAAATACCTGCAAAACAACATTACCATCAACATGAGATGTACTTTTTGTTTGTTTGAAGAGCTAGGATGATGTACGTGGCAAACAGTAAACCTGTTGATCATTAGCACGGTCACTTTTTTTCCTTTTGTCAGGGGATCATTCTGCCTCAGATGTACACAGCAGCAGCAGCAAACATTGTCAACTTGGGGGTCAACTATGTCCTCATTATCGGCCTCAAGTTGGGTGTCACGTAAGTATTTAATGCAGCTTCTGCCTACCGCTTCATTTTTATTTTAATGACCTTTGTATTGCTTGATATGGTATCAGGATTCAACTGACATGACATATAAAATATACTAGTTGATCATCTAAAGCATTAAAAGCAGAGACACACTCCAAAGAGGAGAGGGTTTATGTGCTTTTGTTGAGGACAGGAGGTCAGAGCACTCCTTATGCATTTAATCTATTCATCCATCTCAGAAGAATGCTTTGTTTTTTGTTAAAACCGAGTCAGCAGAGCAGTCATGTTTGTTATTTTTGAACTTTATTTAGCGGAGGGAGGTAGCAAAGGGCACAGAAAGAAGAGGGAACTCTGACAAGAGTTGATCTTGTTCCAGCTGGACAAACATTTGATTCATCAGGCAGTCAACGTAACCAATCAGGCCTCTCTGCTCGGGTTCTGTCTTTCCATATCAAGCATGGGCTCCTGCTAATTGTTGGGGCTTATTCTCAGACCATTAGAGATCTAGTATGCTTGAATCACAAAGTAAATTTCATCTGTCTTAATCCACATCTGTGTGTAGGGTGGTGTCAAACGTTGTCTTTCTTTAGGCACCCCTTCTTAAAGAAAGATGCTGAGAGAATGTCATGTGTGTTTTCAGCGGATCAGCAATTGCTAGCAGCCTCTCTCAGATCACCATCTGCCTGCTGTTGTTTGGCTACATCAGATGGAAGAAACTCCATCTGCAGACTTGGGGAGGTGAGCACAACACACTGATCTGAATATCTGGTGTTATTACACCATGGTGTAATAACACCAGTCTGTGTAATATATCTCTGTCATTTCTGCATGCTGTTGCAAACTGCAATTTCCCCATTGTGGGACAAATAAAGGTTTTCATATTCTTATTCTTATTCTTAAATGACCCAATCGCTGCTACTTATCTGGGCCAAACGGGAAATAATGTAAGCAGTTTTGTCTACAGAGTGTATTTCTGTATGAAACTCTGTGCAGGCTGGTCCACTGACTGTCTGCAGGAATGGGGCTCTTACATGAAGCTAGCTATTCCAAGCACGTTCATGGTCTGCTTTGAATGGTGGATCTGGGAGATTGGAGGCTTCGCTGCTGGTTAGTGATTTCTGCTACACACACACACACACACACACACACACATGCACAGTGATATTTCCATCTCTTCAGAGGACATTTCATGGACTGACATTAATTTTTAATTTATATAAACTCATACTGTTAAAATAATTTCTAAGATCCTCTTCACATAGTGGCTTAAAAGTCAAATATTTAGGATCAAATTCCATTTCCTATACTGTTATTATATTGTACAGACTTGAATCCTTTTTTAACTCCCAGTTAAAAACATAAAATAGAGGCAATTCCAAACGCTTTGATAAATGAGGTGCTGTGCTTTCATGTCATTTTGACAAATATAATTTTGGGTAAGGACATTTTTCTGCAGGACCTTCATAATAAAAATGTAAAGTTAGAATAATCTAAACGTGATTGCCAGAATGTCTATGTGAACGTCTGAATGTGATCTTGATGTCTGAATGTTTGTCATAACAGGTGTGCTTGGTGAGGTGGATCTTGCTGCCCAGCACGTGATGGTGGAAATAGGAGCCATTACATTCATGGTAGAGGTCACTCTTATAATACAACAATAAGTCTATATTTTAACAAGTACGCTTATTGCAGATTATTTATTGGCACTGAAACGGAATATGGTGTCCTTGCAGTTCCCTTTAGGTATCCATGCAGCTGCCTGTGTGCGTGTTGGGAACGCTCTGGGGGCTGGGAACACTGCCAGAGCCATACTTACCAGCAAAGTGGCCCTAGTTCTGTCAGGTATGAGGACACATGCATATACCTATAAACACAAACACACATAATTGCTGTAATACACCACTGAAAATCATTCGTAGATGGACTTTAGAGTGTGAGCTTGGAGTTTTGCATTTCTCACACATATACACATGCTAATCTCTGTCAGAACACTGTATCTTTAATGTCAAATGTATTTAATATTATGGATTGAAATTGGGCAAATTACAACCTGTCAACCTCTATGTCTTACGTAATGTCCTTGCTGTAGGAATGCTTGCTGTGCTCCAGGGTTTTTTCATCGCTGGCTCTAAATCCGTCATTGGCTACATATTTACCTCTGATGTGTGAGTTTTAAAACGGACACACATCCATTCCTGTATTATGTCAAGCCAACTCCGTTTTGATGATCTTATTCTGCTGTCTGCAGCAACATTGTGGAGCTCGTGTCAGATAACCTTACAGTTTACACATTTCTACAATTCTTTGATGCACTTCTGGTATGTTATTACACAACAGAACGAATGCCCTTGTCTTGTTTCACACTGAGTGCTTGCGCTGCATTGTACACAGAGCTGTTTGCTTGTTTTGTTGAATCAATGTCTTTTTTCCCCCCCCGTTTCAAACTGTGTGCCTTTTAGTGCGTCTGCTCAGGGATTCTTGTCGGATCTGGGATGCAGAAAATTGCTGCTTTGTCTAACCTGGTGTCTTACTACATCATTGGCCTGCCAGTGGGAATAGCTCTGATGTTTGCTGCCAAGCTGAGGATATTAGGTGATCTTTTTCATCCAATCAAACCCTTTTTGTACCACGGTGTAAGCATGTTTATTTAAGCTGGAAAGCTGGACATTTTAGTATGTGGGTCTGTAGGTATTGATCATAACTTTTGGAACTAGCCTCAAGTGAAAGCACTTCCTTGCTGCTTGGTTGCGTTATGCTATCTATTCTCAAACCACAGCTTTTATTTCCCCACACATGCTGTGATATTCCCCAAGACCTGTAGCAACATTCTTGTGACTTCACCTGACCCCATTTGTTGTCCTGAGCCTGGTTGAGTAGAAGTAAACAGAGAGGTCAAAGGTCGACTTCAAGCTAATTTATGCTAACTTCATGGTAAACATTAGTTTATCTTGTGGACATCTTCCTTTAATGACACCACAGGCTGAAGCTTTGCCTTGTTCAGTGGGCCATTTCTTAATTTCCTTCATTCCTTCCTTGCACACCACCATTTACCCCCCTGCAAGCAGGAAAGCTCTTTACTGTCCACTCATACTTTGCATCTACTGATGCATGTGTCCAGACACGTATTCATTCAATGTGTGTCAGTCCTCCGACTTTTTGAGATTGTTGTCTGTAAATGTCTGTAAATGACTAAATTAGTGACAAGGATACTTACCGTGTTTTAAACAAGGTGAACGATTCTTTTAAAAATGAATTGGCTAGATTCAGCTTCTAAGTGTAACAGCTGACTAAAGGACATGTAAGGTTGGTTCAGTTTTAAAATGCAGATATGCAATATGTCTGGAGTCCAGATATCCCAACACTGAATGGATTAAAATGATTTGGTACAGGCATTCATGTTCCCCTTATGTGGTGAACATTGCAATCATTGCGCTAAAAAGTCAATTGTACAATACTTATTATTTATATGTATAAGTAATACATTTGGATGCTAATGCTGTAAACTGAATGATGAACATATTCCCTGCTAAACATCAGCATGCTAATAGTTCTTTAGATCATAGCCGTATAAGCAAAGCCTCAACTTGACTGTATCTTTTTTTTACCATATTATATATACACCTAGCTTTTCAATAGTTTATTAGCAGTTTGCATGCTGTAGCAAGTGTAGATTATTCTTTAATCTATGTGTGTGTGTGTGTGTGTGTTTGAATTTGTGTCCCTCCTGTTAGGCTTCTGGCTGGGTCTCCTCATATGTGTTTTGCTTCAGACGGGTTTCTTCCTCTTTCTGATCTTTAAACTCGACTGGAAAAAAGTCACACAGAAGGTGGGATTATTTTACTACTTTCTAAAATATACTGTGATTAAACTTTTCCAAAAATGGCAGCGATGAAATAGGACTCTTTAAATGAAACATTTCTATTAACAAATGTTCTGTTGTAATGGAGTTCCATCAATTCATTTTTGTAAACTTTTTTAATACCATTTATTTATTTTAATTTGAATTATCCTATCAATTAATATACATATATATATTCCTATTATCTTAACTTTCCTCTTTAACCTCACTCCAAAATGATTTTAGGCTCAAAAGCGAGCTAGGATGAAAGCGGTGGTGTCACCAAAACGTCCTGTTAGTACAGTACTGAATGAAGTGATGCTTACGGACACCCCTGACAGTCAACTCACAGTAAGTGGATATGCACAGTTTCACTTTGGCATTAGTCAGTTTAATTACAGCAGCCTCTTTTTTTACCCCGAAGGCCCAGCTGAACAGTGATGAAGCTCCTAAAACAGGCGGCTACAGTCCTGTCAGCACCCAAGATCAGGAGCAGAAAGCGAGTCACGAGGCTGAGGGCAACAATACTAAGGCAGCCGGGACTGAGAAGGATGCTGAGCAGAACAAAAGTACTTCCAACACCAAACCTCATGCGCTGCTTTCTGTCTCTCAGTTGATCTTGCGTCGGGGACTTGTCTTCTTGGTTTCATTTCTTATCTTGGCCGTAGGCGTTGTTATTCATATTGTATTCCCTGCGCCAGAGCCCAGTGTACAGAGCAGGGCCAACTTTACCCTGAACTGGGCCAATGACTCCACTCCTGCACCACTGGCTCCACTGAACCTGACCTCACACTTCTGAGGCATATTTGACCTCCAAATGTAGACGTCCCGTGGCTAAGCACAGTGTTCATGAACAGATGTTTTATTCGCGGAGACAGTGAATGAATTCGTGTTGAATTCCCTCCATAGATGCACGTTTTCTCATAAACCTGTGCTGTAATTTTGTAGCCTGACTTGGGCAACTGGCTCTGTCATGTGTAGAGAAAAAATGTCTCTATGCTGCACTGCTGAGCAAATCCACAGAAAGCTGGATGCAATATCAAATGAGACTGAAACTGGCAGGATGAACAAAGGTCTTGTTACAAAGATCACATTTTAACCCGCTCAGCCGGGGACGCGTAACTGGGACAACAAGGCACGTTACAAGTCCCTCGCTATGAAACCACGTGAGCATCAAGGAACAGATGTTCTCTCACAGATAGCTTTTGATTTTTCAACCTATTCTTGACTTGATTTACATATTGTACGGCGAGATATACAGTATCTTCTCGCTTACTGACCTTAAATCCTTTTCTCGTGTTTTAACTGTACAATTGACTGTAAATAGCTGATGTAAAATGTACGTTTATACATGTAAATATGCAACACACAGTGTAACTACATGAGCAAGTAATACATTAGTGTTGTATTGCCTTGCTGTATCCCTGTCACTCTGTCCTGGTATTCTGGATAGATTAATAACTAATATGCTATCAATTTTATATTGATATAATGTACTGTGACTGAACCATAATCAATAAAAAAAATGTCATTTAAAGTGATCATTTAAAGTAAAATCAAGCACAGGGTAAATCAGGTATCGTGAAATATAAAAGAATTATGTAATTATGCCCGTAAAGGGAAGGAAGTCAAACATTAAACCAGAAGTTACTGATGTCCTGCAGACGAAGAAGTCAACAGCTGCTGCACTGAAAAGCAGAAAATATTCTTGCTCCTCCGAGGATGTAGACGCATTTACATGAGAACATGAAAACAGAAGGACACATGCTGGACACACACTGCAAATACAAGTGGAAAAAAAAACAAAAAAAAAACACGCAACTTCAATTTTGTCATATTTCTTTTTCATATTCCTTGTTTCTATATCGCTTTGTGTACATGAATCAGTCAACTGGAAATCCATTCATTCCTTTGCAAATCCTCTTGGTTTTGTTACGACTTGTGATGTTTAAAAATCATTTGGTTGCTTTTTTCTAATGTTGACAGTTAATATGTGTGACTGTACAATTAAAAATAAACTATTTCAGCCACTGTGCTCACTCCATACTTGAGGCAAACACCTTGTACATCATGCAACAATTACCTTGTTACGTTACAGGAATGTTTAAAATCCAGTTCAGCATATGTTCACTTTACCCAGAAAGACAATAACTTGGTGTGATCTGGTGTGTGTTAGATCTTTTGTCGTGAACAGTCACTTCATTAATTTACATACTGAGCTACCCCCTCTTCTTTTGCTGCATTTTGTTTCCATCAATCCTTAAAGAAATGAATTTACTCGCATTAAACACTAGGGGGCATAGTTTGTGTATTATTCAGAATTCAACACATCCAATTTATCTGTGTGAAAATGAGGCTTTAGGAGGAAGACACTATATTAAAATACAATAGTGTATAATCATTAGTGTATAATTATATAGAGGAGAAAAAAATGTGGTGCCTTTGTTTGCCTAGAACCAGCCCTTCTTATCTGCATCGTCTCTTTTACATTTTTACATTTTCTCCTGCACAACTGGACGAGAAGGGTTAAAGGAAGGAAGGTATTTATTTTCCAGTCTGCAACCTTACTGCTGGATGCCACCAAACTACACACACTGTACCTTTGATAAAGGTTGCTGAGATTTAGAGAACTCTATAGTGCAGGGACCACTGAAGCGAGCACTGTTTTATTTAACATTTTGAGCTCATGTAGTTCATTTTTGTTTTGCAATTAATATGTTGTAAATTGTGTTTTTATGTATTTTAAGAACCTGACATTAAATAAAAAAAAAACTGTAAATCTCATAACTATGCAACAGTTATTTTTGAATAACATCACACACAATCATTGTCCTCTAGTCTGATCCCTTAGTCTGTAAATACCAGTATTCATACTTATCAGTAACCAGCGGTTCTGGACTGTGTTTCACAAAATAATATTGAACATTATCAACTGTAGTCCTGCGATCCAGGTCCATTATTGTACTGCATGGTAACACAACCAAGAGGTTATAGCGTGACGTTCCCGGAGCTGTTATTTCAGCTTCCAGTCTAGCACTACAGACAGTAAATCTTTACACAGTCAGTTGTCACTTGTTAATGATGCCACAGCATGTTACTGATTGCAGTCTCTGGAGGTGAGCGGGCCAAGATTATGGTCTCTGTGAGGAGTCTGTGGCACCAGCTCCGCTGATGAGCAAGACTGAAGCTCGGATGACGATGCAACCGTGTATGATTCAAACCTGATTTACATGCTGAATAGCGACAAATTAATATGCAAGTATTTATGTGGCAAACATCAGTCTGTTGCAAGGGCAGTGGCTTGTCCTATGGGAACTCGATTGAAGTTACTTAAAAAGAAATTAATCAGCCGGACTATTGAATGTTTAGTCTACAGGTTTACTATTCCCAAAATATGGCTAGATTACCTGTACGTACAGTAGTCATTGTCAAGAGGCAAATACTTTAAATTGTGCTATTTATTTCACATATGATGTTTATCAATTTAAAAGATAATGTTGCAAGTCAGTGCTGCAGTATAAGACTGTGAAAATACATCATCAGAAAGACTACTATGGAGGCTCCAGAACACTCAACTAAACTTTCATAAACTACTTTCTTCACTTTCTCGGGCTCTCACACGTCCTCTATTTTCTTCTTCACACATAGTGTTACCCTTGAGGCTGTCCGCGGTACAGCAGTTAGCCGCTAATAAATTCAACTAAGTCTGACAGATCAGTGAACACTGTACGACGAGTGTCCCCCGGCGCTACGTCTTCTCTTCAAATGTCAAAACGTCTCCTACTGCCAGGATGTCTGACTTAATGTCTTTGTATTTGAGGTCTATTACAATTCCGTGAACCTCTCCCACGGGTCTGTTCGTTCCATTGTTGATCTTTCCATGGTGCCAAACTGACTTGGCAGTAAAATAACTGAAAATGAATAACGATCGCACACGAGCTCCCTGAGATGTCTTGAAATGTTGTTTTTTTTCTCTTACATCAACGTCATAGCTTTCTCTCATAGCAGCTGAAGATCAAGTTAGATAGACAGAAGATAGATAATTCAAATAATGGGGTCAAAAAATGCTTTCCCTCGCCACTGACTATAAACATGTTCTTGGTGTGGCCACAGAAAGGAAGGGACTTTGCTTGCATGAAATTAATCAAACTTATCCTGGTGTAGAGTTTGACGAGAAGATCGGTAACACTGCTTTCTATGGCGCAAAGCACCAGCTATCGTCACGGTTAAAAGCTTAAAAAAGAGACATGAGCTAACCTGTCTCCCATATTTAGGGCTGCAGCCTTACATATTAAACATTTCCTAAAATGCTAATCCACGACGTCAATGTGTAGAGGGAAACACGCCATACGCATTTATTTCAGAGAATCACACGTGGTTAATTGTTTGCCGTTAAACTGGGTGAAGCCTTTATTTATGAGCCACCGTGAAGCCTGAGCTAGCTAGTTATCTGCTCCTGCAGGGGGAACAGGTGCTTGATTTGCTCAGTTTGACATGTCTTCATGCAGCCAACGCGTTTCAGAGCGGGAGTACAGACCTTTCATTACCATCAAATTTGGCAACACAGATCAAAGGAAAGAGAAATAAACCACAGAAAAAGGGGGGAGCCTTTCTGTCTTTTGATGATGAAAGCACACACAGATGCTCTGTGGCCTAAATATAACATTTGATCATGCTATTTCTAATTGTGGCGTCCATTCAGAGCGTAGTGTATTGTGGGTTGAGAAAATCTATTTTATCAATGCCTTGACTGGAGCCCATCTTACGCAGCATGTTTCTATATAAAGAAGACATGCCTATACAGTATTTACTTTTCAGTTCAGCTTTTCATTGGCTGACTCAATTAAGTCCTGTGTCTTATTAGATTATCCAATGACTTCACTGAAAAAGTGACTGGGTTGAAAAATGAAACAGATCTGAGCAGAAAAGCCAGAAAACTGCCATGAAATAGTATTAGTAAAGCTGCTATCAGAATTTTTATTTTTAAAGACAATTACTTATGACGTAACATCGGGAAATAAAGTTCTAATCTCCATCTATAATTCGTTCATTCAGTCATCCTAATGTAGGTGTTTCCCATCTCCAGCCATAAAAAATGTCCTGAAATGTTATAAAGATAAGCTGAGAAGGACCAATATTGCAATAAAATCATAGTTGCTGACAAGGCTACAAGAGCATACTTTGGTAAATATTTTACTGCCTCACAAGACATGCTTTCCGTGAGTCTGCACACATGTGATCTAATTACAGTCACTTCAATTCGAGCAGTCTGACTAGCAGCTCACTGATGAAGACTCCGGCGGCAAGGACGACCAACATGAGCAGCAAAGCGAGGCCACGGCGTACCACCAGCTGCCTGACCGACAGAGCCCCGTCGCTGGAAGTCGGCTGGCCTGAATCGAGCGCCTCCAGCTTCGACTCTCCTGGACTCAGAGAACTGGCTTGAGTGGTTTTTATGTGGACCTGTTTCTCACCAGAGTCCAGAGCTGCGGCGAGGGAGAGTTTTAGGGAGGGGTTAACCTTAGCTCACAAAGAGCCGAATGTCGCTTTAGGTAAAACAACTGCAGCTTACCTTTATTTTTTCTCTCTGTAACGTGGACTCCTGCTCTCACCAGTGCCTATTCGGAGATATTTAAAAAAAAAAAAACTCAATCACACGTTTTGACATGTGAAAGACTACTGTTTAATTTGTACAAATGAGGGATTGTCATAGTTTTATCTGCAACAGCAATGAATAATGTGTCAATCCTGTGGAGTCACTCACCTCTTCTGTGGCTTTCTTCCAGTTCAGTTTACACAGAAAAACTATAAAAAACGTGGACTGTAACACAACACATATTAAGAACCCTAACCAGAGCCCTGCCACAGAGAAGAAAAGGATTGTTAGTTTGAGCCTGAATACGAGTCAAACATGACTCACCGCTAAATATTTTGTCCTTCCTCACCTACAATGCCCATTTCCACAGGGAACATCAAACAAACTCCAATGGGGAACCCGATGAAGTAGTATCCCACCAAGTTACACACAGCACCAGTCATTTGCTTGCCTGCGCCCCTGACAATTCCTCCTGTCACCCCCTGTGAAGATAAAACAAAGAAAGATTCTTCGTTTCTGGCAACAACTCTGATTTATCTTGCTCAGCGGAGTGATAAAATGACCGGCAGAGGTTCCCACCGCAAAGGCCTCGGCAACATGGATGAAGCCGTACATCTTCATGATATCCGCCACCCTCTCTATAATGTCTCTAAATGAAATGACAAAAACAGGTGTTAGTGAAAAGTTGATCAAAATATATTTTGCTCACAGTTGCATCCACTGGGGGTAATGACAGAGTAAAAAAACTAAAACAATGTTGCGCTGGTATTCGTTCGTACTCACTTCTCTGTAGTGAAAATGTAACCAATCACATCCTTAGCTACACCGAGACAGGCTCCAATGAAACAGGAGACAACAGCTGGGAAAAAATATATGAAAGCTTACAGATAAGACTCAATGTCAGATGACTTTAGTAAAGGAAAACAGATCCAAGAGCCGCATGAATCTAACAGACAAAGCCGACTGTGTGCTCTAATATTTGTCAGGGTACATACAGTATTTCATTCATACATGCCCAGATGATGGAGACCTTGGTGGACAGCTTGGCTTGTTCTGTGTTCCCAGCGCCAAGAGCGTTTCCAACCCGAACGCTGGCAGCGACAGAGAAACCCATAGGAAACTTTGGAAAAGGAAAACGGTTTCTGAGATTTACAATTATTCAGGTACACGTACAAAACTTCAGCGCACACTAGTAACTGCATTATCAACGTAAAGGGGTTACCATGTAAGCAATAGCAGCCAGTTCATAAACGATGGACTGAGCCCCCAGCTCGGTCTCGCTGATGATCCCTGCCAGGAACCCTGCGATCTCATACAGCCACCACTCCAGGCAATGCATCAGCATGCTTGGGATGGCCAGCTTCAGGAAGGGACCCCATCCCTGCAGACAGTCTCTTGACCATCCTAGGATGTAATATGAGGGATTAATGGCTTTTCCGTATTGCCACTGAGACAACCACGTAGCCACGGCACTGCACTGTGTACTGTGTTGCCATTTCAGTGAAGAATTGTGTAACTTCTTTCAGTGTCCAAATGCAGAGCTGAGATAAAACTGCCAACCATTTCTGTCAGGGTAGTGGATTACACACACATAATGAGAATTTAAACACAATAATGTGTGGCATACCTTATTTACAACACGTCCCATGTTAACCTTTTTATTAGCATGTTAGCATGCTAATTCTTATCGCTAGTAAAGCTGATAGGAGAGACCGTGTTCCATTAGCATCAAAGGTAAATGACTCAAAACTGCAACGTTTATTGCACAGTGTTGTTATATTGGTAAATGTTTTCAAGAGGTTTATTAAAAAAAAACACTTAATTTGTCATTAATTATAGACACAATACAGATTACAAAAATTGTACACAGCAGTTAATTATATTTTACTAATTAACGAGTAATCTAACAGCTCCAAAATCAAAGTCAAGTGGAGAAGGCGAAGGCGACATGAAATGAACATGTAATAAAAGTAATACAGTCTAATCCTGCAACATGGATTACACATGTTGTATTTTTGTTTAAACTGCTTATTTTCTTTTAGTTTCTGACAAAATGTGTTTCTGTGTTTTGCTATTTAACTGTACTAAATTACACAAAATACATATTTCTACCTGCCTATGTTAATACATATACAGTGGACATTTTAAAAGCACCACAAGCGGCATCCTCCATAATAATCACATCCCTGAGTTCATCGCTTGATTCAGCCTTATAATCTTTACAACATTTATTACATGACTGCATCAGTTTTATATGTGCACCAAATAATCTGACAACCTCTGAAATCACTGCCAAATACAACGTTATCTAATCCTTTAAACTTACCGTCCCATGTGGCTTTGTGCAGCCCTCTGAAGCAGATGTACACAAACAAGAACACAGCCAAGGAGTACTGTGAGATGGCATTGGCAGCTGCGGATCCACTTTGGGTGACGGCGAGTGGAATACACAACAAAACGGGTAGAAAAGCAAAGCGTACAGTCATTTCCAGTCACTCATGCAAAAAAAGTCGTACAATAAAGCGTCAAGTTGTCTGATAATCAGTATAATTAGTGAATTATTAGACGTATGGTGGGTGTACTCACGCGACCCCCAGATCCAGAATGCTGAGAAAGATGTAATTGATAACTGCATTCAAAATGTTCCCCATGGCTCCGGAAATCACCTGGGGCCACATGATGCCCTGGGAGCCAAAAAAAAAAAAAAACATAGCTACAGTTTTACCCTCAGTGCAGCTGCTGTTTCTTCCTTTCCCAGAGCACACGATCGTCTCTAACAACGCACCAAACAATCTCATCATCATGGATAAACTTTCACTTATTATTTTTGCGCCATTCAATGCACCTGATTCTGAAGATACCTCCCCTGCAGCTGGTACATGAAGGCGGCCTGCGGAATCCAACGCGTTGAATAGGGTTAATTGCGCCGATAATGCAACACAACAGCCATTCAATGCGGCATATGTACATATATGTGTGGAGATACAAAAGACATTTTGTAGAGGCAGCTGAACTCACTGGCAGAGCCGGCATGAAGATCTTCACATACAGCTGGGAGAGTCTTTATGGCAGACAGAAAAAAATTTGTAAATAAGTGCAGAGAGAAATAAAGAAATCCTACTGAATAACGTGAGGCATGAGTAATATGCTGACGTAAATTTGTGTTGCTGTATGAGTGCCATGCACTGCTTTTATGGACCCTATGGAAAAGGCTCACCTGGAGACCTCCTTGCTTTGCCTGACAGCCAACAAAATGGGTTGAGTGTTAATAAGGACAGCCCAGCAGGGGAAACAGGCTAAGAGCAGAATCAAAACTCCCCTTTGTAGTATCACTCCGACGCGCTTTAGGTTACCGCTCCCATAAGTCTGGAACAACAGCGGTCGGAAAATAGGAAAATAAAATAATACTTGTGCGAGATAAAGGTCATAACTGACACAAGAAGACAGATCTGCAAGTGCATACTGTGAACACAGCGGTACCTGCTCAGGACTGACCTGGTTATATAAATAATGAATGAATAATGAATCGTGAGTACCTGAGATATGAGAGTATCGCATGCTGATGCCAAACCACAGCCAATGGAAATACCTGTGACATTTATAACCTATTATTGAAATGAAATGTTATTAAATAGCAGTAAAAAAAAAAGAAAAAAAAAGATGCATGTTCATGTTTCTACAAATGATGTATGAATAAAAATGCAAAAATGCAAAAACATGGCTATAAGATGGATCTTTGCAGGCAGAAATCCAATAACAGAAAAAGCAGAAACAATAGTGTAATGAGATCTCTCACTGCTATCGCTAATGCCACCCCTGCCAGCTCCGTTTTCCCCAGGTGACCGCAGAACACCATGCTGACGAAGCCGATCAAGAAGCTCATCAACTGTGAAATGAACTGAAAAACAAAATCAGGCTCGCTCGTCGTCGTCGTAACTATAACAACATAAATGAACTTTAGCGAAACACAAATGAAATATTAAACTGCGAGCGCGACACATAAAGTAGGCGATTGAGTTATTACTCATAAAAGAAACATTGTTTCAAGGGGCCTTGAGGTAAGGAAAAGTTCCTATTTGTTCCGGCAGCTGACATGTGTCATGCTTTGGTTTAGCTGCGGCTCCTTTGTGTTTCTAAATGTCCTTTACTACTTTTCTTTTCTTCTTTAGAAAATAGTTCTTGTGATTGCTGGTGTAGGTTTTTGACAAGTTTTTGGCATCAAAAGGTTTGCACAAAAGGAAACTAAATGCCCTCATCTATCAAGTTCTGGGTTTGTGCAATGAATAGCGGAAAGTGAATACATATCAGGTTGCTAACATATTCTCCTCCTCGCAAAGTTACAATTTTCTGTCGAGCTGGCATTTGCAATTGCACGCTATTTTCTTCGTGGCATATTGAAAGTGTCGTACAAAAACTTTCATCTAACATTTGCTGTAATGTGTCTTTAATGTTGTGACTGTGAGATTGTGAGAGAGGGACTACAACCCGTTTAAATTAATTAATGTCCATTTCACTAAAATTCATATTTAACATTAAAACCCTTCCAGAACATCTTTAAATGCTACACTGTTATCACGATGATTTGGAGCTATTAAAACAGGTAATGCAATATCACAGCCTGTTTCAAATTCAAATTAAAAGATAATTAGATAGATCTTCTTGTATGTAATCAATTGCTCTCAGCCATTCTCAGTGTTGTTGCAGTGTCTTTAGATATGTTTAGAGTGGTGGAGTAAACTTTTTCCGGACACAATCTTACCACAGGTCCTGCAAGTTTTAAAAACCGAGCACTCTCATTCTTGTAGTCCGCAGGTACCCAGAGCTTCATGGTCCTCAGGCAGGATCCGCAGCATGAGTCAACACTTAGAGCAGCAGGAGAAGGTGATTCGTCAGCTTTGACCTGTCCATTTACTCCCCTACATGTGTTATTTGCTGCTAAATCCTCCATACCGAAATGAGATTTGACAGGAAACAGAACTCAAGCTAAATGATTTTCGCACGGTACAATCCCTTTCGGCCACAGAGGAGAAGAATGCTGGGAGTAATCAATAACCCATTACCAGGGTAATAATCAATAACCAAGACAATGTCTGCCCACCTTGCTCCCCTGTCTGTGAGAGTGCACATGTACAGTATGCAGAGGCGCTGCTACAAGTCAGATCTCTCCACCTCCTGACGGGCCGACGTGCTGTCCACTCCTCCAGGAAACTGCTGCCAAAAAGAAGCTGGTCAATGGAGCGTCGCAGGTCTTCACTCTTTCACTGACGTTCAAAGGAATCAAATGTTCTTTTGGCGAAAGCGTGATGCCTGAACACATGCCTATACTGAAAGTCACTGCATGAGTCACACCAGCTTTCACCATGCTCGCTTAAGTTTATTATGCCAGAGAAGACGTCTAATCTCCGAATCTCTTCTCCAAAGAGAGTCTTAGTGCTTCATTGTGTCCCAATAAAAGATAACTTAAATACATATAATTTTTGCTGCTAAATACATTATGAGGGATCAAAAAGATGATCGCACAGGCTTGGCTTGCCCTAGTGGATTTTCTCTCTTTATTCCTTAATAAATTGAGCATACCATTTTTGGTTAAGTCGTCCCTACAGGCTCTTCATTTTGACGGGGCCATAAAACCAAAGCAATAGGCTGAAATACAGAAAAGATCGACTCCGCACACTTGATCTCTTTGTGTTTGCCACCACGAGTGACCGCATTCGCATTCCACGCAGCTGTCTGACACAATGCTTATATAAAATTATTGATTAATATAGCTGAAGAACAGAAACACCTCTCGGCTATTGATGGCGTTTCTAAGAGCTGACGCAGGCAAGAAATAAATAACATATGCAACCGCAATTATAAGCTTCTAGTACCTCTGATTTCCAGAGATTATGCAATGTGCCTGCCTTTATATAAATGGTGAATAATTGTCAGAGTGGAAGATGGACGAATGATTACCATAGGCCCAAGATTATATGTGTCTGAGAAACAATATATTCAAGCGGCTTTTAGAAATCCAGAGGAAATATTGAAATATTCCCATCTTCAATACAGGCTGCACATTGTCAGCTCACGTCTGAAGACTCCACAGATATGAAAAGGCCTGAAGTTATGGTTCTCACTCGGTGATCGCCTTGTTTGCTAGAAACACTGATTCTGTCGCCATAAAGCAAAGAGCACGCTTGTATCCTGTCATCTCGTCGCGTAGTACAGTATGTTATATTTTTCCTGCCATAGTAACACCTCTCCGTGAGGCGTTCCTCCCTCTGCTTGTGGCTGTGAGAACCTCCCATTGGGTGGTGCTGTTTTGCTCTTTCTGAAATTCAAAATTTCTGGCTCTCCAGGCTGCTTCACTGAACTTTGAATGGATTTTTGATCTTTTAATCAAATCCTATAAACCTTTTTTTTCTTCCTTCACCTGATTTAAGTTAATAAACCCAGGGAACCCTGCAACATACCGCCAAACACTCATTTAATTTCTGCTGTTTCAAAAGTTTTCTTTGCCCGAGGGACCAAATGGAGAAGAGACGAAGAGAAACAAGGGAAGGGAAGTTAGCGGTGGCCACCGGGAGAGGAAGGGGGTGACACCTAATGTAGGCTCTCATTCATTTTCCTGGTTCAGTGATGCAGCAAGGCCCGACGGGTCCACCCACCCACCCACCAGATTGTATTCCACCGTCTCCCCCATCCCAACCACCCGCTCAGAATCACACACACGTAAATATGTTCCACCAACCAGCGGTGCCGGCGTCCGCCGTGACGTCACACTGCAGTTCTTCTCGGGCTCCACTGGATGACAGTGGCAAGTCACCGCTTACACATGATGAGCCGTCATTCTTAATGGCGACCGCTCAGAGTGTGTGTACGTGAGTGCATTTGTATATGTGTTTGTGTTTGTGTGCATGTGCGCTTGGGTGGGGTTTGCGCCGGATGGGTAGCGAAGGGGTATTGAGGAGGTGGAGAGGGGGTTTATTGGAGGGGGTAGGTGGGTTGATGGAGGTGTAGGAGGCGGGGGCGGGCAGTAAAATCGCAAATGAGAGGAAATTGTTTTGAGTCACAGCAGATTTGGTGGAGTGAGATAAGGGCTGATGACGGTGGTGGTGGTGTGATTAGGATTAGGGTGTGGGGGGGGGTAGGGGTTTGGAGAGAGTAGAAGGTGGTGTTGGCGGTGGGGGGCGGGGGGTGAGTGGGTGCAGGGAAGAAGGTTTTGGGAGGGGTGAGAGTATTTGCTCTGTGTGTGTTGGGGCGTGCGTTTATCTGTGTGTGTGTAGGTTGTGAAATTTTTTTCCTGAGTATGAGAAAGGGGAATTGAGGGAACGATGAGGAGATGGGTGGTTTAGATAATGGCGGCCACAGAGAACGGACGAGGGCACGCGATGTCACGCAGAAAGATAGAGTGCAATGGAACAAGAAAGAGTCCATGAGACAAAAGAAGTCAACGTTTGATAGAGAGGCAAAAAAAATAAGGGAGACACAGTGAGGGAGGGGTGAGGGTGGAGGGCGGAGGGGAGGGGGGGTACAGGCCGTGGAGGAGAGAAGAGACGTTGAAAGAGTGCCAGAGTGATTTCTGACGTGTTCTCATCCCCCTCTTTGTTGGTTACATTGTGGGTAGCTTTGGCGGCGAGAGCTTTAGGGGTTTTGGAGTGAACAATGACGCAGAGGGACTCGACACGTCTGCTCCAGCTGATAATGATGATGCCTAAAAACGATAGCAATAATAAGCAGCTTCTCGTGGAACCCTAAAACCGCTGGCACGTGACGCATACGTCACAGACTGTCACACACACGACACGCTGGACGCACAGACACGGCTATCTCACGTTGGCAGCAAGTGTGTGCGTGTGTGTGTGTGTGTGTGTGTGTGTGGTCAGAGGGAGCGGGCGAGACACAAAGAAAGACCGAGGTGGAAACAGAGAGAAAAGGGGAGCAGGGAGGAAAACGAATTATGCTCGGAGCCTGTCACCTGCATATACTTGACATTCGCGTATGGGACGAAAGTGGACGAGCTGAAAGTGTAAAACAAAATGAACGCATTTATAGCTGCGTCTATTGTATGTTGGCAATCTTGTGTAATTTTGCTTTTATCAGTACAGACGGGGAAAAAATCAAAGGCAGCCACTCAGAGAAGGCTGGACCCTACTGAGAAGCATTATTTTGAAATGTGGTAAAACCTGAATGAGATGGTGGGAGGAGGCGCGGGGTGGGGTTGGAGGGTGGAGGGTGGAGGGTGGAGGTTCTTCTAACATATATTTTTGACTGCATTTCCAGTTTATATCCAGACTATGTCAAGCACTTCATTCGAATTTTAGTCAAAGCAACCAATAATTGACGCCCGAACTCATCTCACTGAAATATGACGATACAGATGAGGAGTAATTCAGCCATGACTAAAGCAGACGAAAATTTGCTGTCTGCTCTTTTGATGATGTATGAGCCATTGAATTTCTTGGGTGAGTCATATAGAAATTACTTGAAACAGTCACAGCGATGCCTCACTCCCGTTGCAAAGTGGGTGCTATAAATACGGTTTGATGTTTTGGGAATTTCATCTTCATCGTTTCATTTATTTATTTATTTGTTTGTTTTTTAGAGGAAGGTTGACGGAGGCGGAACGGTATTCTTCTTCTCCAGAACCAAATTGCAGTCGTGACATGTCAAGCCTCTCAGGTAATCAGGTTAGACTATGCCTTAATCAATTCCTTGTGTGACCTGCTAAAACAGGCATCACGAGAGCACATTGTAATTCCACTGTTGATTTAACTGTGCCGTCCTAATGCAATGGACGAGCCTTCTCAAATGCCACCATCCCTGATTCGTCTTCCATGACTCATCCAGCCTCTAAAACAATGCGACACCGTGCCGCTCGGGTCCCTCGTGACACACTGTCCTTTCCATAGCACTCTTGATGAAGCTGCGGGTTTGTCTGCAGGGGTAAATGCAACCAGACAGCACCAAAGGGTGTCTCAGAGGCTGCTCGTGTAACGACAAAAGAAGGAGGGAAAAAAAAAAAAAAAAGCATGAAAAAGAAAGGAGGATTTTGAAGACATTTTGTATGAGTCACACGTGTGGTTGTGTGTTTGTGTTAGGTGCGCGATGAGGTTTATCTGTGATGACAAATCCGCGGTCAGAGGTGACTGTGTTGACTCATGGACTTAAGAGGTTCATTGACTGTGGCGGCTGGCTGACCTTGAAGAGAAGGCAACCTCTTTCTCTCATTGTCACGTTCACCCTCCGGAGATTTTTTATTTTTTCGTGCCTCATCTGAGGAAGTGAAGCGGGAGATGTGCGTTCTGACGCGAGAGTCAGAAGAGGAAGAGGGAGGCACCTGGCCTCACCTACAGAGCTTGTGACGATTTCAAACTCTCTCTGCTGTGCAGTTTCTTGTTTTAGTTTGAAAGCCGTGGAGTTGTTGTATACACTGATTTTAATTACACACCAGGGCGATCTCTGATTCAACCTGTTGGCCTTCGCCTGGGCAAGTGCACAAACTTTTTCCTTTGGAAATCTGGACTATAAACTTGCACACCTGCAGGTTTCATGCAGTGCAAACCTGGGAGACACATCCATAATTGAATGATGTGACTGAGTGACTTCAAAAGTACTGTGTATAAGGATGTTTACATCCATAGGCACCCCAAAACAGCCAGAGGTTTCACCATGTTGAGGGATGAGATGCGTGTTTGGAAGAGTTTAATGTATTAGACGTATTAGATAAGGCCGGAGATGATGGAGATCAGCTAAAAAATTGATAGTTAATATGTAAAATATTAATTTAATCAGTAAAAACCTGGAGTTTGCTCTTGCACGGTCTGCAGCTTCTCAAGATTAGACTCCTGCTTCTTATTTACTATCACATCTGAAAATATCTTGTCACATTTCTTTTAGGAGAAAAAAAGTAAGACATAGCCTTTTCTGGTTTCCTTGTTGAACCGAGGTCACACGTCTGAGAAATGTGGATGCACAATAGTACGGCGCGCTCCATTGAAGAGGGTGAGTCTGCGTTCATTGGACATGCATCTTGCTCTCTCGCTCCGTTCTCCATAACTTTATCCAGCACTAACCGCCATTTCTGATAAATACAGATAAATCCAAGGTGGATAAGTTTGGGCCAAACATGCGGTCAGCCTACAGGTAGTTAAAGGTCACAGTGACAGAGGCCTTACATTGTGGAAAGGGTTCAAAGCCCTCTCTCATTGGTTTCTTAACCATGTAAAGTTTCCAACTCGACAAATGGTTGTGAAATATAGTCAAAATCACTGGTACGGTTGCCGTGGAAACAACAGTGAAAAGGCTAATCACTACTCTGTGTTATTTTACACGTGAATGTTTCTGGTCTCACGAAAGTTTCACTACTGTAGCTACTTGAACCTGTACTACAGAACTTTTGTCTCCCCCGTCTGGCAGTGATAACGACTACACCAACACTGTCGACACGTGCACATGACACATGCCTACAGACGAACTTATCCCCATCCGCCCCCATCACCAGGAGCGCTCTCTTCCAATGCAGATAAGGGCAGAGGGGAAAAAAAAAAAAGTAAAGTGATGGAGTCGTGAGATGAGGTATTATCCATGCCAGAATTGTTGCCTATTTTTAGACTGTAATCCTTCCTCTGAACGCAGAGTTTCTTTTTATCTGCAAGATCTGAAACTTCTCTTAGATGCTTCGCAGGTTTTTCCACCATAGTTTCCTGTATACTGTAGCTGTAGGCGATTCTGTCTTCCTCGCTACGCTCTTTAACCGTGGCAAACCGGTTACTGCTGACCGACATAAAGCATGTCGCTACCGGTGCGCCAGTGCGGATACGTTGCCACAGAAACCAGATTTAAAACTCTGGAATAATCTGAAATACGGAGAGATTTACCTTGACCGTTGTGGGAACTCGTCTGGCAAGTGCTTGGGGTAATAGACAGTGGCATGCAAGTTCAACCTTCGCAAGAGCTAGCTTAAAGTGCAGAGCACACATATTTTGAACAGTTCACGGAAAAAATTTTGTCACTGGTTTAAAGGCTGTGCCTGTTCTCAGCTCTATTCCATCCACCGTTTTTTAATTACCCGGGAGTCATCTGGCCTAAGGAACTGCCAAGATGGCGGCAGTGGGTGTCACTTGCGTTGAGCTTCAAAACTTTGCAGAAAACCTATGGGCAACATCACTGAAGGTTCTTCCATGCAGTTTACATTTTAAACGGACTTTTCCATCAGAATCCGTTCAGATTAAACTCCTTGAGATATTCCTATGAACCGATTTTAGCGGGACTTCTACCTGTGCTGCCATTTGCAGGAGCCAGCATAACAATGCACGTATTCTTGTTCATTCACCGCAAAAATGTATGTTGAGTATAAGTCATGTCATATATGTCATGTATAGGTAGAAAACTAACAGTCTAGCCTGTACTAAAATGCTGCCAAAATAAAATACTTTGGAGAATCTCAGGAATAACAGGAATACCAGAAATAAATTGAACAAGCTAGTGCACAGATGTGCATCTGTGAGCTGGATACGTTTCCATGCAGGGAAGAGTGAAACCATGAGAATACAGCAGTGAGGTTTCAGAGTGTGAGGAGATGGCTGACAAGGCGAAACTCCCACTCCATGGATTTAGGTTTTTACTGCTGCTAGAGACCCTAAAGGAGCAGAAGCAGTTACTACTAATACAAATGGACTGAATTAGTCTCATTCTTTTTCAGGGACATCAAAGTGGATGGGGGAAATTGGGGAGGGGAATGAGGGGGAAGGGGGGCGGGAGGGATAGTGCTGCATGTTGGTGATGATGCTTGAAAAGAGATGAAGCTCGGGGGGGCGGGGGGCTGGAGACTGTGAGTTAAACGTAGAGAGAATTACAATGAATGACTACAAACTGCTCCTTATTTCCCACCTTTAACTGAAAGACCCACAGGTACACTGCAGATATCAAGGTGGACATTTCACCTTCAAATAGAAACAAAAGGCGTCCCCTTAATGATGGATAGACAATTTAGAAAAGGTTCCTACTGGTGTTGAAAGCTCACCTGATTTTCTGTCGGGCTGCAGCATAAACGATTCGTCTTTGACAACTACTGCATAATGAGTCTGTTTAACACAAAGCCTTGCTGCAAAGTTCTTTATCGTCAAAGGCTGAAGATATTTGAAGCGATTTGTGACTAAGAAATCAACACATTTAAATGTAATTCCACATTAGCAATATTTTAGCTCAGTGTACATCTTTGGTTTACACTCATAAACAAAACATGGTTATATCAAATTGATGTTTTCTTTGTGATTCTCCTTCACAGTGTCTTCCATTATGTCTAAATTTGCATTTGCTTATTGCATTGAGTTAGTGATACCATTAATAAAACCACTTTAATAGTCAGTTAATCCTCTAAGCCACTTTCAAGCATATATTCCAAACATTTGCCGTTTCCAAATTTGAAAATATCGCAGTTCATTGAATTTCATCACAGTAAACAATGTAATATTTTTGTGCTGTTCTGACAAAACCAAGGCATTTGATGATGTCACCCCGTGCTGCAGGACATTATTTAGCGTTATCTCATGTCTTACAGCCAAAAATGATTAATTGAGAAAATAACAGGCGGCGATGAAAACAATAATGGCAGCAGCTCCAATAATTTTCCGTAGTATTTATTTGGCGCGTCTATGTGCGTTTGGTTATGTGTGGAAAAATGAATGAGTTAATCAGACTGATCACAGTGCGTTTGATGCAACCTTTTCATGCCCGCTTTAAAAGAGGAAGAGCAGAAGGGTGGCAGAAGGAAATGGATGCAGATGGCTGATTTAATCCACAGATTTTATTTTAACCAATTACGAGAGCAGCAACATCATGCTGGCTGTAAACCATCTAAAGACTAATTTCTCCCTTTCATTAACATTTCGTTCGGGTGTTTGTGTTAATCATCAGGTTGATATCTGGAATTCAGGAAGGCTGTGAAAGGTCGAATCAGTTTCTTTTGATTTTTCTATTCCATCATTTTATGTTCATCCCTCCTTTCAGCAGAAGTCTGTGTTTCTGATTTGACAATGCGACGCTTTCAGTGGATGCAGTTCATGAGACAATATGGCATTGTAACTACACAGCTGTGGGCTGTGATTGCAAAGTCTGTCTCTTTTGTGTGTGTCTGTGTGTGTGTGTCTGTGTGTGTGTGTGTGTGTGTTGCCTACAGGTGACTCATCGCACTGCAGATGACCACAATGTTTTTCTGCTGCTTGAGCGTTCATGGCTCACTTTCTACCTTTCCCTCTCCTGTGATTTTCATTCCCTTTCTTTTCTTCTGCTTTTCTATTTTCAACCGCTTTCTGTCTCTTTGCATTAATGTTTTCCTTCTTTAGCTGCTACAAGCCTGTATGACCGGATCACATGTATCATACAATGTTTTGATGCTACAGAGATGAGATCCACCGAACAAACAGACAAATAAACAGAGCGTTTACATTTTTGAGGACGTTTCGAACACGTCTTTGTGCTTTTGTGCGTTACATTGTGCTGGTGAAGGCTGGCCACCAGCAGCAGCCCAGGTATAATGAGCCATAATGTCATGTTACGATCTGATTGGCATGGTGCGCGTCACAGAGAGGGGTGGGATGAGAGGCTGGTGACAGAGAGAGAAAGAGGGAGAGAGAGGGAAATAATTATGATGATGATGATGAGGGTGATGATGAGGGGCCATGAGCCGAAACAAAGGCAGAGTGAAAAAAAAGAGGTGAGGATGCCGCCTCATTTTCTGCCCCCCCCCCTCCCCTTACCTCTCTCTCTCTCTCTCTCTCTCTCTCTCTCTCTCGCTCTCTCCCAGCATCAAACTAACATCAATCATACATCCATTTACCCCCATCCCTCTCTTCCTCTCAATTACACCCTCTCCTCCAGTTTTCGCCGTCCTCTGCTGTCCTGTCAACTGCACACGGTGTCACAGATTTTTTAATGTTTAACATCATTTTTAAATGTGTTTTCGATTGCGGGGATGTTGCCGTTGAAATGTCACGTCTCTTTGAGGACAAATCTGAATGTTTACCGAACATAAAATGAGCTGAGCCTCATTTCAGGAGAGTAAAAATCAGATGAAACAGGAAGCAGCCACATAGGCACTCACTGCGCACAAACATGACAGACATGTAGGTGAGCAATGCTGCGTTTGTTGGGTGGGGGGGGTGGTTGGGGGCTTAGAAGAATCTGACATTATTATCGATTATTTGATTAAAAACTTCTTAGATTCATGATTTTACACGGGTGTCTTTTATTTTTATTCTTATAAAACCCTTTATTCAAACTGAAATACAACCTATAAGCCATAAAGAAAACTGATAAAGTGATATAACGTACACGGATGCACCTACAACAGGGTGAGCGTGCAGCTAATTTTTCTGTCTAAATAACAGCTAATAACTGACAATTGAATATTCAGTGATTTTACAGCTATTATAATCAAAACTTGCTTGACAAAATGTACGATTGTAGATTAATCTAATCTGGGAACACACACACACATACACACACATGCAGCATTTACATTGTAATTACCCCTGAGCCTCTCTCCAGGTCCCTGTGGGACCTCAGACTGAAGGCGGTCTCAGAAGAGTCCCAGTTGTCCCATTGAGGAGATCATTAGCCTGGTTAGAGTAATCCACAACAATCTGTGTGCGTGTGCGTGCACTTGCATTCATGTGTGTGTGTCACTTGTGTGCTCATGCGTTAAGCGGCTGTTAAATGGACTCCACAGCCTTTAGTGCCCGTGGACATTAGCTTTATTGGTGTGATCTGAAAAGTTATTTAGTGACAGCTGGGATTTCCCTCCCCGGGGATGTGGCTGCTGACGACTCATGATAGCAGACATGAATGAGAGGGGAAATAGGCGTTAAATTGAAAGACCTGGAAAACTGCCTTGGGGGAAAACACCCTTGAATTAATTAAAAAAATCAAAATAAAAATAACATAAAAAGAAAAAAAAAATACTAGAATTATTCATGTCAATGCTCCTTTATTTTAGAATATACAAAAAAATATGGTTTGTTAATTTTTGATTTTAAAAAGGTATTTTATTTTGAGAGTGATGAAATAACAGTAATAAACAAAAACAGTAATTGACAAATTAAACCACTGTAGTTCAGACGTGGAGCGTTTCAGACACACATATAAATGAAATTTGCTTCAGTCTTTAACTCAGAAATACACCTGCATTGTCTTTTTTTTTTGCTTTCCTTTTAGTTTGACTGCTTCTGAGAAAAACAATACGCTCTCTAATGGTTTGGTTTAAAATGCAGAGGCTGTGATCTCCACCAGCTTCTTTGGTGCAGAACCATTTTAGTAGTGGCTGCGTTTTGTGTATTTTGGAGTTTAAAGAATCTGTGTCAGGGGTTATAAAGCAGCTGTGCATTTGCCTGTCGCAGCTTAAGACAGCAAACATCTACGCGCGGTGTTGTATTGTCAGATGTGCCTCTAGACTCTTTGAACCGACGTGACCTGGCCAATCAGCGTCCCCTCTCTCTTTCTTTATCTCTTTCTGCCTCTCCTTTCTCCTCCCTCTGCCATTCTCCTCGCAACGCTGTTGTTTGGAAAAATTATCCTCCCTTTGCACTCTGGTGGAAAAGAGAGTGGAGTAAAGGGCCTCACAGAGGGGGAGAGGGAGAGAGGGCAACTGATTGCTCCTATTGTTTAAGAGTGAGGCTTGCTGCCTCTTAGGGGATAATTGGTACACTAGGAGGGTAATGTGTTTGGACAGGAAAGGGAAGTCAAAGGAAGAAAAATTAAAAGAAAGGTGGCCCTTTTGCCTCAATGAGAGGATGCTGTGCACCAGTCACATTTATATTTGAAGCTAAACCTGAATAAATGAAAGCAGCATGTTCTGAAATCAGTCGATTTATTTCCTTCATATAAACCCTGTTGTATGCTACAGGCGCGTTCTTATTTTTCCCAAGATGTTTTCACGTCACGTCAAAGGCGCAGCAGCTCTAGGAATCAAATTGCCTTGCCGTTTCCTGTGAGATAAGATAAAACACAATGTGAAATAGTGGATTTATCATTTAAACCAATGAATGCACACGATTTAGAGAGTACTGCAGATAAATGGAAACCTGAAAAAAAAAAGATGGCGGACAGCAAAAATACCTCCATCTATTGAATTGTAAGGTCTGTGTAGATGTACGGTTTGAAAGATCTGGGACATTATTTGTTTTCATGTGTACAGGGATAAAAATATGCAACAGAAGAACCTTTTATAAAAAATAACATTTTAAAATGTGTTATTAGTAGAAGATCTAGGAAATACATGATGACATGTTATTTATTTACGTGACCAATTCAGTGTATCACGCATGGATCATAAGTAACAAACTATAAACTGTATATGCATCACATTTCAGTTTTTTGATTATTATATGGTATAGTTTTACATTTTAAATACTATAAATACTATAAATACATACTGCAATCGACAATCTGTTGAACGCTAAACTGATATGTTAATGTTTTATTCACGTTTAGTTTAGGGTCAGTGTGGTATATAAAAAGTAATTTACTTTTACAGGAAATAAACATGAGCAAATATATATATATATATATATATATATATATATATAAATATATATTTATGAATGCAGCCAATGCCACATAATACAGCTGCTGCATTTTCTTTTGTGTCTGTTTCCAAGAGCAGCCTCTGCCACCATTTCCTGGCATTCATTATATTCTTTTTTCTGTTTCATACTCTCATTTCTATCTGCATGTGTCATTTGTTTCTCAAAGTGCTTGATGGGGAGCAGGTGTTAAAAGTGCTTTTTGAATAAAACTTGACTCGAGGAGACGCTGTTTTGAAAGCGGCGGGTGGAAAAAATAGCCAGCTTAAGGTACAGATATGAAATTATGAGGGTAATTGTCCAACATTTAAAGCCACACAACATGTTTCAGTCAAAGCCATACAACTATAAATAATCGAGAAAAAAAAAATAAAAAAATCGTATAACAAGTGATGCAGAAATCCTGCTCTTATGAGAATGACCTTAAGCCAGCAGGACAACTTGTACATCACGCAGCGCAGGCTGTGTGGTGAAGAACTCTAAAGCGTGCAGTATTATTTGAGAGAAAATTTTGCTTTACTGCGTCATCAAAGCGAGTCCTGCACGTCCCTCTGTATGTCTCTGTCTCTGTTTCATATTCTAGTCACAAGCTGTGTGGTGCAACTGCTCAAAGGGTACGATTTGGTATTTTGGATTTTTTTTTTTCTTTTTTTTTTTTAAGGAACGGGGGTGGGGGGGGGCTTGATAAGTTTCGTGCCTCAAGGTCTGTCTGGGATGGGCTGGCTGAACACAGAGAACGTGCATGCTCAACACGTTCATGACCATAATCGTTTCAGCTCGATACCTGTGACGACAAGAGCGAATATGGGAAAAAAAGAAAAAAAAAAACTCAATATAAACATTTACGTTCGGTTTGCAAGTATCTCAGAGATGCTGCAAACATCTTCGAGTCCTCGCAGTGTGCTCCTTCGTACATACATACATCTACATACTTGTGTCTTGCCAATTAGTGTACTTGCAGGACTATTATTTGTTATATTATTTTGTGCGAGTGTGTGTGTAGGTGCGTGTGTGTACAGTGTGTCTAAATTGGAAGGCTGTAATTAAATGCGTAGACCTCTCCACTATCTCCTCCTCCAGCCAGCGCCAGTGACGCACAAACCGCAGCACAGCCATGAGTCATCAGGCCCCCAGGATCACCACCCCTCCTTCTATCTCTCTATCCCTGCCTCCATCCACCTCTACACAGCTCTCTATAACCCTCTCTGCCTCTCACTACACATTCCTATGTCCCACTCTTTCTAAATTACCCACCATCCCTCTTCCCCCTCCGGCACGCGCACGATACGAGCCGCCGCTTTTTTCCCTGTACACTCCTTGAGATTCGTGCTCAATTTCCACCTCGATCCGACACGGTCCTGTTTATCTCTCCACATCTGGCCATCGATCTCTCCCCCACCACCTTCCCTCTTCACTCGATCTGTCTTTACCCCCTTTATCTCGACTGTTAACCTCTCCACGCCCACCCGTGAACCGGTGGGTTATTAAGTTTGCCACAGAAGGCGACATCGGCGGGAAGAAGAGTAAGAGGGGAGCTATGGGGATGCATAAGCGATGGGCTCAAATTGTGAGGACAAAAAAGAGTGGGAATCGTGAGAGAAGGCGGCGAGCAAAAAGAGCAGCAGTGACAGTGAGTGCAGTGGAAAGAGCAGAGAAGGCTGGGAACAAGTGAGAGGAAACGAGAGAGAGAAAGAGGGAGAGCGTGATTTGAGGCATTTGCCACCTGGTGTCCTGAGTCATTATCTGACTCATGCTAATCTCTTATCTCCTCAGCCAAACACACACTCACACAAACACACTGTGCATACACACACACTACTAACATTTTTTTTTAAATTTATTTTAAACAAACGCAAGGACAATCAAAGCAGCACTTTTGAGTGTCAGACAAGAGTCAGGGGGCACCGGAGAGTAAGGACGAGAAACACTTAAAGGACAGAGAGGAGAGAATCTCTCTCGACTCTCTGACGAAGTCTTCGATTGTGGCTAAAGAGGAAAAAGGGGATGTTTCATTTCCATCTCTCTGAGTGTTTATGATATGAGTAGGAAGGGAGAGCATATTAAATGTATGACTCATAAATGTGTGCGCCTCTCTGCCCCACCAACGCCCTACAGAGAGGGTTTGCATCCAGTGCTGCAGGAGGGATAAAAAAAAAAAAAAAAAAAGGCAATTTCGTGCTTTAGTTGGTGTGGTTATCCAATTAGTTACACAAAACATGTGGCTAAGCGGATGTATGCCAGTATGCTTCTGTTCCTGATAGATGTTTTATCCCCAGGAGAGCCTTCACGAATATGTAGCAAAGCTGTCTGATGAAATATTACATTTTGAGTGCAATAGTTTTTGTATTCGGCATTGGTTGTTTCAGTTTGACAGAGGGGATCATGTGCTATTATCCTCTGAGCTGGCAGCGATAATTCAAGGTATTCTGCACGCCGCGCATGCAGTAAGCTGTGTGTTCATTAACAAAGCCACGTGGCTTGATTGTACAAGGGTTTCCCAAAGTCTAAGCGTTATTTATTATCTTGCTCCAGCATGTGCGCGTTAATCATGTGTACATCCTGGATGTCCCTGATAAGGCCCCCTTCCTTTTATCCATGTGAATGAACCCAAAGATTACACGTGTATGTGGGATAGACCGTATCTGTGTAACGTAATACAGCTAAGAATTGCCACCTCAAGGTTACAGTACGTTTCCACCGTCCATCAAGTTGCACCTGTTTACACGTACAATATGTCTATACACAGACATACAAATTAATGTATGTAGTGAAGTCTTTAATGTAAGGGTCTCTGCAGAACATCAAGATGTTACATTGAAGATGGCCCTCAACCTTTTCTATATACGATACCATCACTTGAATATTTTAGATGTTTGCTGGGTAGCAGCAACCTCCGGGGATGAAAATCAAAGTCAACATGGAAGTGCCGAAAACTGCAATTCCTCAAATGTCCACTTGAGGCTGGCTCGGAAAGTGAGTCAATCCTCACAGACCTCCATGTTAAAATGTTCTGACTTTACAGCAGAAATAAACGCGTTTTCATCCTGGTAGGAAAAAAAAAGAAGCAGTTTTGGATTTTCCTTTGAATTTTCCCTTTAAAGACGACAGGTTGGGGTGAACTCCCTCACTCGTTGGCGTGGCCACTTTCAGTGACAAGTTGGTGTCTTGCCGTCACCAGCTCCACTCAAGCGTTAACATTTTGCGACAGTCAGGCAACGCCAAGATGTCGACAGTTTGTGACACTCAAATTGATTTTCACCATTCTTCTCCATCATTCCTTGCATGCTCGAGTTAAGCTGGATGTTTGTCACTAGATTTCCTTCCAGTTTCATGAGAATGGGATGTACTGAAGGTACGGGCAACCTAAAACCTAGTTTACTTCAAGACGGGAATACAGATGAAGCTGTGTGCCATTTGTTCGCTCTGCAGCTTTAAAAATCAACATAAAAGTTTCTCCATGTCAATTTTTGAAGTTTATGATTAACGACAGTTGCAAAAAAAACGAGGGAACACACAACCCACAACTCACTTCAGCACTTAAAACTCAAATCCAAGCTTTGCGGAGAGGAAATGACTCAACGTTACAGCACTGGATACTACTCCACTGGAGTACCCCACATTTATTTCAAACATACGTAGTATTTATGGCTTGAATTTGGAAGTCGCCCAAAGCTGACTTTGAACAATACAGTCTTTTAACAGCCCATGATAGTTGAGCTCAAGGAAAAAAAAAAAATGGCTTGGTGATAATATCAGTGAGCGTGGGATTTAAACGATTGCCTCTAGCCTACATATCCAAATGTCTGAACACATTTCTCTGCCTAAGCTTGTCAGAGCAGATGTACAAATAGTCATATATTTTGCATGCGTGTGCGGAGAAAAACATATTAATATTTGCAAATGTGAAATGTCTCATGAGCCGATTTCTACAATAACAAGATTATCTGAGAAGGAGTAGCTTTTCATTCCAACTTGTTCTGATGCATTAATGATCACAATAGATCTGAGTCATTTCAACTTTATCCTCTCATTCTTTATTTGGAATTTGTTCTGTGCCCAGATTAGACTATTAGGCAAACCGCCGTGAAACTTAACAAAGAACTAAAAAAAACTTTTAACCCCTAAACCCAATCATACCCATTTGTCTATGTTGTTGAATGACGTGGACAATAGACATCCTGTTATTTCTGCCTGTGTCACAGTCAGATGGAACTTAGGGTGTTTTTTAAAGCCTGGTGATTAAGGCGCGCATCATAAAACAGCAATGCCTCAGCCTTGACTCAAGCTGGAGATGTTTATGGACAGTCACATCTCCAACTTTGCTAAAAAGAAAAATCCAACCTATGTTTACGAAGTGAGAACAAAGAAAACTGGTACATTACATTGGTTTCCACCATGCTAATGAGCAGAGATTATAAAACTCCACATATCACTGAGCATCCTTGGAACCCACGATGATTGTTACTTATGTGCCTGTAGTCAAAGTTGCATTTGCTATTGTCTTCTTGTCTCCACTGTGAAGCAAGTTCTCCAAATGTCTTGAAAATCAGGTTTAAAACGTGACCAAATTCGGCTCGTTTTATGAGAACCTGCACCTTTTCTTCACGCTGACTGATGTGGGATGTGTGAGTTTGTCTCCTGTAATAATGCGTCTCTTACCTCTTTTCATACCCGACTGTGGCATCTGATGGGCAGTGATCCGTGCCCACTGTGGTCCTTGACTCGTCCTGCATCATCGCCTCCGGTGGTAGCTGTTGTTCATGGTGACTGCTGATGTTCCTGCAGGCTTCACAGTCCTCTGTTGATGTTCATAGCAACAAACGAAAATTTGAAGTATGTCATTAATATGTGCAAATCTACACACTACACCATCTGTTTGTATATATCCCCAGTGAGTGACTTGTATAACTTCTCCTTTATGGTTTCAGGTTGTTCCTGAGGATTTTTCTCTCTGATACTGGATGCACCCTGAAGCCCATTCAAGCGTAAACTGTGAATAAAGGAAACACAAAGAAACTCGACATGGCATGTTGTTTCTTGCTGTTTCTACAACAAATAGTAAAATTTTTCATTCTTTTTCGATCGTGATCCCATCTCAACAGTGGAATTATTCAGTTACCAGATGCACAGGAATAATGGAGTCAACGCTGTCTCTTTACAGCTTGCAGAAATGTTGTGACTCAAGCAGAGAAATAAAAAACTTGAAATGAGACAGTTTTCTCATTGCGTTTCAGAGTTTTACTTCCTGTCTTTGTTACACTCACCTGTCTTGCATAGTGTCTTTTGTCCTCCCCACATTGGGTTCACGTGTCTCTCATTATTCCATCAGCCCATGTGTGTAAACAAAACTCCCCCTTTCCCTTTGTCCTTTTTCTAGTTGTCTGTGAAGTTACCCCTGTTGATCCCTGTTTTGTAGGGTTTCAGTCCAGTTCCTTGAGCTTCCCGGTGTTCCTGAGTCTTTGTCTTGCTTTTGTTTTTTTGGATCTCATCTGTTTTTGAATACCCTGCCAACCTTGCGGTGCTTTTTGTTCCTGATTTTGTAAGATTTCATTAAAGTTCTTTTCTTTCCTGCTCCTGCCTCCTCCTTGTGTTCTGCGTCTGGGTCCTACCGCACCGCTTAACACAACACTATTACTACGCAGTGTGGTAGGCAGGCAATATCTTCTGACAACATACTCATACTCAACTTTGCATGCTTATCAGGGTGCACTTCAAGCTGCGGGCTAGAGTAGGGATTGTTGACACAGTTCAGGTGCAGTTCCATCCCAACAAACACTAAAGATACAGTAATTAAGTGATCGGGTGAGAACAGCATATCATCTATGCAGATTACAGCTCTTGACCCTGTCAGTGACGGTGTGTGCATTTTCTGATTGGCTGAACAGAGAGGTAACAGTGCTGAAAAAAAACCTGCCTGTAGGCAAACGGTACATGAAGGTGGAGACATGGGAACAGCTACTGAATATGTTGTTCCACGCAAATTCCTCCGGGCGTCAGCAACTTCTTATTAAAACTTTCTAACTGTAGGTAGACCTGAACACAACTTCAAAACACCCTGATACAAATGTAGAGACGACCTAAATCCACTATCTGTTTTTTACATTGAATGATACTGTCCATCAGGATCAATAAAAAATCTAAAGTGTGGCGGTTTATCAGGATGATATCTGTCCAGGACAGGACAGGACAGGACAGGCACAAGATAAAACGTTTCAATTACAACTCTAACCCTCTCTGTAGGAACACAACACTAAATACATCACTGAAGCACTTGAAAGCGTTAAGTCTGTGACTGAGACAGCTGACCGAAGGCCTTTTAATGCCAAGTTCAAAACAAATTTATTGCCCCACATACTTTTTCTTTTAAGCAGCAGAAAAAAAGTAAAACTTCTGAGTAATGACGCAGCTGCGTAAAAAGGCCTTTTGGATTTGTGAATGCGGCTCGTGGCTTTTCTCTTTCCCCCTCTGCCCAGTTTAAGAATTATGAAACCGTTTCTTTGCAGACTGTTAGAAAAACAAAGTGGAGAACTGAAACAATAGTTTTGGCACGGATCACAACAGTGGAGGCTTCCAATTATGCCCGGCTTTGGTCTCTCTATAGTAACAAGTGGGGATGATCTGCGATTTATTTATATTGATGAAGGTTACCACATTTCTCTTGAAAGGCTGCAATTAAAAGTAAACTTTATAATGCGAACTAAAAAAAGAAGACGCTGTTTCCATTCAAGAACAATGGAAGTAGTATAAATATAACAACTGAAGCCTGTTTTTATCCATATATTAGTGGTTTTCCTCTACCATCGTTGCTGCAACATACTGGCTGACACACAGTAGATAAGCATGCTCAAGCCTGGACACAGATCACATAGAAGACAGCCTGAGAAAACAGGAATTGTACAGATTACATGCAGCCACAGTGTAAGAGATGATGAGTCGAAATGATATAGGAGAAACGAGTTTCATGACATTCAGTTACATACAGGAAACACACGCCTTGTTTCAGGGAGATCATTGTCTGGATTAGCAGAAGTGACAGATAAAGAAATGGGAAATTTCATTGTACGCCGCTATCTGGAAAATGGATTTTGTGAATACTGAGCGTGGCTGGATATAAGCTTGATTCAGTCCTTTACTGCCCGAATCCTTTTACATTTACAAGCTCAGGTTTTACCCACTGGCTAAACGGATTATGTAGGTTACATATGCAAACTTCACGAGAACTTCAGTGAACCTCTTGCAAGAACATTTTCACATTCTTATACTACATTCATTTTTTTTTTCTTCCGTGTGGTTTCCTCGCACCAGCAATCCAATTTAGACTCAATGACTTAACTGAAATGAATAGCACATTGCTCATGAGGAGGTGCACGTTGGTGAGATTTCCTAATTAACATAAAAATTTCTTTCAAATAAATATTCCTTACTTCCACGGAGAAAGACTTTCTTTATATGACAGCTTCATGAGGTCTGGACCACTCCTGGCTTTTTGTGTGGAATTTGTCATGAATGCTAAAAATTCTGGTAAATCACTGATATGTGCTGCTTTGGAACCAATCTGGATTTTATAACTCTAGAAAGATTTCTTCTTGCATCTCAGTGATTGTAGTGTGAACCGAGCTGAAATACTCAATTTACGCGACAAAGTAATTCACTCAGGAAGTGGACTTGCATGCTATGTAATTAGACAAAGTGTGTAATTAGCCAAGAAAAGAGGCCTGTGCTTTGTTTCAGGTAAAATTGGTGGCATTACCTGTCTCTCAGAAAGTATAAGCAAAGCATATATCTCAAAAAAGTATTTGACAACAGATTTCTAATTGTAGGCATGAGCTATAACTTTGACTCTGGGGCCAATGTCCAATGTTTTGGGGTTTTGGGTGTAGCTCTTATATCCTGATAACAGATGACGGATCTCTGGGCCTACATTGGCCGTTCCGTGTGCTGGTCATTGTTACAGTCTGACTATAGCGACTTGAGATGAGAACAGAGTTGACAGACAACACTTACTCAGCTTACACTGAGTTAATGGTTTAAAATCACAACAACAGCTGTATTTAAGAGTAAGGTAAGGTTAGCCTGCTCGCCAGCAGTTCGATCTGCCTCTTTTGCGCTTCACTTTGACTACTTACCTGCATGCAACCACTCAAACGTGATTAGTCAATACCACTCGGACAGCAAACAGAAACCTGAAAGCTTCAGGTCCCAAAATCTTGACCTACTCTATTTTTACAGTGATTTGTTTTTTCTTTCGAAACGCCACTTTTATAGTGTGCCACGACAGATTTTTTTGTTTGTTTGTTTTCCTGAGAAGCCTTTGTAACTCTTATAGTGACACGCTGTCTAAATAAACTTCAAATAACAAAGTTAAGAGGTTGAAAAGAAGGCTGAACACGATAAAATTCCTGACATGTTGCCTGTTGCCCTACAAAACCTTTTCGGGGCTTTTGAAGGTGTCCAACTCTGAGGAATTCATTAATTTCACTGCTTAATTCTGTGATCTAAAAACAAGCAAAGGTTGAGATGTGAAGATTAAGGCTCCACACTTCAATGCGATTAACACTGTCAGGCAAAAAAAGGAAAAAAACAACTTACCCTTACTGGTTTGTAGTCTTTAGGTGCCAAATGATTTCACAAGCTTGTTATTATTAGCTTCTATCTGATTTATTTATTTATTTATTTTTAAATCTAACTCCCACGTATTGATAAACTACAAATGTTATGCATTTCTAACGACCTTATCAGACCAGGATGACGTTAACAAACGTTTTAAAACTCTCCAGATAATCTACTGCAATCTCTCAGCAAGCTTAATTTAATATTTTCATGCATGGCACACTTTTTGCAAACAGCTTTCATGAGTTTCCTTGAGTCACTTGAGTGCACGTTCACCACATCTGGACTCTTATTTTAAGGATAAAATCACCACTAAAAACTATTTAAAAACAGTTCTTTTCTGAATAATCTGACATGGGAACTTTATCAACCTGACGTCCATACTGGACAAACTAAGCCAGCACAACAAATCAACAAACTTGTCGAAATTATTTTCCTTTTCACAGTTTATTGTTCTCTGAAGCTACATTCTACATCTAACAACAGCATAAAATACTTCTGAAGACATGCTGGGACCAACACGGCTTGTTGTGTTATTTTGCTTTTTCTACGTAAGCTACCCAGTGATTAGCTTGCTAAAGTGTTAGCATCTGCGGCTTCTAATCCCAAACAGTTGACAGCTGTTCTCACAACTTATTTTAATTTAGTGATGTTACCACTTGTGTACATGAATACCAACATTTAGTGGTGTCTTCAAAAATAATTTTATAAGCTCGTAGTCACAATGTTACACAGTTCAAATGATAATATCCTGGTAGCTAACTGTTTTGAAGCCACAGTTTAGCAAGCTAACCACCATGTAAATGAATGTAGGAAGTGATAAGGCAAAATGAAAAGACGGGAATATCTACATTTTCTTCAGACATATTAAAAAAAACCTCTATAGGACTGAATAACACAACATTAACTCACCACTTTCCTCCACCATTTCTGAAAATGTCCACAAGTCTACCGCAAGGCAACCGTTGGCATGTAAAGTTTAATTTATAGTTGCGCGTCACTTCCGGAGCGTCACTCCGAAGGTGTACGTCTATTGCTACTAGAGCACAAATATAGTGTAACCATAGTCATTGCACACATTAATTTGTAGATTATTTTAAGGATATAGTTTAGCATAATAATTTATGTTGTGTATAAAGTTGTGCAATATTAGTTTAGCACTACATTTAATACATTTATTAGCTCCTGCACTTTATTTACATGTGTATCATTTCAGTAGTTATCTATGAAAGAAAGAGCGTAACCTGTCTTTGTTTATGGTGGGAATAAAAGTTGTGTATATAGTGAAAAAATCAGGGTCACAATAACATAACAGTTTAGTAAGCTAGCTATCAAATAACTTAATATCAGAAAGGCGCGGACAAACTGTTGTTGGGAACATCTATATTTTCCTCAACCATATTATAAAATCTCAAAGACAATGTCCTTTATCTAAAATACTATATATTACTTACCATCCACACCCGTCATCTCCAGAAACGTCAAACACGTCGGAACTTGCGGACTTTGACGTTACAGAAAGTTTCCCCTGTGTGATTGTGAATACCATATGAGGGGCCGCACATATAGACTTTTTCACATCAGCGCCACCCCATTTAAAGGCAGCTGTAACCACAAGCGCGTAATTTCCATTTGAAGGCAGGCGGCATAATAATGGCAGCTGCATCCCACTTAGTGGAGGTCCTACGTTTTGTGCCTGCTGGTTCACTGTCATGGTTTATTGGGAAACCTAATGGAACGGATTCATTGTTGATACACCTGCATCACCTGGTCCCTACTACAAGTCAAAATGTCCATGGTGAAAGAGGTCTATCACCAGGCTGTGTTCAGAGCTGGTGCATGTAGAAATATATGCAGAAAGACCAATATGTGTAACTGGGTAACTAAGTCAGTCACTGATGGTAGGTCCAGTATACACCTCCAAACTGTAGTTAAATTTAAGATAAGACACATTATCTTAAATACAAAATATAATGATATAAGACGTACATGTGGAGTTTGGACATGTTGGACGACACTTTTCATGGAAAATCATAAGCAGGATAAGTATGCAGATTAAGAAGCAGTTGTGTAATTCTTAAAAAAAATATATATGTTAGAAAGGATTGACTCTAAATATTTTTAAGTGGGAAGACTTTCTCATCCGACTCGTTTGAAATTTTGGTTTGCTCTCGCAGCTAGAGCAGCTCCACAGTCCAATTTCTCGCACGGCTGCTGTCAGAGGATCTGTTATCATCATTATTATTATTATCATTATTATCATTATGATCGTGATGTATGAGTTGCTAACTCCAGTGCTTCATAATTCTCTTTATACTGGATCAATGATTGAAAGTCTTGTTTAAGGTCTTGGCCCAACACAATGAAGCTTGATATCTTATTTTAAATCTTGAGCCAAAATTAATCAGGGAGAGATAATGATTAACAAGTGAGAGACTGATTACATTCCTGCCTAGTCGTAACCCGGCATTAATCATGATAATTTCCCTCACCCTGACACCTCAAGTGAGCGCGCCCGTATTGTCTTTGATAGCATCAAGGTGTCATCAAAATTGTATTAACCGGACCCCGGCTTCCTGTCTGATATCAAAATGTTGGCTCTTTGTTTGGTACATATTGGCTGCTGGTATCCGTTTAAACCCACGGCGAGCACATGTTCCCGTTTTATGGCATGTCATTAAACGTACGCACATCTGTCAATATAAACATCTGCTGACTGAACAACAATAGAGGCTGTGTTTCACTTTACGGTCGCTCAAGTGTACATAATTAATAATAAAAGACTCATGTTTTAATTATACCAGTTAAAGGTTTGCAAGAGGAGCTTGAAGCAGAATGTGAAAGAAATGTTTCTCTCAAGCTGGAACTGTATATGATGCATAATTACATGACTGAAGCTTCATAGCTCCTATGGCTTTCTATCTATTAACCTCAAACGGCAGCTAGTTGGTTTGCTGCTCACACACACACACACACACCCACACACACACACATGCACACACACACATCACAGTTATGTTTCCCTATTCTTCCTTTGGAGGATCAGAGGTTTTTGTCGCTGTAGGTGTCAGCGATGAGTCACACTGGCAAATTACTGCATTTCAAACGGCTTTCAAATTACTTCCCTTCCAGTCGGGTGGTGCGCTGATAACCGATAACAGTTTTCTCTTCAACAAGGAGTTTTGGAGGACTCATCTTTCCTTGTGTTTGTTTGCCTCAAGGTATAGGCTGTGTTGCCGCCTGTGCCTGTTTGCTTGCATTTGGCGGAGCAGAACATGCAGACAGACGAGCTTAGATATGATAGAAAACTGACCATGTTTCTGCTAAACAGTAAGTATTTTTTGTTATTGCACGCGTTTTTCGAACATGGCGCTGCTGAATGAAAAAAACGTCAATGAACCTTTGACCGAAGTGAAGGAAATGATTTTTTTTTCTTGTATCTGTCAAAACCCTTTTTGATCACTCAGAGCCACCATACGTGCAAATGTCATTATTCAAAATTGCTTGTGATGAATGTAACCCAAAATGCTTTCTGTTCATGATCACTTGGACTGGCAAGATTATTATTGATTTTTTATTTATTTTCAATGTGGTGCCTGTATTGCGAGCAGCGTATCAAACTCGACCAATGACATCCTGAAATAGACCTGGAAAAGACCGTTTTTGTTTTTTCTTCATCAGATGAAAGAAGTGGGATGCAAAATGCTCCTTTGTGCTGCAAACGCCTAAAGTCTTTGTTCCTGAAAGAGGCTCATTAAGCTGACAAATGACTACTCAAGGTGTACAAGACATCCCAGTCACCTACGTGAAAAGGTACAGTGTGAAACAGTTTACGTGCAAATCACCTGGTGTCATTTTAATGACAGTAACATCACAGGTGTCAAGAGCTAGGGTGAGCTGTAGCGGTTAGAGAAGCAGCTTTGGGACAGAAGGGCCACAAGTTCATGGACATCCCCCTCCCATGTCCATGATTGCCCCCCCCTACTGTGTGAATGAATGGAGGGGTCAAATGCAGAGAAAGAATTACCCCATGTTCGATCAATAAGGGAATGATTATTTATCATAGTTACTGAGGTCTGGAGAACTCACGCAAACTATTAAAAACATTTTAATTTAATTGACACATTGAGTTAACGAACATGCCTGAGTTAAGAAATATAGGCACCAATTTTACAACTAACATTACCCTTTCATAAATTACAAGTATTTATTTTTTTCTCGCGACAAGAAATTAAGGGTTTAGTTATACGTTTTGCTAATAAAATGCTTAGTTTTTATATCAGTATCAAAAACGTGGTGGATGTGTTGCCAAAATCTTTTCTTCTTAATGTTTTTTTTTTTTATTCTCATGAATGCACATTTGTGACACATCTGCACATCATTTCAACTGAAAAGTCAAAACTAAACCTACCACTGCAAAGGCGTTATCCCAGTTCAGTCAAACACAAAATGAATGAACTGCACAACACATCAATTTGTAAGGAATTCATGGGTCCTGAAATTTGGCACATTAATGGTGAAGGTCTGCGCAACTGTGGTCTCCCTGCCATTACAACCGCAGTCTGTGCCTTTACCATCTGTGCTCTCTGGTGCAGTCATTACAAATGATGTGGATGCAAGCTATTATTCTAATAAAGTCTCGTGCTAGTTGCTACTGTATTACATTAGAGGCGTTTGGCTGCAGGCTGGGCGTCTTATCATGAGGCCTTGCACCGGCGTGTGTACGCGTGTGTTTTTGTCGGGGTTGGGTTCAATTCACTTTCAATAGTGTGCTTGCTGATGCATGTGCCAGATGTCTACAGGGGGAGAGGGTAAGAGATTGATGGTGAGCGCTGATGTCGCGGGCTCTGATATGAGTCGCCTCATCAACCTCAAATTCATTGCCTGCTCCTGGCCTCCGACGCCATCCGTCAGTTTCTCAAAGGTTGCAGTGCACGTTTTACGGCTAATATTCAAGGGGGCAAATAATTCCTGAGCAGCAGACAATGAGAGGGCGGGACAACAATCACCACAATGCGCGCACATCATTCACACAAAAATCCACTTCCACGGGTGTTCACGGACTCCCAGCATAACTCTTTTCATAGGGCTAATATGTGTTCGGCATTCAGTGGCTGCTCGGAGTGTCATTTATATTGGCTTATAGATTCAAATATTACTTTTAACACCGTATTCATCAAGCTGGATGTGTTAAACCGTCATGGATTACTTATGAAGGGATGGTGTTCATTCACAGGGCTGTACAGTGTGAACAGGAAGACATTATTCTTTGTAATGCCGGTGAATGATTTAAAGGAGCTTAGAGGATGGAGGCAAGGGAGTATTTGAGTCTGTATCACTTTTTCTTTCCTGTAAGTCACATATTACTCATATTTATTGTGTTTTTTTGTTCTGTTTCGGTTCTATTTTCACATCACAGTTAAGATAATGTGAATTATTCTTTTATATTCGGTCCAGATTAATTGCCAAGCTGTACCTTTTCTTGCACGCATGTAATACTTCATGTTGGCGGCTGTGTCCTGTTTGAAAATACAGAGCAAATAGCAAGTAATACTCACACAGACAAAACCTACATATTAGATACATGACATATGGTTGGTGTCAAAACTCCTGCAGTTTTCCTGCCACCTTGACTAATTACCATATTGAAGACAAGTGTTTCAATATCCATGTTGTTGAAGATGAAATAATTTCACGTGTTGTATCATTTATTTTAATATGACAACATTTCATCTGCAACATGTCAACGCATGGACCAGATCCACGGACCTGTCGTTAAAATCAGCTTAGGTTGGCAATGTTGCCAGATGTTGGCGGTGAGTAACAATTACGGAGACTTTTAAGGGCTACTAATGAGACACAGATTTTACAAAAGTTTCGCTCTTGTCACCCTGTTCTATCACGTTACTTTCAAGATGTAAACACAGCTGCTTAATCGTAAAAGGCGACATTAACAATGCAACAAAACCCCACGGAGCAGATGTTGGCATGTGATGCTGCGTAGCACCTTCTGATGTGAACAAATATTAACTCACAGAGAACAATAAAAGGACTGACAAATTCCACGTTGTTGTATATCCATACTTGAACGCTTAGAAAATGTTGGTCAAGCATACAGGACAACCTTAATAATTAGTGAAATTTATTATTAATAAAATATAATTTAAAATACTAAGTTTCTGGTGTCCTTTGACAAAAAACAAAAAACAAAAAAAAACACACAACATGCAAGTCAGAAATGTATAGAAATGTATGTAGGTTAAGGTAGCTTTCCAATATACTGTATATATATATACACACACACACACACACACACACACACATTAAAAAAACTCTGCATGGAACTGTAGATTATAGTGTGGGCGCCAGGGTCCTGCACACATCATCAAGTCCCAGCTATGCATTGTGTTGTAGGAACCTTATGGTGCAATTACTTGTCCTTCCCTCCCCTGACAAAGTGGCGTGGGCGGAAAAGCTTCTGTTAATCATGAGCTCTATTTTATCACTTCCAGGTAGAGACCCATTGCCGCGCGAGGGAGCTGCATTAGCGCACTAGCCGAAAGATCCCCTTGCTTGCATTACCATAATTGTGGCCAAAATGTCAGCAAAAAAAAAAACGAAAAAACAGGGAATTCATCATTCCCTATCTCCCCCTTGTTTGAAGCATGTCGATTTTTCAGCTCCGCCTCGCGACCCCGCAGCCCTCCCCAGTCCAATACCAGCTGTGAAAGAGAAAAAGTTAATTAAATGGAACAAAAGGCCATCCACATACAGTCATCGCCTCTTGTCTTGGCAGTTTGTACGGGGAACCGTCAGTGACAGCATGCCCCAACCTCCTCCAAAGGTTCATTTGTCTGTAATGTACATTACAGTAAGAGAGGGGGGAAGTGTGCTTGTCTCTGTGCATGTGTGCAAGAGGAAGAGAGCATATATCAGAGGGAGAAATGGAACTATTACTGTGAGGTGTGTGTGTGTGTATTCCATTAAATGCAGGCACGGTGTACCAGTGTTAAACTATGTGAGTGGCCAAGCAGGCGGTAGAGTGTGAGTCAGTGCGGGGGTGCGGACATGGAGTGAGGGTAAGGGGCCAACTAATGCTGAGTGGCAGTTGATAATGCCAGACCGTTATATCAGCATCTGCCCTCCGGCTCCATGCTTACCTCTCCGAGCCTGCTGTTGCCATCAAGCATTTCAACAAAGACACACACGCACACACACAATAACGCGACTGCAAACGCCCCGCACTTTGCAGCAAACAGTCCCTTGTGCAAAATCTAATCAAACGGAGGTTATGTGGTGCCTCAAGCCATCGTAACAAATTACATCTTTATTTGATGTGTGCATGTGTCGTCTGCTAACGCAAAACACATATTTGCACACAGAGAGCATGTCAGAAACCTCTCCTCAAAACAGAAACAAAGCACCGTTTTAGTCTCCAGGCAGAGAGGGAGCACGTGTTCCTATCAATCTCCTCATGAACACAGGACTGTCACTGCGTCACTACACTGTACGTTTATCTTTGTGTCTTTGATAAACTTAAGTATCAATATTTCTGCTCATTTGCAGATGATGTTTCTTCGATTAGATTAAAGAGACTTTCATTATGGCCTCATGTGACATGTGACATCTGCAGCTAATATGCAATTAACCTTAGTACGCCAATGATAAAACAGAATCCCTGTCTGTGATTCAGTGAACATACACTGCAGACAAAACGCACACAGCATGCAAAGAAAAACAACCATGGAGATGCACACACACACACACGCAAACACACATCTGGAAATATAAGCCAGGAGTGAGAAACTAACTCGTATAAGCACTGACAGCTGAATTTAGTGGCACACAAGGCCGGAGCGGAGGCTTGGCAATGACAAATGGAGTGTATGGAAATGAACTTGGCTTTAACATTGCGAATCAACTTGTTTCTGCATTATCCGGCACATGAAAGCCAGTAATGACAAGCGCAGTGTCTTCCTTTAACTTTCGGCACGGCAGGAACGCTGAATGTCAGAAATAACTGTTTATTTATGTGCCCTTGAGCCGTAATGTACAAAAGTGCCCCATTACAGCAGACCTTGGGATCGACTGGTTGGCGACGGAAGTGGAAGTGTTTCCTCCCCACTGCTGCAAAGTGCTCGCTCGAGGGTGGGAATGTTTCTTGCTATAATATTGTAAAGTCTTGACCTTAAACCTGAGATTACTTGTGTTATGAAATGGTCCTATTTAAAAAAAAAAAAAAACTGAATGGAAGTTGTTTTATGTTGTAATGAACAGATCAGAAAGTAAGTTAAAAAAAACAAACAAAAAAAAAACAGGTGAATTCTCAGGAGTGGGTTATCAAAGCGGCCGTCTACAAACCGGAGTTGTTTACTTCTGCAAACCTTTGAGTCTTATCCTGATGTTTCAGGCGGGACTAGTGAGATTTAAAACCTTTGAACAGACTAATGTTGTTTCCGCTCTGCTACTTTTAACCAAAGTGCTGAATCTTTTCTTTTTGCCTTGGTCTTGATAAAGATCAGAATTAGAGCCAGTGAGCGTAAAAACAGCAGCTGAGAAAAGCTTTTTGCTAGCAGTACAGTCGGATATAGTACGGGCACAACCTGTGAGCTTTAATAATCTCTGCTTAAATAATAACAAGAAGAATTTATGAATTCTGATAGCACTGATCGTTAACCTTTAATTAGCCGGCAACCAGGGCTAATGCTAATTCACTGTCACTTCCGCAGCCTTCAAATGGAACTTGCGCTTTCGTTCTGGTGTCAGGTGGGAAAAACGCTTGCTGTTAAATTGCTAACATCGTCCGTAAGTCGAGGAAAAAGCCGCTACTTGGCTGCTGTGTGCTTCTTGAAGCCACAGAAGCTAACATCTGACCAAGCTAACGACCCGCTAACATAAATGTCTAACTGTATCATGTATGATAAATGTGTCATCAACCAAAAAATTTCAACTTCCATCACCTTCGCTACTATTGAAAGGACACAATTCGTGAAACACGAGAAGGGGTGCAATCAAATGAAAGTAAATACAACCACATCTTAAAGCACCATAAATACAAGCCGCCAAATTAGCTTTTAATCAGTCACATAGAAAAGGCCTTGACAGACCCATGTATTTGACCTAATGAACCCTAACGCTCATGCTCTGTGGGCCCAAAAAATATGTGAAAACACCCACATACTTCACGGAGGTTGCGCCGTGTCTCATTTTGTATACTTACGTTAGTACACGTCAGCAAGTTGTCCGCTTGCACGTTACGTTCACTTGCAGCTGATCCCCTGATCTCAGGCACGCTGCCAGGTTTTGCAGTACTACATTGTTACACACTGCAGTAAAAATAACGCTTTATGGTGCCGTCTTCACCCTTTCAACCGCAACAGCTGCCGCTTTATGGCTCCCGGTTGGTGGCCCCTATCCTTCCACTGCGTAGACAAGATGGCAACAGATGAGGCTGAGAGGTGAATCTTGTATCTTGTACCATCTTGTAATGCAGTATTCACCTTAAGGCGTCTTATGATTCGGTGGTGCTGCACCAGTTCTCAGAGGAATACACTGTAAAGCCGACTGGCAGTCACATGTACTTCTACATGTTGCTGCATGCCCCAGCGGTCAACACCTACGGAAATGTTGACAAGACACAATCACAAATCAAAATTAGTGTTAGTGACGTCCACAACTTATCGATTCAACTTAAAACAGTCGACACGTAAAGGTTTTAGGTGTGCTTTTGTGATTTGATTCAGGGGCAGTCTCTTATTCCCAACGATCTGTTCTCGCGTTGTGCCTCACACATCCTTCCAGTATTTTCTCCTTTTCAAACGTGCCCTGAGTACGTGTGCACTCCAGACTTTCCCCTCCCCCAGTTTACCAGCATGACAGTCGTGTAGATGAATATTGTTGACGTACTCCCCACTTAAACGAGTCCGTTCACTCTCCCTTGATTTGTCAGCTGGAACATGCTTGACGTTTTTGGTTCCAGCGTACTCCCTCTGCTTCACCTCAACAACTGCAGAAACATATCATTTTGAAAAACCTTACCTGACACCCGGTACGGTAGTTTAGAAATGTGACATAAAAGAAGACCCTTTCATCATACATGTGGGTGTCTTCGCGTCTCACATAACAACATGAAATAGCCACTTATTTTTACAGACTTTATAGTGTTCCACTTTTAGAGGCACTTATGAATTGCACGGTTAAGAAATTCACTTTCCTACGTATGCAGCTGCACTGCTGCAAGTTTCACAGCATATTAATAGATATATGAAGAGTTAATTAACTAATCACATAATCTCACAGCCACCTAATCGTTTCGAAACGGGGAGCAACAGGAATTCATGCCACATCCTTCATTAATTCATGCGTCTAATCATCATACATGACTTCAGCATGTGTTTGCCCTTTTTATAAAGTGTTTCTGATTTGAGTACAAACGGTCTTTGACTTGTGCCACTGCGGTGTGAATACTGATGAGAGGCCACAGTAAGAGCACAAACGCGCCTGTAACAGATGGAGAGCAGCCAGAAACGACGCGAGACAGTGGGTGGAAAATTGTGCAATCCCTGGAAATTGAGCAGAAATCGAGCAGCAAAGCACGGCTGCTCCCGTGGCCCGTGAGCCATGCAGCCACAGAGGACCGGGGGGCCACCGCAGACAAAAAGCCCAACAGCCTGGCTACAGGGGGAGATCGGCCTCTCACACCACTTTCCTGTCTGGAGCTGCGGGTGTGAGTCAAGGATTGTTCGGAGGACGTCACCAAAGCACCCTAATTGATAGCCTGTGAACGAGGTCACTCTGTATTTTTATTTTTTTTCTCCTCCTCTGTCCTGAATCTGAAACAAGCAGACGAGCAGAGGAAGGAAGGAACAAGGGAGGAAGACGCAGCACACTAACCTTTAATATGTGAGAAGGAAAATGGCTGCGCCCCAGCTCTATCGCTACAATTTTCTCTTTTCATTGAGGAAAGTACTATTTCATTCATGCCATTTCCGTTCATTCATCAGCTGGGGCCAGCCTAGACTCACAGTGCCATCTCCACACCAACATTCTTATCAATGGAAGTGACGTCAGCACAGCCTGCAGCTGGGGGGTGGCGGTGGGGGGGATCACGTGGTCCAATGAGGGTATATACAACAAAGTTGCGCTGACCGTGGTGCTGAAAACATTCACTCAATTGTACATTAGCGCCAGCGCTGCTGCCATACAAACATACAAACCTCACAACTGAATAAAGAACCGCAAGTTTTTTTTTTTCTTCCACCCTTGATGTTGGTCACAGGCTGAAGAGAGAGAGAGAGAGAGGGGGAAAATAGAAATTTTCTCAGGTGATCCACTATTCATGAAATAATCTTGGCTTTACCAGTGCGTTGTGAGTTTCACCACTTCCCCACCCCCCAGTGGGACTCCAGGTAAGTGGAACGAAATCTAATTTTCTATCATTCTCGAGCCAGACTTATCAGACAGGACGTTTTCCGACTGTTTATTTATTTAATTATTATTAGATTATGCTTTTTTTTCTTTTTTTTCACGTGGAAAAAAAAAAGAAGAACTGTGTTTGTTTTATGGTCGCAGGGTGTGAAAGAATTCCTTTTAATATCGCAACTTTATCGGTAGAATTAATCTTTTTTTTTTTTTTGCTGCAGCTGTGCGACTGTTGGGTGTCTAACTGTAAAGTAGACACGACCTGTGACTGTTTCCATATGAATGTTGTTTTTATTGTTATTATTAATCGAGTAAAAATATATTATTTTGTTAAACTCAAATAATTATTTGCTAAATTGAGAAATTTTTTAACAAATTTCTCCTGGATGCATTAATGTGTGTAATAATGGCAGTTAAACAGTGGAATTAAACCTGTTGTCTTTATTTTGAAAGGACGATTAGATAAGGGAATTTAAAGATAATCATCTCATAATAAATATTTCTTTACAGCTGCCTCTCAGAAGAAGCCCCGGTAAAAATTTTCGCTCGTTTTTTTTATTTATTTATTTTTTTTTACCTGAAAAAAATCGTGTAAATTTGTAGGATTCAAAAATCAAATTGAAAAAAAAAAAAAAGAGCCTGTAAAAATTTAATTGATTTAGAGATATGCCTGAGAGGCCAGTTGTCTAAATAAGTCAGTTTGTTTCGTTTCCCATTTCGCTGATTCAGTTCATAAAACTGGAAATAATTAAAATTTGGGCTGCGCTGCCAAAATTTGCTCTTGTCTGCATTCCACCACTGCCACCGAGGAGAAAACATGCTCACACCACACAAGGACACAACGCCGCGTATTCCTTACTGACTGCTCTCTCCTTCCCATGTGCAGAAAAAAAAAAATAATAATAATAACATTCATCGCCTAAAAATGCAATATCCAGCTCGCTCACAATTTGGATGGACCGCTCAGGAACCGCAGGGTTAAATAACTCAGCCGTGGCCAGCAGCTTTACGCATGACTTCCCCGTGCGTGCCGCCTTTATATCAGAGTCCTGGTCACATCGCTTTGACGCGTGGAATACCAAAATCACAGCTAATACGGAGACAGAGACAGAGTTGGGATCGTTGTTTATTTTATTTTATTTTCAAAGACATATTTGCTTAAAATGGAAGGTGCGCGCGTTCCGGTTGGGCTGGCATGGTGGAAGAGGTGAGCCATTTTTAATAAGCCAGAAATTAGTTGGCGTGCGTTTCTTTTATCTTTTATCGAATAAATATCGCGACCTGACATAACGCACTGGAACACGGGTTACTCTCAATTATTTGATCCGCGCCGTGTGAAGGCGGTGTCCAAAAAAAAAAAAAAAAAATGGCCAGTGTTTGTGGTCGAAGCGCAATTTCTTTATGCAAATGACTGCTGTCTCCTAAAAGACACGGGCAGTTTACGCACTGAATCGAACGAATCGCGGCTGTTTTCTACGGTCAGATCAGAGCTTCGTCTCCACGTTTAATGTGATACAACGACCAAAAAAATGAGAGGTAATGCGAGATATTTGAAAGTAGAGTAGAATTTTGATCAAAAATATTCAGAAAAAAAGAGAGAGCATGCAGCTTTAGTCTGTTGCATTTGGCACGTCCCATTATGCTGCTTGGTCCGCTTGTGCAATTAAACGAAATCTGCCCACAGTGTTAACTGGTTGAGTGTGCCATCTTCATGGTGGACATATATATTGTTTTAAAATAGAAACATGTAATCTGAATCATATTTTAGTTTTGCCTGTGTGCTCAAACACTTAATAAATATGTCTTACCACTCATCCTACATTTTAAACTGGCCTTTTCACATGATGTGTTCTGTCTAAATAATCCTCATATGCTCATGTTGACGCTGAAACCCCGCATTAAATCAAATTCCAGAGCAAAAACTTGAACAAATGATATGTGAATCACTTCTCATGTGTCCTCTGTCCTTCTCTCTCCCTGCCTTCTTTTCTTCTTCTTCAGGTGCTTAACCTCCCTCCTGCCGGTTCTGCATGGTCATGACCTGTCATCACGCCCTTTCCACAGCCCACCTCATCCTATTGGTCCTGCTCATTGTCACTCCGCAACTAGCTGGCACCGCCCCTGTGCGGGGTGAGGGAGGGGAGGGAGGGGTGGAGGGGCGCACCCGGACAGACCATAAAGAAGACAGCCTTGCCCCCTTTCTCTCGCCCCCGCCCCAGAGTCCCTCCAGCCCTGAAAACACGTCGCTAGACCGGGGTCGGGGCCCGGGTCAAGATAGCCAATTAGATAAAGTGACGGACCCTGTGCAGGTGCTCGCCGTTCTTTTGGAGGCCCTGGACCACCCGGGGGACAGTGAAATCCAGGCGAGCAGGAACAGAGACTGGGGAGGGGATCAGAGTCAGGAGCTGCCCTCCACTGAAGGCTCGGAGGGTGGTGAGATAAGGAGAACAGAGCAGACAGGGGGAGAGAGGGGACTGGAGGAGGAGAAGGAGGGGCGAGAGGCTGATAAGGCTATTGAGCAGCTAATTGTAGCCCATTTGACAGCTGCTCAGGGGGATGACTTGAAGGGAAGGGAGGAGGAGGAGGATAAAAATACAAGGTCAGAGGAGGATCAAGGGTGGTCCGTGAAGGACGTGGGACCTGGTAGTTTGAGTGAGGACGGAGGAAAGGAAGAAGAAGACAGGCAGGATGAGGGGAATGATTTAGAAAGTTTCTCAGACAATGTCAGACCAGGTTCCGCCTCACAGGTAGACGATCCTTCTCTGCAGCGCAAAATAAGAGGCTACTTCCAAAACATTGACTTGGGTCTCCAAGATAATGAGATCCTGCCTCCTCTGAAGGGCTACAAGGCGTACAACACCCAGCTGGCACGAGCTGGAAAGAAGCAGCACTGGCAGGAGAACCAGTCCAGCAACAAACCCCTCAAGGGGGGCAACTTCATGGATGACTTCGAGGATGAAGGAGAGGAGCTGGAGGAGGAGGTTGAGGAAGAAGAGGAGAGCCTCTCCCACATGGAAGAGGAGGCGAGAGCCCGTGCAGAGAAACAGGAGGTGCTCCGGCAGCAGGAGGAGGCGGAGCGAGCCAGAGAGGAAGAGCAGAGGCTGGCAGACATCGCCTCTGACATGCTGCTGCAGTACATGGGGCGGAAGCAGCAGTCTTACATGAAGCCCCGGCAGAAAAGCAGCATGGGGGCCGCCGGCAACACCGCCGAGGACAAGCGCTCAGAGGAGGTCCTCCCTGACGAAGACGACCTGGACCAGCAAATGATTGACAGGCTTATTGAAATCAGCAGCAAGCTGCACCTGCCTGCTGATGATGTGATTGAGATCATTAGTGATGTGGAGGAGAAGAAGAAGAAAAGGAAAGAACTGCAACAGCTGCCAATCAACAATAACCCCGTTGTCCCGCGCTTCAGGCCTCTGGTACCTCCACCTCTGGCTGCCCCGCCTATGTACCACTACACAGCCTCAAAAAATCCCAAGAAAGCCCCTTATAGGTACAACAAGTCCAACAAGAAGTGGCACAAGGACAAAGTCAAGTCATACAAGCAGGACTATTGGTATAAGCCTCAGAAGCAGCTTGACTACTGGTATAAACCCCAGAAACAGTTTTTAGCCTTCCCCTCCTATCCATACTACCAAAAGCCATATCGCGCCTACTACCCTGTTTATTTCCCATATCCCAAACAACAGTATTATGGCAAGCCCTCCCCTTCTAGAGACCAGCCCTTCGGCCCCCAGGAACTTGACCTCCAGGCCCCAAGGCGCAGGCACCGGGCCGGGGGTAAGAACCGTGGACAGGGCTGGAGGCAGCAGCCACCACCGCGCCTGCCTCTCACCCCTTATATCTCTAACTATATCCTTCCTCACCCACGGACCTACCAACCCCTGCCCCCTCCCAAACCAATAACCACGCCCAGGAGAGGCAGGCGACCCCCGTACTACTATCCACAAGTCACACCAGGAGATGACTATGAGGAAGACGGGCTGGTGCCTCAGCTGGACAGCGAGGAGGAGCTGGAAAACTTTATCGAGAGGATCTACATGAAGCGCAGAATGTATTGAGAGACTTTTTTGGACACTGTCAGATCTGAGGGACTGACGGAGGTGGGATAGATATACAGTAGCTGGAGAAAAGCTAAAAACAAGAGGTGAAAAAAAAAGACTCAGTTGTGTTTTGAGCCAGATGGAAATTTGAGGTTCGAGAAGTATAAAGTGAGATTTATGTTGATTTAATCACTGTATTTCTTTTGTTGATTTTCTCAGTCAGGGAGAGGAGGAAGAGGTCCCAGTTGAAGCTCCCTGTAACCATGTTCAGCCTCTTGCTCAGTTTACATTTTGAAACAGAACATACCATGGTGTATGTCTGCCTCCATTCAGGTCAATCTCTGATGCTCTTATATTTCAGAGATTTATTGAGGACACGCACACACATACACAAACAGACGCACACATGTACATCGACACACCCTCACAAGCAGATGTGCCCATTGTAAGACAACCATGTTTACAGCATCACTTTGTATGTTTTGTTTTATATTCTGTATGTCATATTACAAAACTAGTTCAATGACTTCTGAGCTAATATAAAAAAAAAAAACCTGCTGTTGTCAAATGTTGACAGTATATTTTTGTTGTATTTGATGTGTGGACTTGCCTTTCTTATTCCCGATTGGATCGATTTTAAACAGCTGCGATTTGCAAAAGGTGCCAAATACACACATTTCAGTTTTTCAAACTCTAGATTCAGATTTTGCCTTACAAGCACCATGGTTCTATAAGGGAAATATCATATTGCATAATTCTACCATCGCAACCGGTCCCAATGTAGAAACCCTGTGGACTCCAAAAGCACAAACTTAAACACTAAACACTTCCAACGTGGTGGACTAAGGGTTTTCAATCATTTTGGGACGCAGAAGTTATCGTGTCAACACATTTACGGCAGATCCACCATAATAAGTATCACCGCCACCATACGGCACTCCTTCATGTTTTTTCTTAATGTTCACGTCCAACTCAAACACCTTTTTCCACACTCGGTTGTTTCGCCATTCTTCTTGCATCCTACCAAGTATCTCCAGTTTTCCTTTCTTTCAAAAGAAAAAAAAAATACTTGAAATCACACTATCTGTTCTGCAGCCTTTGAAATACAGATTTCCACCAAGAGGCTCCTAATGTTTTGTTCATTTCCAGACAACATTCATTGAAGAGTTTCAGGCTGGGGAGTCAGGGATTGTGCTTAAAACGTTAAATGCACGTCTTTCTACTTGCATCTTAAAAAATGAACAAAAAAAAGAACAAAAAAAAGAGAAAAAATAAAACAGTATGGAGAATTCAAAATGGTTGTTTTCTCTGAATAAACTGTGAACATAAAAAAAAAAGAAATCTCAAAGGAGGAGGGCCACTGTGTCCACAGTGAAGCCATCTGTCTTGTAAAAGGAGAGTGTTGTTGTTGATGTCACCTTTAGCATTGTAAGATGTACAGTGTGAAATAAATATGCCCGTGCAATGTGTAAATAACAGCATGATGATTACTAGTTTTGCTATATGATAAAAAATAAAAGCAATTATTTTATTAAAGTTCAGTTTTTTAATGGCTTTTTGGAGAGTGCTATGTTGCATCTGTAAGGCAGCGGACGTAGCGAGAACATTTGGTTCTTGAGTCGCGAAACGAACGCGCAAAAAAGAGGAGGACAATCAGTCAAAGCGTAGAGGCAGCACGACTCATATATGACACAGTCACATCAGTATGGAGACAAGTAAAGAGGAAAAAAAAAACCTATAGAGGGACTTTATTATATTCATAAACAATCAAGGCGACGAGCAAAGAACACGGCAAGAATGGGAATGGAAAGGGGAGGAATAACTGAAGAATGGAAAAATTCAGAAGGAGGGAGGGAAGTGGTAACTGCAGTGATTGATGAGTCACATGATTGGTGGATGAGTCATCCATCTGTACACTTTACTGCGCAGGACCACACACTCACACACACACACATACATATACACACACACACACACACACACACACACACCCGTGCATGCACATTCTCTTTGAGCTCTATAGTAATTTAGCTGCTGGCATTCAAGATAAAGATTGAGTCATGTTCATTTCTTCCTCGAGCCTGCCAATCGGCCGGGGGAAAGGTGTTTGGTAGATAGGTTTTTGCCATATCTTGTTTCCACACTTCCCCCTCACGCTCGCATCACACGGGCAACATGTGCCTTCTGCTAGAATTTCCTTGAAGTGCTTCTGGTCGCCGCTTGTTTGGCATCAAAACCAACTTCGTGCATGCTGCCACCGGCACAAACACAGACAGTGATTAGCGGGCTGCCAGTGTGGTCTAATCACATGTTATCTTCGCGGCCTGCCCCTCGCTTGATTGGTCTGGTACCTTCCGTTGCTCCATATTGACTAATTGATTGATTCTTGGACCACGTTATGGATTCAGATTCAGCTTGTGCCATCTGTAAATAACTACTGTGGATATTCATTGCCTGCCTGAAACGATGGCTTTCAAGATTTCCAGTCATTTCATTATGCAACCAGTTTCTATAGGATGACAAAAGCAGCGTGACTTAAAGTATGCTGTTGTTGGCGGGAAAAGGCAAAAGAATCAAGTAGCTAGTGTCAGCTGGTTCTTTCATCTTGTTTCCCCCTTTACTTGTTGTAGGAAATACGAATGTGTCGAATAAAACAGACAATCAGCTTATTATTTCAGATACTACCTGGGTAGAGAGTGAATGTCGACAGGGTAGCGTGGCTAGCAGGCCTAATCTAATTCAACACAAGTTATGAACTCAACAGAAATATTTATTTGTTAGCCGCTGGTTGCCCTTATGTTACATAGCCAAGATGGAGACTATGTGTGTCTATCATTTCGCACTCAGCTCCTGGACCTTTGTGAGTTGCACCATCCAGGTACACACAGTGCCCTGTGGGACGCCATACTCATACTGTATATGATGTCTGAGGGACTTTCTTCTCTCGTTCAGAAGACTTCACAGGACGCGGCCAGTCACGTCTGGTCTGATAATACATGAGGTCAAAGCGCAGAATGTACCTCCTGAAAAGGAAGCTTTCACAAAGTCCTTCTTCACACCTTGTTGCCAAGCAGTGGACAAAAAGAGCATTGTTGCGTCGCTGCTATTTAAATTCCCACATTCATTTTTCTGTGACATACCAGACAATTGAGATTTAAATTCTCCCCGCAAAATAGGACAATTATGTGTCAGGCCTTAGATCACATTACGTCCTTATAGTAATCATTTTTATTTTTGCCTGGTGGGTGCGCTATAATTAAAATGCAATTTTAATTTTTCAAAAGGCTCCGACTCTCGCAGGCACGGAAATTGGTTTACATCCAGCTCCTGGCACAGAAGAGCCTGACAGAACAACAATTCATCAGCCGTGGCCTCCGAGAAGCCCATTTAAACCAGCAGAAATGTGAGGAAAAATGTCAGTAGAATACGCGGGACTTCGGTTCAACCTTTATCTTGAAATGCCAGCAGGATATCAGCTAAACAGAATTTATTATATACGTATGTAACATGGGGGGTTTATACTGTACAGATGTTACAGATACAGATATTTACATTGGAAGTAAAATGACCAACACTGGCAATATTTCTGGTTCTCCAACAGATGTGTTCACTCATCCATTACACGCCATGAATATGACATGAAATGGAACCAAACCACCATTACAAACTCTGACTAAATGGACCATGTTAGGTTGCATGGCAACTAACATTATCTCGTTTGCTTTTTTTGATCGGCAAGTGGTGTATTTTTACATCATGAGTCCTGTTTGGCAGGTGTTTCCACTTTTCTCAACTCTTATTCTTTTTTTGGACACACTGGCGCCGTGTTGCTTGGCTGGAATAATTACATTAATATTACTTGCTGGTTGCTTAAAACATCCCTGCTCTTCTTCATCTTCGGCGTTTTGCATGTGTTAATGTAAATTTGAGCCCGTTTGAACACAGGATGAGTTTGCCTTTTGAAGCTCTGTTAGCTGCCTCACGCTGCTTTGAAAACCGCCAAATAGCCGATTTTCACACTTCCTTTTGTAGCTGAGAAATGCCGCTAATTGGTGTTTAGCCTGCAACATGACCCCTCTTTGTTGCAGTGTATCTGTGATTAAAGTGACTGCAGCGTTAAAGATCACCAACGCGTGGCAGGATGCTTCTTTTGACCCCGGGATCTGTGACTCATATATTTGCCTTACGGAAAATCCGTACAGCACTGCAGTACGAAGGTGGGGTGGTGAACCAGTGAAATATTACAATAGGCACAATGGAGATATCTCCCTGCCACCCTCTGCACCTTCTACGGGTGTTAAATCCCAGGCAGTTGCTGACCATCTCTCTCTCCTCATGTGTCCCTTTTACAGATCTTGGTTCTTGGCCCCTGTCATTGCAGACCCATGGAGCATTTGGACTCCTGCTTTGCTCACAAAACCCTGACATCCAACTTCTACAAGGTAGATGCCATCTTTCCAGCCAGCTTAGCTCTCAAATCTGTTTATTTGGGACATTTCCTTTTGTGGGCTGCAGTCACGCCTTCTTTCCAGAGGATCATAAGCCTGATGACGAGGAACCTTTTTCCGGCTGCAGACCTCATTACGATGACGCCAGACAGCAGCTGTTACTATCCGTCTCGAGAAGTCCAACTTCTTTCCAAGGACGGCCAGCATCCTCCAAGCTTTGGAGTGTGTTGCCTTACTTTTGCGCGGGTATTTGTGTGGTGCTGACTGGGTTGGTGTTTGCCGTGACCCCACATCTCTCCAGGACCTCAGTCAGCTTCACCGGGGGCACCAGTGGCACCTTTCATCCTTGTAAGATGAAAGCGCTGGTTGCTTGTCTTGATATTACCACAAATCAGGCATCCCACGTCATTATCAGAGGGTGTCATAAGCTGACCTTATCAGAAAGCTTACTGGTTTATGGACCTCAACCTCCAAAGCTGAATCATGTATTTAAAGTGGCATCTTATAGGGTCACTGGGGGTATTGGGATACTGTCCTTACAGGAAGTGTCCGTAACATTGTCCAGAACTATGGCCTGATTCGTTGCTTTTGACTGTTTAAGCTGGTGCAACCAGTTTATAGTGACCACAACACTGTTGCAACCTGGAGACGGCATGATCTGCTCCACCTCCCGGTCTCAAAGAGCTTTTCAAATTAAATCTGACTCCTGTCATTGACTCATTCCTCTCTGTGCTTGTTGATTTGTCTGTTAAACTGCCATTGTTGAACATAATATGCTCCATCAACCATGCTTTCACCAGCCATTAGGACAACAGAGGCAGAGCTGCCAAGGCCTCTCCCATGAAACTGCATCCTTTGTTTATGATTCTCTGCAACCCTTGTCGTTTTGCTCACTCCTTTCATCTCTTCTGCGTCTTTCTTTGTTCAGCTCCCTACCCTCATTCCCATTTTCTCAATTTTTTTTCCTTCAATTATCCACACCCCCCCTTCTCCCTAATGCTACCTAACACCCAATTTTCCTCTCCTTTTCTTCTTTATCCTCTCTCCATTTCTTGTTTTGTATGCAAGCCCCAAGGGAGAGAAATGGGTGAAAAGCACTCTCTCTGCACCACTGTCACAAAAGACTGGTGAGTCATCTCCACTTATGTTCCTGTCTCCCTCCTCCCACAAAAAAAAGAACAACAAAAAAAACACACGCGCGCGCACACACATATACGGGAAAAAACACTCAAATTACCTGCTGTGCACTTACAGGAAGACACGTACAGATGCGCACGCGTCAGCGCCGGCACACAAGAAACGCACGCCTTTTGAGACACAGGCGTCCACACATGCATTCCACAGCTCCACCAAACCGCCCTGAAATTGAAGCCCAAGTCACATCACCGTTGTTAATAAGTGTGGTTCAAAGCGGTGCCTGTCATGTCGTGAGGGATGACATTTTGAGTTTGACGGTGGAGATATCAACTTGCAGCAGAAACAGGAAGCTAAAAGGAGAGATGCTCGTGGAAGACATAAAAATGAAAGAACACACGTAGGGTAAAATGGACACAAGAGAGAGAGATTCCCAAGGCTAGTATTGTGGTTTTGGTCTCGCTTGTACTCCGATGGGTCTATTAGCCACAGAGAAAATGCTCTTCCTCCATCTACTGGAGAAAATAGTGACTTACAATGCAGTCATAGTGCTGCTGAGCACACAAGTTATCTATCTATCTATCTATCTATCTGTCTGTCTGTCTGTCTGTCTGTCTATCTATCTATCTATCTGTAATATGATAATATACTGTGTTTTGTACATTAAACTAATAGTAACTATCTGTTGCTAGTTACAAATGAACTTTTGTTGATTAAAAGTGGCATAAAAAAGTACAGCTTTTCCCTTTAGGATGTAAAAGAGGAGCAGAAAGTGTGTGGAAAACCAAAGATCAGACAGTCATGGAGTCATTCAATGTAAAGTGTCATTTTTTTCTGCCCACTAGTGTAGTGCAAATGAACCGGGGGACGAGATGTACGATTCACATGCTCACGTCGACTCCACCACATAGACACCAGAGCCCTCACCTGTTTACTCTTTACAGCAACCTGCTTGTGAGCTATTCAGACGCATCAAATATTGAAAGCCCGGAGTTTCCGTTTCACACACGGCGAGGGAGGGAAGAGAGCAGAGAGGCAGACAGAGGTGGGGACGAACAGGCAAGAGAAAGAGGGGGGAAACAGTCAAAGAACGGCGGGATTGAGAAGAAATAACACAACAGGCACACTGGGAGGGAGACGCCCGTGCAGGGATGGAGGGAGAGAGGGAGGAACAGGGAGAGAGCATCGGAAGGTAAGGCAAGGAGAGGGGGAATGCATCCGACTAATCAGGTGCTTGAGTGTAACAGTAGAGGCCGAGCCGGAGATAGATCGGCGGATAACCTTCTAGTCATGCGGTTAGGAGGTCATGTTTTTTAATTCTGCGCTTTCTCTCTCAAACTTAAGTGGGACGACTTCTACCCGGGCTGAAACACAGGCTCAGAGCTGCAGCGAGGAAAACAATGAGTCCCCAAACCTCCAAGAACAAGAGGAGAAGGAGGAGCAGGCTGACAGTGGTGTCTGTGATGGAGAGGTCGGATTTGAGAAAACCACTGCTAAACACTGATTTCAAAAAAATAAAATAACATAGTAATTGGAGCAAATGAGCACTTGTTTTTCTTTTGCGGTGCCCTTTCTTGTCGAAGGTTGGGGAGGATCAGTGTATCAGCGGTGCAGAGATGTCACCACAGGAGACAGCCCCAAACACACAGGACGATGCCGACTGCCTCCCAGCGTCCCCCCTGCAAACAGAAGAGGAGGTGACCCCCCGTTCAGTGTCATCTCATCCCTCCAACACGCGGAGTAGGTCCAAGACGCAGCTCACTGATGAGACTGTTGGCAATTACAGTCATTTGTAACCATGCACATGTGCATTTTCTGTGTACTTAAGCGCGTCACAGAAAATGCAAGCTTTTTAGAGTTTGTGTCTTTGCAGATCGCCCATCTGAACCCTGCTGGTACTGCATGAGGTCTCTTGACTCTGAGTGTCGTCCTGAAGCTACTAAACAGGTTGTCTATGATTAAATACATTCTTTCACGGATCCACTAAAAGAAATTGTATGAAATCATCACTTCACGAACAAAAAAACAATTAGCCTCCTCAACTTCTATGTACAGTAAGAAACTATGATGCAACTATTTCATGGATATGAATATAAGCTCACGCGATAAAAAGCTGCTTTATCTGGAAATATGCAAAAGTGATAAGAATACAGCTGTGACAGTGTGCACTGTCAAATGAGCCATTTTACGTTATGGAGCTGGTACATGTTTTTTTCACGGTGACATGTTTCTGTCAAGGTTTTGTCACGGAGCAAACAACTACACAAAGCAATGGATGAAATGTAATCATTAAAATGTATTTTCTGGTTGTTCTGTCAGAGAACACGGTGTTACCATTACTTTGTAAGTCAACTCCAGGACTAATAATGTGTAATGTGATAAACCATCTTGTACTAATTGAAGCTGATTAATAATTTAAAAAAAGTCAATAACTACAAAAAGTGAAATCTGACTCCCCAAGCTGAGAGTCTGAGTATAAACACTGAGGTTGAATTACAGTAATGAGTCTGTGTTTGTCATGTGGCTATTTTAGATTTCTCTGACTTTATAATACCTAAGTGAAATCAAAACTCATTAACCAAGTGTCTGTGAAGCAGCTACAGCTGTCCTCTTCTTTTTATTGTAACTCAACTCTCTCCTGTTTCTGAGCTGCAGGAGGACTCCGATCCTCTGTCACCACTGCCCTCTGCTGGGCAGAAAGTCAGCTACCAGACAGACCCTCGACCTCACTTTGGAGTGGCTTGGTCCTCTCGCTCCACATGTCGCCCTCTGTGGGGCAGCGAGGGCCCCTGCTGGGGACAAAGACACCAGGAGGTGCCGGACCAGACGGACACCTGTCCTCACTGCCATCTGGGCTTGCCCCCTGACACACTGCGCTGGCATGAGGTTGGCACAGTCGCCAGCAAACACGCACACAGAGCCTTAAATAGAGACACGCGCTCTCCACCGAACATACCACTGTTTCTGTTTACTAGAAAGCCTCAGACTGTTTTCCTTCTCTCTGCACAGGCAAAGTGTCTGCTGTTTGAAGGACTGAGGAACTCAAAGAAATAACAGAAGTCAGCGTCAGAGAAGGAATGTTGCTAATATTGACTTTTTTAAGATGAATGTTTGCTGTCTGTATTGGGAAATTCTCAGGAAACTCATAGCACCTTAAGAGTTGTGCAATATCTTGCCTGCATGTGCTAGTGAATCACTTTATAATAGAGCTTTGTCACGTTTATTCCTCATTTCACTTTATTTTTCATTTCTGTAATTAAATACTCTCTATTTGTTTCTTTTGAACAAACTGAAGGCTGTTTGTTATGGGTTCAGCTGCCTCTGCCTTATTAGTTTTTGAGTAAATTCCATCAGAAATGGTTTCAAATAGTCTGTATGGGAAACAAATAGAGGGACCTATTTCAAGAAAACAACTATGAATTGGTATTTGCTTTTAATTTTCATATTTAGGTTGTTTGGGGCCATTTTCTGAGTAGGTATTTATAAAAAAAGGGTTATGATAGGTCGTCATTTATGGTTTTATGGTTTTATTAGTGTTAAATGGTCGAATAAATAAACTAAACTAAACTAAACTAGACCAAAGCTTTGTTCGGGAGTCATTAGCGACTTGGTGGTTGTTAAGTTGTATAAAAAAATATCTCAGATGTTCATTTGTCTGCTTTAAATTGTGGTTTTACACTTATATGTGTTACCTCTATCTTTAATAATGACATGGCTTGTCTAATCTACTTGCCTGCTTCTTATTTTTATCATTACTTCATCTTTTTTTTTGTTTTGTTTACCTTATTTTGTTTAAGGAGTGTGGCTTCAGCTGCAGCGTTAGCGATTTTGGGGTTCGGGTAGAGAAATTAATAAATAAAAGCAACAATTTTCTACATAGAAGTAGATTCAAACCAGAAACTGCCCGGTTGATTTAAAACAACTATTTACTATCAATAAAGGCACTAGTTACAACTTATACATCCTTTATAAAGTGGAACTAATATATGTTAATGTGGCTGAAAGCAATGTTTTTGGGAGTTTCTTTTTTTTGGAACTTAGAACCTGGAGTCCTAGTGATGTCACAGCAGAATTCTAACATTCTGTAGAAAGTTCTTCCACAGTGTTCTACTCACTGTCGGTTGTGGCTTCAGGTAATCAGTCTGTCTCTTATTTCTTGCTCAGCAATTTTGGAGAGTTTCAGATTTGTGTGAACTTTTCACTTGATCTACACCAGGATTAGCCTTTGTCTCATCAAACTGCATCAACTGTGGCAATACAAGCTGCAGGAATCTTGAGATCCTGCACTTGAAACCATGCAAAACCAAGAAGACACCCATTGGGAAGAGCATCCCGCCTATATGGATGAGGACAGTGAGGAGGAGTCTGAAGACGACTTCAGTGACGACAGCTGTGACTCGAGCTCCGAGAAGGTCGTCGGCTGGGAGTCCCTTTCCCTTGTGTGCTTGCAGAACATGTTCCGGTTTCTTCCTGACCGTGACCGCAGGAGTGCTGCCCTGGTTTGTCGCCACTGGCACGCTGTCATGAGCTCACCCTCTCTCTGGCGCACGCGCACCTTCCACTTCAGCGGTCGCATTTTCAAGTACAAGCCGTCTGAACACTGCCGTGCCGTGGGCTATGTCACCTATTTGGGACGCTACCTGGAAAGGCTGGAGGTGTCTGTGTATCCTCCGCGGACGACCTTGGTGGCACAGCGACTGGAGAATGTCATCAACGAGCTTTTTTCTGCACTTGTCAGGTAAAGGAACCTGTTCTCTGAAGCCCTATCGCATATCAGGTCCCAAATGAGCCCACTCCCCATGGAGTACAACTGAGAATTCACAAGGCAAGACTTTTTTTTTTTTGTTTCCAGTGTAAATGCCCCACTGCGGCACTTCTCCCTTGTAGGTTTGGAGTTAGAGCGGCACTGCTGGACCTCAAAGCTCAGAAGCTCTCTGGTGAAAGGCCTGATCCACTTCCTCAACAGAGGGGCCTCAAAGCTCACCACTCTCAGTCTGAGTGGGATGCAAAACAACATGCTACAGGTGAATACAACACCAGTCCAATGGAAAATAATGATCATACTCAAAAACTAATCTAACGACAGTCAAGCAGTGATGTAGTATGATTCTGTATTTTTATGTTAAATTTTAGGGTACGGACCTGCTTTCGGTCCTCTCACGTTGTCACAAGCGCCTCCGTCCCTGGCGCTGTCTTTCTTCTTTGGACTTGGAGGGTTTCTTCTCTACTACTGCGAATGTGAGTCACGTCACCTCCAAACTGACCAAAACGCTGTGCGACCTGAGAAACCTCACCAACCTGAGCCTGAGTTACTCCTGCCTGTCAGACAAGCTGCTGATGACTCTCCAGCAGAGACCCAGAGGAGGGAGGTGGAACGCTGATAGAGATGGGAACGCCTTGCAAACCCTCTCACTGTACTGCTCTCTGAATGAGCCCCATGAACAGGTAGGCATGGATGAAATACTTGAAGGAATTTCAGCGAAATATATGGGGGTGTCAGCTTTGCTGTGGGTGCTTTTTCAATAGTGTTGAAGTCCTGGGTGGGAGCATATGCTGAAATAGCAAAAACTAAAAATCACTTTAAATTTCTATCTCTGCTTCATCTTCTCTGTCAAGCTGGTGAGCGGTACGTCATGGGCAACTCTGGCATCAAGCTGGCCAGACCTGAGAGTCAGGCTCTCACTGGACCAAATCATTAACACAGACTGCCTCGCACGGATACTTCTGCCTGAGATTCCCATGACAAAATACAGCATGACAGCCTTCTTCTCCCCCAATGAAGACTGGAGCGCCAAACCAGTCCTCCGTGACATGCTGCCTCAGTACAGATGCAGCCTGCAGGTTAGGGTGCTGATCCAGTGGCATTACAGCGATGTGAACCTTCACCCAGAAACACAATATGCCAGATATATTAGTTTAGGCCATGTAGGTGTGGTCTGCAGACGTTTGGAGATCAAAAGTTAATAGTTGTTTTCCCTAAAATCATTCACAAAGAGGCCTAACTTATAGTTTCAGCTGACCATGACTTACTGACTGTGGTTTGCATTTATGCCATCTTTCTTTTCTCTTAGCATCTGACTCTGGACCTGAGCAACATCAGTGAATCCGTGGACGCAGAGCTGCTGGAGCTGGTTAAGGTGTGTGGACGTCTGGAGCGGCTGAAACTCTGGGCTTTCTTGCACATCAGCACAGTGGGAAGGCTGCTGGACATCAGACTGACTCAGAGGACCTCGCTCAACAACATCAGAGTACGACAACAGAGCAACGCTCACCGAGCCTGCCAACGTAAACACACATGGCGCCAATCTTTTGTATTTTGTCTCGCAGGTGAGAATTTACACAGTAAGTGACAACGCCAGAGAGCTCGCAGACGAGCTGGAAGAAGCACTGTCGTCCTACCAGCATCTCCCTCCTGAGCTGATTTTCCACGCCACTGTCTGCCCCATTGTGTGACACACGCATGGGCGCTTGTGGACAACCTGAGCAGTCTATACCGCAAAAGAAAAAAAAAATAAATGAACGAAGCATGCAATTTGCAAATTTGTTTTTACAAATCGACACACCAAACGTACAATTTTAGTTTGGACTTCTGACACTGACACACTAACACACTCTCTGTTTGTCTCTCTCTGTCTCATGTCATTCCTCTTTTACTCAGGGGGGGTGGGGTGGTGGGTCTCGTGTATGGAAACTCTGACCTAGTTTCATTGTGAAGGGTGATCGGGGAGGCGGTGGGTGTGTGTTTGTGTGTGTGTGCTCTGGCACGACGAGGGAACTATTTAAAGGAACGGGGATTAAGAGGCAACAGGAAAACAGCAGAGTCTTGATTGCACATGACACTTGATATATTTTTCTGTTATCATCCCAATATTCTATGGTATCGGAGTAAAACGGTATTATGACACTTTAAGTCCATATTATTTCTCGTACACATTATATATATATCTCTGTATACTGGTATTTAGGCTACATGATGTCCATTTTCTCATTGGCGTGCATTATTAATGCGCATAAACTTGAGTTTTATTCATTTTTTCGTGTTTTATTCGTTCTCTATTGAAAAAAATATATAATAATCTCAAAATACCATATTTAGCATTATTTGTGTAATTCTGTTAATTCAACCTTTGTTTTCCTGTTTAGGCTGATAGAAAATGTATCAAAAGGTATCATTTTAAGAATGTAATAATAATTTTGAATAAATTTAATTCGTTTAAACTTTGTATAATATACTGTAAGTGGTGAAAGGATTATGATATTAGCCTCTGACCGGGTGGGACCACACAGCTCTCCACGCCACATCAGTGAAATAACATCCTGCTCCTTTATTGGTCGCCAAAAGTCATGCAGAGTCACGTGACTGAATAATTGTATTAGGCAGCATGGCGAGCCAATGATGTGTCCGATCACCTGACCGCCATTTGCGTACTGATGCTCCCTCTAACGCCACATTGGTGGTGCTCCCTCCCGTGTTGTTGTTGTCTGACATTGTCTGAGCTGGGCCCCGGCGCCGCCGCTGCTGTGATTTGTGGGCGACCAGTATGTCCTCGCTGCTGAAGCCGTTCTCGGTGTGTGAGGGGCCCTGCGAGAGCTCCGCAGTCAGGAGAGGAGGATGCCGGGGCTCGGCTCCCCATCGGCAGCCTTCGTCGCAGCGGCTGGCCGCAGCTGCTGCCGCCGCCGCCGCGACGGGGCTGGGCTCTCTGCCGGCGCACCAGCGGTCCTACGCGGCCAGGAGGAATCTGGCGGCTGCGGCGGTCGGAGGGAGGAAAATGACGCATCCCGGAAAGGCCATCCTTGCAGGTTGATTTTGCACATTTTCACCCTCAATGTTCGCCTTATAATCGTTTATTTTCTACACTCAAGGAGCAGCGTAATCTCAATCTGCCTCCCATTAAAGCTATCCATGCAGAACTGGGTCAAAAGGGATGCTACAGTAGCTGCATGATTTATATCTACATTAACATACCATCCTCTCTGAGGAAAAAACATGTACAGATGTGCTGAAAGATGTATGTTGCCATCAGCATCACTCTGCAATTAATCCAGCTCATGTTTTTATATATATATACTGAAATAATAACATTCAAGAAAAATCCTGAGTGTGCCTTTGCTCTTTTCCCCTCTCACTCAGGTGGCATCGCTGGAGGAATAGAGATCTGTATCACCTTCCCTACAGAGTATGTCAAGACCCAGCTGCAGCTGGATGGGAGAGCCAACCCGCCGAGATACAGAGGGATTGGTAGGTCACTGGGGCATAGACGGTGTGACGGCGAGGTCTGCGTGCCAGTCTTGGGCTGGGTTACTCAATCCCGTGTGTGATCTGTGTGTGTGTGCAGGCGACTGCGTGAAGCTGACCGTGCAGGACCATGGCCTCAGAGGGTTGTATCGAGGCCTCAGCTCCCTGCTCTACGGATCGATACCCAAGTCTGCAGTCAGGTGAAGATGTGCACCTGTCTTCACAAAAACAATAACAATAGAGCTGCATTAGAAAAGCACATTTGCCTCTTGCCTTCTTTTGCTCCAAAGCATCAGATGTCAGCAGGATTGTGAACTTAAATTTGATGCAACGGCTATCTGATGTCAAAGCAGTGACGCAGCATTTCTTTGTATTGAAATTAAAGCAGCCAAATGTGCAGGTCCGCTGCTAATGACCATTTTCAAATAGTCTGGTCTTTAAAACAGCTGAAAACAGCAAAGGCTGCCTTATCCGAGTCATTCTCCTCCTTTAATTCTTGAGTTTATCGATCTCCGTTCAAGGTTCGGCACGTTTGAGATGCTCAGCAATCCGATGCGGGATGCCACAGGTCGGCTAGACAACACGCGGAGCCTCTTGTGTGGTTTAGGAGCAGGGATTGCGGAGGCCATCGTGGTCGTCTGCCCCATGGAGACGCTTAAGGTTGGTGGAGGTGGAGGACGGCGGCGGCTGCTCATTGATTTTTCTGTCCAAATCTGTTGAGTCAGCACTGATGGTCTGATGAAATGGTTCTCCCAGGTGAAGCTGATCCACGACCAGTGCTCCCTGCGACCTCGCTACAGAGGCTTCTTTCATGGAGTCAGTGAGATCATCAGAGAGCAGGGTAAGAGACCAGCTTTTGTTTTTTTTGTCTGGATGCTTTGAGTTCTTAAATATGACAGCACACTTATACAAAAAAGGTTCTGAGCTAGGACCAATACTTTTCACATTGTACATGCTTCCCACATCATAGTCTGTCTGGAAGGCATCACATTGGCTTCCAGTACTACTGTGAGAAACCTTGGGGTTATATAACATTGACCATCTTAGTAATAATGATGATGACAATTCAGTGTTCTGCTGGGAAACGTTCGGACCTGGCATTCATGTGGATGTTACTTAGACATGTACCACCCACCTAGACCAGCCCAGGCACCCCCACCCCATAGCATTGACACTCCTTGATGGCAAAACATGAAGAACAGCACAAGGTGTTGACCTGGCCTCCAAATTCCCTAGAAACTGATCAAGTATCTGTGGCAGTGGAACAAGCCTGATCCACAGAGGCCCCTCCCCTCAACCCATAGGACCCAAAGGCCACCCACTAACAACATCCTGTTGCCAAACATCACAGGACACCCTCAGAAGGCCCATGTCCATTCTCTGATGCGTCACAACTGTTTTGGAGCCACAAGGGAGACCTACACAATATTAGGGAAGGTGGTTTTAATGATGTGGCTGATCAGTGTATTTGACCAGGACATGTGCTTTAATGCACTCACAAAACAAATGACCATGACTGCCGACTTACAGCTGCATAATATTGTCAAAATTAGGAGCATCCTGTCTCAAAGTGATGCTGAAAAATATGAAAATGTGAATTAACTGAGTTGCCTTCATTGCCTTTGCGCTAGCTCTGGGGGGTTTCAGGCTCTGGGTTCTTGTGACAGTTTGTATTATTGATTGAACTGAACTGAATGTTCCTCTTTTAGGTGTGAGGGGGACATATCAAGGTCTCACGGCAACTGTACTTAAACAAGGAACCAATCAAGCCATCCGATTTTACGTGATGAACGCGCTGCGCAATTGGTATAAAGGTGAGAAAGGCAACATGGAGACAACACAGTGCTCCAGCGGTCCCCTTTACCGTCCAATTGATCAATAAATCTTCTTCCTTTCCTTTGCTCAACCTTTCAATTCGACCTCTCAGGTGATGATCCCAGAAAAGAAATGCACCCAATTGTCACGGCAATATTTGGAGCGACAGCCGGAGCAGCTAGTGTTTTTGGAAACACGCCCCTGGACGTGGTGAAGACCAGGATGCAGGTAGGAAACGCGCCCTCTTGTGATTACGTCACCGTCGTATGGTTCGTCTTTTATATGACACTCTCGTATGTACTTTTTTTTTTTGTAGGGCTTGGAGGCCTACCGCTACAAAAACACAATGGACTGTGCCTTTCAGATACTGAAGCACGAAGGACCACAGGCGTTAGTAACCCACATACTGCTCCCAATACTGCTTCAGTTTTCTATTCAAGCCGTCTAACCTGGTTTCTTCTTGTCCTTCCCCCGCAGGTTCTACAAAGGGACAGTTCCCAGGCTCGGCCGGGTGTGCTTGGACGTGGCCATAGTCTTCGTCATCTACGAGGAGGTGGTGAAACTGCTCAACGGCGTGTGGAAGACGCAGTAGACCGGCCTGACGGTGACAGGAGGTCACGGGGAGGAAGCACAGACCAGTGCCTCATGCTACGCACAACTGAACACCTCTATTCTAGTTCATACTAGCTCTCTGCATCGCCCCTGAGCAATGCCGCGACGTCTTGACCAGTTTCCATTACGTAAAATGATTCTTTCCCTAAACGCAGTGATGAAGTAGAAAGACAGAAAAGCAGCTCAACGTTGCATTTCTCCGCTTCTGGGGGGGAAAAAAAAGCGATTCATGATACCTGACCAAACTTGTGGGCTCAGTTTGTTGAGTCTCATTACCAGAATATATTTAGAGTAGAGGTTGTCTTTTAACCAAAGGTTCAAATTAGGAGTAGCTTAAAAAAAAAGGGAGATTGCGTATGTCTAATACTGATTTAGCTTTATATGACTGTTGTTACCGTACATGTTGTGGAGTGAACACTTTGTACTGAAACCGTAAATGTGTCTTTCGATTCACTGGGTACTTACTAAACTGAGCAAAGAACAAAGATCATAGTGGGCACGAACCAGCTTCTTGCAGTGCTTTCGATGTCCGTGCGGTACTTTAACACATCTCAGTGCTGTGTCTGCTTATTTAGCCGTGCCTGTCGCACTAGAAACATTCACGGCGTTTTCTCGCCGTGTCTCTGCGATGAACTTCAGATGCCGTTCATTGTGCGTTTTATGGCCACTGCTGGTTTCAGCTTATCGCTGCATGAATGTTGATGTGGCGTCCGTCCTGTAACACTGACGGCAGCGGCTCGAGGGCTTGTTGACGCTAACGCAAACTGGTCTGGACTCAGAGCATCTCCAGGTGTGTTTCAGGGTGTGATCATTAATATTATTTTGTAGGAGAGAAGTCCATATGTAGCACAGTCTTCACATGCAGTCTTAATAGAGGGAGATATGAGACGGTTCGTTAGTAGAAGTTAGTGAGTTTATGGTCGTCACTGCTGGAAAGATTACCACTTTTTCATGATCAGAAAAAAGAAAAGGTGTTTAGCGGGTGACTGAATTCCTACCAGCTGCATGTGAAGTCTTCATATCTGAAATGCCAGATCAGCGATGCTTTCTGTGTGGCAGCTCCATTAATTCCCATTCAGGCTCTTGTGTGCAGCCGAAACAATGAAAGCATATTCACTTCTACTCGACATGAAAACACGTCCAACTACTAATTTCAGACCCCTGGGCCTCTAGCGGTTTTCTTCTGCTTATTTATTCACACATCCAACAGGCTATCCTCTAACCAGATGTCACTTTAATAACTTTTGTTTACCTCAAGCTAGCCCGCTTCAAAGGCTCTTCTGGCTGTGGTCACACACCGTACTCTTAAGTTTTAGGCACTAAAAGGAAAGTAACGCGATCTACATCATTTATATTTGCAACGTCAAAACTAAAATCAGTTGTGAGACTTCTTGTGACTACATCTTCAGCGCCTAAAACTTTTGCACAGTACTGTACATTGAACCACGACAAAAAAAAAAATAGAAGGATCAGAGGCTCAATCGCACACTTGACTAGTTTTGTAGCAAGGCTTGGTTTTGATCGGCCTTGCGGCACCGCTCAGCCTTGCACCGAAAAAACCTTTCACTCCTCTTTGCCAAACTCCTTCAGTAGAATCTCTAGCGTAATCCCGGTAACACTTTCCACCAGAGTATCGTTTCATCCCCATGTGTCTGCGGTTTTGTTTTCACCTTCTAATGTGTGTTTTTTTTACTGTACAGGCTCTTTATACGTTTGTGCTTCGCTGCTTTTCATAAACAGGGCAGGCCTCATATCAGATGTGGTGCGATCATTCACATTTCTGAATATCCTGTTCGGCAGATTGAGCATTTCTTTTGTGTTGATGAAAAAAAAACAAACAAGAAATATCGCTGTGTTATCGGAAGAAAAACCGTAGAATGAAATGAGTGCTCCGAGTGTTATTTACATGGTAATAAACCTGTCATTACTAAACCTAATCTCTGTGTGTTTGTGTCGATGTCAGATTATAACTAAAGTATAAAATGTAGATAACATGGCAGGACTTTAAGTTGTGTTAACAAGTACTTTGTACAAAATAGACAAAAGTGCTGCATGAATATAAATGTTAAAATGTTTATTTATACAGTAAGAACTGCTATTACATACATTCTTACAATTTCAATTTTCCCAACACAAACCTGCTGATTGCAGGTGAAGCAACTAATGAATAGAGCTGTACAGATTTACCGTTTTAGCTGCTGGTTCTCACCAATTGAATACACTCGTAATTCAAAGCGGATTCTTTACATAACGGTCAGGGAAGTAATGTAAAACACATACATTCGTATTTGTATTCATGCAACTGGAAGGGTGAACCTGTCAGTCAAACGGTTCTGAGCTGGTGACACTTGGCTTCTTCATCACACACACAGGCAGAACAATCGGCAGGTTGAGGCTTTGCAGATTAAAGGCTGAAGGAGTAGGGCAAGCGCGTTCAGCATTAACATCACAGAGGAAGGCATTAGAGCTCCCACCTGTTGCCTCGCCGCTCCACCTGTCACCTACAGTATGTATGTCATCTTGTAAGGCTTAAGGTGAGGGAAGGGTCAAACGCTCCGGGGTTAACTCTTTCAGATCTTTTAGTTCTCGATTTTATTTCATCTCGTTCATCTTCGTTTCGTTAAAGGAATTCTAGTATTTTGTAGGATTTATTAAAGTGACATCAGAGCTCTGTTCATGATTGGTCGCCCATTTCAGATGGATGCGAGTACTGAAACACTCTGATCAGCACGTTGATGCCTTTACAGTCTTACATTGTTTATAGTCCAGCATGTGTCTCACCCCTAGAGACTGGAGAATTTCTGGTCACCGCGCCAGAGTTGACACTAAAGACGAGGGCCACCCTTCGTGTCAGTTGTCAGGCTTCTTCAAACCTCTGTTAAAGTCAGGAACAAGCACAGATACGTGGCTATCTTCTCCATCTGGAAATAGACAACACAAGGCCAAAGGGTTAGGTGAGAGGCCAAAAGGTCATTTGTGAGGAAACGCCGGCATTTAACCATTTTGAAAGAGCCTCTCTGTTGTCACACTCACATTCGGAGACACTTGTCTTTCCCGCCGCTGGCCACTCTCTGCCCATCAGGACTCCAGTCCACTGCATAAACCTGCACAGAAAAAAAAAATTACAACCAATGCACATCAATCAGGAAGGAGCACTTTGTGGTTCTTCCTTTCCTCACCTCGTCAGCGTGGCCAGGTAGGTCCATGTTCAGCTTTCCAGTTTTAACGTCCCACACTTTAAGCGTGCTGTCGCTGCTGCCACTGACCAGCAGCCTGCTGTCTGCAGACCACGCCACTTGATACACAGATGCCACGTGGCCACGCAGTGACATCAGGTACCTGTGGGAAAGGAGACAAGAAGGCAGAGACATTATTACTATTACAGCACCATCACCTGGACGACAGCAGTATTACACCCAAGTTCAACAACTGTCTTCTATCAAGACGAGCTTTGCTGCTCTGCATAGTGGAGAGATTTTCTTACTTTCCGGTACGTCCATCCCAGATTTTAATGGACTTATCAAATGAAGCAGAAGCAAGGAGCCTAGTGTCTGGAGAGAAAAGCACTTCGTTGACCAGAGCACTGTGGCCGGTCATCCTGGCCAAAGGCTTCTTGTCTTCTGCAGGATTCCACAAGAACAAGGTGAAGTCATCTGAGCCTGACACTAAGCGCTCTGGAGCTGAACCCTGCAGCACAAGAACAGGAGTAAAGGCGTTGAGATAGAGAGGAGCTAGAGGGAAATACTAACTTTCCTACGTGAAAATTAGCAGCACTTACCCTAACTGTGTTATATCTCTGCAAAGCTTTCTCCTTAATCTCTTCCACTGGGGGGGAGAAAAAAAACACTTGTTACTTGCTACGTCCCCCTACAAATATCCAACATCCAGAGAAGATTAGCGGGCCTTACAAGATCCAGTGAGATCCTGGAGGTTGACAGTGGCACTTGCAGGTTCAAAGGCTCCAGTACGCAGGACGTAGTCCGTGCTGAGCGCTAGAGTGTTCACCCAGTGAGCGTGACCCTGCAGAGTCCTGCACTGGACGCCCTGTATCAACACAGGAACACACGTTACATCTCACCTCTGTGCTGCACAGATGTCTCCCCCCTATCATTCAGCTCAATCTGCCTGTACTGAGGCGTCTCAGCCACACACAAGCAGACTTACATCTTTCGCTCTCCACACTTTGACTGTCCTGTCCTGGGAAGATGTGTACAGAAGTCCATCTCCTCCCCACTTCACACAGGTGACTGACTGAGTGTGTCCAGTCAGGATTTTCTCACAGCGTCCCAGCACCGTGTCCCAGATGCGTATTGAGCCATCCTTAGAGCTGCTGGCCAAGTGCCGGCACTCTGGGTTACTGAACGGGAGAGGAAGGGGAGAAGCAGAATGTTTGAGCCAATCAATACATGTACAGTACAGAGAGCTAATGTCAAGACCATTACCACAAGTACCATTACTTCTGGTAATGCAGTACTTTGCTGTAGCAAAGTTAATAAACTAATTTAAAGTATCTGACCTAATATTGGCCATTTGATTTGCAAGTGGACAGGTCCAACATTTACACTTTCCACACTGATTTATGGGAAAATGTAGCTTTAAGGAAGCTGTAGCTGCATATCCCATATTAGATGCTTTTATTCTTTTAGATAACAAAGCTGGATTTTAATTTTAACAGTGTTTCTCGTTTCTGGGACACTGGCTTTCTATGTATAACAAATCTGGGTCTGAATGATATTTTAGGTCTGCAGTAACAATCGCAATCAGCATTTTACAGTACTGAAAAAGTGATGAGCTCACAGATGGAGAGGTTCCCAGCAGAGCCAGGTGATCCACTTGGTGTGTCCTGTCAAAGTCTTCCCTATCTGTGTACCCGTCACTGGGTCCCACAGGCAGATCTACAGAAACAGCAAAACAAAAATGAACACATAATGTTCATGGAATGGATCTTAAATAATACGGGTTAGATGTGTGTAAGTCTGAAGCATACCTGACTGTTCTTACAACCAGAAGCCAGCTTCTTGCCATCAGGTGACCAGGCGATGCTGAGGACCCAGTGTGTGTGTCCTTAAAATGAAATGAAATTAAAAAAAACACCCGAGTTGTTTCTAAAACCATCAATCAAACATGTGATTCCTCATGAACAGTAAACCATGCTCTGACTTTATACCTCTGGCAGTGTGCTGGGGTGTCTCAGTGTTTAAGTCCCAAAATCGCACTGTGGTATCACCTGAACCGCTGGCCAGGTATCTGAAACAAACAAGCAGACATTAATTAGCAGCCGTCTAGATCTTCCCTGGGGTGTGACCTCATCCCCTCTGTGAGAAGCTATATCATTTGTGCTATTGACAAACAGCTGTTCATCAGATCAGTGTCAGGGTTACTCACTTGCCGGTGGGGCTGAAAGCAGTGGAGATGACAGCTTCTGTGTGTCCTTGTAGTGTGCTGGTACAGCGGGCCACAGCCCGGACCCTGAACACCGCCTGAGGCTGGTACACCACTGGCAGAACTTGTTCAGTCTCAACTCCAAGCGCTTTAACACACGAGCCTAGATTGGACACCACCTCAGCCTCTCCTCGCACAAAAAAAGCCAGCGGCACTGGCTCCTCCTGCAATGGATGAAAAAAAGATACTAGATTACTAGATTTCCTAGACTAGCTTTATATAAATTATGTGTAAATGGGTTCATAATAATATAGAACCCACATTAACTCCACACCAACGACAGTGACACTTAAAATATATTCAAGACTATTCTATGTGATATTTCCTCAGTTAAAATGCTGATATCACGAGATATTGTGATTATTATACATGTGGACAAATGATACAGCTGATTTCAACTTCAATTGTATATTTATGATTATGCATAAAGCCTGTTTACCTTCTGTAGCAATGCATTGCAGACCAGCTGTAGTTTGTCTGGAGTGATGTCTAGAGGCACATCAAATGGTGAACCCAGAACCTCCCCACTCTCATCCTGAAACTGGATCAACAGTCGCTCCACGTCCTCAGTCGTCATCCTCTAAGATATCTTTAAGCAGATGGGGGGTAAAAACACAACATGTTATGCTTAAATTATCTCCCAACACGTGTTAATAATGGTTCCTGTCACTACTGGGAGATTTCCGAATGAAATAATAACCTGTCCATTAGACAGTGGAAGTGAAAACATGTGTTTGTACTAAGGTTTAAGGAGATTGTTGATGTCCATCCTATCCAACGGATCTAGTTCATACGAGGTGCTGTCATTTCTAAACCCTGTCATGAACGCAACATTACTTGCTAGCTAGATTACCCGACAAGATGCACACGACTTTAACTGACTAACACTAGTTTGGCAGGGAGCAACACACTGTAGCACCGTGTTTAAGACTTTCATTATCAATCTTGGGAGAAAACTGTGCCTAATGATCTGTCTAGCTAGCCAACAGTCAGCCAACAGGCTAAAGCTAACTCAGCTAGCCTACAGTTGACTAGCATTTCGAGCATCTAAAGTCTTCTGGCAGCGATCGCAGGGCAGCAAAGTAACTGACACTTGTTTACACAACTATGTCCAGTTTTATATAACATTACTAGTAAATAAACATGATATATCCTTACCTTCAGCGATGTGGCAAAACGTTCACACTCCCCACGTGTGTATCTCCGAAGAGTCTTTTCAATGAAAGATATGCCGAGACGTCGACGTTGTCATGCCATTGAACTGCTTTGCGCAATGAATTATGGGAGGTTGCTTTAACCATCTTAACTTGGATTATGTTTCGGTGCGTTTCCGGCTTGATTAATTTGCGCTGCTTGTGAATTTTCAGAAACTCTAAACGCAGTGGAAGAATAATAATGATTTTAAAATATTAATATATATCACCTATTGTTGTTTATATCGATTATTTGTCAGTTTATTTATAAATGTTCTATGGTTGCTGCGTATTTGGGGATAGGTACGGTGGCCGAGAGAGTAAAACGCGGAGCAACTCAAGGAAACAAATATATTTGGTCTATGTAAAACACATGCTAATAGACAAAATAAGAGCAAATTAAGAAAACGTCTTCATCAAGTGCTACAAATACTCAAAACACACGGCAACACTCAGCAAAAACAACAGAAAAAAACACGTAACCAGAAACGCAAAGCAAGTAATGTAAACAAAAACATTTTTTTAATATTATTAATGCCGTCATAGTATAATGACTGCTAATAGTAAGCAATGGGCTTATAGGGATGTTAGCATAAAGTACTAAATGCAAAGCACTAAATAAAAAAAAACTACAACTTACATTTCAGGTCAGTTCCATCAGGTGCATAAAGTTTTGAACAAGAAGCGGGTCCCAGCGAGGTTCATCGTTTTTAGGGGTCCCCCGGAAACATTTCCGTTGTCGTTGCTCAACTTTACTTGCTGTTGTGAGTATTTGTATTGCGTTTCTGCACTGGTTTGTGTTGTATTTGCATCAGGTTTCGGTTTTTGCTGGTGTTGTGAGCATTTCCATTCTGTTTCTCTGTTGCGATTTATTTTTCAGAACATGCTGTCAAATTGATTTTGTTTTCTTAATTTGCTTGTGTTTTGTCCATTTGTATTTCCTTAGATTGCACACACACTTACAGTCATAATTGTCATCATCAGGAACATGACAGCAGGGCCACTGTCATAGACTTTAAATTTACCAGCGACTGTAAATGGGTGGCTCGTCAGGTTGTGTCAGGTCGTTGTAGGTGCACATTGCAGCAAGTTGAAAGTTGAAAAAGAAAACAGTCAAATGATCCCAATTTATTTATTGTTGGGTCGCTATAATAAGTAAAATAACTAAATAAAATGCTCAGTGTCTGGTTACAGGTCATAACGTTGGTCATATCACAACAGTTTCATTCATAAAATCACAAAACAAATACTTCTCATGTAACGTATCAGTGAAGTTTCATAGCTTTACAGTGAACTCATAATTTTCAGGTTTAATCAGACTTCAAATGTGTTTAATACAGACATGTTGCTTTCACTTCCCCAGAATAACAGATGCATCTCCCAGGACTGCCCTACCAGTCACTCATCACCGCACAGACTAACTGTGTTATCATTCATTCATCAGTCAACCAGACACACAATGACAACACATTTGTGCATTTTCTCTCTGTCAACAACGATCATTTTTGAATAGAGATTAGAAAATGCTTTTTCTGTTGCTGCAACCACTGTGAAAAACTGCAACAGAATCATTACTGTGTAATGCCACAGGAAATCTTATGATACACACTAGACTGAATACATTGCACATGTATGTGTGAGTCTGCATCAACATTCCCATGTTTAATGTGTTTTTCACCTAACTTTATAAGTCACTTGGCTCTAGTAATTGTAGAATTTGAAGTAAACTCACACATCTTTCTTCATTAAGACATTTAGGTAAAACAGCATATAATTTTCTAGACAACGATGTGCTATGATTTGTAGATCTTACATGCACTTATTGTATAACCTGCATTCGTACTAATGTATATTCAAATACTGTTTGTCCAATGCTTTCAAAAACAACACTTGGGCACAATTTTTGTTTTAAACCAGCTGTGTAGTTTGGCATGTTTCTAGTATATTTTGCTTTAACTGGCTAAAAAAAAGAGCCAGTAGATAAGCTGCTAGGCTTCTCATTAATGTGTTTGTTCCAGCATCTGAATCATGAAGACAAAGAAGGGAATAAATAGTTTCCAGTCACTTGGTGGCACTGTATGGTGGTCGTTAGTTAAGCCAGTTTATCCAGGAGATGATGGCGTTGGGGGCGTGGCTTCGGGCATTTACAGATCTGTGTTAACAGTGTGACAGCAGAGAGGAATAAGATGCACTGAGATACTTCTTATTTGTTGAGCCCGTTGATATCCTCAGGAACAAGGCCTTCCATGATGGCACGCTTTGACTCCAGGATCTGCAAAATCAAAAGTAAAGTTTATAAGAGAGCACGCTGTCATGCACATTTCCTACTGTGAATACTGAATAATGTGCTCAGTGTACAACTTAAGTAGGTGCAGTTTAAAACACATCATTTGCAAATGTCACACAACAAAAGATACAAAATGAACCTCCAGTGTTTACCTAAAATGTAAATGATCACTTATTGTGCCTCTCTGATCCTAATATTATCAGAGCCTCAATATTCTGTATTTACTTAAACAGGTCATTTAACAAGGTTTCTAATCCACTGGATAATGAATCCAAAGAGTGGGAATTGCTTCTGTTAATATACACTATATTACCAAAAGTATTCGCTCACCTGCCTTTACTCATTCTATGAACTGAAGTGCCATCCCATTCCTAACTCATAGAATTCAATATGATGTCGGTCCACCTTTTGCAGCTATTACAGCTTCAACTCTTCCGGGAAGACTGTCCACAAGGTTGAGGAGAGTGTTTATAGGAATTTTTGACCATTCTTCCAAAAGCGCATTGGTGAGGTCACACACTGATGTTGGTCGAGAAGGCCTGGCTCTCAGTCTCCGCTCTAATTCATCCCAAAGGTGTTCTATCGGGTTCAGGTCAGGACTCTGTGCAGGCCAGTCAAGTTCATCCACACCAGACTCTGTCATCCACGTCTTTATGGACCTTGCTTTGTGCACTGGTGCACAGTCATGTTGGAAGAGGAAGGGGCCCGCTCCAAACTGTTCCCACAAGGTTGGGAGCATGGAATTGTCCAAAATGTTTTGGTATCCTGAAGCATTCAATGTTCCTTTCACTGGAACTAAGGGGCCAAGCCCAGCTCCTGAAAAACAACCCCATACCATAATTCCTCCTCCACCAAATTTCACAGTTGGCACAATGCAATCTGAAATGTACCGTTCTCCTGGCAACCTCCAAACCCAGACTCGTCCATCAGATTGCCAGATGGAAAAGCGTGATTCATCACTCCAGAGAACGCGTCTCCACTGCTCTAGAGGCCAGTGGCGGCGTGCTTTACACCATTGCATCCGACGCCTTGCATTGCACTTGGTGATGTGTGGCTTGGCTGCAGCTGCTCGGCCATGGAAACCCATTCCATGAAGCTCTCTGCGTACTGTACTTGGGCTAATCTGAAGGTCACATGAAGTTTGTAGCTCTGTAGCAATTGACTGTGCAGAAAGTCGGCGACCTCTTTGCACTATGCGCTTCAGCATCCGCTGACCCCTCTCCGTCACTTTACGTGGCCTACCACTTCGTGGCTGAGTTGCTGTTTTTCCCAAACGCTTCCATTTTGTTATAATAGAGCTGACAGTTGACTGTGGAATATTTAGGAGCGAGGAAATGTCACGACTGGATTTGTTGCACAAGTGGCATCCTATGACAGTTCCACGCTGGAATTCACTGAGCTCCTGAGAGCGGCCCATTCTTTCACAAATGTCTTGTTTCACAGTCTGCATGCCTGAGTGCTTGAATTTATACACCTGGGGCCAGGCCAAGTGATTAGAACACCTGATTCTGATCATTTGAATGGGTGAGCGAATACTTTTGGTAATATAGTGTATCTACATAATCATTTTCTAAGTAAACAATAAGGTGAAGGCATAGAATAAAGTACAATTAATGATACGACAGTGGTAGGCTCACCTGGAAGCTAGCACTCAGGCCAAGGATGCTTCTCATGTTTGTACTGTAGTAGCCCAAAACATACTGGCCCCCTAGCAGAGGGATGTGATCCTTATCCATGGATATCTGCAACCAAAACACATGCACATGAATCCATGTACTCATATTGCATTTCATTTGTCATGACGCAAATGTTTCATTTGCACCTTACCTGTATGACCTCATTTGTCTCTGGCAGCTCATCTTCTCTAACCCAGACAAAGGTTTCATAGTCAGTCGCGCTCTTAAATCCCACCTGCAGGTCGACAAATACATCAGTTCATAGCCATCTAATATTACCATATGATGTTTAACCGGTTCATTTTTTTCATTTTTTTGTCCCAGTACCTTGTATAGGCCAATCCAGTCCCACGTGGAGGACATGAAGTCCTCTTGGACGGTGTATGTCAGAAGTGCATCCTGGTCAGCACTCCATACGCCCAAAGGAGATACATGCACCAGTGGTGTGTCAAAGCATTTCCTCAGCTGTGGGGAAAACGAGATGAAAGAAAAGCTCATTAAGTGTCTGTACCATCAGGGAATCAGGAGATGGATGTGAGCTCTAGTGTACTACAGTGTGTATGTGTTCTCACCTCCAGACTGAAGGTTGCAATGACGGGCTTGTGGTCACTGACTCCATAACTCATGTCACTGGTGTATTTGTCCTGGGTGACCAGGAATGGATACTCCTCTTGCCCGTCATCTGTGGAAGTGGATGCTTTCTCATCATCATCATCATCCTCTGGTGGCAGGCTTTTGGGTTTGATGCGCCAGAGGATCCGATCTGTCCAGGCTGGCTTCCTCTTCTTACCGCTGAGCAAAGAGAAGGGCAAGTGTCGATAAAACGATTTCTATTCGAGGTTGTGCTAACATCTTTGTTTCTATTGCTTACCTGATAGGCCAAGTTTGATTATGTCTATTCATGTAAACCTAACATATATAAAAGAACACTGAACACAAGTGCTGTTAAAGTACACAAATTACACAGACACACACATGCAGTGCAGAGCTGTACCTACAGTGTAGCATGCAAAGGAGAATGATGGCTGCTAGGAGTGGACAATACCATTTAACATGGTATTACAGCAGCTGTATATTCTAACTCACTATTAAAAGCAACACGTGCATTATGCAGGAACACACAGTGGGCTGCAGGAAGGATTTTAGGTCTAATAAATTTGCAGATCACGCCTGTATTTCATAAGTTTATCATTTATATCACTGTCTCCATTTGTAACTCCACATATCTTGTCTCCATATTCCTAATCTATATCCTATGTGATATCTCTTATGTCTACAGGGCATACCTATGGAGACACCCACCTTGGCGGGTCTAGCTCCCTGTACCAGGCCCCCAACCAGAATGATAGCAGCCCCCAGATGAGGGAGGTTAGGAGGAAGAAGAGGGTGGTGCTGGAGCGCTGTAGGGGCCTGGGTCTGTACATGGTTAAGGGCAGCGCCACAATGCTCTTTCTGAAAGGGGCACATACACGGTGCCAGTGTCAGGACTGGATACGACTCAGAGAAAGAGCTCCTCCCAACTTCATCTATACACTATTCACTATTTTGGGCTTCTGTTTCATGTGTCTAAGGGGTTTTAGTTTTTAATAGCAACAGCTTTGAGAGAAGGAAGTGATAGTGCAGTGACTGAGACGTAGGGGAATGTGGGGCATGCAACACAACCGTCTTACTTAAAACCCAACCACGTCTTTGGAGTGCTGCGCAAAATTCAAGTGGAAAAAAAGAGCACAGGTGAAGTTTGCAAAATGTGCAGAGTATCTGTGAGTAACATACGTATTTGTCTGCGCATTGTTTGCGCATGTTACCTGGTATCATAGGTGTCAGAGTTACGGTCAAACTTGTAGGTGGGTTTGAAATTTAAAGGCCCCTCCTCAAATTCTTGCAGGAAAGGTTCTTTCTTCTTCATCGTGAGGAGCTGCGGGCACATGAAATTGGTTAGCAAGTGGGTGTAACTGCGCGTGTTCATGCGCACACTCTGTCACAGTACCTGGTCTTTGTCCCACAACAAATTAAACCGCCCACTGTTGATGCACGAGCGGAGAAAGTGCAAGCCATGGTCTGAAATACGGAAGTTCAGGTCACCAAAGCAGAACGCCACCCTGAGAGAGAGTGACAGAAACTCATTACACTCGCACAACAACTCTTACATGTTTGCAGTGTTTGTAGTGACGTGCACTGACTTGTGGTCCAGGACATGCGGGGTGTCCAAGAGGTCAAAGTCTTGCGTCTCCAGGATGTACTCAAATTCATCAACGCGCTGCAGAGCGTAGTTCATGTGAGCTGCCAGGTGGCAGTTGAGGAAGCATACCATGTGCCCGTAGAAGGAAAAACGCACTGACACTCCTCCTTTATTACCCTGAAAGATACACAGAGGAACAGAAATACAGTCTGTAAAGAAAAACAATGAAACCATTCCCACATTTCTGAATAGCAAAAAGTTTGGCCGGTTTGTTTTTTTCCCCTTTGACATGGATTATGGATTAGAACCAGTCTTGCAAGTGTTCGCCCCAGTGTACCGCGCCATTTCCAGTCTTTGTCTGCGATTTCAGTTTGTCAAAGCTGTTGCGCATTCCGCTAAACAAACACAATAGGTCTTTCATAATGTGTTTAAACCCCACAGCATCTGAGGCCAGTGGGCTTCCTGGCACGCAGAGTTTTAACAGTGTTGTTGCCTACAAGGTTCAGAGCTAACCGGCGCTCCCATTCTGAATTTCCTACCCAGTAGCCAAAGATGCCAGTACGAGTGTAGGTGGTCTGGATGTTTCTGATGTAGGGGAGATGAACTTGTTTGGCAAAAACCAGTAGCAGCAAACCCTGCATCCTCACTGAGGTGACCTAGAGACAAATGGAGACAGTGACAGATTATACTTAGCATTTTTACATGTTGCCACTATTTATTTGTTTCATACATGTTTGCTTAATTGTATTTCGAATCATATGTATGTGATATTTACTGTACAACACACTGATGCACATTTCTTATTTCCGTCCTACGTCCTCTCTTACTTTGACAAAGCCTCTGGGTGCCAGTGTGTCCATGAAGACATGGCTCCAGGAGTCCTCCACTACCAGGTCTGAGATGAACCTCACGGGGGTAGCATTCACCTCCTGCAGGCTGACACACACCAACACAAACGGAATACATGCAATGACTAACAATGTTGCTTTGGCTCTGTCTTTTTCATTTTTACCAGATCAAATTACTTTTCCAAATACATGGACCTTTATTCATTAATCACGTCCTCCTTATTTCTCACCCAATCACATAGAGGTCTGTGGGGGGCTGGATGTCTAGTTGCAACAAAGAGGTGACATCTTCAGGAGGCTCCGCTGTGGCCACATTCCAAGTCACCATGTGCAGTCTGTGTTTGGTAATGACAATGACAAAAAAGAGGAAATACTTAGAGATATCAGTTGCAATGTCACATTTCCTGACGATAACAAAACAATAATTTACTTACTTTTTATTTGGACTTTAATTTCTACTTACTCATTCATCATACAAGGCACAATACATCACCTGTTTGTGTCCTTAAAACTGTACATGTAACACTAATAGAGTATAAATAGAGAAAATGTTGATAACATATTTACTTTTTCAACATGCACATTTTTTTTTTCCTGTGGATTAAGTGGAAGCAAGGAAAGTGTGAAACTATAGAGACAGAAATGAGCTAGATAAAGTGAAGATATGTCAGCTTTCTGCAGGTTTAAATTAAAACAGTTTCATTTCTACTGCATGAGTAATTTTCTCTGTAATGAAGCAAAATCGGTGTAAAATGGGGTCGTCTCAAACACCACCTGCTGTGTATCTGTGTAATTATGTGTATGCATCAGTAAGCATGGGCACTCGTCAACCTGAACGCGTCTGTGGGAACACAGTGTCCACAGAGCTGAAACGCTTCGTCCAGCGTGCGAGACACTTCTTCGCTGGCTTCATCGTCTGAGCTCATGTCCTCTATGCAGGTCAGCAGCTGGGACAACCGCTGTCGGAGGAGGACCTTCGACCTCGAGCCCTGAGACGCTGAGCTGCTCATGCTGTCTGAGCGCACGCGTGGACCGTCTGTTAAAGGATCCATCTTCAAAAAAAAAAAAAAAAAAAGTCCTGGAGTCTGTGAGCGTCTTTGCCCTTTATGTCCTGAAGGTCGAGAGGATTGTCAAAACGTTATTAGAGGAAAAATAGGGATGTAGTCCTGCAACAACAACAAAAAAAAAATGAAAGAAATTCCTTTGGTGTGATTTCTCTTCAGACCTCTTTGGTGGGGCTCGTTTGCAGACGTCTGATGCGCGAGGCCTTCTTCACTCTGACCAAGCCACTGGAAGTAATATGAACTGATTCCTAGTTAGTCAGATCTCTCCGCATGTGCTTCAGGCAGCTTCTGTTTAAGGTCCTGCGATGAAAAACTCAACCGCTCAGGGTGAACTGGTGCAGCCCCTTCTCTGGCCGAGTCCTGTCGGGTCACGCTGCAATGAAGCAACGACTGAGAGAGCAGTGGGGTCGACACAGGAATGTAGGCAAGAACGATTCAGATTTGAGGTTTAATCGCAGGCAGGAGACAGGCATGTGAATGTGTGTGAGTTTTTCTGTATAGTCGCAGAGAGCAGGACAGGAGGGTTGGAGGCTGATCCTCCATCATTGTAAGTATTGTTGCAAGACTTGAGTAACCCGTCAGATCCCTAAGAGGTTTACCGCCAGCATTCTCTCCATCAGCTGAGCACACAGAACAATGCATGTAACCCCACAATTACACTCCTGCATTAGTGAAGGGACAGCAGCGCACAATAGCATTAGCTTCTTTTGGCCTCAATCCAGCCTCTTCTCATATAGGTGAAAGGTTATCTTTGTAAGCTCAGAGGGAGGCGGGGGGGGGGGGGGGTTAAATGCGGTTTTATAAAGCTCTGATTTTATAAGCACAGATGTTTACATCATCAATACAAAAGCTCGAAGAATTCTACTTAACAAGTGTTGCAGCACAACAAGCGTCACAGATTTGAAAAGACATTTTTCTCAATACTTAAGATTTCGAAACCATAAATGCGATGAGATAACAGAAGATTAAGACTTAAGCAGCCAGTGTTAGGAAATATCTTATTGAAAAGGACAAAAAACAAAACAGTAGAATAAATGTTAACTCACTGGATCAGAAACTGTGAATAGAAACCGAGCAGCTCAACTCAGTATTAAAAATCATAAATATTTTGGCGATTGACGTCTAACCGATTAAATAAGTAATCCAGACTCATAATATCTAATGAAATCTAATGAAATCCGACTCTATAAAAACACTTCTATAGTTGTGTGAATAGATAACAACTTTAACTAATGTATTTAAGAAAAAAAAAGGAGGAAATGGAATAGATATTATTTAACCAATAAATGGTAGCTGAAAGTCACTAATGTAATATTTGGACACTGTGGACGATACTGAGATGAAACAAAATAAAATATTCGCCCCAGTTCTCCCTGCCACTTCATGTAACAGCGTCACATGAAAAGACTTAGGGCACATTCTTTAGCAAGTAGAAGTGTTAAGTGGATAACCAGAGGGTTCACTAGTGAAAGACGATGATTGCGAGACTATTTAAGTTTTATCACAGAGCCAAGCTAAGACTTTTAAAAAAGAAGCCACAAGCCGCTTATAAAGATTGAGCAACTCCAACGCTGTATAGGATGGTTATATACTTCTCTTACCTGCACCTGTCTTTCTCGCCACTTTGAATGCTTCCAGTGCTCATTGTCTCCCCTGTAGGAACACATAAACACACATGCACTCGCTCTTATTACAGCCAGTTTACCCCAAGCATAGACCAAATCCCAAACAAAAATAAGCACAATAGACACAGCCAGACCTGACAGGGGTGCCTGAAAGTCATTGGGGAAATGGCTTTGTAATCATGTCTAATCACGGTTCGCTTCAGCCATGTTTAAAGTGGCAGTGCCCTGAAGACCACATGTGAACTCAGAAACACCTCAGAACCATTTCAGGACATATTCTGTAAAACTTGAATAGGTTTTAGGTTTTTTTATATATATAAAACTGTAAATATTGTATGTCTATTGTGGCTGGTGTATACAAATGATTACATTTTTATATACTGCTAAGGTGATATAATATAAAAACTGTTACAGAGAGTGAGCTAACATTTACTACAGGGACATTTCAGAACTGAACATTAACCCAGACAGGTTATGTACAAACTTGTTGTTTGTGGCTTGGAACCTGCAGTTTTTACAGTTAGCGACTAATTATCAAGACAACAGTATTTTTTTGTGATTACATTGTACAAAGACACGTTTTTTTTCTATTTTTCTGACTTAAATCTGCATTAACTGGTTATATCTGACCTCTAGGGGGCAGCACAGCAGGGCGCAATCATATTTGCTAACATCCTGTTAGCTAACTATTTTAGCTAGTTTTTACCTTTACCTCTTTATATACAGTCTATGGTTTTTACCACATCTAGCAGGTGAAGGTGGAGCAAGTCGGTGTCCTGTTTCTAACTACTTAAAAAACGTGAGTCCCATGTACATATCCACTTAGCTTTTAGCTCTGTCCTGTCTTATGTCAACATTAACTCAAGAGAGAAATTGGTTAGTTGCCAAATATCCAACAAAGGTTCAAAAAAGGCAACTGGACTTGTAGAGTTTTTTGAGCAAACGTTTCACCACTCATCCGAGTAGCTTCTTCAGTTCTAGGGGACTGGTGGGAAGTCTGAGGTTTAAATAGGAACTTCTCCTGAAAAAACTTGCTTGTTACTTAGTTGCCAAATCTTTCGCTAAGTTCACCTGCTAGTTGCTAACTGTGCTAGCTAAGTTGCTATTTGGCGCAGGGCACACAGTGTACAGTGGGTGGAGTTTATTTTATATATAACTATAAATATTGAATAGAGTTGAAGTTGATGAGTAGTAGTTGTGGCCTGTAAAAATCTATAACATTAGCTAAAACATGGGTGTTTGTCACTAAAAATTACTCATTACATTACATGCAGTCAGCTGTCAGTTATAAATAAAGATAATTTGATTAGTCCAGCTCTAAACACAACTGCCATGTGCCTTAAACCAATAAAATAACAAAGAAAACATAGTGTTTAAAATGCCCAGTGCTGTGTTCTTTGTTATGTGTACTCAGAAACTTTGAACACTGACATTATTAAACCTCTATATATTATATCTATTAATGAAGCAAGACTGTTTTGTTGTATGAAAACAAGCATCCCTTTCTCAAATTCAAAAAGGTTTGTAGCTAGCCAAAACTTTGGTGCAATTAATTCAAAATTGTTGTCTTACAATGATTTTTCCTGCTGCAAACAAACATCTGAAGAAGTACCTTTGTCTGTGGATCTGTCTTGTGGTGTCCGGTAGAAGCCGCAGACCCCGTGTGCACAGATGACAAAGTTCTCCAAAGGTGGGTCGTGAGTCCGGACCTGTTTTCCTTCTGTGAGTCCCGTTGTTTGGCTGTTTTACTCTCTTTTTGGTTGCCTTGCTCCGTTCTCTGCTGCTTCCCTTTTGGGTGCAAGGTCCCACACTCACAATCTGCTCTGGACTTAAAGCGTAACATCGGCTCAAGCTATTATCCCAGGTTGGTTAAAGACCCGGTGAGAAAGTCTTCATGAATGGACATGTCTGTTTATTGAATGTCACCATGACGCATGTTATTTGTTGCACTAAAGCCGTCTTTGTAAGTTCATAGATAATCCTTCACGTTCTTAGCAGTATGGAATTTGAAAGGTGCTCTGCCATATTGTGTAATACCTCAATGTAAATATAGTAAAACCTACTTTCTGCTAAAGAGCTACAACTCTGGGCAGGGCCAAGATGGAGGGTGTTTCCATATATTTAAAGCCTGAATTGTAATTAATTGATTTATGGCAACTGACAGCATTCAATTTTGTGTCTGCAATAAAAATACAGAGATGTTAGACAGACATTTCCTAAAACCCTTGAGACTCCACAGACAAAGACATTATTATTGTCTTAATAAGGTCATTTCAAATCAATGTGACATTTATAAAGGTCACTGACAATGTATGCAGGCCATCACAATTTTATTGGACACCTTGTGTATAAAGGGAAGGAAGGAGCTGATAAGAATACCACATATCTGTCTCAAACCATGAAATTGAATGCTAAAGTTTCCAGTTTCAAGCCTTTATTCTAAGCTAACCAGCCATGGTTTGCATGTTACTACTTTAAATGGATGTAATATTGTGCAAAGAATAAACAACTTGATATCTAATTGGATCTTAAACCTAATTTCACATTGCCACTCTTTTGGACAAGCTGTGACAAAAAATAGGATATTTACATAGTGAAGAAAAACGGAAGGAAATGGATAATCAAGGCTGTTTTCTTGTCTGTCCTGAATTATGGTGATGTTGCATTAGTAATGAGAGTTACTCTACCATTCACACCATTTTGTATGAAAAGTTGGGAGGAACCTGGAACTGAAAGCTTCTTTGGTTTTCTGCCAGTTTTTACTCAGAAGCTCTGAGACCGTCTGTAATTTAAATAATGTCCTCTCTGTCGTGTGTAGAGTCTCATCAACATCTCACAAAATGTGTAGCAGCACTCAGTGCCGGCGACTCTTTTGCCTCATAATCAGGATTTAAAGTAATCTTTGCCATCCAAAGCCTGATTAATTTTACCCTGTCTACAGTGTTTGTGTATTCCTGTGTGTAGCTGTCCACAAGAGGCGCTAAAGACGCTGCATATGTTGTTCATTTAACAAATGTTTTAGTGTATTAATCAATTTATTTGTTTGATGGACTGTTCTTCCACATTTAATCTTCCTAATTTATGTCCAGTCATGTTTTTAATGTCTATTAATAAATGTAAAACCATTACAAATATATTTTTAAAATCAATTAAGTACTTTTAACAGTTTGCTATCGAATGAACGCGATACACCCATAGGACAGAATATTGCAGTAGCATTTAGTATTATCTTAAACTGCAGTAGAATTTAATTTTCCATATTATTTTACTTGTCGAGCCTCAACTGGGACACCATAATGTGAGACACTTCTCACACTTCTCAGTCTTTCTTGAAATAAGAACATCATTTTCACATCAACTCCCAAATCTTCAGGTTTCCTTTGACTGAAGGAAACTTACCCGGTTTTGTTACAGGTCTGAGTCTCCCCTTCACCACAGATACCTGAGCACAATGTTGCTTCTTTGTTACAAAAAATAACATTGACATCAAACTTGTGTACTGTTGCTTTGCTTGTTTTTATTAATTTCTTTACGTCTCCAATTTACAGTAGTGTTATTAGAAGAGAAGATGACAAAAAGGCACAAATTCACAATAAAATAAAGAAAAACAGGAGACAAGTTAACAAGAGTGAGAGATAGAAAGTAAGAGAGAGAGAGAGACAGAGAGAAAGAGAGATTTAAAAACAGTTTGGGATTATGGAATCATTTGGTTTCATACTCTGATTATAAATCGAGGAATCTAACAACAGGTATCTATGAGATTGTCTCTGTTAAACCGTGTTCTCTCACAAGTTATGGGCTCTTAAGATTGACCTACCGTCAGAATCTGTTTTCAAAAAAACACGTTTTTATTGTCTTTGCTATTCAGCACCCCGGAATGGTGAACAATCACCCTTCGATCGACCCATCTCTAACCACGGGAGGGCAAAATCTGACAGGCTTCGCTTAGGGCCGACTCCACCAGCTAATTACGTGGATCAATGAACTGACCCAAGCTGCCTTTGCATGTTCCTTTTCAGTGAGAGAAGCGAGTGTAGTTCAGAGACTGACAATAGAGGTACAACAACATTCAGAACAAAAATATATATTTATACACTGTCCTGCCAATGAGACGTGGTCCCTGTGAGGGAGTAACAAGAGAAGGATGGGAAATAGTGAACAGGGTTTTTGCTTTTCATTTTTTTTCTCTCTAAACACAAACAGCAAGCAGCTCTTCGCTGCTTTGCTGCGAAAGTCTGCAGCAAAAGAAGACATTACTACAGCCAACAGTATTCCTCAAAATGTCTTATCGGCATTAAATTTCAGCCACTATAACCCTACATTTCCTCACAGCAATATATCTGTGAGAGCAACTTGGTCATAGTGATCGGTGTCATGCTGAACATTTAGTGATGGGATAAGAGGATCAAGTGTAGAGAGGGTGTGCTGTAGGTTTGGCAGGACAGTCTGATCTATATATGTGTGTTCATCTACATTAATTTATTTACTATTTACAAAGTCAATACTACATACAGTACATCCACAAATCTCCATGATTCAGTTGGTAGCCCCACAGACACTGAGTGAGATGGACACAGAGGTGAAGGGACTGGACATCCAGGGCCATTGTTTTCTTAAAAGAGGAGGCAACAGAAAATGGTTTGCAATGACTGGCTTGATGTGAACTTGATCTGGTATACAAGGACATGTTATAAAACTATAGACTATGACAGATGCCAATAATGGACTTTTTTATGTCTTCTAGCTGAAAAGAGTTTGAAATGTTTACATCTATTCAATACTGTGCTTCAGCAGACCACATATAAGTAGAATAACGACTGAACAAAGACACTGCTCAGTTGCATCTTTGTATTATTTGTTATTCCTATTACCTGTCAAATTGTGTAGTTTCTATATTTCACCAAACTCTCACTGTAATTTAGACAAAACTAACCAAACTTCTGAATTTTTATCACGTTGATGACAAAAATATGACTTGCCGTAATTCAAGGGGCCCCAGAAGAAATAATGTCATTGCGGTTGCTGCTGGAAATATATCAATATAATGTTTAGTAGAGTTTTTATTTAGCAATTGCCAATGAAAAGCACTTCAGTGGCATTAATATCTATTAGCTTAAGAAGTGTTCATATACTTTTGTACTAATATAAAATTTTTACATACATTTTCTCAAAAATAAAAATAAATAAGTTTGATTTCATTTGTGGAAGATTTAACTAGCTCAATAGTGCAAAATGTCTGCTTTAACAAACTTAAATGTCTTGTCATTCTGATGGCAGTTTTCTTTTTAATCGTAAGTGTCGTCATTACGGTAGTGGCTTTTCGACATCATCTGTTGCTTGCTCTTTAAGCTTAAATTATGTGGAGGATGTGAAGTAAGCAGAAGATGTTAAAACAAAGTAAAAGAGGAAGACAAAGGAGGCCATACAGACATCAACAAGAAGAGAAAGATAGTGCCTGCTGTTATCACTCCTCTTGCTTCATTTGTTCCTCACTTCTTTACCCAACTAGCAGCAGCTCTCTGCAAAGACACACACTACTGAATACCACTCACTCATGCATATACTGAAACACCACACCAATACAAATAACAGGCTTCAGATACCAGCAGGAGAAAGAAAAACACCTCATCCAAAGACGGACACAATAAAACCGGCATTTTAATAAACAATTAATCGACAACTTAACCGCTCTTGACCTTCAGCTCGGGCTCTGCTTTACTACAACTGTTCTCACGGTGGGAACGAACCGAAAGAGAGTTTTGCAATGAGGAAGGAGAAACCAATGTGTCATGGTAGTTATTGCTATTGCTGGATAAGACCATTTATCCACTGGAGATGACACAATGGGAAGAGATTAATGCAGAATGACAGAGCACGTCACTGTCAGACAAATAAAAAGACAGTCCTACACTCATTTATGGCTGTTCTACTGTAGGTTTTCCATTGCTGAGTGATACATTTCACATGTGTCCTTGAAGGCTAGCTCTCTCTCTCTGTACTTGTGTATATACATTAATGTATATTTGTTTTCAGTTGCTGCACTTTCAAGCAGCCTTAACAGCCTGATGATACCGAAGAGCCCGTGAAAGAAAAATTAAAAATATGGCTGGAGTCCTTGATGACCTAACAATGCCACAGAAACACACAAACAGAAGCACCGCGCACGCAAACTCACAAAGCAGCGGAAAAGCCATTGAACGCCTCAACATATTAAGGGAAATATTGGGAGAAAACAAGTCCCATATCGTCGGTTAGGGGTATAGCAAAGACAACGTAACACTCTGAGCACAATCCCGACCTTGCAGCTGTGGTTTGTAGACTTGCAAATCGATCTAAACGACAAAAGGAAACACTGCATAAAGCATGACACAAGTGGAGAAAACTATGACAAATCAAAAAAAAAAAAAAAGAAAGAAAACAACGCAACACTGAGCAGATACAGCTTGGTCTGGAAAAAATAAACATCCACAGACAAACTTACAGAATCATTTTAAAAACCCTGTTTATATATATATATTTATATATATACTTCAATACAATTATTCAGCTTCTGTTTACTGTATATATACACCATTGGGATATCTTAAATAGAAATAAATCCTAAATTCCAGAGACAAGTGACACTATTCTCTGTAGTTTAGAGCGATTTATAGAGAGAGGAAGATAGGAGGTACTGACAAGATCTAAAATGTTGCTACTGGAGGCCTCAGAGCAGTTAAGAAGATGGAGGACACTAGATGGCTGAAATAAATAAAGATGGGACTCAAGGAGGGAAGGACGGGGTGGAGGAGATCAACTGAAGACTGGGAGTTTACTGGGTCCAGGTCCCTGAAAACCAGATTGTACTGCGGGAGGTGGGCTTTGGACCAGCCGGTCAGATGTTGTGTCAGTTTAGACAAAAGGAGGATGTGAATCCGCTGGTGTCTGGGTACTCTGGTCTGAAAGATAAGAAAGAGAGAGAGACGGAGATAGGTGACAGGTGCACTTCAGCTGCTTGAAATTTTGGATTTTTTTTCCTAAATCATGTGTATGTACTGACATGCTGCTGTGTTACTGCTCTTTTCCCCTACCTGTCCAAGACCAAACAACAGACAGGGATATGTATAATAGCTGCAACCACAGTGAAGGACTTAGAGGCTAAGAAGTATATTTCTAAAGAGTTGAAGTAATTCAAAATGGAGCTTAAAGGAGCTTTGGAACTGTCAATGAAAGGTTTCTACTAAGTGCTAGCAAGCTGCTAACAACTTCACAATGTGATCATGTGCTGATGTTCTGTTTTAAATTTAAATGTAGGTATTGAATAACTGTCACCAAAACGTTATATGTAATAACTGCCTCAAATAATCATTAGAATTTGTAGGCTGCAGGCTTTTTTAAAATTATACTTTGATATATCTGTGATTAGCTAAAAGAGCAATACTATCAACAGTGCTAATTTACTTGCCAAACTCTAATTAGATTAGCAGACTCTGAAACACTCTAACAGCTAAATTAATTTACCAAGTAAAATCCAAACCCAACTCTGGGTTCAGCTTCAGAAATTTTCTTCTGTTTTCTACCGCAGAAAATTATTTATTTTGGTGTCCAAACAAAGGAAATGATTTGAGACATTGTACTTGCAAAAAGCAAGTGGAAAAAAAGGGCACAGACACAGATACCAGGGTACAGCACAAAACACTTGACATTCTTCTCACCTGATGAGCAGCAGCATTCACGCTCCGACACAATCTCAGTCCTCTAGAGCCACCATCCCTTTCACTGGGTCCTTCACTCTCATCTGACAAACACACACACAAAACGGCTTAGACAAAAAATACCGTAGCTGACATATCATTGTTATCCAGACTGTGTATATCTTCTGTCTGCTGTGTAACTTGTCTACATAGCGCTTTTCTCATTCACCCATTAAAAACACCCCCGTACACCAATTGCGGAAGTCTCCATGCAAGGGCTCAGTTGCCCGAGGACACTTCAGCTGGCCTTTGAATGGCCAGGGATTGAACTGCCAACCCTGCAGTTTTTGGACAACCCGCTCTACCACTTTAGATACTTTATATGATTTATATTCAACTATCTGTCTGATCAGGTCTTTGACTTACCTCATCTAGCTCCCTACGTGTCTCCTCTTCCATGCGACGAATATCGTCCATGTTTAATTCGATCCACTTGTCGATCCAGCAGAACAGTTGACGGTGGAAATTAGTGAACAAGCGCTTCTCTTGCTGTCACACAACAAAAAGGAGAATAACTTATATGTCATGTTCTATTTTAAAGACGCCAAACGTTTCTTTTTACTTCATCCTGTTTATCCAATAGTGGCTGGTGAAGCACATATGTGCCTAATGAAAGCTACCTGTACTTTTACATTATTACATCAAGATGTCCGGTACAACGTTACAAGTTTTGACTCTTTAGAAAGTTAGGACAAAGATTTCTTTCAGGACAAAAATAACGTCAACCAGTTTGTTGTCAACAGTCCCTCCTCAGTAGACAACCTTGAAACACGGCGTTTTTAATGTCACGATGATCACAATGTGAAACATTCAGTTGCGGCCGTCAACAAACCTTTTGAATGAAGTTCTCCACTTTATTTTGCAGGCCCCACCACTTAAATTTGACGGTGACCAGTTTGTAGGCACACATGTGTGGGCAGTCTTTCTTATTAGGAAGCTCCTTCTGCAAATACACAATATAGGGACATTTGATTAGTCAATAAACACCACCAGGCTCAATATTGGAAATTTTAAAGCCTTGAGCCCCAATGTAGCTTTAGCTGTATCTGTAAGTTTTGTCCATACTTACAAATAGGTGATACAAAAATACTAAACAATCTACATATAAATATACTTGTTTGCAGGTAAAAAATACATTTTAAAATACAGAGGTTTAAATAATACTAGATTAGTTACTAAATGTTAGTGAGTGGATGTTTTGTAACTCACTCCCAGGCTTCTAAAGCCAATACATTTCAAACAAGTTGATAGAGGACATGATCACTGTGTCCTCAAAAGTAGATCTGGCCCTGCTACTTTATGACAAAATGCTCGCCTCTACTGCCCAGCAAACACCAACTAAACCTCATAGTTGCTAAGCAACAAGTATCTATGCAGGGATGTTTTTATTTTGCTCATGAGTAATTAACGATGAAGTGGCTGGAGGTCTTTGTTAATTATGTGTTTTAATGTGGCTTCAAAACTCAACTAGTTAAGAAATCAACAACAGAAACGCTTTACCTTCCAGTCTGGCCCTAGAGGTCCTCGTCCTGTCTTCGCTGACTTGAACCTGCAAGGATCCTCCTCTGGCTTGTAGTCCTGAATTGATGCAAAAGAAATGAACAACACAGATGAGGTGAAGTGCGAGAGAGAGCGCTACTGCAGTCATCTCAATGTGAATTTTAAGCTAACATTGTCACCTTAGGCTCCACTTGGCTTCTGTCTGCAATATCAATATAGACTACATCCACCTTCTTCCAGGTTTCTGCATCCAGACCGTGTACCTGTGAGAAAACCACAGAGCTCAAGTCTCCGCACACAGCCGACATCCAAAATTTAAGAGATGCTCAGTTTTTCCTCTTCACAGTTTTGTATGTCACCAGTTTCATATATATATATATATATATATATATATATATATATATATATATATATGAGCAATGTTGCAGTAATTAAGAGAGCCTATTACATGTACATTGTCTTCATATTGTCATTAAGCTAACTTAACTAAACTCAAACTGAAGTAGTGCACTGTTTAAAACAATCCAGTATTACAGAAGGTGGTGTTGTAAATGGACTAAGGTCAAATATGTGTGTAAATTTTCAATATGCTGCAGGGAAAGAATTAATTAATAAAAGAAAAGTGAAAAACTAAATTCTTAAAGGTACTCATAGAGACATGCATACAGCTCCACAGCTCATTATCATCTTCTCTAATTACATTTTCAAGGTGTCCCAAGTCAGGTTTGTGCCATGTCTCAATCTTGATCAGGAAGTTATCTTTCATATACTCGTTCTGCAGAAAAGAAAAAAGAGAAGTAATCTTGAGTCTTGAAAATACAAGTGAACAACCCTATGAGTATAATTGATACAGGTCAGTTTCCTGCTCTCACATACACACACACAAACGCACACACACTACGCAAACGAGAGTAATGGTGTCTGACTGTCCCTGCTGCTGTGTCACTGAAATAGATCGAATTTCTTTCTCAACTTCCCAGTTAATTTTCTCCCTCTACTGGCATCAAAGGTCGGTGTGTTCTTTCCGTCAACACACAGTGTATCTTTTAAGCACACAAAAAAAATAGAAATACTTACAGTGATTACTGCAGAGCCAGATGGAAGAAAGTGCAGGAGCAAACAGAAAGAGAAACATACAATGAATTGAGGAACATTTGAGAAATGTAGCGGTGTTGGACAATGTAAAAGAGGAATTGTTAAACAGTATTTGTCAGTTAATACTACATTCACGTTGTGTCCCTGACTGTCCTGTATGTTTGAACGGCAGAAGGCTGGCAGTGTGGGTGTGATCTCAGCCTGAAAGGCTCAAATGATTGCATGGCTCTTGTAGCTGGACATGTTGTAAATTATTCAACTACTCCTTCAAGGTGACAGGCACCCAGAAACACTTGGAGAAAAAGAGAGGAGAGAGGAGAGATTGCACCAGAGATCAGCATCATTGATCTGAAGTAATCTGAGTCAATTGTATCCATACTTGTCTTGGTATAATATTAAGACAATGATGTTTAGCGTAATTGTTTCATGTAGTTGCTCCATTAAAACCCTCAGGTACAGTCAGGTATGGCTCGGCTTTTAACTTGAGCAGGTATCATAAACCTGGGGTTCAGATATATCGGTTGGTTTGTGACACCAAGTCTGTATTTACTCTTTGAGTCTAATAGTGTCCAATTACCTTTGCATAGAGCTTTTGTGTTAGTGTAAGGTATCTTTGTGTGTATGTGTTTTCTACCTGTGCGACAGTACGGGTATGCGTTCCAGGCTTTCTCGTGGATGTTGAGAGCGGAAGATGGAGCCAACATTCTGACGAATGACGGCACTTTACTGCAGGACAAAGGAGAGACGTGTGAACACAATATGTTGATTGTATCGAGCTTTCAAGCAATCATAGGAGACTATGGGTACAGTGCCTAGTTAGGATAATAAAATAAAATTCTGAGTGCATGGTCAGTTCAGTACATTTCTCTCTCATTTGGACCTAAATATAAATTGAAATATGAATATAAAGCTGGAGCAGAAGGTGACAGACTTAAGATCTGAAGTGTGAAACAGCTGACATGCTAAACTAAGATGGTGAAAATTATTCCTGCTTAATGTCACCATGTTAACTGTGAATATGTTAGCATGCTAATGTTAACCTTCAGCTCGGCATCACTACGTGCAGCCCCACTGAGATGCAAGCATGACTTGGTTTTATTTACACTTTGGACAGAGTCAGTCCCGTTTTTATGCAAAGCTAAGCTGAATTGTCTGCTGATGGTTGTTAAATGTGCTGCTGCTGTGCACACAGGTTGTTTTACATTTTCAGTTCACTAGACTGTATTTTTAAAGGGTTTCCATATTAGACAAAAATAGCAGGCATATATATATATACATGCATCTATAGGAAACATGAGATGTGACCTTGCAGGAGAAAAGCATGACGTCGTCCTGATTGATCTTTTTATGAGCTTTTTCTGCATCTTCTATAATTTAAAATCTGTCATGCGTCTGCTTACCTCTGCAAATGGTAGATTTTGTGTGTGTACTGTCCCTTCTCTCCATCTTTCTCATAGGGTTCATTTTTTAGCACCTCCACTCCTTCTCCTCCACCCGTCTCATTCTTACTGGCCTCAGCCACAGAGTACAGCTGGCCCACCTGGTACTGAAAGGCAAAGACAAAGAATATTTTGAACTGAAGTAGAAAGTGAGATAAAAGGAAGGATTTAGGACCGTTTTTCCACAAATCTTCCTGGTTTAATATATAATACACATCCTTCTCCATTTGTCCCACATTCAATCATTTGTCCCTGACTGTCACGTTGCAATCAGCTGGTTTTCTCTTCCGCAAAGTGTACACTTCCTCTTTCTCACATCCCTTTCTTCATCTTATCCCCCATCTTCCTGATCCTGAGTGTGCATGTGATTGTTTGAACCACAGGACAATGGCTGCTTTCATTTCTTAATCACCTTTAATCCACCATATAACCTCTACACAAAGCTGGACCAGAGCGCAGACACACTTGCAACATCGCAAAGATGGAACAAGTTGATTTAGTCTGAACACTTGTATTATTTTTACAGGAGAAAGATTACAGTTATTCTTTGTAATCCATTGTTTGTCTCTGTAAATGAAATCAGACTTATAAGTCTTATAAGGAATTTATTGATTGCATGTTTACAGAAAAAGGAATAGTGTCTCTTGTGGTTTAACTCGTACACTACATATAGGAAATAGAGAGAGTTGAAATACGTTGAAATGTTTTCTGTCAAACTAAAATAATAACCAAAAAATTAAGAGAGCTTAAGTCAGTGGTGGATTTCTTCTGCTTTGTTGTAAATGCTGCCTAGTTAGATTTGAACCAGTCAGGTTTAACAGTTTATCACATTTTAAGATGTGACTTATTCTCTGAAACTTAACTGACCAGTGTTAGGCCTTGGTCTAACAGATTTCATCGCCATAACCATGAAATTAATGGGGATAGGGAACTGACCAAGTTTAACCATCCAGTGAGACTGCTAGTTAATCTTGCATACTACTTGCATAACCACAGCTGTGTTATTTAGTCAAAGCAACAAATTGTTAATTCGGCATTCACTGTTTTAGCTACTCTGTGATCTGGATGTGTAGAAGGCAACTATAAAAGCACCCAAGAACAGAGAAGTTCATTCGCCAACTGGTCCTTTTAACTACGACCTTTAGGGAGACTTTAAAGGTTATCCTGCCACAGCAACAGCAGTGAGATTGCGTATTGCGTCATACTGGTTCAAATGACCTCCATGTATTGTGTATATTCACATGGTTTCTATGATGGTCAATTACTAGACACACATAATGAGCAACAAAGAGGCATTCAAAATAAAGAGTTTTCCTTTGGATCAGCTATGTATTCTGTAACTATCATCTAAATAGATGGGATAAAGGAACAGCAAAGCATCCTGCGCATCAGTGTTTAAAAAACATAAATCTGCCGTTGCCTCATCTATGTCCAGTTATGCCAGCGCTTTCTACTTTCATTCAGATAAATCACTGACAAAGCTTTCACTTATAAGTTGGCGTCTGGCAAGAAGACAGGAAATTCAATTTTAGTTAAATTCTTCAGGGAGTTTCACCGCGAGCCTCCGGCAGCTGGAACACTCAATGAACACAACTCCTCCAGAAAACATGACCTTTGTTCAAAGAGACTGATCCGTTGTGAGGCAATCTAAATCAATTTAAATGGGTTAACAGATTGAATTGAAGTGTTTTTATCGTCGCAAACCTCCATATCTATTGTTTAGCCGCAAATAAGGGAAGACTGCAGCTGCTGCTGCTGTCAGTGCGCAGGGAGACAGAGAGTGGGATAGGATTCAAGGCCAGAAAAGGGGCAAAGGGGTTCTGTTGATCGCATTTGAGTCAACAATTCCCTTTTAGTACCTTTCCTGTGTCTAATCATAACATACAGTAGCTGATAGGGAAGCAATTTCCAAACCTGCTGCTTGAGAGGAAACCTGGCTCATTATGCAGAGATATGATTGAGATAAAGGCTACAAACGCATGCTGTAGAAAGAAGCAACACGTGTAGATCTTAATCTAAAGGAAAGGCCACTGGAAGATACTGCTCCATCCAATGTGGTTTTCAATTTGACTAATGCATAAATGTCTCCATCAGTTACATTCATATAATAATCTATAAATACGTGCCACGTGATTTACTGTGTATGCAGGCCTAAACAGAAGAGTAAAGTGCGATGTAAATGATGATAAGACAGCATAGTTTATGCAGCGGTGTATCTGAATGGAATCCTGCTCCCGTTCCCTGTAGAACCTCAGCTGCATTTGTTTCTTCTTCTAGAATAAATATGTGATATTTTACCTGACATAAAGGTCCAAAGGCCGTGCAAAAATGAGCAGCTTCAATTGTGCTTCGCTTCTTTTTCAGAATAAAGTGAGCCAAGAAAATCTGACAACAAAAGCAGAGCCTCGAGACATTTCAGCCGACACACACACTCGCACGCAGGGAAATGTACTGAGATGAAACTTACCTCTTCCACAGAGATTGGAAGAATCACTCGACTGGAAGAGAAGGAAGAGTAGGAGAAGTTACTCAATGAGTCCAGTAAAAGAAAATTGTCACTCGCAGCTTGTTGTGTATTAGCTTAAGTTGAGATTAATATTGTGAATTGTATATTGAAACAACAAGCAGACAAAAAAATCCATTCAATCCGAATCTGATAGACAAAATGCGAGGGTTTGGATAACTTAAATTGTGAATAATCCTGTAATGTGAAATTTTCCCATCACCGTTAAAATGTTCAGGTTTCTCTGATACTGTATGACATCTGTTTCGGCTGAGGTTTTGGCCAGACTAAAGTACAGGTGACAACACACCCAGGACACATTTGAGATCCGATCTCTCACACCAAATTTGGAGGTAGTCTGGGCCACTTGTGACCACATTCTTTCAGACAACACACAATGTGTTGTGGGTCACACTGAGAACCACCTACTCAGCTGGTGTGCTCTCGCGTAAGAAGAATTTGGCCTCATTCATCGAGAAGGAGAAAAAAAAAGCACACACAATCATTATTTGACTTTACAGCATGTTCCAAAATTTCCATCATGTCCCCAAGTCGCCAGCCACATCACGATGCACACACAACAAACAGCACGTTTTATGGTTTTGATACAGTGATGGGTGGTGGCTCACTGGAGACAACAGCTGCCCCAAGTGATGTCTGTGTTTATTTGCATATGGGTGCAGACACATGTATTTTCAGCCGGTTATCTGATCGCTCAAGATGCATTCAAATAATCAGGTGACGGCATGTGGCGTATGATCAGTTTTCTTATCAAGACTCATGACGGATGTCTGAGATGTACATTTTTTAATTTGGTTTCTTTTAAATGTTTTTGTTTATCATTAACAGTGGCATGGTGGTTAGCACTGATGCCTCACAGTGAGAAGATTCTGGGTTCAAATCCAGGCAGACTGGGGCCTTTCTGTGTGGAGTTTGCATGTTCTCCCTGTATCTCGGGTTCTCCTCAGATACTCCGGTTAGATTCATTGGTGATTCTAAATTGGCCGTAGGTGTGCATGTGAATGTGTCTCTCTGTGTTAGCCCTGCGATAGACTGGCGACCTGTCCAGTGCGTACCCCGCCTCTTGCCCAAAGACAGCTGGAATAGGCTCCAGACCCCCCGCAACCCTTCACAGGAACAAGCGGTTAGAGAAGATGAATGAATGAATATTTATCATTATGCTAATCACGATTGCTTAATTAAAATGAATGTTTGTGTAGGTCAGGCGTGGCAGATTCTCTCGCAAAAAGACATCTTCTAAGCTCATTCATATACAAACATCATTTGATGGTTCATCTGTTCCTGTCGTTTTGCCTGTTGCCATATTTTGTTTGTCTCTTTCTGTATCACCCACTATGTTTGCAAAAGTGTACTGGGAAATTCAGCTGAATAACCCATACATTTCACAGCACCAAGAAAATGATAACATCCCTGTCCAGCAAATTTACTCTGGTCTCATTCTGAGCCCAGAGTAAATTTGTTCCTGTGAACACTTGTGACTCGGTGGCAGCTGGCCAAATGAAATGAAAGATAATGGTCAGATATACAACTAGGAGTACATATAGCAAGTTGCACCACACAAGCGATGTAAAGTATGTAAATTTATAGATATGCACAAAACATACAGCACTGACACGTGCAGAAAAAAATCATTCTGGGCACATACAGTATGTGGATGCGCACACACAGCATCCCACATCACAACTGACACACAACTCTTTTCTCTTACCCCTACGCTTCTCTTAGCACATAAACCACGTGTACAGTATGCATGCTTTGTTGATTGTTTTTCTTGTGTGTGTGAGAGATATGCCCAAATTCACATAATCCTGCATCCCACACACCACTCAATGTAATCTGCATCTGAGTCCCGGCCAGACATCGAATGGGAGACCAGATGTTGCGAGGAAGATGTAAACAGACCGTAATGTCAAATGACGACGTTAAAAGAGGATTTAATCTATAGTTTAGCTCAATAATTGTGTCGTCCACATAAATAATAGATATTGCACTTCTGGTACAGCATTCAGTAAAGCTTAATATAGGTAAATATAAAAATCTAAGCACCGATTTAAACATTAGAATAAGTAAAACAAGGCCTGAAGTCACCATAATACCTATTCTCTCTTTCTCATGCACATACAAACACGCGCACGCTATCTGTGAGTCTCCTTGGTCTAAAGGTCTTGGCAGGAAGATCAGGTGTCTCTTTGTTGCCTCAGAAAACAAACACCCCTCTTCTCTCCTGCCTTGCTCGTCTCTTTCTGTCCTCTCCACTTCTATTCTCTCATTTTTAACTCCACCTTCCACCTTCACAGCCTCTCTTCCACTCATTCGACACGTTTTACACCCCAAAGAGGCTCCTGTATTGTTGTACACCTGCCAAAGCTCATGGAAGTGGTGAAAAAAGTGGACCACGAGTGATGTAGGTCAGTGGTTCAGGTGAGCGGTACGGAGTCCAAAACAGGGGAAAAAAAAACTTGTCTGTACTACAGTAGGATGAGGATCAATTCGTTGCCTCTTGACCCCCATGATGTTATCTGTGTGTGTGTGTGCAAGCCCATGTGTTGACAGTGTGTAAGTGCATTCAGCATTTAATCGTGACCGATTTAATTAATTTCCAGACAGACTGCTGAGGCCCAGACTCTCCCTAATCACTACAGATCTTTAGCCATGCCATCACTCTGGTTCTGAGCTTTTTTTTTTTTTGTCCGAGGCCATTTAATGATTAAACACATGTGGTGGGAAATCAAGATCACAATAAACTGTTGATAAATTAGTTGCCATATTAACCAGGCTCTGATCATTTGAGCAGTTTTAGGCCAGAGCGGCTTTAGTTCCACCAATTTGTGCCACATTTTACAGTAGTTTAGCTCTGACCTTGGCTCGGAGTCTGAATGAAATATGTATGGTTTAGAAAATTATGAAAAAGACAAGATATATTTGGAAATGTGTCATTTAAAGATAGCGCCAAACTACTAGCCTTTAGCACTAAAGATGTGAAAACAACCAGGGAGATGACTCTTTTTTTAGAGGTGGGTCATCAGCCTCTTCGGGCCAAACGAGTCTGAGTCGCTCACACTAGTTAAAAGTACGAAAATGAACGATGTGGCCATTTGAAGTGAGGATTGTGAAATCTGAATTTTCCCTTTGAAAGCCACTATCAAAACAGTTTATCTGCAATTGACAGGCCTTGCCCTTATTCTAACCAGCAGCTGATACTGGGTAGGCCTCAGTCAGTTTACCTCACAGCACACAGAGGCCTTCAACAAGGTGTTAAAAAATAATTCATCTTTTTACGCACGACCCCACTTGATGCCTTTTCATCTCCTCCCTCCAGCAGTCAAATTCGCAGAAACATCTGACTCGTGCGACAAAACTCTCTCCATTTGCCCCTCTCTTTTTAGCCAAATCTTCGCGCCCACCTCGTCTACCTGACCACTCCATCTTCTAATTGAGCATCTCTCCACCTCTGTGTCCATTCCTCTGGAGGCAAATGCTGGAATGCTCCATCGGTCGTTTCACCTTCACCGCGCATCAATAACATGGCCACAGTGGCTTACAGGGATGGACGCTGGCACGGCACGGCACTGCACGGCTTACGCCAGCCATTTCTCCCTCAGTAACACTCGAGCATCCGTCATTTTACAGCAAAGGGGAATTACAGTATTCAGCTCAGCAAACGCCTCCCGATTTCACTTGGAGGCTTGTGATGCAGGATGTGAAGGGCACAGCCATGCGCCGGCTGCTAATGCAGCTGCAGCCATATATTATCTAGCTTTATTCAGAGAATACTTCAGGGCGATAAGAGTGTCGCATGCACGGAAAAAGATCACGGACATGGAGTCAAGTGCGGGTTGTCGACATCGCCTTGGCCGCACTCTTGTAGCCTAATTCCCCTCTCGGGCGACTGGCCACAATGTCAACGCTGCGAAACCAGACGGATAAACGCGCACACGTCCCCCCCTGTCTCTCCCACACACTCACACATGCACACACAGAGCTACTTACAATTCCTTTATGAGCATTTTTTTTTTTTTTTTTTTTTTTTTTGTGGCGGTGCAGTATATCCCAGAGGGGAGCAGCAGCTCAATACAGGTCCAGAAACGGGGTCGATTCCTCCCTCTGTCAGTCGCTTCTTTCTCCGGTTGGTTCTCTCCCACCTCTCCCCTTCTATGTCATCCTACCTCCACAGTCCCTTATTTTCTTCAGATTCACTTCCTGATCGGGGCCGCGGCGCGGCGTTGCTGTTGCGCGCAGAGCACCGAGCGAGGCCTGTGCAGAGAGGACAACACACAGAAAGCGATGGTTCACCAGGGGAGTGGTCTGTGGTTGATGTGGCGGGTGAAGCCCAGACGTAATGAATAAAAATGGGCAAGCTGAGCTATAATTTAAATGGCTGAACAAATGGGCCTTAATATAGAACTATAAACAGCAGCACATTGAAAATCCATTTATTTTAAAGTGCACAAATATTGCACATTAACACGCAAAACAACAACAAAACGACATGAAATAAAGTTCAAGTTTGTTTTTTAATAAAGAGCAAATGTAACGAAAATGAATTACGCACGAAGCGAGAGATCAAGTACCACTGAATAATGAAAGATTGAAAGGACAGCTGTAAATAGGCCTGGATTTAGGACGAAAATAACTCTCGTGCTGGTGCGCAGACCAGTTGAGCATCCCTGAACCGTTTTTCTAGAGAGTGTGCACCACTCTGCGTCATCGTGACAGCGGTGACGTCGAAGCGTGGTTATTCACCATCAGAGTGTGACACGGGGACCACCGCTGGCACAGACGCGCACGGTGCGTCAGCTCTCTTAAGCCCTTTGAACAAAATTCCCTGTAGCCTATCTGACGTGATTATCTGCCTGCCTCCGCTCCCATCCGCTAGATAGTACCTGTCGTCGATGACTTAAAAATACATTTCTCATTCATGCACATTCTCCAAAGTATGCTTTGGTCTGTTGGATGGTGTTGGTGCTTGATGCAGTGATAATGCATCGCAGGTCCCTCATCCAGCCGCACGTCTCTGAGATCTAGGGATGTGAGCGCGTATGTGTGAGTCTAAAATTATGTAACAGCGAACTGCTGCTGTATTTATAGCGCATCTGTGTCCGTCTGCCAACATCCGCTTATTGTTTATCTGTCCCCTCCTGTAGGATCATCTATCTATCTATCTATTGCATTTATGGTTCCATCTAATAATAGCAGATTTGACATTTAACTACATAAACATAAAAAGTTATCTTAATTCTTAAAACAATAAAGTTGGTGGACTATAATAATGAGAAATTGTATGGTTTGGTCTGCTTGTTTTGATTAAATCTAGCCTATTTTTATAACCTTTTGCCCTTTTACTTATCCCTGATTTGTGTCATAGTTTTGACGATCAAAATGCACTTAAAAATCATAATTTAGAAGCGCATGGCCAAGCTGCTCAGCGGAACATGATCTTGCTTCACAGTGAGCAAATGAGTCAATGGACTCATGTTGCTTCTGCGAACCACAGGGATCAGTCAGCCACCAAACAGTTGCTTCAGCAGCAGCAGCAGCAGTAGCACTGGGGCAGCCGCGCTCCAGCAGCCACTGCTCCTGATGCGACTGACGGCCCTCTCTCACGTCTGGTCTCAGGTTGATGAGAGAGACTGAGGTGTCAAGTGATAACCATCTGCTGGAGGGTAGTATCAGGTGGCAGAGCAGAGGGCTGGTAGACCTGGGTAAACTGAACATGTAGTGAGAGTGTCCCCGGAACATCTGGTGGAAAAACTGTTCACAATTACTCCTAATCTCACCTCCAGACAAGGTAGTTTGGGATGTGGAGTCAGTGACACTCTTATGTAACACTGTTGTTAAAACTAATCAGCGTTTGGACCATGTATTTACAGTTCTATTTCTATATTTCTGTCCTTTGGGATTTAATTGTTTGGGAAATGAGTGTCTAATCTTTGTTGGTGAGTTTCATATCATGTTGTTTAAGTATATAAAAAAAGCAGAATAGGATTCAGTTATAATGAAGACTGAAAATGTATTATGGCTTCTTCATCCAGTGTGTGACCTGCAGAGACACACTAGCAGTACTGACCTCTACTGGTAGGGTGCAGAACAATCTAAAACAATCTATACACCGATCAGCCACAACATTAAAACCACTGACAGGAGAAGTGAATATCATGTTGCTACAGTGCAATGTTCTGCTGGGGAAACTTTTGGACCTGTCATTCATGCGGATGTTACTCAGACATGTAGCCCTCCTAGACTGGACCAGGCACCCCCACCCCATAGCAATGACATCCCTTGATGGCAGCAGCCATCCCCATCAGGATGCGGCCTGATACAGGCACACAAACACAAAAAAAAACAGTTTAGGAACAACTTAAAAAAATATGAATAACAACACAAAGTGTTGAACTGGTCTCCAGATTCCCTAGATCCCAAACTGATCAAGTATCTGTGGGATGCACTGGAACAAGCCTGATCCACAGAGGCCCCTCCTCTCAACCCATAGGACCCAAAGGCCCCCTCTAACAATTTTCTGTTAGACACCACAGGACACCCTCAGAAGGCCCATGTTGAGTTTTAACTGTTTTGGATGCACAAGTTACACAATATTAGGACTTTGGTCATAATGTTATGCCTGGTCAGTGTATAGGCCCCCAGTTTGCACAGTCAAATGTTTTTTTTTAGATATTTTCTGGCATTATAAGCTTTAGCAATATATTTAATATTTATTGTGTTCTCACTGCAATACATGCAATGACAATCAAGCAACTGGAGGGTTAAGATCAGCTATGTCACCACATTCAGAAAGACTGACTGCAAACCAGCAAAAGTTCATGCATTCAGTCATTCATTTTCCGTAACTGTTCTTGTCCTCTAGAGGGTTGCGGGGGGACTAGAGCCTATCCCAGCTGTCATTGTGCGAGAGGCAGGGTACACCCTGGGCAGGTCGCCAGTCTATCGCAGGGCTCCAGCATAAGTTACATAAACAAATTCAATGTAGTCGGGTGAGCGGTGGAAAAAAAAAAAGAAGCAAGAATCTTTATTAACATCCCACAAATGTGTCCATATTAAACATGGATATCTATCTTTATAACAAAACATCTCCATATTATATTTAGAGATAAAAGAGAGCGCTCAAACAACACAGTATTCAATCAGATACAAGAGTAGTTACCAGCAGGGCACAATTAAAATGCAAAGAGGAATTTATCATGAAAAAGAGAGTTTTTATAATGAAATAAATACATGTATGAAGATGGAAGAGGTTCAGAATTAAAGCAGGGCTATTTCCCAGGAGGTGCGTCAGGAGAAAGTGCTTAAATGAGTTTGGGTGGAAAAAAAGGAATAAAAGTGCTGAATTTCTCTCAACAGTAGGCAGACAGACTGGATAAAATACTGACTTTAAGCTAGGGCATCAGAATGATGATCCCTTTAAGGATAGACCTAATGGAAAACATTCAGCGTACCTAAATTATTTTTTGATAGTGTTATCATGTAATACAGAGTGGAGACTATTTTCTATTTGAAATCTGTAAACAGTCAGTGAACTAATCTTCGTTTTTACATTATAGACCCCCCCCACCAGTAAACTTAAAGTACAAGAAGAAATCTAAAATTAAAATAAATAGTCTTAACATAGCATGTCCCATAACCTAACAATATACAGCCCTCGAAAATACTGACGTTCATCTAATATTACAGTATATTCATAGTTACAGTAAGCCTTGCAAAAAATTCTGCTCCATAGTTAGTCATGTCTTCCCTACTCTCCTGAGAAACATCAGCAACAATGCTCTTCTCTTCTCTCTGTCACTCATTAATGCCATTTACCCCATGTTAACTGTATCTTACACCATCTGTCAAAAAGATCCAGCTGATGAATGGATAAGTAGCACCATGTGATGCGATTTACGACCGATTAAAAGTATTAAAAGAAAAAGAAGAAATGACTTAGAATAGTAGTACACGAATAGGTTGGTCAAGTTGGTGGTATTCATCAAGTTTGCTGGTTTCGCTGGTAGAAATTCCTCCTTTCTCTGCTCTTGCAGGGGATATTAAAGCAGTCTCACGTGGAACGGAGCGACACCAGTTCACAATAGAGGGAATAAAAAGAGAAATCAGAGGATTTGGGGGGAATGCAGAGGGCTGATGCCTCCTTCCTTTCACAGTCTTTCCTCTCTCTTGTCCTTCTTTTCTCCTCTAATGTTTCACCAACTGTCCACTTACTAGTTTCAAATGCAGCATTAGTGTATCTTAGTGGGATTTTAGGTAAATGGGCGGGACAGTCAATGAAATGCTAACATTTTTGCTGTCCTTTACGACATACGTGCATGTATCATTAGATTGCACATGTTTCTTGATTTCTTCTTCATTTTGTGTTTTTTTTTTTCCTGCATTTGCTTTCCTCTAGACGAAGGCCTCAGGGATGTCGCTGCCGTTGATTTTAAAGTAGATCTTAACGTTGTCCTCCCTCCGCTGTTGCTCTTTGTAGAGCGTCCGCCTGTAGCAGATCAGGTAGAGAGGCAGCAGGAAGCCCAGCATACTGAGTACAAGGAGCCCAACGTTGACCTGGAGGACGACACCAGAATTAGCCGCGTCTGGGGTGATTAATCTGTGTGTGTGTGTGTGTGTTTGAGTGTGTGCATGTATTCATACCCAGAGCGGGTCTCCGTTTAGAGGTCCCATCATGGCCAAAAACAGGGGTTGCTGCAGCAGAGCAAACACAGCGCTGACCAGAGACTGCATGCCAGTTAAACTGCCGAACTGTGAAGAGGGATACCTGGAGAGACAAGAGAGGAGGTCGATGTAGTTTCGAGACATTTATACTTGGCTTACTCTGTAAAAACGCCACCCAAACACTAGTCAGTGCTGTGTCTTTTTTGCCAGTCGGGTTAATTTTTGCTGCTTCCTGCTTCACTTTCAACAATGGCCTCAGTTAACCTTCCAACTACCTGCTACTACCAAGTGGACCGATCACAACTCTTGCAGTCTGCGTTGCCGTGACACGTAGTTACATTTCTGTCGAGGTGCATGTCAGGCTACGGTGCTAGAGTCTGTGTAAGGTCTGCGAGGACCTGGGCTGACGTCATAATTATGGTGTCATATTGACACAGAAGGATAAACCGCACAATAGAAGAGCAAGAAGATGATGATGATATGTGAGGGACACTTACACAGCAGCGTAGAGGCCTCCAACAGCAGAGTGAATGAATCCTCTCACCACAGTGTGTAAGACAAATGACACAATCTGAGGAAAGATGAGAGCAGAAGAAACTGTTTAGTCAGTTAGTTTACAAAGAGTTAAAGTCTAAACGGAGCTAATTAGATGAAAAGAAACCTCTGGTCTACTTTGTTACCTTCAGACAGAGCCATGCCTGCTGTTTCTTTCTGTTTCTAGACCTTCTGCTAAGCTAAGCTAACCAGAAAGCCTGGTCTAGATGTTCTCATCTAACTCTCTACAGGAAAGCAATGAACATGTCTCTCCAAAAACTCTTCAGTTTCTTGACTACCACAAAATGTAAAGTGTACTGTTACCGCTTACCTGCAGGGGGAGGTTGGGTATTAAGCAGGTGATCCCGAATCCCACCAAAAGGATGTTTGTGAGGACGAAGGCTCGCAGGGCATTGGTCACCTTCTGGGTCTTTTTGTCTCTGCGCTTTTTCTTTGTCTCACCCCTTGTGGTTAAAAGCAGAACGAAGGGAGAAGAGAGGTCAGGTTAGGTTCACATCTTGTTTCTTTTCATCATTCTGACAAATAATGTGTACAAAAGGAATGGGTTTAAGTCAGATGGTTCGTCCTACTTTGCCAGGGAGTACTCTGGCTAGACTCACTTGCTGAAGGGTTCCTTTTCTTCCTCTCCTTCATCGCAGTCCTTCAACTTCCAGTCCATGATCTGACCGATCACTGGAGTGGTCATCAGGCAAAGCAGCTGCAGGACGCCAAAGATGGAGGAGTAAAGACTCACTGAGAAAGGGATCAGAATTAAATAGTTAAAATACAAGGAGTAGATCATTTAAAGACTTTGAAATAAAAAAAAGAAAAAGCGTTATGTTACAAAGCTATATTAAAAATATGTCAAGACTTCCTTCTACCTGGTTAGTATGACTGTACAGTTAATAATTAGTCCAAAGCATTAGGGCAATATTGAGTGAAACAACAGTGGATACGGAGAATATGGATGTCATTATGAGGCGGGATTTATGGCTAAGAAAGTAATGATACGTGAAAAATGGCGTCATGTGAAACTGCTCATATGATGTGTACTTTCGGTGCTTTGGTGCTGAGAGGCAGAGTTAGTTAATGTGTACAACAAATGGTTCTCTGTGGTTTCAGATTAAAGCTGAAAGGCAGAAGGTTACTGATATGGAAAACAGCCAAGGTCAGCATTTAAAAAAACTAGCTATGGGAAAAAAAATAATAATCTCAAAGCTGTGATAGTGGATCTACTACTATCTCTAGAGATAAAACTCTAAATGCTTCACATTTAGCCGTCTAATGTTTCAGTCATCTACTGGCACAACTAGAATATTTTCATCTTACCAAGTTCCATTCTTTCCACTGTAAATTAAATTGAAATAAAGCGTCTTTAAGTCACAATCCAAAGTTACTGAGCAAGTAAACAGACTGACACGTGTTTTGAGCAAATGCAGGAAAACCGACCCGTGTTGAGGTCTCCATCGCTGAGCGCCTCCAGCACGCTGTTCATGGCTCCCATGTAGAACAAGAGACGAAGCTGAGTGACCGACATGGTCACCAGACTGAGCATGAAAATTGGGCTGATGATAGTTTTCAGGAAAGACTGGGCTGCAGAGGCGAATCAGAAAATATAAAGGAAGTGAATTGGGTGCATCGGGAAAAAAAAAGATCAGTTGAACTTTTTGGGGTGAGAGCTTTTTAGATGCTGTGCGCTTACATTCTTCTTTTGCCTTGCTGTCCATTTCTAGGTCCATGGTGGACAGGCAGAGGTTGCGTCCATCTTTAGTAGCCAGCTCTTTTTGCTTCTGGTTGGGGCCCACGCTCAGGCGACGACCCACTGTGGTCACTTGGCTGTAGAACTGCTTCCCTGTGATTTTATGGTCAAAGCCCAGCCAGCTGAACTTGATCTTCACACTGGGAAAAGCAAGCGAGGTGAGGGGGGATGAAAAGGAACGGAAGTTGATGACAAGTGCGTCAAGGAGGACAGAGGAAAGTTAAGAAACGAGGAATCATGGAGAACAGAGAAATGAAAAAATAAGTAAATATCACAAATAGAAAATGGTGACAAGTCCTTTTAAACTCAGCAGACTGGAAAGATTAACATGGATGTAGCAAAGGGATGAGTATTGTTGTGATCATCAGCAGACGGACTTTAACCTGGCAGCCTTACATTGCACATTTCGCCACATGTTATATAATTATGTCTCAAACCGGTTTAATCCGGATGACTTCTTCATAAGCTTGGGAGCTACCGTCAAATATATCTGAGTTACTAACGTGTAGTCCATGTCCTCTGGTCCGGGGAAAGGCTCCAGTGGCCAGTTCAAGAAGCAGTTCAAGAAGACCAGTCCAGCGCAGGCAGCCCACACCACCAGAATAGTGATGAAAGGTATGCCTAAGTCATAGATCACCTGTGAGCAGACAGACATGACAGATCAATATCAAACACAGGACAGACAACAAGTATAAGAAATCAGAAATCTTTTCGTTTTAAATCTGATTTGGTTAATGTGCACGTTTCAACTTTCTTCAAAGACGTTCTGCGTTTGTTACCTTGACGCCAGGGAAGGTGACAGCAGAGGAGGCATAGGAGCCGATCATCAGAGCAATGAATGTCGAACGGAGGTCCCCAAACATGTTAGGGAGCTGGAAAGAGAGAGAGAAGAAAAAAACGGTTAAGCTTCAAGATTGTCTCATCATTACAGCCTGTCATTATTCAACTCTCAAATTAGGGTGTTTGCACAAAGTTGCAAGTAAAAGGAGGTGCTAAGTGTCCAGATCTTGCTGAACATTACACTGAACATTGAGGCAGTGAGGACAGACTGGGTGCATTATGACGACGGTGCCATCTGACACTGGGGTCAGAGATTACAGTGGGAACCAATCAAAGCAGATATGGCTCCACAGTAAGAACATCAGAGGACATAAAAAAAAAAGTGACATGAAACAAGGAAAAGCCAAATAAACCAGCACCACATAACGCACACAGCTGTCCAGCACACGACACAAAGACTGCTGACGGGTTCTATACAGCTGAAACAATCAGAGGGGGTGACTGAGGTGAGGTGATATCCGAGGACAAGACAAAATGAATGCAGAAGACAGTGAGATGAGCACTGGTTCATTTTTTATTTTTTTTTTGTCTTCAATGCTCTTCTCTCCGATTTGAGCAAAAAGAAAAAAGAGTTGAAAACAAAGCAAGAGACAGTGGGTGGCAGAACACCCAAACGAAACACAAAGGCATTCACAAGCTGTTCTCTTTTCAAGAGACTGAACAACAACAACAAGCACATTCAATTACATAAGACTGGGGACGCTAAGGAAGAGGTATGCGTTTGTGTGCGCTAAACTGAAGCACCCGGGATTTCCCATCACTATCACCAGGAGTACTTGCCAAACTATTCCAATACATTTGAAAAGCAATGCTGGATGAACCTGAAGTTAAAAACGTGACCTGATAGTTGACATTGGCACATGGCCAGGAGTGTTACCCAACACCAATCAGCTGAGAATGAGAGCCTGAAGGTTTGACAAGAAGTCATGGCCAGTCAAGGAGCAAGGTTGTGTCTAATGATTAACACCTCAGCTTTCTTGTATCGGGCCGTGAAGGAGCTGAAGTAAAAAAACATGGTTTTATGCACTGACTCTGGAGGCATCTGCGGGCCAAAGGTTGTGGAGAAAGAGCAAACAGAGCCTTAAATCCTGGTGTTACCACATCGTTGACATTAAGCCCCACAGCACAAACTAATGAGATGTTTGGGTGGATGCGACAAGTGCGATGCCAGAACTGAAAGATGTTGCAGTAACAGCCTGTGGTGGTATAGAAATAGGGTGTTTTACTGGGAGATTTACTGGAGCGGAGCCCCTCTCTGGTGAACGGCATCACCATGGTACGGCCCTGGATTCCTATTTGAGTCACTCCAGGCCGAACTGATGGCACGGGGAGGGGAACGGGACGGATGATGAATAGCAGGGAAAGAATGCAAACAAAAGGTGAGGGGTCAACCATGTGAACTCTCTGTCTCTGCACGAGGTCTTTAAGGATTATGTGATTTAAAAAAAATGGAGAATATTGTAAAATGAATCTATGTGAAATTTGGTAGATTGCCTTAAGCTCTCCTGGCAATGTTAGTTCCTAGTTGGGCTTGAATTTGTTTCCAAAATACGAGTGGCTCAAAAGCCGACATCTGCTTTGTAATTTTTTTTTCCCCTAATGAAGTCCTAATGAACCACTGTGCTACTTCCTCACACACTAATCAGTCCACCTTCCTGCAATCAGAGGCTTCCCGGTTGTCCGTTGGAACACTGAGTTTAGTGTTAGAAGCCAAATAACAGACAGGGTGGAATACCAGGCGAGAAGGGAGGGTTAGCAGGACGAGCGGGCAGCGAGCCAGCAGACTATTATAACAGAGCAGTAGCAACAAGGCAAAGAGCTGTATAACGATAGAAAACATACATCCGGACAAACACCATGCTGCAGGCAGGTGGACTACAGGCTGTACCGCAGGTTGATTACAAAGCACACTTACTGTGAGAGAGGTGAAGGTCATGCACATGCCCCCGAAGCCATTGAAAGTCAGGGCAATGAAGATAAGGACGGAGAGTTCTGCAAATGACACCGGTGTTAAGTCGCGGCAACAACCCAACTGCTATATGTTATTTCAAATAGTGCACACTTACCATTTGGTTGGTGGGCTCCATAAGCAATGAGCAGACAGGACAGTCCAAAGCATGTGCTGAAAATAGATGATCGCGTCATTTCCAATAACAACAAAAGCTGCGAGCTTGCCAAAGAAGTCCCGTCGCTTCCGCTCACCTGCCAAGCAGACGGAGCTTGCGAGGCCCGTATTTGTCCATGACGATCCCCAGCGGCAGGGTGATGGCTGAGAGCAGGAAGGAGCCCACCGTGAAAGCCAGGTTCAGCATCTCGTCTTGTTCTTTGCAGATCAGCCAGCCGTTCATCCTCAGGTGCCCGTCTGCGGGGACCAGGGGTCGCATCTCCACGCCGTCGCCCAGGCCCACCACGCCGGCCTCGTTGTCATCGTAGTAGTCGGATGTCGGCTTCGCCTGAGGTTGGGATAGATTGTAGCTCGAGCTGTTACCTGTGGGTAGAAGACGAGGCGTTAGATAATGGTTCAAGTTATCATTTCTCGGTCTTTCTTGTCTTGTCTTTTTTTCAGAAAAACATCCTCAGAATAATCTTTTGAGTGTTTTTAAAACTGAGATCAGCTGTTTAGGAAGTTGTGGGCTCTTGCTGCACAGATGAAATTTGAAGGGTTTCAGTTCAGTTTAGTCACGGGATCATGATTCATCAGCACACATCAGTGGCCATGTTTGCCGCAAATGCAGAGTTAGAGCAACTAAAAGTAGTATGTCAGCATACAACGCTGGGACAGAAGGAAAACAAAGTAGGAGGCGAAGATAAGTCTCTGCCATCAAGGAGTTTGAACCCAAAAGATTAAAATGAGATTCTGTTTTTTTTTTATTAGCACTTTGGAATCTAGATGAAATTAAAAAAAAAGTGATAAGATGGCACTGGCAATAAACTTCTACTTATTATCAGAGCGTGCAAAGAGATATAATTTGAAAAGGTACAAAAGTTCAGGAGAAGTCCAGCAGTTTGGGAACACTGATGTTGTAGACGATGTTATCTGGATGACACTCCCTTGCACTTGATGTCTTTGTAGTCACGGGAGGCGAGCATGTGTGCGACATCCCAGTGGGAAACATCATGACGCACTTCACACCAAAGTGCCAGAGTCTTCCTCAGTATACCTCCAAATTCAAATTTTACATGCAGCTAATCGAAAAACTGCACGTCTGTTTTTGGGTAGCATGGGGAGAAATGAACAGCTTCTGTAGGGATGTAATTTATTGTTTTTAAATGTATGTGCTAGACTGGCATAAAGTGGCTGGCACCAGGCTAAGAGTGTCAGCAAATTTACTCTTGATAAGAAGCAAACAAATGTGTTTGTCTTGTTTGGATTAATGGATTAATATTTCCATGCGATGCGTTTTTATAAGATTGTAACTATGCACTCAGAAGTGAAATGTGCTTAGTATGAATGCAAGGGAACATATTTATCGTATTAAATCAGCGTATAATAACTAGACCACGCTACAGCAGACCTTCTACAGCGTGACTTCTGGTTGCTCGCTGAAATAAAGCCATAGCCTACACTGCAGCATTACTATCTCTCATTTCATCATCTAGTTTTTACTGTCTCGCCAACTAACGGTCTGATTTCTACTGTTCATCACTTTACTATCAGTCTTCTCCCCCCCGCCTTACCTTTATCAGTGTACTTTAAACTTCCATATTGCGGTAATAAAAAAGCGCCTGCCGTGGCTCTCTCTGTTCCTCAGTCACATGTCACATGCCTGAAAAGAGCTGAGCTGGTGCTTCTGCTTGTTCCCTCTTACATCATCGAGAACATGATAAGAAGGAGTCCGTGGCAGCTGTCCAACAAGTCACCTACAGTCTTGGAAGCCCGGCTGCTTACTTAAGTGTCGGCATCACGGGCGAAGCAATTTTCAGCATCCTATAAAGTAGTGTGGCCCTGCAGATGAACGTGTCTGTGCAGTTTTATGTTCTGTAAATAAGGATCAATGACACAACTGCCAGATGTTTGCATATGGAAGTACAGTACATCCTCCTACAAATCATCCGTCACATAAATCAATTGTGTAAACTCGTGAGCTATTGAGAGAAGAAAAAAAAAACAGAATCTAGCCAATAATCTGCTGTTTATAGGATCAGCCAGGATCACCGCTGCCTGGACATGGACACAGTGTCTCCTCAGGTCCAAAGCATACGTCTGCCCCAGTTCCTCCCCCACATTCCCATTTGCTTACTCTCCTCTAAAAGGCCTGGCTACTGGGGCCAGTCAGACTGCGCGCATCAATCCCACCTTTGTACTCGAAAACACAAAGCACCTGACGTACGTGGGTCAAAGTGATGAACGGGGAGACGGTCTTGGTTTATCAGTTCCCCCTCTCAATAAATCTGCTGCCCTGTCTTCAATTTACTTAGAGCCATTGTGAGTTAAATGACTGTTAAGGGCTACGTAGAATGAGGCGCTCCGTCGGGTTTGTGAGACACTGGAGCCTTTTATGCATTGCCTACCTGCAAGCCTGCTCTAATTCACCTGATCAAGTTTAATCTCCTGGGTCCCTAAAAACAGGCCCTCATCCCCTTAATGGAAAAGACTTTTCATTCTTCCTAAAGAACGGAAGAAGTGTTGAGTTACGGCTCTGGAATAAAAGCCAGGTCCATCCTTTGCACTTACTCAAGATGGCACCAAGGAGTCATGAAAGAGCCTTATTTTAATTCTTATATTAAATTGTGATGCATTTTGGGTGGAAAGGCAGAACACATTATAAAGGCTCAGCATAATGTCATGACGTGAGGAGCTGAAGATCATTTTCTTGAGATGAACAACGAGCCCTAAATTCCTTTGCCAGCAGAGAAATACAAAAGCACTTCAGACTCACCCTCCTCGTTGCAAAGGTACGAGTAGAAGCCTTCTGACTTGAGCATGATGAGGAGCGATCCCCATCCCAGCAAGACGGCGGAGAAGAGCAGATTCTCAATGATGGCAGTCACTGCCATCCACCAGCGCCGGGCGAACGCTGTGGCCAGGGTTGGAGGCATGGTTGGGGGAAGTGAATGAAAGCCGAGAGAGAGAGAGAGAAAGGCAAAGAACCAGAGGAGAGGATTTCAGAGGGAGAAGAAAGAGAGGAGCAAGCTGGAAGGGCAGAGCGAGCCTCCCTGACTGACGCTCAGGGTGAGGGACCGCTGATCACTTATCTGTGAAGAGAAAGGTGCAAGAGGAAGGGGGAGGTTTTATAGTTAGCCTATCAGTGAAGTCAGTAAAGCAAAGGAAGGTATAGTTTTTATAAGATCACAAGATAAATCACTTAACTTTGAACCCAGCTCAAGATAAACTGACAGTACTGAGTAGGATACAGTGAAAATGTGATGACTCCTGATACTTTTTGATTAATGGAAAATCTCCCGTCTGATTAAACACAAAGGAGAACTAATGGCGGTTGTTCTGAGAAACTAACAATGGACGGTAAATGATTAACTTCCTTATAAAGATCTTTACATCACAGTGCTGTTGAGACAAAGCGCTCATGTCACATTATAGGCAGTAACAACAGAAGGAGCATCTATGGTGGCATCACACAGTATCTGCTCTTTGGTGGAAGAGGCAAACTGGTCCAAACTGGACACAGAGGGGGACACAAAAATGGGGCTCTCACACCGGCCACACAAACAAACACAATCTCTGAATGTCCTCCCGTGCCCATCCAACCGCAACTTTTCCATTTAATTACTGTGGGGCATCCAAAATATAAAGGAGCAGCCAGACAAACAATAAACAAATCAGCTCGCACAGCCAACTTTTCCTCTGCCTCTCTCTCTCACACACACACACAATACTGCATATGCACCCACGCCTGATATGTTCAGAAAGCAGAAGAAAAGTAGTTTCAGAATTACTAATAAATCTTGTGGAAGTTAACTACTCACGCGCACATTATAATCACGGATAGTCTGATTGTCCTTCAGTTAAAGACAAATTCTTTCTACAGTTCACGTCAAGTTGCAGGTATCCAACATATCCAGGTTAACTGTAAACCTCCTTACCTCTCCAGGCTGTGAGCAGCAACCATCCAGCTTCAAGCTTTCTTCAAATGTCCTCTGGTTTGCTTTAAGTGGGCAGCTGTCTGCAAACCCACATTTATATACTCAGGCAGTCCTCACATGGCGCCCCCTATTGACCTTTGGCTGCCTAACGTGTGCACCAGCCTTCCTTTTGTATACATGCTTATCTGTTGGATAATAACACAAATGGGCCTGCAGCCAGCTGTTCTAATGTACTTCTTGTGCAGTCATTATGGAAGCGGTGAGAAGATTATAAAACACTGCATCAATAAGGAAGACACACTGGTTGGAGTTTGTGACTGTCGCTGTGTCGTGGGAACCCTGAATGCGCTTTAACTGGGCGAGTGGAACGGATTAATCAAGCCAAACAAAGTCAGATTGAAAACTTTACAGGCTTGCAGATAATGATGCCGGCTATCAATTGGCTGTCTGAATTGGTTGCAGGTATTGATGGAGCAGGAGAGCAGACTGGAGAGGTGACACCCTTGTCAGTTGTTGTGTCAGCCGTTTGCTGACCTCGGTGTTCGCCCTTATTTGGATATCAGTCTGATTTCCTCGTGTTTTAATATATGTACAGACATAAACTCTTTAAAACATATACATTTCTGTTCTGTAATGTAATGCATTGTTATTTAAATGTTGTTTCTCAACATCTTGCACAGGCGTAATCCTTAAAGCTACACTGGCGTGAGTGTGCATTTTAGGCCCAATTGGTTTCCAAGCTGAGTTTTAATTACATACATTTAAAAATTGGATTGATATCAACAAACTTGTTTTCCAGGTTGGACACAGGCAGGTTGGTTGTCTTCTTGCAGTGGACTATGGTTTACCCTTAATCAATATGCAGATCAATCACTGAGTGACCAACAGTGAGCCTGTCTAAACAAACACTGATATGGTAATTGGTGTTGTTTTTGTGGTCAGTTTCTCAGATTACAGGTAAAAACATACATTTGATCTAGAATGCTGTAAAACCACTGAATGTTAATTGGGCGTCTGATCTCTCGGCCTCAGATCAATCGGTCTGTTTGAGTATCAGCTAATGTCACACTGTTGGGAGATTCCACGGGTGGATGTAGTCTATCTACACTCATTTACCATACTCATTAAAGGCACACACATTTAATGCAATTAATCACTAGTCCATCTATTCATTAGATATACCCTGTTAGAGGTTAGAGTCTGTCCCAGCTGGCTGCGGAAAAGTTGCCGTTTGGTCACAGGGCCATTAATCACCAGTGCATTGTTTGATTCCCCACACCTATGACAGGCACATTACACCACAAATGATACCAGGCTTTCAGGAGTAGATTCAGTGATTTGAGATGTAAGTTACATCTCAAATTTTACATTTTAATATTGTGAAATATATTATGTTACATCATAATATATTTCACAATATTAAAATGTAAAATGCTGTATATATTGTTAGCCACCCTAGGAAGTTCAGCACAAATGATTAACTGTCATGAAATCTACAACAGTAGTTTTAAGAGTGACACAAATTTTGCTGATCACACAAAAGGAGAGCACTGACTCATTTCCCTTGCAACTTGTTTATTTTTGAATTGACTTAACGCCACCTAGTGGTGCTGGGTGATGCTGGAGAATGAATCCACACTGTGGGATAAATGTCTTTATTGCACATTTATGACTGAAATATTTGGTATTGCAATGTTTTGAAAAAAATAAAAAATCCATGCTAAACTGACAATATTTAATACAGTGAAACACACTAAAAACCACACAGCAGCACAAACCCTTAATTTCGTTGAACCTGTACAATGACAACAAAGATAATCTATTTTATTCTCCTCCACCAAAAAACAATGACAAATACAAAATGCCTCTTTTATCCTAAGAAATAAAATATTCTTGAACATTACACACGATTGCACAGGGGTTGATAATGTTTCACTGGCCCGAACATTGCTTGATATTTTACATTCACTATATATCCTCCAGTAAACACGTATACAACAGTGATTTTGTCCTGTTTTTTTTAAGTGCATTAATGAAAACTATTGTGGTCACATGATCCGCTATCAGAGTAGCTGACCTACAGTCATTACACCAAGTGTTAAAGAGAGCAAAAGTGTCCTTTCACTTCCTGATTCTCCAAAAAGAAACACACCTAGAATCGAGAGCAAAAAAGGAAGTTAGAAACGGTGTCACTAAGTTCTCAGGCCAACTCTGAGATCACATTTAATTGCCTTGGAGGTAACAAATATACCATTTCCCAAAATATACTCTATATATTTTTTGTCAGATTAGATCTTCAAATTAGGTGTCAGTACTACATTAATCTACCTGTGGAATGTCATTCTTATCATTGTTTATATGGTCAAAAACTTAATCATTAAGCTGTGTCACAAGGAGGCCCGACTCAAGTAGTTTGTTCCTGCATGCAACGCTAACTAAACAAAGAGAGATAATGCAAAAACACATTCCACGTGCATTACACAACAGTATGGTGAACATATCCCACTTTGTCCTGAAAAAGACATGAGAAAGGAATGGTATGCTAAGGCCGGACCCTTTAAACGTAAACACAGTGTGATGTTACAATAAATATGCTTAAGAAAACCGATCTTACCTTTAGAAGAGGTTTCTGGAATTTCGGGAAAGGACAAAAAAAAAAAAATAAGTGAGATGCTATGAATTATTTAATAGATGCTTCTAATGCATTTTCCATATGTGTCTGCACATGCACACCTTTGATGGTGAACGTGGTCTCCATGCCGGCGTGGATGTGATCATTCACGTGACAGTGGAGCAACCATGTCCCCGGGTTCCCGGCCACCATCTCCACAGTCTGAAAAGTCCCAGGGAACAGGTCGACCACGTCTGCGCGGTGCACACGGTCAGTCTGTAACACGAAGAAAAAAAGGGGAACAAAGAAGAGGCTATTAGCAAAAAATCTTAGCTGAGAAACACATAAAGCGTTCCGTGCTAGAAGCAACCACAAGCGAACCTTGTAGAGGAAAGTCTCAGCGTGGAAGTGAACGGTGTGCATGTCCACCTCATTGCCCATGCCTAGGAGATACCAGTCGACCTTCTGGCCATGCGTCATCACCAGTCCATGGAGGTTACCATACAGCTTACCATTGATCCCTGCAACAGACACATTTACACATAGAATCAGACAGAGGAGCCAAGAGTGACCATGTAAAAGAAATGAATCTCCTAATAACTGTAAAATGTGCAAATAGTTTGACCCTAAAATAATTCAATTTAATTGACATTTTAGGTTCTACGGAAATATTTTATGTATGAGCTCAGGAATGGTGAATATGCTCTTATACAGTCAGAAGCTGCCTTGCAATATGATCATCTGCTGCTGGGAGCAACTTCAAAGTCAGTGTCTTGCCCAAGGATGCTTCAGCATGCAGAGGGGCCGGGGAGTAAACCATTAACTCTGCAGGCAGTGCACAACCCACACTGAGCCATAGCCGCCCAGCAGCAATATATTCTGCAGGTTTGACTTTAGTTTATGCACGTATTCGAGCTTGAGTGGAATGCTTAAGCATTTTATACAATAAACACTTCCTAATAATTAATGTTTCAGTCTCCGTGTGTCTGATACATCTTATGTGGACCTTCAAACTTAGTTGCATAAGTAGTTTTATTGTCAGTTCTACGTTGTCTTCAAAGTTTGCTTTTTAATGCTAAATTCAGTATCTGTTCCACACTACTTACCGTGCATCATGTTACTCTCCTCAAAATCTTCATCTGACTCGAAGGCTTCAAGGTCGACGTGGAGGTATGTTTTGATGTTATCATTCAAGTACCAGGACTGATTTTCATCATGCACCATAAAGAGAAGAGCGAACTCCTCGTCCACATCACTCCTCTGTCTGTCAGGCCCACCACCAGCACTCAAAGTCCCCGGCCTGCAGATCACTAGAGGCCCCAGAAGACCACTGTACAGATCCTGGACATAAACACAAAGCTGCTCCATCACAAACTGCTAATACTTCCAACTCCTGTTTAACCATGCAAGTATAAATGATGTGCTTGTGCTTGTACTGTGTACAAGGAATATGTACCTTAATAAAATCCACATTGGAGTAGTAGGCATAAGAGATGCAGTTAGGATCTGAGATCCCTGGACTGGAGCTTTCAGGAATGTCCCAAGTCAACTCTATAATGTGGCCTGTAGGCGAGACAGTATTAACCTACTAGTCTAGAGCCAAGACCAGTGTTGAGCATTTGAAGATCATTAGAACTCCACAGCAATGCAATGCATTTTATTCATTGTTTTTCAAATGTTATTCTCACCAGGTGAGACAGGAGAGTGCGACCCGCTGGCCTTCACCCCATGTGCGCTAATCGAGTATGGCCTGCTGGCTTTGTTCTTGAATGTGATCACAATCTGGTCTCCTACCTCCGCTTTGATTATTGGACCTGCGGTGAAAAGAAAAACACGTCACGTTCGAGCTTTCTTGTTAAAAGATGACGTAAAGAGCAACTAAGCTTACCCAGAATTCCCAAGTGTTCTTGGTTGGGCTGCCGTTTCTTCTGAACTGTGAAGGTGTCATCAGTGTACTCTCTATACACCACCTTCTTATAGCGTGAGCCGATTCGGTTCGTGTCTTTACCCACAAATATATTGCCTGGACTGGGAGACATGTACCAATTTGCTTCCATTAACAAACCGTAATAAGTTACGCCACAAATCACAGGCTGCAGCTCCGACACTGAAATACATCATCCTACAATTATCTCACACACACACACCTGTCCTCTGGTCTGGAGTGGTGTATCTCCAGCTCCCAGTCTCTGTTGGGTGAGTAGTCCCACACTATTTCTTCAGCACTGATAAAATACTGCACAATCTTGATCGGTTTTGTGTCTGCGTTCGTCACTTTTTTTCCCGGGCAGTGGTTCACTCTGTAACGCTGCCTCATGCCAGCTGAGTAGTGATCAGTTACTTTGCAGCTCACCTCATAAGCACCTGCCAGGAGAAAGAAAAGAGTTTTAAAATGTAGTTAAAATGTAGTAGAAAACACTCTATGCGAGCTGCCTAGTGGGGCACTTTTGGTAAGCAGAACTGGTGCTGCTGGATGCACTTCCTTTTTGTGTTTCTGGTGACATTTAGCTCATGTTTCCATTTAATTTGACTGCACTTACAAAAAGTTTAACTGAAAAGCATATGCAAATCTGTCACATGCACCTCTCTGTAAATCTAAGCCTCTGTGAACTGCAATGATCTTTGTGGCTAAACATGTGTGCTGCAAAAGCGACTATATGACGAGTCAGCTTGAAACATAGACTCAGCATTATCATGCTGTTGTTGTGCTGCCTCAGCCTGAGATGTACTGAGCAGAATCATAGACTGTATGTGTGAGTTTGAAATGGAAAATATTTGCATATTCATAGATCCAAGACATTCCATGAAGACCGGAGCAGATTAATTAAAATAATACTATCTAACTTTAACTTTTTTGGGAAAGATGAAAATAAGAGTCTAGATTGTGGCATTTAATCACTAAGACGAAACCCTCAAACCTGTCTCTGATGACGTAAATAACAGTAGGAGGCTATAGATTGTCGTGACGTTTCCTGTTGCAAGAACAGAAGACGTGGGTTTTGTGCAGCAGGGCCGTGTGTGAGTGTGTGTATGTAAAGAGTCATATGACTAACCGGGAGTGTTTGGCTGCATGTCGGCAGTAGCAGTGGTGTGAGGGAACACGCTGACAGTGTCACGCGTGGTTTTGTGTTTCTTGAAGGTGTTCCCCTCAAAATAAACGCCATGGATGTCCGTCTCTGTACCTAGCCCGAATGTGTACCACCTAACTTTGTCCCCGGCACACATCTCCAGTCCGAGAAGGTTCCCATACATGAATCCGTTTACAGCTGAAATAAGAGGGATGATTAAATCAGACACAGGCAACTAAAAATTTAACAGAACTAGATCTCAAAATATAACACCAGTCAATAAGCATCATCAGTCAGCTGGCATTTAAACAAGTCTTCAGTGCCAAATGCACCGATTACCATGCATCTTGTTGCTCTCCGCAAAGTACTCCTCGTCGTCGTCTAGAATTGTCCCATTGTTGCCAGCCATCTCGATGCTCTCATCCAAATACCAGCTCATGTTTTCATCCATGACAGAAAAAAGAAGGAAGAACTCCTTATCCACATCCCTCTGTTGAGTAATAAAGACACAATCCAGGGAACAATAAGGACTTGAAGGGTTTGCAGATTAAATGTATAAATCATATTATTATTATGCCTCCATGCAGGCACCACCTTATAACCTAGGAATGCTTTTGCACAAAATCTGCTGTGACTCAGTGATGACCTGATTAGACCTTGGCGTTCAAATGTCACACTCCTCTCACAGAGCTTGTTTTAGCCACACTGGTTCCAGTTTGAGATGTAACTGCAAGTTGACTGGATAGCTTTGTATTATGTATTTGTTCTCATGACTATAACTTACCGTCATTGACCAAGTGAATAACCTATCTTAAGTCATTAAACTTCCTTAAAGGTGGGAATTGTCTGTGTGGGAGAATGTGAATAGAAAATCAAACCTGGTTTCCGTTCTCCCCCAGCGATCCTCTCTTGCACACGAGCAGAGGTCCAACTAACCCAGAGTTGGTGTCTTTGACAGGATCAGTGGCGGAGTAGTATAGGTAGGGGATACAGGTTGAATCTGATGAAGTTGGGCCTTCCAGGACCTGCCACGTGTAGGTGAATTTCTCACCTGGACCAACGTGGGAGCCTGGCTTGTTAACACCTACCATGTAGCAGACAAAGAACGAAAATAATCAGGTCTGCTCATCATCGGCAGAGGCAACAGACAAACATGCATTGTTGTTCCAACTATTACTAACTACTTATTGACTGTATCTGTTGCAGTGCATTTGGCTGCTTCCTCACCATCCTCATAGTTGGTTCCCTGGAAGCGTTTGTCATAGTGAAGGCCATGAGGCTGGATGCTGTAGTTTCTATCAGCCTTATTCATGAATGTCACTCTGAGAGTTTCTCCCTCCTCCGCCCTCAGGACGGGACCTGGACAAATACAGAAGAATGTTGTAACCAAATAGGATACTAGATACAAAAGAGGGAATATGATTTCTGCCAGATTTGGAACATGGGGAATAAAAGGGAAGCCTTACCCAAAATCCCTAAGTGCGCGGTTTCAGGTAATGGTGATTTTTTGGTAGTGAAGGTATCGTCTGTGTACTCTATGTATCTCACTTTCAGGTAGCGACCTCCGATCCTCACATCGTCTTTGCCAAAGAACACCTCCGCTGCACTATGAAAGAATCAGGTTGGGATCATGGGAAGACAGATATGAAACACAAGCTGGTACTGAAGAGGACTTCTGGTTTGAAATAAATATGTGACCTAGATGAAATGGGGAGTGGGAATTTCCAACTACAATGAAATTGAACAAAGAAACTGAACAGAACAAACAACTGGTCAGTCAGAAGGTCTGTGTCAAGTCAGGGAATAATAACGACTGCATCATTACCAACACTGTTTACTTCAGACACAACAAACCAGCATCACTGCAGGGCACATATAATCAGCCCCAGGCAGAGGCCATACACACAAACAGAAGGCCTTAAATAGTTAGGACAACTGATAGGATAAAAAAGACCAGATGGAAATGTACATGGAACAGGCTAGCCTCAATAGTTTGGGAGAACAATGGCATAAAGACATGTGGGATCAGCTCATGGTGTGTTTGGTTGAAACTCTCAGTCAAATTTTGACTTAACTTTAATTTTGCATTGACTCTCTGTCGACTAGACTTCACTTTGCAGTATGTCACACAAAATGTCTGCCCACCTGCCCTCTTCAGTAAGGGATACATTGTTTATGAGATCTTTTTCCGAGGGAGCGTAGTTCCACACGATTTTCTCTGCTGCCAGGTAGTAATCCCTCACAACACCGCCTGTCACTGGGGAGTCAGATCCACTGTCGCATGACTTCACTTCATAAAAGGACTGCATCCCAGCTGGAATAAATGAATTAAAAAAAATGGTTAACATGGACCAATAGTCTGACAAGCCTTAAGGGTCACATTTAAACATTCCAGGATTCAGTTCAACTTTCTTATCTTTTAGCAGCTGTCAGAAAAGAGAGTTAATTTCTAGAATGAGATGATCCAACATGCAAAATGTAGTTTAAATACATTCATGAAATATTAATTTTAATTTTCCTCAGAGGGTCATGAATAAGTACAGGCTATTAGAAATAAAAATTAGTATGCTACAAAGGAACGTTACTTCACATGTGTCACCATTATTCATTATTTGCTATGTTACGCATGTATGGCTCATTCAGGTCTATGGTCAGTGGACTTTGGACAGCCTTAAAACAAAAAGGCCTGGCGTGTAAAAAACACAAGCTCTGCTGAAGTAGGAATGCTCGTAACATCATGCAGTGCTCCACAAAAATGCATTCGCCCCTGTCAGCGACTCTGCACAGCTTGTGCAGGCCCAGAGCAGGGAGGTCAAAGGTTAAAGGTCAGGTGTCCCTACCCTGCAAGTGGTCATTAACCTGGCAGCTCAGCAGCCACTTTCCTTTCGCCTTCGGGACCATCTCAGCCGTAACGAAGGTGGCTGGGAACAGGCTGAGGACGTCGGTGCGATGGCCGCGGTCCAGCAGGGTATTCCCATGGAAGAAGGCAGAATGAATGTCTACCTCGCTGCCCATGCCAAACAAATGCCAGGCCACCACACGGTTCTGGCATAACGTGATTCCGGGCAGGTTACCAAACATGTACCCATTAATAGCTGTCGCAGAGAGAAAAACAGACAGAGGTCAGACCTTACTGTGTATCCTTTCTTTGAGGAATTTGTGATGCGATGTTTGTGGATGTGAAGTGAATATACTGTTAAAACATGGTTCAGACAGCTCTGTTGCATATGGAGAAACAGAGAAGCTGGGTAAAAATAAAAATAAAATCTTATCCGCCAGCTTGGAAAATCTTTAAAACTCCTGCCTCTCACCATGCATCAGGTTTGACTCCACAAAGTCGGGGTCGTTTTGGTCGACTCTATCCGGATTAGGTAATTTCTGAATGTTGTCCTCCAGGTACCAGCTCATGTTTTCATCCACCACTTTGAACATTAAGAAGACATCCTGATCCACGTCGTTGCGGGCAGACTCAGACTTCAGTTCACTAGTCTCCTTTAAGATTCCTGCACTCATACAAGAACGGGAGACAAGTATGAGCATGCTTAATCTTTATTTTCTTGTGGTTTCCCATCAACATTTTCCTGTGGAGCAGTGGTTAAGGGCTTAAGGGAGTGTTTTGGTTTTTTTTTTCAAATATATTTATTGGGTTTTTGTTTGCATTACAGAACAATTAAACTACTGCAACACATCACAGATATAACCAATAACATTCACACATACACGCACACACACACACACAAACTTGCACAATCCATATTTCAATGTATAGGTTTTCAAAATTAAAATCAACGCAAAATTGTGAAATAAAATAGGCCTACATTTTGTCAATGTAACAAAAACATTTACATTCCAGATTCTATAATGCTCATATATGGTTCCCAGAGATGAACAAACTCTTTCTGTTTTCCCTTAGCAATATATGTTAGTCTTTCCAGACCAAGGCATGTTGAAAGTTCCTTTATCCACTGTTTCATAGAAGGTGCCTCTACATTCTTCCAATTAAGTGCAATCACTCTCCTGGCTTGTAGAAGTCCAAAGTCCAGTAGTTTAGTCTGTTTCTGCATTTGTATGAAGTTCAGTGGATAAATTCCAAGTACACATAACTTATCATTTAGTGGTATGTTAATACAAAAGGCTTCTGACAGACAATCTATAACATCTAAGGGAGTGTTTTACTTTGTTCTTAATCCTTTGTAAGTAAGCATTTGTGACTAAGACTGTGATTAAGAGATTGATTTGGCATAGAAATAAAATGCTGAGACGTAATACACCTGGAAATGTGGATGCACATGATGAGAAACATTTCTTCAGGACAGATAAATGATAAATAGTCACATACCCTTTTTGCATGTGAGCAGTGGCCCAATAAGTCCAGAGGCCATGTCCTTGGGGGCATCTACGTGGGAGTGGTAGACCCAGGTCAAACATTTGGCATCGTCTTCAGTGGGGGCGTATTCCGGTTTGACCTCCCAGCGGTAGGTGTAGCTGCCTCCCGGAGGGACCGAGTCGTCCCTCTTCAAACTATCAGATGTCCCATCCGGATAGAGTGCGCCTGGTGTGTAGACAAATGCACACTGTTTATTCTGACAATAGTCCGTTTCCTGTTAAGCTTGGAGAGCAACTGGGCCTGGATAGTTTGGCTTTATGTTAACAACGCAATTGTGTCAACATTATGCTCTCTTAACAAGCACTAGTGTTAGGGTTAGGTTAGGGTTAGCTATAATGAGTAGAATAAATGATTTATCAAGTGCAAGTGTTGTGGTGTTTTACAAAATCAAGATCAAACATGTGATAATCAGCAGCGCATAAAAGACATCAGGCTTTGTAGTATCATGAGTCAACTGATCTTTGTACCAATCTGAACTCCTGACTTGATCTGCACCACTCCCCTTTCGTCTTCCTCTTTACCCACACTGCTCTTCCTTCCTGCCCAAGGTGGCAGTTTTACAGAAGTGCTCTATCCGTCTCTTTTTGATGTATCTCACGGGAACAAAGCAGCACGGCAACCGTAGCATGTTTTGAGGGTGAAAACTGTTTTCAATTCACTTTCAGGTTCCCATCAGGCTCTAACATGATGCATGATGCAACTCCTACATGCGTGGGGGGGAATTTTGACTTGTTTCCCCACAAAGTGCAGCATAGTTCAAAACACTTAAGAGACATTTCTGACAGGGAATCTTTTATAGCAGCCACTCAGTTACTTAAACTGTTACATAACAGACCCATTCTGCCTGGATAACAAATTTTTGTCCGCTGTTTTTATCCAGTTGCTCAGCATCAAGACAATCTGACACTTAATAATATAACTGATCACACACTACTACTATAACTAATAGATAGGACAGAAGGAGAAATAAAATATGACCTGAATGAAATGAACTTAAAGGACATGTTTTAGCTGAACAGTGTAGTTAAATGTAATATGCAAAATCAGTTATTGTTCCTAAATACCTGCAATCGTCTTTTCCATCTTAGGAATGACAGTAGTTATCATTGTTGTCATTGTTAGTAACAGCTACTATAGGTATGATTTTGTGTGTGTAGTATATATGTCACTTGTGTCTGAAGGGAGCATTCTTTTAGAGAAAACTCTGACTGATACCACTCTGATTTACCCTCAGAATTCTTCTTATAGAAGACCCCATGGGGATGAATAGAGTAGTTCCTGGTTGCAAAGTTCTTCAAGTGGACAATGATAACGTCATCAACCTCAGCTCGCAGTATGGGTCCCAGGAAACCCAACCAATCGGGTCGGGGAGACAGGCGGCTGTAGGTGGCGTCCGTATACTGTCGGAACATGGCCTTTTTATAAACCTTGCCAATAAAACTTTCCAGGAACACAGATGCATGCCTGAGATGGGAGAAAAAAGGAAGGAGAGATACACAAAGACAAGTGGTGATTACTCAGAAGGCTGAGAGCATTTAGAGGGAAGTGACAGTTCTTTTTTATGGCCAAGGTCAGGGTGTTGTTATTTTCTTCAACCCCAGATTACAAAGACACGCAGGCAAAAACACAGCCCACGACCTAAGATTCAGTAAATCAGTTACTATATTTGAGATTATATGACTTGGATTTGTTTCTAGCAAACCAAACAAACAAGGTTATAATAACTGCAGAGCAAATTGCATCTGGTTGCAGCTCTCTAACAATTAGACGTGACATTATTGCGATGGCACGTTTCCAAAGGCTAACGAGCCGTTAGAGGGACTGTGGCGAGTGTGGCTTAGCTACTATCTATCCAGTGCAACGTTTGCTGGACTTAACAAGCTGCACTGACAACTTTTACTGATAACACCGGTTCCAATGAGTACCCGATAAGAGCAATTTACTGCCAACGTGCTTCCAACTCTGCTCATTGAATCATCCGTCTCTATGATGCAGTCCACATGGTTTTCTTAATCTATTGCCATGCTGCTACATAATATCACATATTTGTAAGGCAGTATCATTAGTAGATATCTGATACCAAGACAGGGAGGAGTAGACAACATTACATAGACAGTAAAGATGTTCCTGTTCTTCATTGTGCGTTAACATAGCTCGACATGATGTCAGCTGGTATTGGGAAAGTACAGGATTGTGTAAGGATGCAACAGGTCAGGTCTACTATTTATCAAACTTGTTGAGCTGTTGTACAAAAAAAAAGAAAAACAGAGGGAGAATAATTACTCACAAAATTTGGAAAATTGCTCCATAAGCAATAAGCTTGTGCATACTGTGTACTACATTAGGACTGTGCATATGTCTAAAACCTTAAGGGGTCATCAGCTTCACTGCAAAATCTCCAGACTTGAATATTCTCACATTTCTTATCATTCTTGCTACAGCCACAGTTACACCACAGTGTGATGTTACAGTCTTGCGAGTAGAAAGCGGTTGTCTGTTTCCTGTTTTACTTTAGGTCGGTAAAACACATTTTCTAAATCGAGACTGACATCATGTGAGAATAGCTACAGCCCAGTGTTAATTTCGTTGACGGAAAATTTTCGTCATAGTTTTAGTCAACGACCTTTTTTTCTCTGACGAAAACGAGACGATAACTAAATACAAAATATGCCCAAAGACTAAAACTATGACGAAAGTTATTGACATTTTCGTCAACGAATAAAAACGAGACTAAAATATTTGACAAAGACGAAAAATCCAATCAGAACGACTTTAGATGGTGAAGCTGGACGACTTGGAAAGACAACCAATCAGAACAAACTCTGGAGAGCGGTAAGGCGCTCATTATGGTCGGTAGACTGCTACAAGGGCCATCATATACATGCACTCGCAGTTTTGTCACCGCGATATGTCACAGCCGGGGAGAAAACAGAGGCAAGATATATGGACTCATTTCCAGTTTACCATTACTGAAAACAAGACTCTTTACAAACCGTGTGGACCTACTATCGCCGGTAAAAACACAACGAACTTGAAACGACACTTGCAAGTGAGTTATCCTGAAATCCATACGAAGGGAAGCTAGTTAGCTCGTTAGCTCCAAAATGCATGTCATGGCTGTCTACTGTGTGCTGTTCAGTGTTTTAAGTTTGTTAAGAGTTGCTAGCGTCGCTAGTTTTGGTTTATCAAGTGCAAATACAACTGAGGCCCAAATCGAATTTGGTCAGGTGCAATAACTAGCAACTCTGGCTAGTTAACCATAGACATACACATAGGCCTACTGTACATACATAGACGCCTCATTGAGCGCTTCTACAAAGTACTATACGCATTTACACATCCACACCTGAACGTATATATTCAGGAAACCGGTGCGTAACATTCTGAGTAGTTAATGTTACAGACGTTGTTTTGGTTCCTATCGGTTTCCTGAGTTTCTGTATTTAGATACCTTCTGCAGTGGCATTACAACCAATAGTTTTATTATTGTTTTTGAGAATTGCACTTTATTTTTCCTTTTGTGAAAAAGCCACTGTCAGTGTTTTTGAAAAATAAAATACATGTTTTGTATTACAGCCGTTAAATCTGTGTCTGTATTGCATATTTAAACCTTAATACCATTCCATAAGATATTAGTCAACTAAGTCCCCTGTAGATTTAGTCAACTAAAATCTGCCAATGTTTGGTCTACTAAAATTAGACTAAGACTAAGACTAAAAGACTTAAGACTAGACTAAGACTAAAATTCTTATGATATGTAGTCGACTAAAACTAGACTAAGACTAAAAGATTTCAGATGACTAAAATATGACTAAGACTAAATGGTGCGTTATTCAAAAGACTAAGACTAAGACTAAATGAGAATTTGTTGCCAAAGTTAACACTGCTACAGCCATTCGTCTGAGTGTGCGTCGGCTGAGTGCCAGAAAAGCTCACAACAGTCCTTTCAGATGTCCAGACACTGTCACACCAAGACAAGATTACACTGTGTGGAACTTTTGACTCCAAACTTTTATTCGAGATGTCTAAACTGTATTGAGCAGAGCAGTATTTTAACTTTTAGCTCTGTACACACAACCAAATGCATTAAGGCGTGACTGGACAAATGAATAGGTCATGGTGGCGTTAACCGTCTGTCACCATCTGAACGCACTTCACCAAAAAAACTTCACAACTCACTCATCGTCCTTGATGTCTTTCCCGTTAAGCAGATTTTTTCCACTTGGTGCGTAATCCCAGAGGTCTTCAATGATCCCCACGTAGTAAACTCTCTCCCTGCCGCGCCTCACCGCTGCACCGGAGCAGAGAAGAAACGGCAAACAACTCGCAAACAACCGGAAAAGCATCCGTGCCATGTTCCGATAATCGACGCAGTCAGTTCAGGGCAGAAGGTTCAGCGGGATTTGGTTGAAGAGGAACAAGCTGAAATCTGCGCTGCCTCTTCCATGCGCACGCCCTGGGAATAGGCTACGGCACTTATGAAACTGCAAACAGAAACAAAACAGTTATTCAGCCAGAGGCAGCAGCGCCGGAATGACCGCCTCCAGTGGTATCGGGTGCGCAGGGACATAACAACCGCTCGGAGTTTTCTCGTTCATTCTTGTTGGATATAATTGAAATTGCCTGCTGGGAAATTAATGTAATTGATGTACTTATGTTAAAATGCAGACACAAGCACCATGGGTCTTCTCATTTAGTTCTCAACTTCTCCAATGGGGATGATTAAGCACATTTGCTTATCTCTGTGCACAGTTTTGAAAAACAGGCTATTAAAGTAATGTGAAAATGCGTCATTTGATATGGGTCTGATAAAGTGTAATCTCTTAAATTTATGTCAATAAAATAGATTTTCTCAGAACCACATTCTTTGTGTTGAATTCACTTACTAAATAGGTTATTTTTCAAAACTGAACTGAACTGGATTTTTGAATTCTGAAAATTGTTTCAAAATCCTTGCATTTGCATTTGCACAGTTTCTCCATTTCACATTTGTCTGATAACTCTAGATCTCTCTCTCTGTAAACATAAAAGTAAATGAATGAAGTAAACTTCTGAAGCCAGCACATGACATTGGTACCTTTGTGGTCACACTTTGCATCAAGGAAACAAAGGCTGACACCTGCTGATCAAGTCTGAGCAATACAACCAGATAGACCAAAGTATGTGAAGTTCAAGTGAAGAACATCGTTGTAAGACACAGACAGAATAACCTTACTCTAGTCACTCTGCTAATGTCCATTTCGTCTGGTTTGATGAGAACAATCGTCAGGCTTACTGTTTCTGATATTCCCCAAGAATCAGCCTGTACAATCTGCACCCCAAGCGCAGTACCAATGGCAGGTCTTTAAATGAGCAAGACTGAATATAGTGCCCCGTACTTATATTATTATTCTGTTACGTGCTCTCAGGTGTCCATGGGGTGCAGTCATTCAACACAAGAGTTGATTGTGTTGACGTTTGTCTTAATAGGCTAGTTAACCTCAGTCCATTGAAGGAACATGCTGTTCCACAAGAGTACTTGAGCTTTAATTTATTCTACGTCAGACTCCAACCCAGCGCTTTGGTGTGAGATGGAAATTTTTCGTGATGGTTGCTTATTATGTCTGTTATTGAATGCAAGGTTAATTATTTATTTGTGCAAGCTAACACAAGTGACACAACCTTAGTCTGTATTTATCCCTACTACCAGCATATTTATGAACAACATGCTGGCAAAATCACACTACTGCGTACGGTCATAATCCTTTTGTGTGATCCTGAGCACCAGCTGGAGCTAGCACACTTTTTACAGTAGGTTAATTTGTGTCAGATTAACACTAATCTGGTTCCAGATTTAAGCATTTAGTTGAAGATTTAGGACGATTTACAAGTTCTATTGAGCAAGTGGCAGCCCAAATGAATGTGTGATGCTCATAGCATTATTAGGAAGAATAAATCTCTTTAATCTTATCACATTCTAACGGTCCAAATCCTTGATTTTCATGAATTACTTGCCTTACTTGCATCTTTGAGTGTCTTAATGTTGGGGTCCATGGGAACAGCTGTCAAAAACATATTTATCAATATTAATATTAATATGAAAAATGGATAACTTGAAGCAAAATGATAAAATGTAGTAACTAAAATGAATATGCGTCAGAGCATAAAGTTTAAAACATTTTTAAATGACACCTGTATTGCTGGGCTGCCCAGGGGTTTGTTTCTGCATGTGTGATATAGCTGAGATGTGAGCTCTGGATCATCATATTCAGATCTGATGATATTATATTAGATGATATTAGAGATTGCATAGTTCATAGTTCGTTTTATATCGACAATGTATTGTGCCACAAAGCAAATAGAAAGAAAATGCACCCAAAATCTTAATTACACTTAAAAAATAAGTTACCCTTAAAACTTTCAGAAGGTAGAGACACTCTTCAGTGATTTGCACCTCAGATTGTGGGGATTAGTCAGTGTAAACCGTCTGATCTTTTCCCCCCGACTCACTGTGGGACCATACACTCAATTGCCACTTGTAACACATTTAAATACAACAGTCCTGCACTAAATCTCCTTTCATGCTATAATGTGCAGTTTATGTTGAAATAGTGTCAGGAAGGTGGTGATTCAACTGTATGATCATTTTGGGTGATGTGGTTTGTTGTTCTGTTAATTAAGTTGAATTACAGTTTTTTCCAGTTGCTAACACACTAAAATGACATGGATAGCACAAATATTTAAACTGACACATAGGGAGCAAAACCTCATCTCAAATCTCCAAAACTTTAAACACATTTTCTGCTTTACACAAATTTTGCAATTCAAAATGTCACTTTTTAAGTGTACTGAACGCAGTTCTCTGCATAAGACACAACAATCTGACATAAAGTCACATGTTTGCGATTTCAAAACACTGCCATTTATAATTACGCACTGCATGAGCTCATTGGCCACTATATGTGCTACCTGGCCAAATAGGTCTTATGTAATTGTTAACACTTCAGTCAGGAAGTAAGCAACAACAATGGAAGACATTGCTGAGAGAGGAAGAGGAAGAGGGAGGGTGAGAATGTGACGTGGACGAGGCGTTGTGGTCAGACCCAGCTGTAAAAACTGTTACCTAGATTCAACTCAAAAAAATTAAGGCAACATTTTCCAACCACTTTTTGCAAGTTTTGTGAACTTCTTGGTATTTTGAGTTGGGAAAAGTCAGAATTATGCATTTTACTGTACGCTAAAAAATTAAGTAAAGTCTACAAGAAAAACCAAATAATTTGAGTTTAACCAGTGTCAAAAAGATCAACATATTAACCACACCATAAGCAATTAAAATAGGTAACACTTTATATAAAAATTAAGAATTTTGAGTTGAGTTACTCTATTTTATTCATTCAGACCAGTTCTTCCTTTATATAATTTGAATGTGAAATGTGCTTCAAATAATTAGTTAGCATTGACATGAATAATAAAGAAAACAGGTATTCATTTCAAACATTTATTATTGCAAAACTGCTGCCATATACAAACAGTTGGATGTGTATTCAGCATTAGTTTCTGTAATTAATTTTAATGTTTTAAACATTTTAATATTAATAATAATAATACATTTTATTTAAAAGCGCTTTTCAAGATACTCAAAGACACTTTACATAAAAAGGACATCAAATTAGCAAAACAATGTGAAATATAACATCAAAAACACAATAAACTGAGCTAAACATTAAAAGCAATTTTAAAAAGGTGTGTTTTTGTCAGAGATTTGAAGGTAGGAAGGTCGGTACAGTCGCGGATGTGTTTGGGGAGAGAGTTCCAGAGGGAGGGGGCAGCTGCAGAGAAGGCTCTGTCGCCCCAGGTTCGATGCTTGGTCTTGAGTGGTGGAGTAAGGAGGTTTGCGTCACATGAACGGAGGCTGCGGGATGGATTGTGGCGATGGAGCAGGTCAGTGAGATAGGAAGGGGCCTGGTTATGGAGGGCTTTGTGTGTGAGGAGGAGGATTTTGAACTGAATACGCTGTGGAACTGGGAGCCAGTGGAGTTTCTGGAGGACAGGAGTGATGTGATCACGGGAGCGGGTGTGGGTGAGCAGACGTGCAGCAGAATTTTGGATGTACTGAAGTTTATTTAAAGTTTTGGATGGTGTGCCATAGAGGATGCTGTTGCAGTAGTCAATTCTGGAAGTGATGAAGGCGTGAATGAGGGTTTCAGCAGCAGAGAAGGAGAGTGATGGACGGAGTCGGGCAATGTTCTTGAGGTGGAAGAAGGCAGTTCTGGTGATTTGATTGATGTGATGATCAAAGGAGAGGTTACTGTCAAAGATGACTCCGAGGTTGCGGCTGTTGGGGGATGGAGACAAGGTGGAGTTGTCGATGGTGAGGCGGAAACTGTCTGTGGTGTTGTTGAGGGATTTGGGGCCGATAATGATTAGGTCTGATTTGTCACAATTTAGTTTGAGGAAGTTGATCTGCATCCAGGATTTGATGTCAGCGAGGCAATTGGAGAGAGTGGAAAGAGTGGCGGGAGTGATGGAGTTGGTGGAGATATAAAGCTGGACATCATCAGCATAACAGTGGAAATGGAGACCGTGGTGGCGAATGATGTTGCCAAGGGGGAGCAGGTAAAGTATGAAGAGGAGAGGACCAAGCACCGAACCCTGGGGGACACCTTGGGACAGAGGAACAGTGGAGGAGGTGCAGTTGTTGATGTGGATGAATTGTTGTCGGTGAATTACTGAAAAACTTAACAAATCTTAAAGTGCAGTGTAGAACACCTTCAAAGAACAATCTTCTACTGTATTCTCTTAAAACACTTAACATTAAAATAAAAGACAGGGACTCCTGACCTCAGCATTTTACATAACAGAACTAAGTCGGACTTCAGCTTATGAAGTGCACAGTGAATCATTATCCTCTTCAGAGGCTTCAAAAACAAGTGGTTCCTCCTGTTCGATCAATTGCCTTTGACAGTTTGAAATCCTGTGAAGTATGTGGAGCATGCCTTCTATGTTTGTGTGTCGCAAAAGTCCCATAAACATTTGTTTGGTGATCGCACCCTGCAAAGACACACTTTACAGTAACATTATTCTTCAGATGATGACCAATGAGTTCAAAAAATTCCTTTTCACTAGGGAATCCAGGTCTTTGACACAATAGGCAGGTGAACAAGAGAATTACTTGTGGTGAGTTAGGTGAGTCGACTTCTGGATGTTGTCTTGATAAGTGACAGCAAAGGGTTCTCCAGTTTTTAAAAGAGCATGGGCAGTCTGTATGTATACAAGGCAAGGTATGGTTGTGTCCAAAGGTCCCATGATGCAGTCTGTAAAAAAATAGAAAAGGATAGGATAGGTTAGGAATGCCAATTTAATTTTGCAGGCCTGGGTTAACTTGCTGAACAATTCTAGTGTATACTGCAGCTGCAGTGGCAGCCCTCGCGTGTTCTTTGGAGGCCATTACCTTCTAATAACCCTCACCACAGACTGCGCTGATGGACACAATATCTTTATCCACCATTTAAGAGAGCTAGTTTAACTGATAGTATCAGTGGTTACAAAATTCTCCACCACCAACTCAATTCCTCATGTAAATGACAAAATACTGTTTTACACAAAAGCATGTATTACAAAAACCCTAACACATTTACCTCAGTTACATCTACTTAAGAGCTTACCTACGGTAGGAATCGTTCCTCCTTGGCCCTCCTCCTCCAGTACATTGGATGGTCCTCTGAAGAAGCAACACAAATGACAGAATACTTTATGAAAATATCAGGAGAGGGAATATTATTGCAAGGTAAAAGAAAATATCTTCACTTGAACAAATGGTTTCAAAATGTATTGTATGTATGTAAAGTTCAGACAAATATATCAATAGATTACAGTTAGGCCTATGCAATTGATTTTCAATCATGTTCACTTCCTATATTTTCCTATACTTCCTATACTGTGAACCGCATGCGGCAAGCGGGTTAAGGCGAGACTCCGTATCTCTACAGGAGCTGGACAGTGTGGCTACAACGACACCGAAATGAAAAGATGTCCCGCCATGGGGCCCCGCCGTCCAGACTGTCTCTGAGCCCTTGAAGACAGTTTAGGACCCCCATAACAAACATTATGGATTACCAACGATGTGAAAATAATCTCTTTCCATTTCAAAAATTATATTGCATGTAGTCTGACAAATAAAACTTAAACTTTGCGCAGGAATCAGCTGCAGCGGGCTAGAAAGCCAGCGGTTAACTTCTAACTGATGCTAGACGAGCCATGCTAGCAGTGTTAAGCTAGCAGTGTTAAGTGTTAAGCTAGCAACTGGGATTCGGACAGAGGCAGTAAATTTAAGACAAGTGGTTTGAGACTGAATAATTCACATTCATCGCGACTATACCTTATGGCTGACCTCAATAGCTTAAACAGCTCTACTTTTAAGATTTAAGATATTTTGACGTTACTCAGACCTGCAGCGACAAACAACATGGACGATTTGAATGAAATGTCCGACACGTAAACGAACAAGCGGTCGACATTTGATATTTTTTTAAAAATCCGCAAACTAAGTAGATACAGCATTTAGCAATATGTAGATAAACATATTCTTACGTTAGTTGTTTGGGAATAACGTTAGACGTTCGGTGAGGGAATTCGCCTCATAGCGACCGAAAAAAGTCGCAACCGATTGTATTTCGCTACATTACAAATCCCATCCGTTACTGAGTAAAAAAAAAAAAACGTTGACTAACGAAAACCGAAAAAAAAAGATTTTACGTAGTGAGTGACGTATGGTCAGCATGTAGGCTACCACTACCAAGCGCCAAGTCTTTCTGTAGGAGATTGAGAACGAGATGGAGGTGGATCAGAAGAGCGACGACGGTTCAGAGACAGTTTGATTGACAGTTGATTATTTGAAAAAGTTTTATGGGATGGTCAGAACTAAAATTGCACATTATACCTTTCTAAGGGTCTTACATGTCATGTGTGACATGTGTTATGTTGTCATTACATGTGTATACATTTGTATAGACTTTTATACATTTGTATAGATTGTTCTTTAATTAAAAACTAAACAGTTTTGGATGTATGACCCCTTGTCCTATTTTCACTACATGGGAGAGATCCCCCGCCCCGTTCTACAGGTTATTTTTTAAATGTAACTAAGTAACTTTTACTTAAAATACATTTTAAATTAGCTACTTATTACTTTTACTTGAGTAATTTTTCAGATGGGTAATTTCATTTGTACTTGAGTAATATTTCATCCAAGTATTGGTACTTTTACTTGAGTACGATATTTTAGTACTTTTTCCACCTCTGATAGTTACTTACATGTATTACGTGCAGTTTGCATCCGTCAAAGCCACAAATCCGAACAAACGGCGCTGGTCAGTCACAGCCGATGCGAGCAGAGACGAACCTGTTCTTCCGTTGCTGCATGTGGGCGTGTCATGACGTTTTGCTTTCGGTATGAGCCATTAAACGGCGTTTTATAAAACTAATTTATTGCGAATTTCAATAAAATCAATTTAATGATAGATAACAATACGTTCCCAAAACATTCGCACTTTCTACTTAAATGCAACTTATATAAACACAAAAAGAAAAGGAAATCAATTTATTGTAAGAAATATACTTTTTAAAATGAATTTATATGGACAATACCATGGAAGGGCTTTTTACAGTGTCCGGCAAGATGCTGTCTAATTATTTTGCTTTCCTCTTTATTTATTTATTTATTTATTTATTTATTTTTATCTGCACATTTTTTTCTGCACATTGTATTTTTTAGCTTACTGTTTTGTGAGCATATTTTAGTTAACTCCAATGTAAATATATCTGCTGTGCATATGTTGCACTGACTTGTTTGGTGAAAAATAAAAAAATCAATATTTCAATAGCATGCGTGTGTATCTGCAAATATTTCTGTGCATGTAAACAATCTGGACAATTCTCTACAGTTTGAACTATGTTAGCATTATGGCAAAGCATACTAAAGATGAGAGTGCTTTTCATTATGCCCAACAGTGTGTAGTTGGTTACACAAAAATCTGTAATACGAATGAAGTGTGTGCCATCTGGTGCAAAAGTTTGATTTTGGTTGCAGTGCTTCATTTTGCGGGATATATGAGGTATTTTGCAGTTTGGGTGTGTGGTTTGGTGAATTGTGTTAGTATTTTGATAAAACCAGCCTAGTTTGCAAAATTGTGTTTTAAAGCAATTGGAAAAAACTGTAAACACTGAAGTGTTTCTGTTATTTAGCCTAGCCCGCTGAGTAAAATGTTGCTGTCAGTATAATAGAAACATGTGTCAGTACAACACAATACAATTCAATAGTACAAACTACTGTCAAGTCCTTCTTTTCTTTCCTTCTCCTCAGCGATTCACTTGATCAGAACAATGCTGTTGTGAAAATAACCACCAAAATAAATGTGTTTCTTTGCTGAGCGGCTGTGAATGTGGGTTATGAGCCTTGCTTTAAATCAGATTTATGAAGGAACCGGAGTCGTGTTATTTGCACGTTACTGCTAAGTGAGTAACCGTGGTAACAGGTCACTGCCTTCAGGAGCTGTCATTCAAGACGAGTGTGTTTTTTAGGTCACATTAAAGTCAAAATGTTGTGATGAGGAAATGTGTGGTTACAATAATACCAGACTTGACTAGCAGCCGGTTCTCAACGGTAAACGGTCTTCAGCTGTTACTCTGCATCAGCTCTGGACAGATCTGAACTCTGACTGACGCCGTCCTCCTGCTGCATCCACGCTCCTAAAACAGCGACGTGCGCGTGCACCGCTCTATCTGCTCTTTCACGGGGCCGCGCTCATTTTTCAGTAAACGCGCACCACAGCGCGCCGCCGTTTTCTTGCCGCTTGTACAGTCTGTGTGTGCAGACATGGCTGCGCTCAGCAAATTAACGCACAACTGCTACGAGATAGGTCACACTTGGAACCCGTCGTGTGTGCAGTCTGCCGCGGATGTAACCAGGAGTGCTCTGGAGGTGTCCTTCAAAATATATGCCCCTCTTTATGTGGTAAGACGTTTGACCTGCTGTATTCGGTGAACCCTGGGGCTAGCTAAAGTTAGCTAGCTAACCAAGTTAGGCTAACTAGTTCAGAGGAGGCGTCTGTAGATTAGTTGTCATGCCGTTAGTGATACACTTATGGACCAAGTTCAGCTAATGGAAAAACGGGAGACAGCAAAAACGTTGCTTGCCATATTTTGCTCTTTAAACAGACGCAATGGCAAATATACTCCTCCGGCTAATCTGCTTTAGCCTTGCACACATTCTGATAACTTGTGCAAACTAGTTAAAAAAAATGTTTGACTGGTTAACCAAGCATTTTTATGGCCTATGCGCATTTCTGAAGACTTAGAGGGTAAAGTTTAAATCAATTTCACAACTTTGCATTGCCTTTGCAACACTGTAATGCTTTCTGAATAACCAATTAACTGTGCATCGCAGATAGCAGCAATTCTGAGAAGAAGGAAGAAGGATTACTATTTAAAAAGGCTTCTCCCTGAGATCCTGTGGTCTACCTCTTTCCTCACTACTAATGGAGGTCTCTACATTGTTTTCTTCTGCATTCTCAGGTTAGTAAGTCCAACAAATGTCAAACACATGACAAATGTCAGTTTGAATTGGAGATGCAAAGAATGTATGGATCAGTATGAATGGCTATGTCTACACGAACTATATATCTTCAACCCGATAAAAGCGTACCTTTTTGACATCTGAAAAGTAGTTCTGATTTTCTTTGGAGCATCTGATTTGCTGGAAACGTAACAGAAGAAGAATATGTTTTGAATGACAACACTAAATTTGTTCAGTAGAAGAAGGTGACCAAGGACCTACGTGTTTAACGGCACAAGTTGTTGTTTTGCCACGGCCATGTTTTTGTTCCCCATGTAACTTCTGGCCTGATATGGGTCAAATGTGCACAGACATAATGTATTGTTTTGACGAGAGAGAAGTAATCAGATTAAGCATTAACATGGTTATTAAACATTAACATCTTACTATTAGACTGGTTACCAATAAGTTACATTACCCTTCTCAATCGGATTGGCATTTCTTTCCAATCAAGTCAGTCCGTTCCAACTGAGGTGTTTACATAAGATGTTTTTTTTTATTAGAATTTGCTGTGGGAAATCTATTGCAGCAACATGAAAAAAGGAGATTCATGCAGGTCTATATCCATATAGGCCATCTTTCTGTGCCTGTGGTTAGACGGTATCACACAGTTGTTGTTTTTCCATGGTCTTTGTAAAGTTTTCCCAGTCACTTTAAGGTGCTGTGTGTAGTTTTTTTTCTGAACGAACAGAAGTCCTATTGAAATTTCTATTAACATTAAATGTCTTTGTTTTCCTGAAGTCTATCAAATTCGGTGCATTTAGTTCCTTGTAAAACATATGCAAAGTAGCAAGTCTTCTCCACTACCTTTGCCCCACAGTGGAATAGACCATTGGCAATAAGTACAGAAAGTGCTGTATATTGCAACTGGAGATGAAAAAAAAACCTTTAATATGAAACAGCTGCACAGATACAGAGTATTTTAAGTATATAGATATTTTCTTTTTAATTGAAGAAAAAAAGAAAAAAGAACCTGTTTTTAAATGTTCTGATATTATGCTTGATTTCACTGTTTCCCTGTTAAAAACACTGAAAATTAGAACATAGAAATAATGCAGTGTTTATCTAACTTTAGGAAACTTTTGGGAGGCTACTATTCCTGGTCTGCCGGGTTTGGCTCAGCACTGCCTGCCTCCTATATTGCCATCCTCCTGGAGCGCAAGAGCAGGTACGATTCCTGTCTTTTTCTTACTTTCTTCTTGTGTTGAACACATTTGACAAGTTTAACACTTAGTTGTACTTAGCAAATGTGTTTCGACCGAACTAAGTTATGTCAGATATCAGGCATGTCCTTGTAATATTAGTTCTGTGTTTGTTCTGCATCTATACCTCACTCTCTTTCTCATCCCAACTAGGAGAGGCCTGCTGACAATATACATGGCAAATCTTGTAAGAACTGCTCTGTTAACTTGAATATAATTTATTAAATGTAAAGCAATACATCTACAAACTGTATGCAGTATCTAACAGTTCAATCTTGTTTTCAGGCCACTGAGACTTTGTTCCGCATGGCAGTGACACGAGGCATCGTAAATCCCATCAGACATGGCGAGGTAAGACCAGAGCGGTAAATATAGATATAGGTATTTGAGTTTGCTATCAGCTCCCTTGACTGAAGCATGGTTGTGAAATGAGTGGCTAGATGTTTCACGTGTTGTCCTGATTTTTTTCTTTCTTTCTCTGCTTCCCATCAGGTTCTCTTGTTCTGCATAACTGCATCACTCTATATGTTCTTCTTCAGGTCAGATCAGCACAGTGGACACAAAATGTGGTACATTACCGGATATAAAAAATGAGTATATGATTAACATTCCACTTAAATGTTTTCTACTGCAGGAGTAAAGATGGCCTCAAAGGTTTTGCATTCTCTGCATTAAAGTAAGTTGTTTCTGTCCTTACTGATGTCTTGTTTTTAGGCTGTTCGACAGTTAAAATGCTTAAGGAGTTGCATTCCCTGTCACAGGTTCATCATTGGGAAAGAAGAGATTCCAAGTCACTCTACAATAGCAGACCATGCCGGCACAAGCCCCCCTGAGAGGACAGCTGCTATAGAAACTGAGGATTCACAGGCATCAACAGAAAGGCCTGTCTCTAGGAGGAAAACTCTGCTAGCGTACATCAGGGAACTGCTGGAATCAATGTGAGCGAAAAACACACCAGAACACAGACACACGTGGGTTTGTGTTGAGTGCTGGCCTGTCACTGACTTTAACTGTTGTTCTTTCTTCTTTTTTGTTTAATAATCCAGATGCAAAAAAGGTCCAAGACACAGATGTTGTAAACACTATCAAGACAATTGCATTTCCTACTGTGTAAAAGTAAGACTCATTCTAAACAAGATTATACTTCCTGTGATTTCCTTCATCCGGTGATGGTTGTGTAATACCCAAATTATTGTGAGGAATTACACTTTTCTGTTTTTTTTCCTACTGCAGGGCTTTGTCAGGATGTTCAGTGTCGGCTACCTGATTCAGTGTTGTCTTAAAGTGCCCTCGGCCTTCAGGCAGATGTTCTCTAAACCCTCGCGGCTCCCCTCCCTCTTCTACAACAAAGAGAACTTCCAGCTGGGGGCATTTCTTGGCTCTTTCGTCAGTATCTATAAGGTACAATATATATATTTTTTAAATTATTTCAGTTTTTATTTCGCGCTTGGTATTTTTGTTTGGCAAAAAGTTTTAGAAGAAATTTTCCCTAGAAACAGTTTGCACATTTCTATGCTGTCCTTCTCACACATTTGATTTGAACGTCTCATATATTCATCCTGTTTTAATTGATCTGGTTTTATTAAAAGTATTACATTGTGTTTTATCTTTCGCTCAGGGAACAAGCTGCTTGTTGCGCTGGCTGCGTAACATTGATGATGAACTCCACGCCCTGATAGCTGGTAAAGGCGGGATTGCGTAAACTGTCATATAACGTCCCTGCAGAGCTGTCCTCCCAGGGATTTTGTCATGTCGTAGCTGATGTACACTGTTTGACGACTGTCTCTTCTCCCCTCTCTCCGGTCCCTCAAGGCTTCCTGGCTGGTATCTCAATGTTCTTCTACAAAAGCACAACAATATCCATGTATCTCTTCTCTAAGCTGGTGGAGGTAAAAGAAAAGCTATCTATCTATAGATAATAGAGCTGTAGATAAACTCAAATATCATATCACAGCAACAACTGATACTTATCATAGTAAAGAGAAAAATAATAAAAGTAATGCACTCCAAGGGTTATACTGAGGTGCTGAACACTTTGATTTGTGGGTTTATTACAGTTCAGAAAATCCAAGGGCAGCAAAGCAAACGACTTTTTCATTCTTTGAGCAGCTGTGTTCTTGTTTTATGCTGCACATGGCATACGTCTGTTAGCTATAACTAAAGAGTCACTTGCACGTTAGTAGTATGTCACTATTTGCGTCTGTTTATCTGAAGCTTATCTGTACTGTCCAGTTCATGATTAACAGAACATTCAATGTCTCCCTGTAGACCATGTACTTCAAGGGCATCGAGTCCGGCCACTTCCCTTACTTTCCCCATGCAGACACCGTCATATACGCCGTCTCCACTGCTATCTGTTTCCAAGCTGTAAGTAACACCTGATCCCACAGCGCATACCCGCTCACATAAATATACTTCACTCACATTTATTTTTAACCAAGAATGAATATAATGTGTGACTCGATGTGTTTACACAGGCAGTGATGGAAGTGCAGAACCTCAGGCCTTCATACTGGAAGTTCCTGCTGCGTTTAACTAAGGGCAGGTACGATTGTGTGCTGTGAAACCTGTCAGCCGTTTAAGTCTGGTTTGAGAGTTAGTCAAATGAACATGTCCTTTTTCCCAGGTTTGCTCTGATGAACCGACAGGTGCTAGATGTGTTCGGGACCGAGGCCTCGAGGGACTTCAAAGGCTTTGTTCCCAAGCTGGACCCCCGTTACACCACGGTGCACTGCCAAGCGGTGCTTCCACCAGGAGGTGACATCCAACTTGGATGACTTTGTGACCAGGGGTCTTGACTTGTGGAGGGGTTTTAGGGGTTACCTCAGCAGGAAACGAACAGCCTGGCTGTTCTTTCTGCTTAATTTAATATAACCGCTTGGAAGTTGTGTTGCTTTGTGAAGGCGTGGGATGTGATATGGGGGTGCAAAAGCCCAAAATCTGTTCAAAGCAGGGTGTTAATTTTGGAGTTGCACAAGCACACTTACTGACGAGGTCCGAGCACTTACTGCTAACTGAAAACAAAATGAAAGGCATCATTTCATTGAGAATGCATTATTTTGTAAAAAATTACAAATTTAAGTCCCAAATGAAGATTTTAAATAGTGTAAAGGAAACACTAATAATGAAGGAACAACATAAAGCCACATAATTCTTAGTCGTATTTTGCCATCGTGTCAGTTTGTATCTGGCAGCAGTTGTTCATTCAAATAATAAAAAAATAATAATTTTGAAAAGACATCGAATTTCCTTAGGACACAGGCACATTCCTGTTGTCATTTAATTGTATTCTTTCTTGATATTGCCAGTAACCTGTTGGTTGACTGAACCCTTTTTTTATTTTATTTGAATGGTTGGGTTTACACCACAGGTAAAACTCACTAATTTCTTTTGGGAGGGATGGACACAGCGATACCTGACTTAAGAGCAGAAAGAGTTTGAATTTTTTTTAAGTCTGTGGATGCAACTGAGGATATATACAAGTATGTAGCCTTATCAAATATTTAGTAGCAATGGGATATGTGTCTGGATGGAAAACAATGAACGGGGAAAGTCCTAATTTCAGTGAAGTATTGAAAAACATTAAATGTGGTTGAGTTTTCCTTAGATTTGAAGAGTTTATTGTAATTACACTAATAGTTTCAGTGAAGTAAGTCACCTTTATAGATACATAGAGGTTAAAAGAAAAGCATCAAGGACCAAGTTATTTGTGATCAAAATTAAATCTTAGAAACTTTTATCACAACCCAGTAACTGCAAAGTAATTCATTTAAACTTAAAAACACATACCAGTAAATCCAGCTGAGGCAGCGTAGTCAATCCATCGGTACTTGTTTATTAGTAAATCTTTTAAGGTGGCTGCAGAGCAGTAACCTGATTGCAGATTATTGATGAACATCTTTCTTCCTCATGATTTCAGAAAAAAAAAAAATAGTTTATTTTAAATCTATAAAAGGTCTATATCATGTAAGAAACTTAATATATTGCGCTACAGTCTGAAGAGATTATTCGGGGAGGGGACTTTGATGGTGCAGTGAGATTGGGAGGGAACCGTTTTTCCACACTGTCTGAATTTTACTAATGGCCTGCTGGTAACTGTGCAAACTAACTCTGAGTCATCTGTCTGGCTTTAGTTTCATATAGTTTGTTTACACGGATGTTAAGTCGTAAGCAGACCCAGACAAGTCAAATATGTGCTTGTTTCACATAAAGATATATAATAAACATTTTTTTTTTTTTTTTTTTTTGCTGTTGGTATTTTTATGAATACTTTCTGAATATTCCAAGGTGAGCTCTGTCACTTAAGATTCACGTCGATTGGAACAATATTTACTGGAGAATTCAGTTCCGCATTGAAGCTTGAAGTTACTGTGACCTGTGAATAAAATGCACACAGCTCAGTCTTTGTTTTTGACTTTTTTTGTTGGTGACCGATCAGAATGTCTGCTAAATACGTTTTAAATCTGTAATCTGAAAAGTGAGTATTTACTAAGAATAAATAACCGCAGTGCTTTTTTTTAAGTTAATTAACATGAGCTACTAATGTGTTTCAAGTGATGTTATACTAATGCATTTCATTTTTTAACATGGACCATTCACAACCGCTTCATTCAAGTACAACTGTTACAGAAAAGTCATTACAGATGTAAATTCATTACATCTGCCTGTGCACACATCGTATTGATGGTAGTTATTTGAACTGCCAGATTGTTTACTTCAAGTTGTGAAATCAGCTCTTCAATCCAGCTTTAGACACACCGGACCTCCATAGCAGAAGCCATGATTGTAAAAAAATAAAAATAAATACAGTATAAAATTGATGTTGTATATGTTATCCAAATCTGTCATAGAAATGTGATGCAACAATGTTTTTTGATTTATGTAATAGGGGTATCTATTAAAATATTTTTAAATCGTTTTGCTGGATTTGTTTGTTGTCTGTGCTTGGTTTCTTCCCATACGGTTTTGGCTGAATATATTTTATATGCAGAGCACGTTTAAAGGGCACTTTAGGGAACTGGATTCGCACATGGAGTCCTTGAACAGGTGATGTGTTCACTCCACTTTGTGAGAAATTAACATTTTGTGACATTTTTTAAGCTTTTGCACAGTATTCCTTTTTTATCTGAGTTCTTGTGGCTTTTGTTCATATCATGAGGCCTTGAGATTAGAAATACCGTAATAGAAACACAGTAATAGTTACAGATGATTTTCTAACCCTTAAATTTAGCACAGGTCTCTGATCTCTTAATTCATTTTGCACTGAAAACTAGGTCAAAGGGCATCTTCTCGGAGATGGTAAAACCCTTTTTTTTTTTTCCTTTTTTTTGATATTACACAATAAAATATGTAAATAAATAAGATTTAAATAAAAAATGTTCTCAAAAAGCTACGTGTCCTATATTATCAATTTCAATTTCCTAAGAAATGTTATGGTCAGAAACTTTGTACCAATAAAATGCTTGGAAAATATATTGTCCAGAGGACACTAAAAGAACTCTGCCCTTGCAACACCACAAGCCCAAAATGAACTTTGTCCCTAAATGTATAAAGTTCACGATTTACGCAGCTGCTCTGTCTGCTATATGTTCATGGAGGGCAGCAACGAATTTGTGGTTTTACTTCAAACGGACAGAAGAAGAAACCCGTTCCGGAAGTACGAACATCTGATGTTCATAAAAAAATAAAATAAAAAAAAAAACGTCTGATGTCCATATGTCAAGTATTAATATTGTACTGACTTCTACGACTTTCACCAGTAAAATGTGTTAAAAAAATATAATTTGTTATTCATTTATTCATTAATTAATTCTATGAGGCATTTTTGATTGTGAATGAAGACTTGTGCGCATAATTCAGGAAAGTCTGAGAGTAACCAGGAATAACTAGGACCTGTAAAAATAGTGAAACCATATGTAGTCTTCTGGATCTGAACGCGTTTTAATATTTGGACACAGTTGTCAGGGTGACGACGATACTTTATTTTGAAAGGTGTTGACAGGAAGTCTCCACCTCCGGAAGTGTGACCGCTAGTTTTCACTCTGTATACTTAATGCCGTCAGCACTTGTGACTAGCACGTAACTAGAAGAAATATAGTTTTTAAAAGGATAGTAAGTACCCATGGGGGGTAAGAACAAACAACGGACAAAAGGAAATGTTCGGGTAAGTTTGTAACAACTTATGTAAGGTACAGTTTTTAAGTAGCTAACACCGCTAGCACCAAACACGAACACAAGCTAATGTAAACTTAAGATTTACTGTGTTGTCTCGGCTGGTAGACTACAACTAGCTAACATTTCTGCCTTTGTTACATTATAACTACTCATGTCTTTCTTGAAACTAGCCGTCCAGTAGTGGCCGAGCTGCTGAGGTGCTGGCCAGGGAGGGTGGTGTCATACCCGGCTTCGTGGGCTTCGGCTCGACCCTCTCCTCGGAGCTCAGTTATGTCCCAGCAGTCCACGGCGCGGAGGATATAGACAACCTAGTAGATGCTGATTTCCGCCTGGTGCTAAGGAAACTCTCGAAGAGGGATGGTGTTACCAGACTGAAAGTGAGTTGAACTTAGTCTGTAGCTAACTGAGTGGTAATACATTTAAAGAAGGACGCCAACTTCTAAAGTAAAACCCAAGTGACATGGTAGTGTGTTTATTGATGATGTGTGATATTCTCAGGCTGTTCAGGACTTTGGGTCCATGTGTCAGGAGCGGGATGCTGAAGACGTTAAAGGGGTTTTACCATACTGGCCAAGGATTTACTGCAAGATATCTGTGGTGAGTATAATTTATTTTATGTATTTTTTTGTTTAATTTAGCTTTATTGATCCCTATTTAGCAGTAATGTCTAAATGGGCAACAATTTTACGATGAGGGATTGTTTTAACTCCAGTCAAATCAAAGTAAATCATCCAGTTGTTTGAATATATGTTCAGTTAATGAGATCTGTAAAGGGGGACTGAAAGTAAAGCTACACTCAAATTTGGATGACACAGTGCTGCTTAAAGGGACTTGCACCCACATTTCTAAATAAAAATGCTTCAAAACATGAGCAGATTTTCATGTTACGAAAGCAGACGAAAGAAGAGAACGCAATTGAACAAATAAAGCAAAAATATTATACTTTTTTATGTGTTTCGTAAGGAAAATGAGTGAACGTTCCTCCAAGCTGCTGTAGACGACTGATCGACAGTCACTGGAAATGTTTAGTTGCTGTCATTGCTGCTCAAGGCAGTCACACAAGATACTTTAAACCGGTTCACACACACATACTTTCACAAAAACTTTTAAGCAGCACTTACGTGACTTAAACATATATGAGTGCACGCTTTTTGGATTTTGTCTCGGTTAGGTGAATTTTGTCTCAATCTCTGTAATCTCTGTCAGGATCACGATCGCCGCATTAGGGAGGCTACCCAGCAGGCCTTTGAGCAGCTGGTGCTAAAAGTGCGCCGTAGCTTGGCCCCCTTTTTGAAGAGCTTGATGGGCCACTGGATTTTGTCTCAGTGTGACACCTACACGCCTGCAGCCTCTGCTGCGTGCCAGGCCTTCCAGGCTGCTTTCTCTCCCGCCAAACAGCCCGAGGCTCTCAGCTTCTGCAAGGATGAGATTCTTAATGTGAGTAGACAACTCAGTGTGGCCATGGGGATTTTTGTTGTAATCCTTTGAGCTTATTTTTTACATTCAGCTGTTTTTATATCGCAGGTATTCCAAGATATTTTGTTAAAGGAAACAGCAGAAACACTGAGCGACCCACAGTAAGTTAAGCTCACCATAGCTTCCCTGTCCGTGTGTGGCTCAATGATAATATTATGAGTCTTTAATGAGCTTTCCCCTGTTCTTGAGGAGCGTGACAGAAGAGGAGAGAGAAGCCAAATATCTGCGAATGCTGACCAGTTCTCTGTTGGGCGTAAAGAGACTGCTCTCCCTGCTGACCCAGAATGACAGGGAGGCCCTGGAGGAAAGACTAGCACATCTTGTTAACTCGGGGAAGTTCTGGAAGTACAGCAAACACAAGACACCACAGGTACTGGCACTGGGGATGTTTTCAGCAACATTATTTTTAATAAATTACATGACTTTATCTTGTGTTACAGAGGAAGCTTGAGAATGTATATCTGTGCTACCGGATATGCATCTGTGAATATATTTTGGTAATTACTGCAATGTGTTGCTCCACAGGTGAGAGGGGCATTTTTTGAGATGGTGTGCGCTCTGTGTGAGTTCACTCCGGGACTGGTCCAAGCCGAAACAGCGCGACTCTGTCCAGCTGTTCTCCTCAGTATTGACGACACGGACCCTGTTGTGCTGCCTCCTGTGTGGGAAGCTGTTCTACACGTTGTGTCTACGATCCCTGTAAGCTTGTGTTGAAAAGATGACCTCACACAAACATTGATGCCTTTATATTACCTGTAATGCTGCCTACTCTCTACGTTATTACAGTAGAGTTAACAAGTAGAGGAAAGAGGAGTTAGACACAGAAGAGGGGATATGTCTCATTTATAAGCTGGGTTCAGTCTAATCTGGAGTTTTCTTCTTTCAGGATTGTTGGACACATGTAAATGCTAAGAAAGGCTTCTTACCTAAACTTTGGGCTCTGTTAAAAGAGGGCGGCAAAGGCATGGCTAAAGCACTCCACCCCAACCTAATGCCGCTCCTCAGCAAACTGCCCCAACAGATCACTGAGCCAAACTTGGACTTCTACACCACCTTCTTCACCGCATTCATACAAGGGTAATTTGTTTGTGTGTGGTCTTGGGCTGGGTGACAGTTCACAGCAACCCTATCATATCAATATTCATGTATTATATTAGAATATTAGAAGAAAGTAGTTTGGAAGTCAATTAAATGATTGCATGCAATTTTGATTAATTAATTGTTTGAAATTATAGTTTATAAAATGAAGATTCTGTTCTATAACACTGGAACAGAACCTTTGTTTGTGGCTTTACATACATATTCCATGTCCTAACATATAGTATGTTGAGATCAAATTTGACACTTGCTCCTCCTGTTGTAAAACATAATTCTCGTGTCTCTCAGTCTCTCCAGCGAGCGTGCAGTGACAAGCCCGTCAGAGAGTGCTGTTATAGTTACATCTTTTGTCGAGTGCTTGAGATACTGCATGCTGCAGAATACAGAAGAAGAGCACGACCAGGGGAAAATAAGGTCCATGCTTATTTCACAACAGGTGAGATCACACAGACATGCATGATTTCCATATCATGTCAAATGTATTCAAGTCCACATCTTTCTTTCATTCTTTTTCTTGTTTATCTCTTTTTAGCTCCTGCCGCTATTAGAAAAATCTCTTAGAAATCCGTCCCTTCAGAATGGTCCGCTTTTCCTTTTGGTCACTGAAACGCTCATTTCCTGGGAGAAGAGGGCTGGTTTGCACAGTGATTACGAGGCAAATGACGGCAAGGATCTCTTTCAAAGACTTCTAGCAGACTTCTGGGAAGACCTTGGTCTTCTTTTTGTGCGGTATGTTGACAACGAGGAAGCAGATCCGCAGGTTTTGGAAGGGGTAGCCTCTTTACTGCAGGTGAGTTATCCTTCTCAGACGTGTTCCCAAAGGAAATTTCCTTTTTGCTTTTTTTACCTTTCTATTTATTTATTTTTTTGGTAAGGATAAAGCAGATCAATATGCCTGTCAGAGCAGTTCTTGTCTTAAAGTGGACAAGTCCAACAGATAACACAAATTTATTTTCTCTTGTATTTCTCCAGGTGATGCGCTATCCTGAGAGAGTAAACATAAAGCACGTCCAGAAGAAGAAATCTGTCAGAATGTGTTCCTCTACGCCAGAAGACGAGGAGAAACCTGGAGTTGATGGGGATGGTGTTGCGCAGACTGTGTCAGAGCTTGTGAATGAGAAGGCGTTTGGGTCCCTACAGACGCAGCATTTTGAAGATGTCGTGTGTCAGCTGGCACAGCTGTGCCTGGTGCATGTGAATGAGAAAAACTCAGAGAGACATCTCGTTTTCCTCTCCCTGCTCTTGCGGTCTTTCCACACAAACCGAGTCTTCAGTGTAAGTTACCTTTTACAATTGCAATGAAGTATATTTAATGTCAGTCATTTTTCCTTGTTCTGTTTTTACTGTTTATGTCCCATGAATTGTCTGTTTCAGTATTAAGTTATGTTTAATTAACGGTCTTTTAAAGCTTGAAACGGGTCTTACAATTCTCGTATGTTCTACATTCTTGCCTCCAAACTGTGTTTATCTTAGACACTGGTTGAAATGGATGATAATACAAAGGACGGCCAAGAGAGAGATGAGGTGATCGTGAAAAACCCAGCAATGCAGTTCCTTTTGGAGTCGGTGGTAATGTGGCTGGCTGAGAAGGAGCGCAGAGACACTGAACACCTGGTGGAAATGGTCTTCAGCTCACTGTACTGCTGCAGCCGACAGGAGACCACCCGCATTCTCAACCACATCACCACGGTAACACTGGTTCTCTTGTCAATGTCCTCATGATCCCTCATTTGTTGTGGGTTCAACTCCAATGTTGCTGTTTGTTTTCTGACGTTCACACCCGTCTCTCTGCTTTCCAGATGGGTTTACAGTGGGGAATTATCCTTCAAATTATACAGAGGGTAGGTGTCTTTGAGTTTACATTGACTTTTTTCGGTGCATGTTACCTATACATCAAATATACACGGTTATAATTGTGAGTTCTTTTCTGCTATCTGTCCTGTCAGGTGTGTAAAGATTCTGAGACTCTTCAGAGCTGTCGTGATTGGCTGAAAGGTTCAGTCCTCGGTGAACAGCTCCTGGGATTGACTGAGGAACTGTGCATGGTGGGGAGCAGCTCTCATGGTCCCACCTCTTCCACAAGCAGCCACAGCTGGAAGCTTATCAGCCTGGTCCTCTCTCAGAACCACAACAATGGTGAGCACAAACCAGCAATTACATTTTTTTAGTGGTTGTCTACATGCACAATGTGTACATTTCCTTTCCCCAAACTATAAAATCATTATTTCGTTGTGTCTTCCATGCTCAGAGTCTCTGATAGGGGAGGTGTACATGGAGAAGATCTTAGAGAAGCTCCATGCAACTCTCTCAGAGGCAAAGGGTTTGTCAGATGCAGGCAACATGGAGCCACTCATCTCCTTCATCTGCGACGTGGCCTCCACTTTCTTCTCCTCCGTGCAAGACTGTCTTCTGTTACTCTCTGCCGAGGAGCTCCTGCTCACCGTCTTCCAGCTCACTGCCCAGGATCAAGCACACACTCACCTGTCTGGTGAGATGTCACACATAGTAGAGAATAGAGAATAATTAAAAAAACAAAAACAAAAAAACACATATATAATTGTGAGATCAGAAAATAACCAATCTGTTGCTCTTGTTTTGAAAGACTCCCTTTTAGATAAGCTGAAGAAGGTGTGTGTTGCTGGAGTCCAGTCGTTGGTCCAACACTGTAAAAATGAGATCCTGGAAGGAGGTTTCCTGCACAGTGCCGCTAAGTGGGTGACGAAGCAGCTTCTCACTGTATCTCTGGATATTAAAGGGTAACCAAAGATGTCCCTCCGACAGCTTTTTAAAATTGGATTGTCAGTATACCCTCTGTATAATATTGACTATTGTTGTTTGTTGTATTTTTTAGTTTACAGGTTCTAGTTCTGGCTGTACAAAGCCTTGTGGAGACCATCATCTCTGTCTGCAATCAAACCTTCCCCGTCCTCAGCCAGTTCTTTTCCCTCTTGACGCCAAGCCAGACAGAATGGACAAAAATCAGACAGGCCTTACCTCCTCAGGTCAGTGAGCCAGTACATCATCTTTACTAACGGAAAATTCAAACACTGGCCATGTAACGCTTTTAAATGGCTTGAAATGCAAGGACTCGGATTTAATTAAATTCTGCGCACCAAATAATATATTTTTTTTTCTTTTTACTTTCAGTGGATTAAAAACCCTTTACTGTCTAGCCGTCACAGAGGAGTTATTGAAAAATCCTCCGTAGACATTTGGAAGTTTAAGGTGTCAAACAAGCTGCCAGCTCACCTATGTGCCTGTGCCCTCTTGGGGAGGGTGGCCCAGATCGCAGCATCCAAAACATGTGACCAAAAGGAGACAGAGTGTCCTTCACCCCTACCAAACCTTAAATATACAGGTACTTAACTTTTTACTTTTTTAAGATTTGTGATTAATGGAAAGACATATTTTGTACACTGTTTAAAGACAAGCCAACGGTTGCTCATTGGCCAGCACTGACCCATTAGTGAGCCTCTGATATGTTGCCGATGTTGGCCGCTTTTCTGCTGATTCAGCATGTCGAATGCTATGTGCTAGCTGGCTGTTGCCTGTAGTCTTTGTGGTGTGTTCAAGTGCAACCAGGCACATGCAACGTCAAGTCTGCCTCATTGCTATTCCCATGCAATTCTTTGATGTCAGTTTGTTGTATCTGTACCTTAATATATTTGTATATGCATGTTTTTGTTACACAGTTTCAGAACTGCTGTTTGCGCTGCAGTGGTGTAAGGAGCTAAATTACAGCCCTACAGTAGTGTCTGCTTATCACAACTTGCTGTCTGACTGGGGGCTGTCAGAAGGACTCCACAGTCAGGTTCCAATGAAAACCCTGCTAGAAACGCTCTACTCAAGGTGAGGTTCAATCATCCGTTCCTGACAGATCAATCTAGTTGTTGGGAGAGTAAATGCAAACAGTAGGATCAGTACATGTAATAAAGCTAGTTGTATGAGTCTGTGGAGACACATTGATGATAGGAATGTTATTACATCAAATAAGTTGTAAATTAAAGAATAGATTTGTCATTTGAAGGAATTCTAGCTCTATTTTATCTTAACATGTTTTAACTTCTTGGTGATAATTCATATCCACTTAATTTCTCATTGGTGTTTTGTTATTTTAGATCAGTGACAGATGGAGGCCTGTGGTCTCTGACTCTGGAAAACTACATCAACGCCAACAACCTGGCGGCCAGTGAAAGTGCAGCTGTGAGGAAGCTTTATGGAAGCGCGGACAGGTCAATAATTTTTTCAGCTCAAGTCATTTAAAAGCACTGAATCTCACGTTAAAAGTCGTTATGTGGCCTCTCTTTTGCCGCTGTGTCGTGTACTGAAAACAGTTTCTGTTTGATCAGTTTGTTCCCAGTGTCTCAGAGCAAACTGAGCACGCTCCAGGTGCTCTGCCCGAACATGAAAATAGACGACAGAGAGAACCTTGTCGCTCTGGCCACTGCTGGATTAGTCAACTGGCAAGAGAACGACAGTGAGAACACACACACACACACGCAGAAAAATGCATAGATGGACTTAAATGGGCAGATAATCATTTTTGGCTGCGCATTCGCAGATGTGTACGGGTGTCTGGCAGTGCTGGTGTGTTGTCTAAAAGCCAACACAGAAGTGGAGGAAGAGGTTGTGCAGGCAATCCTGGCCACTGTGATGGAGTGGAGGAACAGCAAGGAGGACTGGTTCCTCTTTAGCAGGTATTTTTATCACACAAACATTTATTATGTCAGCTGTTATATATTTTTTTTCTACTGTTATAGCTGCATTTGTCAAATCTTTGTATTTCAGTGACTTGTCTACAGCAACTACAGAACAGTTGAACCTGACTGTGGAGATGATGCGTTTCCTCTCATGGCTTGTGAATTACTTTCCGACTCTTCTTGGAACAACCCAGTGGGACTTCTTGCTCTGCTCTATGTTAGCCTGGTTGGAGGTGAGACGTAGCTTATACTTATTACTGTGATGTTTTGTCACCTCGAGCAAAGAAGCCAGTGTTTTTTTTTTTTTTGACACTTTTTATGATTATACAAAAGAAAGTCTTTATTGATGACTCCATGTTGCCGTTTCTCCCGACCTTTGTTTGCCTCCAAACTCAGACTGCCAGTGAGAATGTGAGCAGTCTCTGGAACCCATGGGTGCAGTTGTTTGTGTGTGAGAATGCTACATTGATAGTGAAGCTGAATCAGTTCTTCGCATCACCTCCCACTGACGCGCTAGAGAAGCTGCCATCAGACCTGACCAATGAATGGTCAGATTTCTTCATAGAGGGCATCTTCAACCTGCTGTTGCCCCTGCCTATCAGTATCACAGGTGTGTATGAGGGTTTAATTTCAGGAAGTTTTGATAACAGACTATGAGGTACAAGTCTGCTCTGAAACGTAAAGCACTAAAACGTACCTACAGACCCAAACAAAGACGTTACCAACCCTATGATTCACAGACGGGATGAAGTTTTGATGCTGTAATGCAGTGTTGTTTAGAGTCCAGACGTGATACCTCTCATTTAAACCAAACAATTATACTTTGGTCTCATCTGGCTTGTCTACATGATGTTTAGCAAACTGCAGACAAGTAGAAATGTTCTTTTTGGAGAGCAATGGCTTTGTCCTTGTCACACCAAGGTTGTTCTGCGCTCTCCTGATGGTGGACTCATGAACATGAACATTAACCAACGTGAGAGAGGCCTTTAGATGCTTAGACGTTACCCTGGATTCCTTTGAGACCTCTCTGACTATTATGTGTCTTGCTTTTGGAGTCATCTTTGCTGGTTGACTACTCTTGTGGAGGGTTCAGGCTCATTTAAGGTACTGCAGGACATAGACGTCGCAACCTATGAGCGTACCCGACGACGGTGCGAGCCACTTCATTCTGGCTCGCTCTGCAAAAACTCAGCAGTGTGTCTTTTTTGTCAGTCGGGTTAACCTTTGTTTCTTCTTCCTGCTTCACTTTAAACAATGGTGGCTGAAACTTTTGCCAAAATTTCACTGAAGATGAGTCATACAAATGTTTGTATCCACCTCAGTGAACCTTTCCTCGATGTTTTCCCTCTTTATTGATCCAAAACAATCGATTCGAAAATTGCTGATGGAGAAGCAGCTGGAAACTGAAGCGGAAATGCACTGCTGCCAAGTGGACATGACGATTAGTTACATTTCTGGGGAGGTGCACGTCAGGCTACAATGTTAGGGTCTGTGTAGGGTCTGGGCTGTCGCCATAGCTACGGTGTCAAATTGATGGAGAAGGCTAAACTTTAAGCCTATAACAGTCGTCTTAAATCTCCTTTTGTTCACAGTCTGTCTGACTGGATTTGTTAATTCCAAACTCTTTAGAGATGGTTTTGTAACCTCTTCCAGCCCGATGATCAACAACAACTCATTTACTGAACTCCTCAGAAAACTGTGAAACTGTGTTGTGAACATCAAACTGAGACAAAGCCTTGATATTGTTTTTTAAAACATTTTTTTTAAACAAAAAGAGCGACTCTGAACATCACCTCATTACACTGATTGGACACACTTCTGAACAGATGGACTCTAATTTGGCCTTGAAAACTGAATGCTGAATACTGAATACTAGGGATGCGTTTGATTTTGCACAGATATGCAACATTTACTTATTTTCTTGAATAAATAAATGCTCAAGTATAATATTTTCTGTTTCTGTCTACGTTCAGAAAACCTGCCCTTTTGATTCGTTTTTATGCAGAAATGTAGAAAACTCTGAGGGGGCGCAAACACTTTTGAGTGGCACTATAATTGTTGGTTGCCCACAACAGCTGCAATCGTAGTCAGAAGCAAAATGTTTTTGAGTGTGTTGTACGTGTGTGGGTGTGTGGGTGTGTATGTGTATGTGTGTGTGCATGCGCATCCCGCTCTTAGGAATGCTATAGAGTTGTTTGTAGAGTATACCTCTTGCCCAGAAGACTGCCAAATGAAATTTAGAGCAGATCCCTGTTACTCGTTCTGTCCAGATAAACCCAGTGGCACATTTATCCACACGGTCTGGGACTGACCAGAGGTTAAATACGTCTGGAGAAGTGTTTCTGCAGCTCTTTTTACTGTGTGAGGGAGACTGATCCTTGTTGTTCTGCTTAAAGTGCAGCATTTCTGTGATACTTCAGCATTTCAGTTAAACATAAAATGCACACGTTTTTTTCTTAACAAAATATTACTTACCAAAAAAAAGAAAAACTTGTCTTATATGTGCCTGGTTTCATTAGTCACGGTCCTTCTCTTTGTCTTGATGCAGAAGCCTTCACTGAACCAGATGACCCGGTGTTCCCTCTGGCGGTGCTGCAGTCAGTCGGGGTGGCTCTGACATATGTGCCTGTGCTGCAGTTGAACAACAACTCCCTGCCACCACGGTTCATTGCAGACCAGAAGACGAACCTGCCCGAGCCCCTTCAGACACTCCTCAACACTTTCTGCCCTCTGCTGCTCTTCAAGGCCAGGCCTCTGCAGATCACTGTCTACCACCTGTTGGAAAAGTATGTTCATCATTGTTTAAATTTAACTGCAGTTATAGTTCTGAAATGAACAGTTATAATAAAAAAAATGATTGTTGTCATTACAGGGTCATGCCTGACCTGCCCAAGTGTGATGGAGAAGGAGACAGCAATAAGTCTGATGATGATAGAGATGAACCATGTCTGTAAGTCAGCCCCGTGTTAGCTTCATGTACCATCATGTAAGACATAAAATATTTTTGTTACAGGTGATGTTTTTAAATAACTTTTACGTATTTGTGCTCAGTTCTCCTCCAGCGTCTCTGATGGCGCTCCTATCGACCTGTGAAGAGCTGTGTGACAACATCCTGGCGACGGTTCAAGTGGGAGAGTTTGCAGTGGTCCAGCCCCTGAGTGTGGAGTACTCCTGCATCATGGGATACCTGCTGGCCTGGAAGCTGCTTCTCACTTTTTTTAAATCCTCACCCTCCCACGTAAGTCACGAGAAGTCCTGGCCTCTCATGGTCAGATATTTAGACATATTTACGTCCGGTTTTATTGTGTTGACAATCGCGCTCTGTGGGGAGAATGGGCTTTGACGTGAAGAGAAATGTTGATTTACAGTATCTGTGTCCTGATTCATTTTCTAGCTGCGTGCCCATTATGCCCAGTACCTTAAGAAAAGCTGCTCCCTCAACAAACTCCTTCTCCACCTCTTCAAACTGATGCCTGAGAACCCCATCTACCCAGGCCAGGGGGCAGAGACAAGGGAGAACAAAACCTTCTTTACAGAAAACCTATGTCTGGCTGTTGACAGTAAGCAAAACAACGGCTACACCACTTCTGTACCGTAAACAACCGTCAACTGTAAACAAGCTTAAATTTCCCCCGACTGTGCTTCTTGCCTGCAGAGAGCGACAGCGTCGAGTGGGAGCTCCCTCACCTGGCGTGCAGCGTGTACTACAGCACGGTCCAGGACCTGCCGGCTATGGTGCGCCTGTGGTGGAACAGCCAGGAGAAGAGAGTGAGCGCAGCTGTGGAGAAGTTCACTATCAAATACGTCAGCCCTGTTCTCTCGGCCCAGGAGATTTCATCTGTGCACGCCAGCACTCAAATGTTTGACAGCATGACTGTAAGTCAGCAAAAGTTTTTTTTACTATTTTATTTGGTCTGCAAACCAGTCATTTCCTAAACCGGTCAATCAATGTCAGATTTACTGGAGGCAGATTCTGTATTTAATAGTAGAAGATTGTGCTGCCTGCCAGCCTCTGTTGTCTTATTTATGTATATATTCCTACATGAAATGATTCACTTTAAAGAGTTGCAGTTTTCACATTTATTCAGTATAGTGAAGAACTGGAAAGTGAGGAGGTGACTGCAAAGTTTCAGTTGTTTCTGACCTGAAAATCTAAAATGTAAAGTGAGGGTGGTTCTTTTTGACAGCACCACAGTGTTTGATGTCTTGGGAAAACTATACACAGACAAATAGATGTGTTGCATCTGCATCTCTGGTGCAGTTTCTACAGTTTTTAGTCCTTGTTTTCAAGTACAAGCTGTCAGGCCTTCATATTTTTATCTAAAAGATGCTCACACATTCATCTCCCCTGCACTTAAAGTTATTTAAGAGAATTCAGCCCAACTTTCTCATCTTTGCCTGTGGCAAAAAGCTAATGATAAACATTTAAGTTGAGCAAATCCTGTGGTGCAACACCTGCTTCGCATTTGCAGTGTAATGATGCGGTACAAATGGATTCTGCAACTGAAATGTATTAACTCTCATTTAAGGGTAAAGCACTGGGTTCATCAAGTGGGATTCTGGCATTGAATTGTGTTACAGGTGCTTGATTATTTGGCTGAAAGCCCCCCAGTGACATCAGCGCACCATTTGTCTTTATCTTGCCTCAGGTCAAGGCCCGCTCAGCAGCACGGGAGGTGATCGCCACGTATTCTGTGGATGATATCTTCATTGAGCTGGTGATTCAGCTACCGCAGAACTACCCTCTAGGCTCCATCGCTGTAGAGAGTGGGAGGCGTGTGGGCGTCGCCGTGCAGCAATGGAGGAACTGGATGCTGCAGCTGAGCACCTACCTCACACATCAGGTAGAAAAAAAATGATGCAGCGAGTAAGCTGTTCTTGAGCAATACATGCCGAGGGGGCTAAGAATATATTTAAATTTTAGTGATCAGCGAAAAAATAAGTAGAGAAATTGTAATGTGTGTTTGTGCTGACAGAACGGCAGCATAATGGAGGGCCTGGCTCTGTGGAAGAACAACGTAGACAAGCGCTTCGAGGGAATAGAGGACTGCATGATCTGCTTCTCCGTGATCCATGGCTCCAACTACTCCCTGCCCAAGAAGGCTTGCCGCACCTGCAAAAAGAAGTTCCACTCGGCTTGTTTGGTGAGATTTCTCATCATCGGATTTTATTCAGTACACATTTCAGTCTTCAGCCAGTCATCATATCAGAAAGCACTGCCAACTGTTTGCAGTTTGTATCAGAAAGTCTTTTTTTCCCCCCCTTTTCTTTCTACAGTATAAATGGTTCACCTCCAGCAACAAGTCCACCTGTCCGCTCTGCAGAGAAACCTTCTTCTAACACAGTCTCTCGACCTTGGCTGAAAGAATGACGGTTCTTCCACCGCGGTATATACAAAGGTTTGCTCAGAGAACCGCGTGGAATTCTGAACAAAAGTGCAGCACACATTTCTGATAATTTTAACGTCGCAGTCATTATATCCAGATTTAGGAGTGTGGGTTGATCATCTCCCAGTGGTTTGTTTATACCAATGCTTTACTGTACTGTACTGTACATATCCAACATCAGTCGTGCATTTCTATTTTTTAATCTTTTTTTTGATGATTTAATATTTTTTTTTTACCTTAAGAGACTGATTCACAGGTTGGGAAGCCAGAGCTGGTTATGTGGATTTCAACCACGAAGAAGCACCTGTTGGAAAAAACAAAACAAAACAAAACAAAAAAAACAGCGGATGGTCTTGCACGTATTGCAACGCCAAGGATATGATTTCACCCAATATTTCCTAATATTTAGGAGTGTAAAGAGATAATGTCTGATTATCGACATGCATTTCATCAGTGCAAAGCAGGAATAGTGGACTTTGCTAACGAGGATTTTAATGTCAAAAGGCCAGTGCTTAGAAAGAATCCAAACATAACTGTATGTGTCCATTCCTGTGCCTGCATACGGCTGTAAAATATGTCTGAAAGTAAATAAAATACAACTCGGTGGACATCGTTGTGGATGAAATAAATGCGTCTTTGATTCCACGCGGCGTGAGCCAATCGAGGCGCACACACAGAAAATCATATTCTAAGTGTTAATGCCCGATGTGAATGTTGTGCTTTACAAAAGACTGATCTTGAAGCTTTTCAAAATGTTACAGGTAGCAGACTGAGTGCAGACGATAGCACAATATGTTAATTTTCCTGATGACTGAGTCGTGCAACACTGAACGGAGCGTATGCAGGGATTTAGAAATGTGGCACAAAGGCTGTCCTTGCATATATTTACGTTGTGCACGCTCAGACTTTTTGCGTTTGAAAAAAGAAAAACTCTTGCCCCAGATGTATTGTTACATGATCCGTTGAATCCTTTTGTGTGTTTATTATATTATAATATTCATCTGGAAATACGTTTTTAGGGCTAAATTTAATGATGACAAAAGAAACAAACTGAAGATATGCAGACAAAGCTTTAAAGGATAAAGATTTTTTTTTTTTATGGCACGCCGTCTCTAGATAACTTTATTTAAAGTCAACTGAAATGAAGCCCAAGTGTTTTCGTGAACTGTTATGTTAACCTGAGCCTCCAATTACAGTTATGTCGTACTTCCATACAAGCATTACTGTAAGTAACCTGTGCTAGTTTCCAAGAAAAGATTGTAATTAGCCTCAGCCTGTGACTGCTGCACCAGTCTCCCAGGCTCATTTATCTTGGGTCCACCTCCTCCTCATGTTGAATAATTTATCTGTTTAATGGAGGCTTGCTCTCATCACAGTTGTTCCTATGGAATTAATTATGACAGATTAAGCGTGATCAATGAATTAATCCCAATCATTTGGTCCGCTCTGTGTCTGTGTGTGTGCGCAAGCGCGTGTTCATTTGTAATTCATTACTGCGGTCAAAATTTATCAATACGTACAGCCAGCATCCATCATCATCTGCCCTTGACCTTTTTAATAGCCATTGATCTGTTTGCCGGGCATAAATATTTATACTGAGCCACCCCCCACTCGCCGCTCTCTCGCAGGTTTTGACGGAAACGCTCACACCGACGGCCTCAAATCTTATTGCTCATTATCTGCTTGATTAAGCAGTGGTGCAAATGTTATGAACTGCCCGTACAGTCCTGTGTATGGCGTTCTCTTTACATAATGTAGGTCAGGCCGTACCAGAAGATGGCAGTGTTATCACAAAGACCAGCCGACAGCTTGTGAGTTAAAACTACTCTTTAAAGGAAGTGTGTACAAATTAACCTGAAAGAAAAGGGATTACACTTCTGGACTATAAAGGGAGTCCGAATGATCAAATGTTTATTGTAAAATGTTTTCTCTTATGTTACCGCATTTCATTTCTCTACTATCTCGAACTGCTTCGAATGAATTTGATGACTACATTTGGTCACAATACCAGAAACATCGAACATGACGGTTGGAGATGGTGAAGTTAAAATATCCTCTCATGGATGACATGAAAGCAGTACACAGAGGGACGATAGGTGAGACGTGCCGGCATCTATTTGCCATCCTCTTGCACTGACCCACTTGGAGCGAACGGCTGTACTAGTAGAAGCTAATTAGCAGCCATCCTGTCTACAACCAGTCAGTTCACTGGCCTTTCTGGCCTTTGAGCCCAGTTGGTGCAGACTTGGTTACTTCATAATTAGCCAGGCCTAGTTAGCTCTCATTTAGCTTCTTCCTGACCCATTTGTGAGCCCATTAGCATTCCAAGCTATTTGTAAGGGGCTGGTCCCAACCCAGTCACGGCAACACTGCAGGCAACTGCTCCGCTCTGGAAATGGCTTTGAATTAGTGCGTTTTGTGAGCGCACAAGCGCCCGTGCCTATCACTGTGATACTAGTTGTATTGGAATGAGTCATCACGGTTGTTTGCCTCTGTGTAGCTGCCCTCCCTCACCTCCTCTATCCATCTCTCTGCGTATGTCCCATGTCTCCCATCATATAGCACACTGTATGAAATTACTCACAGCATACAATCAATAGCTGAATTTGAATGCGATGCCGGGAGCCTGTCGAGTTCATTCATCCTAAACCAAAGCAGAAGGACTTCACAATTGCGGTCATTTCCTCAACGGCGTTCCGTCCATATGCAAAACGATCAATTTTATTAACACTTGCTGTTTTCGTGTAATGAAGGTAATAAACAATAATTATTGACCTGGGTCTATTGGCTCATAGCCGTGCATTTGTATTAGTCATTACGGCTGGGACAGGCCTCCCGCCCTGCCACAGTTTAAATCTACGGTTATTACTCTGTCATCACACACGGCCCTTTTTATAGTTTTCTATTACCACCGCCGTGGAGGACACCAAAGACCTCGTGACTGAATGCGACGCTTTCAAAAGACTCTGGCTGGGATTCGGAAAGGCAAGTGAGCAGACTTAAAAAAAGAAAATCCTATATGTTAAGACTAAACTGATGAAAAAGAGCAAGGAGGTGAAGAAGAAAAAAGTGCATGCAATATATCATGTCACAGACAGCGTGGTGGCAGTAAAAAGAACCCCATGGTCTGATTCCATTTAGAATTATTTATTTATTAAAAATATTCATCGTTCCTGATTCTATGACTGCAAAAAAAAAAATGTTTTAAAGGTGTATTTAAGACAAAGTTACCAGCCCTTTCCCACGAGAACTATTCCAGTCAAGTATTCTGGGGCGCTGCCGAAGTTCACAGTCAAGCACCCAGCAGCACACGTCTGCCAACAAATAAAACCCGGCTGTGTACTTTCTGTCCTAGCAGAGAACCCGCTTCAGTCAAGCAGCAAACAAAATGAGGCCCTAGTCTGCATGAAAATAACAGCACATTAGAACTGGAAAAGGAATCTGAGCACGGCCAGATCCTTTTAGATGCAACTAGGACGAACGCGTGAGTGCTGCCTCCTGAATATTTTAGGCCGCGTGTGTTAACTCCTGCACATGAGCTAAACGGGCAATAGTTCAGCTCATTCTGCAGTGTTATTGTTTTCTGAAGTAGCGGTGTCGGGGTCTGCTGTTTGTGACTGGGTGCAGGGGTAGTAGTTATGGTTCACCTAAGACAGATCTCTATCAGGCCCCATTCCCTAAATTTAGAGGAAACCCCGAGGTGTGTCCATTTATTGCGCAAATGCTCAATACGTTGTGATAGAGTCTAAGAAAATGGGTCTCTATTCCCTGTGGCAAAGTTTGATTTACTGTTCTGTTTAAATGGCCACACTGTTTCAGAGAGGCCGGTGTTTCCACAGCTAAGCCCGAGGGCGTTTAGATACATCATGCTGTAAAGTAACAAGACATTTAACACACACGGTGGAGGGAGCACTGGAAAACAATGCGTTTAACCCACAGAAAATCTAATTCTACATTTAAATCCAGCGTTTTGGGTTTGTTTTCATCGCTCAGTCTGGGTGAGGCAATGCCGTGGTCGGTCGGTCCACAACTCCTTTCACAAATGAAATTTAATCCACAAAAGGATGGATTTGTACCAAATCTTGTATGGTAATTCATGTTCCCCCGAGGGTTAATCCTAAGAACTGTAGAATTTTCTCCTCGAGGCTGACATTTCGGATTTCGCACGGATGCTGTACAGCTGTGAAATTGGGTACAAATTGTGATCAAATGCCTCAAAACTAATGGCATGTGGATACGCCTCAATTGCATTTCAAGTTAAAATAAAATGGTGAGTATGGTCAGTATTAGATATCAGAAAAATATGTGTTAGAATCCTGTTATAATAGATAGATAGATAGGTTTTATTTGTCACATGCACAGTTATACATAGTACAATGCACAGTGAAATGTACTGTTGTACCTGCAGCCAGTAGTAAGAAAATATATAAGTACTACAGTAAACAGTAGTATAAGAGTTTAGCCCTAGTTTACATTGCAGAAAATCAATCAGTTATAGGCGGTTTATACTTCTGCGTTAACCCTACGCAGTCCCTTGCGCCGTAGCTGATGTTCACCTCCCCGGAAATGTAGGTATTTACTCCGCTTTACTTTGGTGCACCTTAGTTCGGAACCTGATAGGCAGTTTGGGCTTCTGCGTCAATTTGATGCCGCTGCTACGGTGACAGCGCGGACCCTACGCAGACCCTAGCGCCGTAGCTGATGATTCAACTCCCCAGACATGTAGCTATACGTACCGCGGCAGACCGCAAGAGCTGTGCCTGGTTAGTATTTCTGGCTGCTTCTCCATCTCTGCAATTTTCGAATTGATTGTTTTGGATCAAGACAGACACAACACATCGAGGAAAGGTTAACTGAGGAGGTTCAGAGATACAAACATCTGTATCTCATCTTCAGCGAAATTCCTGTGAAAGTTTCAGTCGCCATTCTTGAAAGTGAAGCAGGAAGTAGAAACAAAAATGAACCTAGATTAGAATAAGAATTAATAAGAATTAGAATAGGACTAGAAAAAAAGACTCAGCGCTGATGGACTGCACCGTTGTAGGTTACGGCATCTGTCCCACAGTACTTTATATGAGCCTTAAGTTGTGTTAACATACCAAAGTCAAACAATGGATGACCATGGTAACTTCTTTGTTCCGAGAGGCAAAATAAAGCACATTTTAGCTTTACGCTTAAACTGATGGCGATGTTTTTCGGTGGCCTTTGTTTAAGGAGTCTAAAACATGTTTTGCTGATACTTAACAGAAGTTTATTGCTTGGCTTATTTTCCTGCACTCCTGTCTGCTTCTCCAAACCGGAGCCACCATCTGCTGTAGCGTTAACACGGACTATGCAGAAGCACCTTATACAACCCCACTTCAAAGAAAACGACCTATCCCTTTAATGTCAAATTGAATCACAACTTTTCCTTCCTATCTATGACTTCTCCCTGCACCGCTCTGTCCCGATTTACTCATTTTAAAGTGATATACTTCATGTTCTCGCAGCCTTGTCTAGGCTATTGAGAAAAATACAGCTGAAAGACTTCACATGGCAAACTGAACACAGCATCATAACACCACCAGCACAGAGCACAGATACGGAGCTTAAACGCAACATGAATAACCCTCGGTAATAACCTCTGATTCTTCTGCAAACTGTAGGGCACCACCACTGCAGGTAATACACCAACTGTGGATTAGTACCTCACACAACCCCGCTCCAAAGAAATCGAGCCGTCCCTTTAAGAGATAGCCACGAGCCTCAAAAGTTTGAGGTCACCTTGACACTGGCTGTCCTCGTACAATGGCTGACACAATTCAAAGAAAGGGAGACATAAGTTTACCTACTTTTTTTTAGTTACTGCGCTACCTGTCCTCCATCTGCCTCAGCTGCAGTATTTACAGCGGTGAGTAGATCAAAATCTGATCCTGGCTGGTTCTACTTGTACGCATCCATCATCAGAATGGCTCGGCTGATAAACAAGTATTCAGCGAGATGTTGCCCGGCGGAGTGGCGCGAACCGAGCGATAAAGCGTCAGATCCTTAAAGTTTTTAACAATTAGGTAAATCCTAATTGGCAATTAGTTTGATTTGTAATCCTAAAAGGTATTTAATGAGCTCATTTAATGGTGCCATGGAGCATGATGGAGTATGGTAATTGGCTTTTTATAAGATGTGTAACAATCAAGGTGTGCTTGTGAAGTGGGTGGTGCCGCTGACTCGCAAAGCCATTATGGGACATTAAGAGAAAGTTTTGGACAAAATAAGTCGAGGGAAGAATCGAGGGAATCGAGGGAGGGAAGAATCCAAACACACACTTCCAAACACGTGTTTGGAAGTGAGATGTTTTAGGGCTGGAAGCTGTTTTCTTAATGAGTTGAGCTGTTTTTATGTACATCGATCTTCAAGGGTAAAACTGAAAGGTAAAAAACAAAAATCCTACAACTGCATTTGCCGCTTTTTTTTTTTTTTTTTTCTCCTGTAAAAGTGGACATCTCATTCTCCTGCTCTAACAAGGTCGGAGCTGTCAGGAAAGAGTGAGGTCGGGGAGCTAATATACTCAGGCCAGGAGGAAGAGTCATCCCTCATACACACAGCGGACGGGAAGACCGGAGGAGAGGGAGGAACAGCGCGAGGTGGAGAACAGAATGGAGATGAGTGAGCGGAAGGGGAGGGAGGGGGAGATTAGGACAAGTCAGACAAGGAAGACAGAGAGAAGAGGCAGCGAGATAATGGAGAACTGGAGCAGGGAGTGGGGGATGAAGAGCGGAGAGGGAACGAGGGTAGCTGGCTGCCCTACCCTAAAGCAACGTTGATGTGACTGTCGTCTGCGGCCAAATCGGACGCCAATTCATTCCACTGATAAATGCTTAAAGCTTCACCAACCTTTACACTGAAAGATGCACGCACACTCCCTCTTTCCATTTATTTTTTAACACTTCACGTTCAGATTAGTGAGATCTGGGCTATCATTCTAATTTCTCTACAAGAGGAGACAATTATTGGCCGATCTGAAACATATTTTACCCCTTTGCAGTGTTCTTATGCAGCCTTTATCTTGACATTAGTGCAGCTCAGCCGGGCTGGCACCAGTCAGCAGCACTCACGCACACTCATTCCTGCTCCTTATCATTTTTCTGTTGGATTGGATGTAGTGAGCTAATGGCTAATAAATAAAACTAATTATGCTTATGATAATGGAATGATAATTTGACATCAATTACTCATTCGCTGCGCAACTAGGTCACTTTGGTATTTCACTGATGGAGTCGAGAGCAGAGAGAGGGAAGACAGAGATACCTGAAACCAATGCTGCCTATGGGCCAATACTCACATTATGTCTACATTATCTCTCTGTGCAATGCAGCCTTATCAAAGCTAGCAAAAATAACAAGGTAATCAATTAAGAGAACCATGCAATTAAGTTAATTAATTGCTTGTATGCCCAGGAGTATCCTAGGGCTTGTGCTGTGGACCACATTACTACACTGGCCGGTGATTAGATTACAGAGTTAGTAATGCCATTTGAGTCTCAAGTGTGTGAGCTGCAAAGTGGAGTCCCGCTGGTTGCTGTGAGCGTCCATCTCCAAATTAACAGCATAATGCATCCGCTTGCAAAAGCAGCACAAAATAAGGAAGCCATTTGTGTGTGGGGGGTATGGATCCCAGTGAGTTGAGATACTTTCTTTAAAGCCAGTGTAGTACAGATTTAAATCTCTTTTGGCAAAATGTATGTGCTTCGCTTCTGTTTGCCCATGAGGAAATAAACCGCTTTGGCATCTCACAGACAAGTGCATTAGATGCTTCGCTTACTGCGCACAGATCAACAGCTGATGGGAAAAGAAAACATCAGGTCTTTCAAGTCCTACAGACAAAAGAAATGTCAATATTGAGATATATTTTATTTCAGATACCGGCCTCTCTGTGGGCTTTTTTTGTATGAAATGTTTTAAAAGACAAGGGTTACACTGTGATAACATGAGTAACTCACTCATACAAGTGCATAATACAGATACCCAGGGGCAAGAGAACTTATGATTAAACCATCAGACATAGAGCATCCAACACTTTACTAACAGTGAAATTGTCTTGGGTACCGACGTCCGCTAAACTTCTAGTCTGCTTATCTGTAACTTCAGCTGTTTTTCTTCTCTTGCTGTATAGTCCATGTATATTTTATAAGTCTAATGCAACAAATATCTATGTTTATGGCTCAACTTAATTTTAGTAAAAATGGTCCTTTAGTAAAAAGGAAAAATTTAAACTGTGATGAAATATTGTTGACATATAGATATCGTTACATTTAGTCAAATTAGCTTTAGCATAAATTGGCAGGTGCAATCTGCACAAATTAGGTCTGTCAAAGGTTACGTGTTGATGTACATACTAAAAAAAATTGCAATCAACACACGCATGTTCTGTCATTATGACCTCAGCCCGTATTGTTTATCGGGAAATCACAAAAGTAGCGCTGTGGAAAGCAAGCAGAATCTAAAGTGTGGTTGTAGTAGTAGTAGGCAGTAACACGCCCTGCAGCAGAAACTGATTAAGAAATGTGTCTTTTGAACAGCAAGTTTAGCTTCAAGGTCTGGCCAGGCGCTTCTCGACAACTTGTGTGCATTTACTGTCAATGTGAACTGGGCTGTGATCCAAGCAGAGAGCTTTCTGAGCAGCAGAGAGGTTGATAAGATTGATACAAACTTGGAAATTTTCTTTAACGCTTCTTAACTATGGAAAATTAATCATGATTAAATATTTTAATCTACTGACGGCACTGGTAAAAATGCATCAATAAGACGAAGGCTTACCTGCAGCTTTATTAGTCATAGATAGAGACTGAGACGATGATCTTGCATTCATTCAACTAACTAACTTGAGTTAATTCAGCTCACCTCACAAGCCCAAATGCATCAGATGAGCGCTAATTTATAAACCAGCCTCCATCATCTTAAACCTTATTTAAACAGTCACGTGACGTTTTACCAACACCTCCAACTTCCTTGAACACAAAAAAACTAGTTGTGCCCATATTGTCACCATGTTTGGCTTCACATGCTCAAGAGAACAGAAAATTGCATTTGAGGTATTCAAAACACACCCGCACACAAAGCAACACGAGGAATTGATTTGTAGTCATTCTGATTTGTCCTCCTCTGTTTGACTGCCAGTAATTTCGTGCTGTTTCTCTGTGCAATATTGAAGATAAGAAACACTGTCATTACTGTAATGTGCTGCATTTGAGCGCCGAGCTGCTGCACCAGATATCATGGCTGGATTTTACCAGAACAGAATGTGTCTCTGTCCTGTTTTCTCTTGTATTATAATGAACATGCTGACAGTCGAATTAGCATGGTGTCACTGTGGTAGTATGCTCCGGCGACAAGGTTTCACAGCTGTCCCGCTGTGATAGCACACTGCACCCTGTTAAAGGATCATAGCACAGCTGGTGAAACACGTCGGATATTACGTAGTAAAATGGGCTGAATACACCTTTATGTGGATTCCACTATTCATGTTCTTGTCAAGTCATTCTGTTCAATTTTTGGGAATTTTTTTGAAAGCCTCTTTTCAAAATAAAACACTGCCAATGCCCAATTTTAGATTTGGAAAGCACTTCATTTGCTCACTTAAACACTTTAACTCACCACAAGTTTAACCGACTGATTTACCAATTAATAACACAACTACAGCTATTAAACTTTTATTCAACCGTATTTTAACAGGAAATCTGGGAATGGAGAAATCATTTCAAAGCTCAGTTTTAACCTAATGACACAAATCATCATATGTTCTATATTCTGCCAATATTTACACAGATCAGGCATAACATTATGGCCACCTCCCTAATATTGTGTAGGTCTCCCTTGTGCCTCCAAAACAGTTGTGTGAAATTCCAGGCGTTCAGACAGTGAGCTGCCGCCTCATTGTTTTTTGGCTGAAAAGCCGGTGGATGTTCTCTGTTGAGATGCTCTTGCATAGACTTTGCTGGGGTTGACTGTGACTCTTACTGGATCTCTGTTTACAGAAGTCCAATGTAACCTGAACCATTGTCCTAACAGAACCTAACCCCAACTGTACATACCAAGATTTAATTCCAAATTTGATGACTTACCTATTAATGGAAAACTTGAAATCAATTTACCATACTGTAACTGTATAAAACAATGTATGTCCCCATAACATGAGTAATATGAGTCCACACACAAACGTACCATGTCTGAAGCTTGCACCTGAGTCCTTGTGCTGCAGGTGAGGGGAAGTGAAAAAAAAATAAAATCTCCTTTTAATTGAGTCCTCCAGAGTACGCTGGGGAAGTTCAGCCATCACTCTTAACACATGGCTCCTATTTTTAAACACACGCAGCCGCGCTGGTGAGGCCTACCCTTAATAGGCTCCCCTGGGTTATAATGTTATTGTTATTTCCATGCAGAAGACACAAAGACGTACATAATCAAATTCACATGGAAGCGCGCGCAAACAAACTCTGCATGCGCGCATGCATGAATGCATGAACACTGTGTGCAGCACGCCGCCACACACAGCATCTGGACCTCCAACACCATTCCTTTACTGTGGTCAAATTATTCCTATAAACCAGAATATGAACTAAAGCCTGTGATAATGTGAATGTAATGCACATTTTATTGCACTAAGTAAGAGTCTATTCAGGGAGAAAGAAAGCATTGGAGGAGTCTTTAAAATGTGACTGTATAAATCTTTTCATTTTGCTATTACATCCGTTAATAAAGCTTTAATGCAATCTGTCCCAAGTTTTCTCCTTTTTAGGCACTTTATAGCATCAGCACGCCTTTAGTGAGGCAATAAAACCCAAGTTTGTTGTTAGTGTCACCTTCTTCCCATCTGATTTATTTGGAGAGATGCTTAAGGAGGAAAACATATGCGTGGTTTGATAAAAACTTCATCAGGACACCCATATAGTGTTATTGGTTTGATATAATGCAGCTGTACAGTATATTGCATGCTAAAACTTTAGGACGTTTTTGATGATACATGAAGTGGTGTAGCCGATGCTGTAAATACCTTACGTTGAAACCGTGGGCAGATCGCTTGATTTCACTTGATTACACCATTATAAAATTAATTCCTCTGCACCGCAAATGTTCAAAGTTCACCGCACTTTTTTTTATCGCAGTTCGTGTTTTAATGTTGCAGTGCCACGCTTGCGAGGCGACTAATAACAGGGAAGAGTGGGGCAGTGGTTTATTTTGAACGACTGCGGTTGTATTTTCGTCTTATGTGCTGTTCCTCACAGACCGCTCGTGGTCATCGGTGGATTTTAAAGGTCGCTGCCCAAAAGGATAATGCGGCTTTGCCTTGGATTTGTGTAATTTGATGTTACTTCTGTCTTTGAGTGTTAATATTTTCCATTCCACTTATTCTTCACTGAGGATATCAGGCCCTGGATATGTACCATATAAAAGATACACAAAAACCATGCGTTCACCATTTTCTATGAACAAGTATTTATGAAAGAATTTTAAATTACTTTTCATGAGTGGTGAAGTTATGTAGACGTCGGTCATTATTTCCCCATTGATGACGTTATTGTCAAATGTGCAGAAGCCTAAATTATAAAATCTGATGCTAGCACTGATCACTGGTGATCTTTCTGATGTTTAATAAAGACTGTGATGGTTTTACAATAGTTCAAAGATACGTGTGACAGATTAATGGCACGGCCGTCTATAAATAGACAGCTGTTCTTCCTCGATACAGTCAGATAAACCTGAACTTGTCTCCCCACTGACAGGTCTAATGAGGGGTCATGCGGGGACAAATCTTGATTGCAAAAAGAATTAAAGTACACACGCAATGCATCAGCATATTTGCATATTTATTGTAAAAACAGAGCCGAGGAGGGCACCCTGCCCTAAAAAGCCCAGTCTGCTCATTTTCCTAGGTGTCAAAACTTAACCTTTTTGTCAATGTTGGGCCAGATACTGCTGCGTGGGTGGCATATGGTTCCAGGCTTATGAAAACACCTGAACACTTAATTTGATTTGTTGTTTGTTTATATACTGTCTGTGGGGGTGGAAATGAAGCTTGAGCACAAACGGCAAGTTTTATAATGATTTATTAAACATAACCAGGTGTACATGAACCTTTATAATTCTGACCCAAAGAAATGCATGTTCCTACCTAGAGATGCTTCCTAATACATGTACACCAATCAGCCACAACATCATGACCACCGACAAGAGAAGTGAATAACACTGACCATCTTGTGACAATACAATGTTCTGCTGGGAAACTTTTGGACCTGGCATTCATGTGGATGTTACATAGACATGTACCACCCACCTAGACCAGACCAGGCACCCCCACCCCATAGCAATGACACTCCTTGATAACAGCAGCCATCCCCAGCAGGATGCAGCCTGACACAGCCACACACACAAAAAAATAGTTTAGGAACAACTAAAAAAAAAACATGAAAAACAGCACAAGGTGTTGACCTGGCCTCCAAATTCACTAGATCCCAAACTGATCAAGTATCTGTGGGATGATCCACAGAGGCCCCTCCCCTTAACCCATAGGACCCAAAGGCCCCCCAACTAACAACATCCTGTTACCAGACACCACAGGACACCCTCAGAAGGCCTGTGTCCATTCTCTGATGAGTCACAACTGTTTTGGAGGCACAAGGGAGACCTACACAATATTAGGAAGGTGGTCATAATGTTATGACTGATCGGTGTAATCAGTTTTGATCGTGAATCTTCAAACCCGACTCTGAGCGATAACGTGTATTTTGTGTGGAAACAATGACATTGTATGATTTGGATTTAACCTGTGTCTTTTAGAGTCTCTGTCCATGGTGCTGAAACAGTCAAAACCCAGCTTCACTCTACCTGTTTAAATCAATTCAGAATTAACTATCCTCTGACATTAATATTGCAACCTAATTTCGCCAGTGACATTTTCAGTAGAGTCCACAGTATGCTTTGCATGTATGGACTTAAAGAAGAAATAATCCCTGCTGCTCCAAACTTGAAACTTTACTCCAACAATAAACTTAAGGTGTTTTTATAGACAAGACGTGGGCACAATTTCCTTCACTTCATTAATGGACCCTCATCTTGTGACTGTCCCTTGACCTCTCTAATTTGCATGTCCCTCAGACAGATGGAGAATGAGGTAATCATTTTTCTCTTCAACTACTTTTACAGGCATTGGGAGGGCTATAAAACACATCCAGGATTTGCCTGCAGTCTTGCCATTAGTATTCATCTTACTGAAAGATTGAAAGTAGTTTGGTCTGGACAATAAAAATTATCTCTCAGCCTCCTTTTTTTTTTTAAGAGCGCCTGGGGAGAAGGTGTTCTGGATCCAGCAGGTAGCCTGAGCAGAGCTTCAACAGGTTTTCAGGCGACTGATATAGCAAGAGAAGAAGCATAACACAAAGTGTAACTATACTATTATGGAAACCATCTTTAATCACTATTCTCACTCACATAATACCATGTTCAAAAATGTTTCTAAAAAGCGGTGGCATTCGTGTGCGATTATTTCTTAATGTCAAGATGACACTTCGTATAAATCATGTTGCTTTTTGTCCTAAATTGAGTCTTTTTCTTTTCTTTTTTTCAGCCAGAGGCTTGAGTCACTGATGACTTACATGTTAAAAAATATTTTTCCACCATCTGCCACTGCCGATAAATTTGCTTTATTTTAAATAATTAAAATAATTTCTCTTGACGCACAAAAATTTGAAAAAAGAAGTTACCCCTAAACAAAGTCACGGCTATGAGATTTGAGAGCTGCTTCTGTCCTTTGCAGATGATTCTACCACTTATATACACCGACCGGGCATAACATTATGACCACCTTCCTAATATTGTGTGGGTCTGCCTTGTGCCTCCAAAACTCATCAGAGACTGGACATGGGCCTTCTGAGGGTGTCCTGTGGTGTCTGGCAACAGGATGTTGTTAGTGGGGGCCTTTGGGTCCTATGAGGGGAGGGGCCTCTGTGGCTCATCCCACAGATACTTGATCAGTTTGGGATCTAGTAAATTTTTGAGGCCAGGAAACACCTTGTGCTGTTTTTCATGTTTTTTTGAGTTAAACCGTTTATATATGTGCCTGTGTCAGGCTGAATCCTGCTGGAGATGGCTGCTGCCATCAAGGAGTGTCATTGCTATGGGGTGGGGGTGCCTGGTCTGGTCTCGGTGGGTGCTACATGTCTAAGTAACATCCACACAAATGCCAGGTCCAAAAGTTTCCCAGCAGAATACTGTATTGTCACAAGGTGGTCAATGTTATTCATTTCATCTGTCAGTGGTCATAATGTTATGCCTGATCGGTGTAGATTTGAGTACATCCATATGTTGTACTATGGCTTTTAATTAGTATAATGTGTAGTCAGTCGCGTCAAAAATGTTGTTGTGAGATTCAGCTCAGCCACATTTGGCAAAAAGAACAAAAAAGCATTCATGAAAACCCATTCCACTCTCTGTGGATGTGAGTGTAAATTGTGTTTACAGCCCAAATTAAGATTTGGTCTCATTGATACGAAGGCGTCTGTTTACAACACTGACAACACAGAGAATGAAAGAAGCCAGTGTGTTGATTAGTTAATTACAAGACTGCACAGAAAAATCAAGCTCACTTTGACGAATTTCACCCATTTGTTGATACAATGCCAGCTTTCCAGAAGAACAGGAACAGCGTGCCAGACTCCATGCTAATGTAACCATATGGCTGGTTCAAAACTTGTGCATCACAGTTAAACGAGCTCAAGTTGAGCTCAGAACACAGTGATGTTGCAGGTCTTTGCACTACATTTGGCACTTATTTTCACATGCAGTTTTCCACTTAGCCCTCTGCTTACTTGAGATGAACTGCGTCTGATGCCGCGCCCTTTTGATCTCTATTGATTTAAAGTGATGTTCTATGCTTTTTGATTTACATTTAGCTTTAAATCTGGTTTCATTTGCATTTTGACACCTCCCCTGCACTGTGCATAATCATGCGTATTGATGTGCGGATTACACAAGAATAATCTGCCTGGTACTTTGACATCCTCTTTGCACTTTTAAACTTTCTCCAGGAAAAAAGTGGAATCTTTGATGTCAGTGTCACTGCAGCTGCTCTAATTTTTATTTTTTATTTTTTTTGTACTTCAGCCCATGTTCCCTCAGTGAGGACACGAGAGTTTAATTTTTTTATTCAAAACATAAAATCTAAAGTAGTCTGTGGAACCTAATCAGGCCAGAGCCAAACATTGTTGCTGATGAGCGCATACTTGAGCACACAACCCATGTGCACAAAGGTGCAAAGGCACACTGAAACATACTTTCACTTTGGCAGCTGATCTAAACTGGGCCAGGCAGGGCCTTGGAGGGAAAATGAAGCAGGACAGACAGTGCAGCAGCCAAGTGGAGACGTGGAGGAGCCAGAGGGCTGGTGTGAGTAGGGAAAGGCAAGGAATAGGGGGAAAAAAAGGAAGAGTTATGGGAAACAGAGACGTGACAGGGTAGAGAAAGAGGACAAACTTTATGCAGCCCCTGTAGCTTAAAAACACACTGAAATGAAACATTACTCTATCGTGTCACTCCGTTTATAAATGTATATAGTTTTCTTCAAGTACTTTGATGCACTTTGCAAAACCCAGATGCCTGTGTCTGAATACTATCACTTTACTCATCATGTTTTATGAACAAAACTGTAATACAAAGGTGTATTTATATCTAGAAATGATGTCAAGTCTCCTGTTTAAATATTCAAAACACATACATTCACATTCAAACAACTGTGCACCTCCATTTCCTAAATATTTGAATATGAGTAGACCTGTTGTTGTTGTTGTTTTTGTTTCTTACCTCTAAATCTGACATTTGTCTTACTTCTCACTAGGTTTTGGGTTTTGAAATGCTAAATCAAAGACAGTCAGGCCCAGGCTTATGGAGGTAAACATGTGCAAATGTCCCTACATGATGCTGGAGCATGGTCAGTGCCTTACAGCGCTTCCAGTTTGGCTTCTAAACTAGAAATGTGTTACAGAAGTTAAACAAAGGGTGTTTGCTTACGGTCTAGCACTGGCTCCTTTTTGGCCCATCTTAATGGCACATCTTTAATAAATATTTATAGAGGGCACAGGGGGATATTAAAAAACATGACATGCTAAGATGGACTTTATTCCCAAGGAGATAGAGATCTATGTAGAGTTAGCGAAGGAAGAGAGGTGAGAGGATGGAGGCGAAGCAGTGATTTGTTTGGCGACGGAAGGCCAGCGGATGACTTTTGCAAGGACATGTTTGATAGACGTCTGTTACACGGCCTATGTAAGCAATGAATGCCGCAACCCTAAGGGCAACACAAGGACTGTTTTCTTGTGGAAGAGCACTGAATAAAACATCTGGCGATATAGGAGTATAAGCATACAGTTCATGTATGCATTTATTTAAAGAGAAATACAGCATTTCTAGATTTCCTTGAGCTTTTAAAAACATTCAGCAGCACTAATGTCATCATCACAAATGTGTCAAACTACAGAAAGAAAAAAAAACACAGCAAGCAGGTAGCATATAAATAATTCATCAAGTTTACATTGGTTTTTCTTTTTCTTTTTTTTTTAAATTCATTATTTAAGCAGAAAGATATTGTTCCCAGTAGAGGTTTTACCGAATAGTCGACTCTACTGCTGTACTGTGAGGCTTAAAGCAGAAGGTCGACTAGTCCCCGGCCCGATCACGTGACAATAACAACACGGACGCTTCCGAGAAGACAGGTGAGGAAAGGTCCAAATCCGGTCAGTTAGAGCTAGAGCCGCATATTAGTGTCAGACTGATGGTGTTTATGTTGTTGACATTGGCTACAGACGACTGTTGTCCATATGCAAGCTTCAGTAAACTTGGAGAAAAGCCTCTATAGCTTCCTTTGTGTGACAACATGTATTCAGGTCAAGAAAACAGATTTCATTGTTGCAAATCTTTACTTTCTACTGTGTTTTTATGTGTGACGCCATCGACTAGTCGACGTCGACTTTCGAGTTCAAAAAAATCGGAAGTCTTTCAACCCCTAGCTCCCACTGGGGAATGCATGCCTTGTATAAAACAAAGAGGTCTGTACCAACCATTAAAGGTTCACAGTGAGAATTTAATTTAAAAGCATTCTGCAATTTATTTATTACTGTTAACACCCTTGAGTTAAAAGGAGGAGTTACCCATTCTTATCCAGTGCAGTAAAATTCATCAACCTCCCCCTGCTCTGCTAGCTGTCCGTTCTGTGTGCGCTGGATCTATAAATAAGATTAAGGTGCCTACAAGCAACAGTCAAGGCAACGATGCTAATGTGCATTAGAGATGGCCATGAACTGGCCGAAGAGTACAAGGTCAGGCAAAGCTGAACGAAAAAAAGGATGGTTATAATCGAGGAAGGGATGGGAGCTGCATCAGCATCTTGAAGATATTCTAGCATTGGCGTTTTCTCTGTCTCTGCTCGACTATTGTTTCTTTAATTTTATTTATTTTTTGCTAAGTTTGTTGTTGCAGTCTTAGCTGGAATGGTGGCAGCTGTTGGTCGGTGATTTGTCGGTGTCGTTGCCTCCATGAATCTGTAGGATGAGAATCTATTTCAGATACTAGATTCAAATAGGCAAAGTAGTGTTTACTTTAGTTGACTTTAGTTTCCTTTATACTGATAAACATGTGGTCAGTCAAACTGTACACTCAAAAAAATGCTGTTTTAGGAATATTCTGGGTTTTCATTTAAAAGATGCCGTGTCTGAGCTGATGGTGGTTTGGAGTACAGTGTCGGACTTTTACACACAAACAAACAAACCAACCAAAAAAGGTGTCGACGCAGCAGGTTTTCCATATATAGGATAAGAACTGCAGTAGCACGCCGAACCTGAAGTCAAACCACACCTTTAATGAGACACTAAATGTGCAGAGACGAGCAGAGTGTAACTTTAATGATGTGCATGATTCAGAGTTTTTCTCGTGTGCCTGTCTTCCAGAAGCACCCTTGACTCGGGACACTCTGCTCTTATTAGGGGGAAAAATGTTACACTGCACTCTTTATTTTGTACTCCTTGCACAAGTCTCGTCTCTGCACTTGCTTGAAACAGACTGAAATTAAAATGGGTAATTTCTTTTTTTTTTTTCAAAGAACTGAAACGTGTAAATAGATTGATTCTTTCCTTTGTAGAGACAGAGAAAGATTCCAATCCTGTTGCATATATTTTTGCTTGCTTACATATTCAGTAGTCAATTTAATCCTCTCATTATGATCTCATTATGATGCATATTAACAGATGTATCAGGGTCTATTAAATCATCTTTTAAGCCTTTAAACCGTATGGATTACTTAAACAGGATGTGACCTGTGAGACTGCCAACCTTAAAAACACACTCTGCTCCTTTCTTTAATGCAGTCCATATTGTCGCACAGTCTGAAGCAGCTACGGTTTTTGAGACTTCCACAGCACCGTTGTGGCATTTAACGGCACTTATTATGACCCTGCAAGATTCATTAAAATTAAGATGCAACTCTGACTGTGTTCGACATCTGCTTCACATATAAGATTCAGTCCCATGTCGCAAACCCCCGGGGATACTCTCTCCCTCGATGCGAAGGAGACGTTTGACCGTTAGAGATGGATTAATTAAGGCCTTTGCGCCGCAACATCCAAGCTTAAATAACACCTAATTTTCATAATTGAGGATTTTAATATATTGTCTCCACTGTTATTGCTGACAGGTGATGCATGCTTGTTCGGGCTTCGAGTCTCTAGGCTCTCCCAGGCGCTTTCCCTTGGGTTATCTCTTCTACTATTTCCCTTATCTCAAGAACCCATTACTAAAGCAGTCTGTAGGCCACCAGACAATCACCGTTTACAATATTTTTGTCCCTCTCAAAGCTGATGACGTTTCAAACTTTCAACACTAATAACGCAGTTTGTAATTTTCACGAAGAGATGTACTGTGTGCCCTTGTTTAGACGATCGCACAAATCTCCTCAGTAAGCTCTGGAACAGGTATGAGGAGCAGATTGACAGAACCAGCAGATTAGCGGTTTATCTGAGATCTTCTGAAGGGATTTTCCCTCCCCAATACGCTCTCTCTTGTAGTGGAAGTCTCAGCTTGGTCATTAATCAAATCATATCAGTGAAGTGTCACAAAAGTTTGCTGAAGCTAAATGCAACTCATCCATCACGTCACTGAAAGGCTTCATATGTAAGGGACGCGGACATTTTTCTTCTCCATCCCTTGTCGGCGGGGATATGATCTATATGCAAAGTCTGGTCCTCCTCACACTTGATTAGTTTGTGGGGTCCTCCACAAGGAGACAGAGAGGGAACCAGTGAGGGGTACCAGTGGAATGTAGAGGATAGGTGGCAACAGAGGAAAGAGCGAGGAGGAGAGGATGGGAGGGAGACGGGGAAAGGAAGACGGATGGAGGGATGATGGGGAGATTGGGTTACTTGCAGATAACATCTCACTGTGATAGATTCTTGTGGAGACTAAATTAGGCTCATGGGCTGAGAGGGAATCAGTCTAAGCCCTGAGTGACAGGCAAGGAGAATGCTTATCAATGACTGGTGAGGGGAAATTGGACATCTCCTGAATGGGCCCATGATAAAGCTGCTCATTTGTGTGCGTTTCTTGAACGGCGTGCGGCGCGGTAATCGATAATTCTTTTACATCAATTCAAAACGCGCCATTTCCTTCTTTGTGTAATCTGTAAGTAGGCTGACATACATATTAGTCTGACCATTATAGCTGCACTTTAAAAAATGAGCTGCAGACCCCTGCGGGCTCATAGAGCCTGAGGGCATAATGTTTTATCTCCTGAGGTTGGGCAAAAGATTTATAGTTCGTTTGTAGCTTACTAAACTTTCCTGAAGTTACTATGCTTTAGGTACGATGAGAAAAGCAATACTGCTCTGTACGGGAAATAGGAAGCAACACTTGCAGACAATTAACTTGGCACACAAATACGCTTTTTCCTCAAAGGCAGTTTGACGGCATCGCCCAATATCGAATCAGTTATTTCTGTTACAACAGGCAAAGAACAATCTCCCAGCCAGGAAAACATGTTCTACGTAGACACCAACACTTGCTGATACATGGCCATTTACGTCAGGGGTTGGGGTTATTATCAGCAAGAAAAAGCAAAACTAGCTAGTGTGGAGTCTAGAAGAAAACGAAGCAGCAGCTGTCTCTTTGCACTGTGGTCCTCGACAGAAGTGCAGAATAAACATGTGCAGTGAACCGGCAATGGATGGCCACAGAGAAATCCTGATTTTGACCTTCTCAACTAGGTCCTCAGTGACGGACAGGCATGCCAACTGACTGGGGCCTGGGGCTCTGCGACAGCAATGCTTGTGGTAACGGTGGATGGTGTGCTGTTGCGAATATCCACTGATTGTGATAAGTTTTATTCTACAAATGTTTAACCTTGTTGCAAACTAGCTATGTATTTCTGACATGTATAGTGAGCTACTGTACATATTGACGAGGTGACAAGAAAGTCACTGTGTTTTTTTTCCTCCAAGTGCACGTTCACCACTTCTCTCTGTCTGTGCTGGATTTGAAAGCTCCAACCAGATGCCTGAAGAAAATAAATAGCTGTACCTGTATGTTTTATGTGTGTGTGTGTGTGAATGTGTGTGTGCGCGTGACAGGCTTTGTGCGTGTGAGCAGTGACGCATTCAGGGTTAAGAGGGACATTAGTGAAAATGATTTTGACATCCCATCAGGGTTAGAAATTTCCCAGTCCTTCACCTCGTTCATTCATCTCTATCTGTATATCTCTCCTACAGTTATTCAGTCTTGACTTTGCTCTCTATATTTTGTGTGAGCATCTATTTAACTTGGAAATAGGGTTATTTTTAAGTGCTATCCGGCGTGTCTCAGGGCCCTGAGGTAAGATCAGCATCGTAAAGAACATAAAAGGCACAAGCTCGTATTTGACAGAAACGCCGACTTTATTTTTGAGCAACTAAAAATCATTTGGGTTTGCTGAAATTGGATTTCCTCCTCTTTCTAATGTGAGACATTAAGCTAAAGCAGCCATTACAGAGCTCTTTGATATCTGCTTTATGTTTTCCTAAAAAGTAATATTAAATAACTGTAATGTTAGAACATGTGTTTTTAAACCTTAATGATTAGATGTGTTTGGGTACAGGGCACAGTTATCTGAAAACGTACATCCCATAGAAATAGTTGGCTTAACTCAAACAAATGACATGAAAGAAAATATTTTCCTACCTTCAAAAAAACAATAAGTACATTTATCACACTTTCAGGTTTTCAGATTAGTTATCAATGATTAGAACCTCTTTACTGAGTGACAGGTGGTACGTGGATCTAAATTTAAACCTCCAACGTATAGAGTGAATCTGGTGATGTCCTTGCTAGAAAGGTTTGTCGTGTCCTTGTGTCCTCGTGCCAAGACCTGAAGGCGGCTGTAGCTCAGTAGGTAGAGCGGGTTGTCTACGAACCAGAGGGTTAGCGGTTTGATCCCCGGAATGTGCCACATGCTGAAGTGTCCTTGAGCAAGACACTGAACCCCCAGTTGCTCTCAGTGTGTGGCACTGGTGTGTGAATGTGTGTGTGCTTGTGTGAGCGAATGGGTAGATGTGTCTGTGACTGTAAAGCACTTTGAGTTCCAATAGGTAGAAAAGCGCTATAAAAAAGCAAGGCCATTTACCATTTAAAGAGCCTCTGCAACATAGACTGTATATAAATATGGACAATGCATCCCCACTTCCTTGCTTTGGTCAAATTGACAGTATTTTCCCAGGGATACAGGCCAGGGAACCAGAGTCTGCGTAGTATGGTCCGAGAGTAGAGCCAAGCTGAGCTGCAATATCGATGACTCGACCACACTTCCTCAAGACTCACTCAGGTTTTCATTTAATTAATACTACACTCTGCTCTACCTCCACCGGTTGCAATGAATTGTTGGATTATACACTGTACTAATACATTTATTTTTTTCCTACTCTCACGGAGCGGTTGGCATGGCAACTGGTATTCATCATGATGTCGCATGCTGTTTCTATAGTGTCCTATAACTAAAGCGAAACTTCTTAAAAAGTGGACACTTGAGTATGCATCAGTATTATATTGACCACCTAAAGTGACAGAATATGACAAATAAAAAATGTATTTTAGTGTTTTAGTTCCATCCACTAACATGGGGGGGCTCTACTTGCCTTGGCTTCACTTTTGAGGAGCTGTTCCACCGTCCATCTTTATACAGGCTATGGTTGAGAGCCACAGGTGATAGATTTCTTTGACTCTGGCAACAGATTTAAAAAGATATGTAAATTACTGAAAAAAAAAAACAAAAAAAAAAACAACAAGTCAAAAAACTTAAGGAAAGGCAACTGGACTTGTACACTTGTTTTACCAGTGTAGTTCCATCAGAAACTTGCTTGACTAGTGTCTGTTAATGTTTAGATACTCACCTGTCATTACGGGGGACTGTTAGTATCTGGTTGTTACCTGCCAGGGTCCAGTTGCCTTTTTTTTAACGTTTTGGGATACACCATGACCTGGATAACTGAGAACACTCACAGACATTCTACTGTAAGGAAACTCATCTACCGTTGGCACTGATTTCCCATGTCTGTTAACGTGGCCAGGATGGGCTGCCCCAACGATTTCAGCCAGGGTTAACACCATTTGATGCAAACAAAATCTCCCCAACAACCCTTCAATCTGTCCGTATTCTTGGTGTCAAGAAGCATACATCAGCTATCCAACAGAGATTTCGTAAAGGGCATAGGTAGTCCAAAGCAAAATCACAGTGAACATATAGTTAACATCTGGAACAATGTCTCTAACCAGAGAAAATCCAAGAAAGAGATGTTTGGCCGCAGTAACAATAGACATGTTTTGCTCAGCTGTGAAGCATTGAGGTGAAAATGCTATGGTTAGGGTTGCTTCACCGCCTGAGGGACTGCACAGTTTACAGTCAATGAGTCAGAGATGAATTCTGCATCATATACGCAGGGGCTTGAAGTTAACATGAAACTCTGAATCCAAAAGTCGAAGCTGAACTGGAAGTGAACCTTTCAACAAGATAATGATTTTAAGCATACTAGCAAATCAGTCGAGGAATTGCTCGAAAAGAAGAAATAGACTTGAATCACACAGAAATAGGGGGGGATTTGAAACAGCTTAAACATCTTGCAACCGAAGGACCTTTGGATGAAAGAGTCAAAGATTTATGGACAATTATGCGAAATGCTTACAAGAAATAATTTCTGCTAAAGAGGGCGATAGCAGCCTGTGAGGCCAAGGGTGCTCAGTTTTTCCAGTGACAAATACATTGGTTGATATTTTTGTTAAATCAGCGCCTGACAAAACTCATTTTCTTTGTGGATGTGTGATCACCTTGATCTGTAGGCACTGTTTCAAAGAGGATGGAACATTTGCTTATCCAAATATGTAAAAAAGGAAGATAAAAAGGCAACAATTTTCCCCCGGTGTGCATATATATATATATATATATATTTTAATTTTTTTTTCTCCACACGACTATTTGCCCTTATGCATTAATGTGGATCGGCATGAACGGTATACAAAGTAGTGCTTGGTGTGACTAGGAGCATAATGGGAATTGATTTATCATGCTATACAAATACGCAGCATAGATAAATGATAAAGCGGATTCACGGCGCATATTTGTCCCGAGGGAATTCACTTCTCTTCTGTCACAGACATATTAATCATCTCAGGAGGGAGAGTGACAGCATGATAGTTTCATGAATTAATAAAGCTCTTGCTATACAACAAAGCCTTCCGGTTAATCCAAATAAGGTCATAACTCAGTTGCATTTGTTTGCGAGAAGTCGCACATGTACTACACGCTCCACACACAAAAATAAGGCTGCTCTGTTGCAGCATTTTTCATTGAGGAGATACAACAGTGTTAATACTTATTATTCAGAAACAGTGGGGAAGGTGTCGAGCTCAGCAGTCTGCCCATTTTTTAATAAACAGCACACTGCTGAGCTAAATCATATCATAGCAACTGTGTGTGTGTGTATCTTTCAGTGCGTGTATTTGGATGAAAGAAACACAGCAAGCGGGAACAAAATAATTCATGTTTTTAATATGTAAAGTGAAATAATTAGATTGCACAATTAGATTTATGTTTTAGTGGATTAAGGATATTAGCACATCTTTAATTTTAAATGGTACGCCCTGAACTTTGAGCACCAAGTTTCTTGTGCTACCGGGAAGGAGCAGCAAGAACAAATGATGAAACACTTCATTTGCAATTGTTCCCACAGACAGAGGCGCTGAGCTGCACTCTGCAAGGTGAGGGGGAGACGGTGAAATTCTGAACTCATTTAACTTGGTAAAAAAAAAAAGAAAAGAAGAAGAAGAAGTGTACTTTTCAAGACCTTAAAAGACCTTCCCTTCTTACTAGTGCATGAGGAGACGCATCTAAACGGTGGCTTGCCTGACGAGAATTTTCACATCACTGGCTCACTTGGCCGGAATACCGAAACGACAAGCGGATAACATCATTCATTACAACACAGACAACACATCAGGGCGACACGCAGAACGACACAGTCAGGACATGACAGGGAGTGCGACAACACGACAGAAGTACAGTTTCAGGCTGAACTGGCACAGACAAATGTTTTGTCGGGTGAGCAATTTGTCCCAGCTGTACAGCGGTTCAAAGTTGAATAGACTTAGACAAATGTTTTGTCGCATGTAGTCGACACAGACTGTGCGCATGTGGGCATAATTATGGCACAGATGGGACCTCATGGGCCCCAGTAGGCCCAAAAATGTTGAACTGTGTAGCTGGGTTATTACACAGATCAGGCATAACATTATGACCACTGACGAGATGTGAATAACATTGACCAGCTTGTGACAATACAATGTTCTGCTGGAAACTTTTGGACCTGGCATTCATGTGGATGTTACTTAGACATGTACACACTGACACAGGCACACACACAAAAACGGTTTAGGAACAACATGAAGAACAGCACAAGTATCTGTGGAATAAACTAGAACAAGCCTGATCCACAGAGGCCCCTCCCTTCAACCCATAGGACCCAAAGGACCCCCACTAACAACATTCTGCTGACAGACAATCAGCAGACCACAGGACACCCTCAGAAGGCCCATGTCCATTCTCTGATGAGTCACAACTGTTTTGGAGGCACAAGGGAGACCTACACAATATTAGGAAGGTGGTCATAATGTTATGCCTGATCGGTGTACATAGTCAATATTAGATTGGTTTCTATGGCAGTTGTAGAGAAGCAAACATGGCCTTCTTGGAATCAATCACTGATCAGCCATAACATTATGACATATATCATAATCACCAGTCAAGTCAATAACACTGACTAGCTCATTGTCATGGCATCTGTCAGTGGTCGAGATACTGTATATCAGACAGCATGTGAATATTTTGTCCTCAAATTGATTTGCTGGAAAAAAAAATGTCCATGGCTAGATGGCTCTTCAGCACCATTCAAAAGTGGTCCAGGGAAGGACAGGGTCACGGGCAGCCAACGCTCAATGATGCACGCTGGCAGCGAAGGCTGGCCTGTGTGGTCTAATCCAACAGACCAGCTAATGTACCTCAAACTGCTGAAAAGACTTTGCTGGTTCTGATGAAAAGTTGCACAGTGCATCATAATTTGTTTTGTATAGGGCAGTGGAGCAGCAAACCAGTCAGAATGGCCATGCTAGTTCCTACTATGCGCAGGTGAGCATCAGAACTGGACCACAGAGCAATGGAAGAAGGTGGTCTGGTCTAATGTCTCATATTTTCTTGTACATCTTACAGTTGGCCAGGTACGTGTACATTGCTTAAGTAGCTGGGTAACATATGGCACCAGGATTGCTTTGTCTACACCAGTGACCAGGTAGGTAGGTATCAGAGTAACATCAACATAAATGCCAGGACCCAGCTTTCCCAGAACAACATTAAACCGTATTAAGACAGTCATTGTTATTCACTACACCAATTGGTGGTTTTAATGTTGTGGCTCGTCGGTGTACATACCAGTTATGTCCTCCAACTATAAAGTTGTTGAATATTCATTATGGAAAGAACAAATGACCTCCAACACCACTGGGCAAAGGTGACACAGGCAGCAAACAAACCATTATAATTCATCCAGATACATTTTAAGTCGTCAGTCTCAGGAGAATAAAGCCTATTATTTATTCAATATTTATTCAGAGTTATCAAAGAGATAAAGAAAGCTGCGCATCTGAACTACCGCCCTGTTTCAAAAATTACTAGTTTGCTTCTAAATATCTCTAAGAAATGTAAGGAACAAAGGGTCAAAATGTTGAGAGATGTGTGTAGTTTTTCTAATGACTAATTCTAAGTGCTCTACTTACGCAGATTTGTTTCCGCAGAAGACAAACCTAATAATCAGAAACACGTTTTTCCTCAGAACACATATTTATGTTGCCACAGGCAGTCCATAAGGTTACCACTGTGTTCTCTGTCTTTTGATAAGCATATACTGTGGACTGTTTCTGGTTCTCTGACTTTCTTAAAACCTGTAAATCACGTTTTCTAGAGTGCAAATGAGAAGTTTGCCTTCCTCCACATTAATAATTGAAACTGCTAATTTTAATTAATTTAGGACGTTATGTATTTTGTCAAGGTGTTAGCTGAGTGGAAGAAGTCATTTAAAAGGCACACTGGTTTAATTATTTGTAACAGCCACATTTTCACTTATTACAATGATTCTACTTGTTAAAATCCCCCCCAAAAATAATTTTCACGCAAGTCCTTAAATTAGACAAAGAGAACTCAGTTAACGAAATGAAAATAATAATAATAATAATAATACTTGTGTGTTTATTCGGGAAAATGAGCAAATATTAGATATTTGTAAATTGCAATGGTAAGTACACTTCTAGGATTGCAAGTTAATTTCAAGGTAAAATTAGAGTCCATTTGTTCAGAAGTGTTTCCAGTCTAAGTGATGAGCTGTAGGTGTTATTAGTGATCTGTTTAATTTAGAAAATCGGATTCGTCACAGTCTGATCTTCATGTTTGTGGAAGTGTATGATGGCACGGACGAAGGAGCTTTCTGATAACCTCAGAAAAAGAGTTTTTGTTGATCATCAGATTAGAAAAGGTTACAAAACTATCTCCTGTCAGACAGACTGTGAACAAATGGAGGAGACTGAAGAAGACTGCTACCCTCCACAGGAGTGGTCAACCAACAAAGATCACTCCAAAAGCAAGATTAGTGACGTCCGAGACATCACTAATGAACGGTAACTTTGAAGCATCTAAAGGCCTCTCTCACACTGGCTAATGCTAATGTTTATGAATCCACTGTCAGGAGAACACTGAACAACATTTCTGCCCACCTGCAATTTGCAAAATGTCATGTGGACAAGCCAGAAGACTACTGGTAAAATGTTTTGTGGATGGATAAGACCAAAGTAGAAATATTTTATGTAATGAGAGGCGTCATGTTTGGAGATGAAAGACACCGTATTCCAGCATCTGAACCTCATCACGTCTGTGAAACATGGATGGGATAATGTCCTTGTTTGGGCCTGTTTAGCTGCTTCTGTTGCCATCACTGATGGACCAATGAATTCGGAATTATACCAGCAAATTCTAAAAGGAAACGTCAGGACATCTGTCTGAGAAACTGGGTCATGTAGCAAGACAACGACCCTGAGCAAACAAGACCTTCTACAAAAGAATGGTTCAAGAGGAACAAAATGTTTTAGAAATGTCCAAGTAAGAAATGTTGTGGAAGGACCTGGAGCATGTGAAGAAACCCACCAACATCAAAGCTGAAGCGGTTCTGTACTGAGGAATGGACTGAAATGTCACCCAGCCGCTGTAGACGACTGATCAGCATTTACTGGAAACGTTTAGTTGACGTTATTGCTGCACAAGGGGGGTCACACCAGATACTGAAAACAGGGTTAACAAACTCAATGTACAAATATATGCGCAAGTATAATATCTTTAATCTTTTATCTTTTTCATTTCTTTGACTGGGTTCTCTTTGTCTACTTTCAGGACTTACGGGAAAAGCTGCAGAAGGTTTTGCGTCACTTTTACGCAGAAATGTCCCACATTTTTGATTGCAGTCAAAAATTTGTCCAAATGACACAACTGCTGTAGATTTTTCAGTTTTACACGCATGAGTCATGCATGAATGGGATTCAGCTCTGACTACAATTTTAATCGCACTTACTTTCATAAGCTCCCTCCTGAAATGTTTCAGACTTACAGTAATTCCTTGGAATTAAAAGGGGGAATAAAGCTTATCACAGAAGAATATTAGCTAACAACGGATTGTCTGAATGACATGACCACAGAGAGAGCAGGGGTTCGACTGTTCTCTCTCACACGATGTGTAACCTTAGCAATAATTCTTAGCAACACCATGGCAACAGCATAAAAGCTGGACTCCCGCTATCTCACACACAAGCAGGGGGTCTCTTGACAGAGAAAGTAGCATTTAGTAAGCTCAGAGAGGATGTGGCATGCTAATCCCTCCAGGGTCTGCAACATCTGCTTAATACTGACCCATGTCCCGATACACTGGCAGCAGCCTCCGCCATAACATCTGTTTAAAGGTGACCCTGACCCCTGCGTAGCACCTGGGTGCAAAGTTGTACCTCTCTCTCGACATAGATCATTACCTCTGGCCAAACCAGAGGGGGTACTGTGGGTGAACAGAGGAGCATGTAGAGTCAGAGCTCGGTGAAAAACACCTGGTTCGTTGCGACCTCTTCGTAACCTCTGATAAAGTTACAACTTTTTCAGTCCTTTTTCTTTGTTTCTGCTCGGTGCTGTCTGTCTGACATGTCTCGGTGCAAGGTAAAATTATCGATATAGCTTTGATAGCTCTGAGTCATATTTTTGAAACTATGCTTTCTTTATAGGCTACAGATTTGCATTTCCGTCACACGGAAAAATAAACCGGTGATGTATGAAATGTGTTTCTGAAAATATGGAGAAGTCACAATGCAAACTAATGCACAACTAATGTTGATAATGCAATAGAAAAGGAGGCAACGTCTAGCTGAGAAGGCAAAAATAACCACGATAGCGAGTTGATTAAGTTAATTTAGGACATGAGAAATGGTAATGGAAAAACTGATGAGGCCTGAATATATAAAAAAAAGTCTTCTGAAACATCTGCTCAAGAAATAGATAGATAGCAGAATCTTATCTATGGTTTTATTAGACTCAAGCTACATGAGTCAAGATATTGTCTTGGCTCCAGTTGAGTACATTGACAGCAGTACTGTGTCAGTCAGAGACCGGGAAGTGACCATGTGTAGGGAATTGTTACGGTTTTGAATTGGCAGAAAAGGCTCTGCTGTGGGAGTTATTAATAAATCAGGGCAAAGGTTTTGCTGAGAGAGCTAATCCTCCAAATACTGAACCATTGCTCCCCGTGTCAGTACCTAAGCATGAGAGGCTCCAAGCATGTTGCAATTCCATGTGAACGCCCACAAAGCTTGATAACTCAATATATTGATTTCTCTGATGAATCCGCAGCAATATGCTATCAGCAACTTACAAGATGCTAGTGTACAGTAGATTATGCATGTTTTATGTAAGCCAACCTTCTCCTCACTTAACCAATTAGCAATTAGCATTCATAAACCCCCAGTTTTTAATGGGAACCTGCTAAACCCTAGCAACACACCTGAACGAATATGATTGGCTGTAGAGTGGCTCACTCACTTCTCAGCTTCATCTAAGGTTACATGTCACTCATGACATTGTTCAGAAACTGTATCCTGCAGTATGTCAGAACACTTGGTTCTGTTATAATGACTCGTGTTTGTTCATATCACACGGGGGAGAACAAAGACGAGAGAAATCAATGGAGAATGGCTGCTCCTGCCAAAGCAAGAAGAAGCAACACTTTTGGTCTCTGCTTTCAGCAATTACATAACACATGCTGCCAGAGCTTATGCTAAGTGGCCTCTGTTTTTATCTCCACTATATATGTGTGCACAAAACAGGCTACAAACAAAAAGAGTATAATCTCTTCTAACTGTGATAACTCTGCAGCCATTTAATGAGGCGCCACCACTCACGCCACCAAAGCGCACACATCCTAACCACAGTGCTTTCTCATCATTTGGAGCTGTGCCCTAAAATGCGCAGCCTACAATGGACAGACCCGGGGCCTTTTTATATCTTCCATTAGCTGTGCAGCAGATATAAATTAGCAGTATCACTGCAGCCACGGCAGCATCCAGCCAGAGGCAGACTAATGCTTTGCAATCCTCCATAAAGCTCACATTCCACCATGATATACTCCTACTACGCTGCTGTCTCACATAAAATGAGCTTCTTTGGACAGACATACAGTGATGTTTTGGCTCTGTGCTGTTATTACTTTAGATGTGAAACAGCACAGCTGCTATTAGTTTCATGTCCAGACTGTCCAGACTTTAATGGATATGTTCTCCCTCATGAAATGAGTGTTGGAAAACTTCTGGCACATTTTATCAACTTTCCACACAGCTTGTGCAGCGTTTCTTTTTTTATTTTTCTCTGCCACAAAATAATCTTTGTTTAACTTCTCTAAAATCACAGGGGTTTCAATTCAGTGTGGAAAATAAACTCCAGGAACATGCCATGTTTTCACAGGGGCTGATGAAAAATATGCTGAATGTGAAACCGCACTCACAGAAACCGGTTGATCTGAGGCAAGCCAATATCAGCAGAGCGCAAGGCGAGAGATGACATGCAACAAAAGTTCCCGAGAGGAGCTCACCTGGGAAGAACCTTAGTGTGCTTTTAAGCGCCGGGACATCTTTTTTTGCTCAGGGCTCAGACATTTTCATGGACGGCAAAACAAACTAAAATGTTAATCTAAAGACACAACGGTTTGCCATCTACTTATACGTTACACACATTGTTTAGATCCACAGGAGAAGTTTATACTATCTCATTTCTCCCAGTTTTTACTAAACACAAATGCTAAGGTTTGGCTGTGAGTGAGAAACCTACTTCTACCAATTTTTTGACAGTTATGGTATCTTATCAACCCGCAACTCACAAAAGTTGGAACAAGATTATTAATGTTATGACTTCAATCAATAATCTGAGTAGTTTGTCGCTCTCTGAAGTCAATAACCCAAACTGTTGAAGAAATACCTCAGATACTGCTGTCATTGTCACATAATATTTGGGCTTATTGCTCATGCTCTGTCATCTCTGTCATCAAATCCTGCAGTGTTCAGGGTCTGACAGGTACAATAAAGTTGCGCATTTTCCCTTAAGCCCGACCATTTGAGGCTCGGTGACATTTGACACCGCACCCACTCGCAGAGAGGAGACGCATTATCTTTAAACCACAGTGATTTCATTTTGCTTTCTACACATGTGAAGGAAGCCTATGTTCACAACAAGCCTCTCTGACATGGGGCGCCGTGCCTGTAAACCATCTTGACTGGAGGTCACCTGCATGACCACCTCTGGTCTTTGGCCTGAACTTCACAGAAGTCAAGGAGGTGCTGCTTGAGGATCTCTGCGGCTCGTGTGGGGAAAATTCCCTCAAAGTAAAGCTTGTAGACATCAAAGACCTTTTTTTTCTTTCTGATGGGATCTTCAAGCACAGCAAACAGTTCATACTGTGTGTGTGTGCATGTCTGGGCAATGTGTCCGTGGGGTTGCGGCTACATGTGGTCAGCACAATTACTGAACATCAAAGGCTACTAACATCTCCTCTGTCATCCTCTAAAGTGAAACACCCTGCCAGGTAAAGGGAGATCTGGCTGGACAGGATGGCTTAGAAGAGGAAGGAGAGAAGGAGGGCAAAAAGGGAAATGAAGACGAGTTAAGGGTCCTGCGTTGAAGGCAGGTTCAGGAAACGATTAGGACTGATAGAGGGAGGGAACAGAGTGGCTCCGAGTGAAAGGACTGAAAGAAGTAGATATGTAAGGCCCGTGAATTCACATCATAAAAAAGAGGGGCATATTTGCATATGGAGTGGCTGATACCTTCAAAACAGATCCAGCTCTCGCAGCTGGCAGACTGACAGCACCGGGCAGGTGTGAGACTCGGCACCGTGGCACATTCAAAAAGTGACACTTAACGAGAGTTATGTGTGTGTGCGTGCATGTGTGTGTGTGTGCAGAGGGCACCATTCATCTCAAACAGCCCTTTGTGCTGCAGCCTTCAAAAATAGAGATCAGATCCCTTTCTTTTCCCCGGCACAACTGTCTTCTTGTTTCTAATTGCTGTTCCCACTTCTACAATTTCGCTTCTTTCTCTCCCGGAGTTAAACAGGACAGGAAAGTGCTCCTTTTGAATGAACAGGGAACATTCAGGCAAGTTATATTACAAACACTTGAGGTAGTATCTGAACCGAAGATGGATTTAACTACTTGTTCGTTTATTTTTGGTTTACAGCTTTGTGTGAAAGCGTGAAAAAAACATGTTTTATTTGTTGCTTGGCCACGAGATGAGCTATTATTCCTTCTGTAACAGGCTTGCACAGAAAATCCTACGTGAATGCATCAACAAACACTACGCAGAAATTGGCAACATACTGTATATTTGTGAACTTTCATCAGTTCATTGTAAAATTTCTATATTCTGTCTTGTTCCGGGTCCTTTTGAGCCGTCAAAGGACCCAGAGGCAGTCAGGTTTTACCTTATTATCGAATCACCTCGCAACAAATTTGGATTAGAGGTAATTTATTATTTATAATTCATGTTTGAACAAATGTTGAGCCAAAATCCTTGTTTGTTTTCTTTTTGTGAAAAGAATACAGAATAATGGCTCAGAAACATTCAGTAAAGCCTTTTTTTTTCCACTGAGAAACACACCGACAAATCCAATATTTATCACAGTAAGTAAAAATAACTCGGGGCAAGACAAGAAATGCGAGTTCATAAATCTTGTATTTGAAAAAAAAATAAAATCTAAACCCTAGCTGTAAGGCTTTTGGGTTTAAATGAGTTTAAAGTATTTAATTGTTGCCGTTCTAAAGAGATGAATGTGTTTTATTTAAGAGGAAAGGGCGTTTCTTCTGTAAGATTACTCTTTCACATTCACTTTAACATTACATTTAGGGTGTAATTGGCCCTGAAGCATCACGTTGACAAGTTGTTGAATATAGGCATACAAAAATACAGCGGTGGCTTTGGGTTTTGTGACAGCTCAGTGGACTTTGTTGCACGGTATTTATTCATTGAGCACTGAGTGGCTTCAAAGCCATTGTTGCCTGTCATCCCACCTGTCTCTTCCATCTGTCTAGTTATTCTTCTACCCCATCAAACAAAACCAGAATATGTAATGGAGAAAAAAAATAAACAAAAAAATTCCACCAAATTTGGGAAAGTTTGAACATAACCCCCTGGGGAGCATGATCCCTTTGAAAACCGTTGGCTGGAAAAACCTGCCTGACAACAAGTAAGCATGAACAACATTCATGAAAAATAACATTTTGGGTGAAAACCAGTTGTCTGGTTATCCTCAATCTCCCCGTACCAGTTCAGAAAACTGCCCCGATTGATTGAGTGGTAATTGAGTTTTTCACTGACCCCTCACTTTTCATCAGGAGAAGAATCATACCTCAGCTGCACAAATGCAACCCTCTCCAGGCTGTATTTATTCCTGACAGATGGGCTGATTGCAGCTGCTTTCTTCAGTCTAACATGACACCTTATTGCCATTACTTAATTCCCCCCTCTTAGTCATCATCTTCTGACTCACTGAACGGGCTGGATATACCTCTCTCTCCTGTCTTTCCGGCTCGGTAGCATCCGCGCATTTTCTCAGTCCCCCCCTTTTCATTTCCCTATATCCTTCTTTGTGCGCTCCATCCTCCCTCGCAATTTTTGCACATTCCTTCCTCTTCTGATGCAGCAGGAGCACAAATGATGGTGAGGATTCAAAAGATTTTCACTTTACAGCCTCCAGACACAGTCATACACCGAGCCAATATCTGAAATCTGACCACAAATGCTAAAGGCTTTAACAAGTGAATGCAACTATAATACTTTATATGCTCTGGTGATTCCGATTTAGGGATTTGCAAAATCTAAAGCTACAAGAAGAATTCAGAATTCTATAGCTCTGTACTTGTGGGGGTTATCGTCTTGACTGGAATCGATTAGAGTGAATTATGGAGCATAAGAGTGAGGGTTCATCCATGGGCAGTCACCTCCTCTGTGTTTTGCACGTCCACGTCCTCATTTCACAATGCGCAAGTAACTATCTTCCTGCACCGTTAACTTTAAATAGATTTATTTATTTATTGCCCATGTGTCCCGCAGTGTTGGCACAAGTTGGACCGATGTAGACAGTTTTTTGGCATTTTGAACTGGTGGCACAACCACTGGGTACGAGAGAGATTGCGAATCAATCCACAAGAAGATACACTGATCAGCCACAACATTAAATCCACTAACAGGAGAAGTAAATAACACTGACCATCTTGTGACAATTCAGTGTTCTGCTGGGAGTGTTCAGACCTGGTATTGGTGTGGATGTTACTTAGACATGTACCACCCACCCAGACTGGACCAGGCACTTCCACCCCATAGCAATGACACTCCTTGATGGCAGCAACCATCCCCAGCAGGATGCAGCCTGACACACACACAAAAACGGCTTAACTCAAAAAAACCTGAAGAACAGCACAAGGTGTTGACCTGGCCTCTAAATTCACTAGATCCCAAACTGATCAAGTATCTGTGGGATGATCCGCAGAGACCCCTCCCCTCAACCCATCGGACCCAAAGGCCCCCACTAACAACATTTTGTTGCCAGACACCACAGGACACCCTCAGAAGGCGCATGTCCATTCTCTGATGAATCACAACTGTTTTGGAGGCACAACGGAAGATCTACACAATATTAGGAAGGTGGTCATAATGTTATGCCTGATCGGTGTAAATGGAAGTAGTCATGGAAGTAGTCTTAGGAGGAACTGAACAAAACGTGTGGATATTTTCACAATGACAAAGCAATTGGGAAAGAATAATTATTTTTTATTTTTTATCGACTAAATCAGACTACTGCCACCTGCTGGTATGGAGAGTTATTTCCTCTCAAGCATACCTGTGCTAGCTGGCTGTTGGCTGTAGACTTTGCGGTCGCTGGTCGCTGATTTTGTGTCGTCAGCTTGGTGCATCAATATCAGTTTAAGTGCAAACTATTATTAGAATATGATTGACAATTTACTTTGTTGTCAGGCGGCTAGTAGCCATCACATTGCTTACTTCAGAGCCAACAGACTCACTAGACGAAAACAGTCATTTCACGTCACAGAACAATGCAGAAAAACAACGCAAAGTGTAGTTTACACATAAAACTTCTGCATGTATCCTTTTTTAGATGGGTTTTTAATTATTTAAGATGCCTAACATGTTTTGCTGCTGTCCCTCATGCAACCCCAATTTAAATGAACCAAACCATCTAATTTTTCCCCGCTCTTATAGCCCGCTGCATACTTTTTGCAGGAGTATTGTCGGCTTGCAAAGGCTGTTGACTAACATGGGAAAGGTACCAGACACAGGCGAAAGACTCCGCGTGACAAACTGAATGGCATCGTAAAACTGCTACTACAGAACGCAGACAGGGAGCAAAGACACAACATGAATTATTCTCGTTACTAAAAATTCATGAGCATGTGTCTGCGCAAAGTGTTTTTGCAAGTGTGTGTGTGAGCGTGTATGCATGGACCCTCACGAGGCCAAAGCAGCAGCAGCATTTAAAGTGTATAGTCACTGAGGCTTCCAGGTGGACTAAAAAAATAGAATCAGTCTTATACAGATGTTTTGGCAACTATTTATTCAACAATTTTTCATTTCATACATACGAACCTCTAAATTAAATATAATAAATCCCACAGACAATGGGAGAGAAACACCTCCATTACGGTGCGATATATCAAATCAAGCTCTCTCGGTGCAGCTTGATATGAAACCCCCTTACTTCACCAAGGTACATCAGAAGCCGTACTAACATACGTCTAGCTCTAATCCTGATCTTTACCGAGCTTCACTGTGGACATGTTTGTATTTAGTGAGTGATAGTGCCTTACAACACCTTCCATCTAAACACTGATATACATAAAGATGTGTGTTGCTACAAGGAAAACATTATGATAGAGGACAAAAAGCATCGACCTGCTCACATACCAGAAGCCAAAATTATATTCTGTTAAAACACACCTCTTATCATTCTTGATTATTTGCAGCATATTTCTAATTCTCATTATTTCAAGTCGGTGATCGCATTAAAAAAAACAAAAACAAAAGAACAAAACCGTTTCTTAAGCCTAATACTCCAATGACAGCAAGGTGACAGAGTTACTGAAGAATCACTGAATAATTTTTATTAACATCGTGATAATCTTAAACTCAGCAAATACATGGTGTCAGCATAGAGGGACAAGCAGAGTGAGAAGTGCTCACAGGTCCCCATTCAAAGACAGGAAACAAAATCTAAATGAAATTTATTCCTGAGATGCAAAACAAAAGAAAACAGATATAATAATAATAATAATAAAAATAAAAATAATAAGAAAAACACATCACATGCCATTGTGTCACATGTCATTGTCATCATCATCAGTGTGACAATACAGAGATTGGGCTGATTGATTCTAGTGTCAATATTGCAGAGGAACACAGAAGTGCACTGAAGTCAAACTGTACAGCAAAGACATATGAAGGGGTCAAAGGAGGGGAGACGGGACAGGGACGAGGCCGTGTCACAAGTTAAAACATCAATGCTTGTTGTGAAAGAGTATTTTAGACTGACTCGGTGTGGCCGTTCCTTTCGCATCCATCCCTTTAAAATCAGGGGTTGATATCACGTAGTTAATATGGGCCTCTAATTTCGTGCAATTTGGGACAAGTCAGGCGCACGAATGCGTGTTGTGACCAGATTTCCTCCAGGGACAGCGAAGGCGTCATGAATACACAAAGCATGTATCTGCGTAAGTGGAAAAGCAAAGCCGGAAAGCACAAACAAACCCCGAATATGACTGTCTTTTTGGATTTACATGTCGAGATACACTGAAATCTGGTGATATGAGTTTATTTTTATAAGGTAATAACATGTATAAAGATATCAGTGCATTTAGTCAACACCAACAGGAAAGTGTAGTGTAATAATGTGTTAGCCACGTATAATTTCTCCTGTGGTACTTAAAGGGGAGGAACCTGCAATCTGCAAGTACAACACTGGCCTAAAGCACCCACTCACTTCACCCATTATAAGACACCTTTAATCAAATTTAAAGGTGTTTTTTTATGTGAAAATAAATCTGTGCATTGTTACAAAAACAAAAAAAATGTACAGTGAAAGAGCCCAAACAGTACATGAAAGTTATTTTTTTTTTTCTCTTTGTGTGATTTTGCACTAGGTCTGCGTGTGCCTCTGCCGACACGATAATGGTTCACAAAATTGTGAGCAATTTCACGCCAAAATTACTGCCAGTGTAGCGCTGCTTAATCTGCATAAACGCACAACCTCAGCTGCACCGCTCGCACCTTCGGTTTGAAGAAAGTGGGTTTGTCTGGAGCCAGGAAAACGAGAGGCACACAATCCCAGAAAATGGACTTGTGCCCAGCGAAAATGGCAGCGCAAACTACGTTAACGCCATTACTGTCTTGCTGCCAGAGTGAAATTAGAGGCCCATGAATATTAACCAAACCGATGTATGTTGGAAATCAAGGTGGCAGCATGTTTAAAGCTTAGTTTCAACCGACGGCGGCGAAGAAAGAATTGCAACTAAAGGAAACATGTAACAAAGCTACAGTTGATTTTGTCATACTAAAATAGTGCATGGTGGTGTGTGCCAAGCTGTTAAAATTACAAATTAAACAAGATTCACGTTTGGTCTAACCATTATAAAAAGCCATTTGCAGCAAATTAGCTCATTACTGTCAAGTCAAAACAAATATTTACATGTGGTTTTCCAGAAGGATGAACAAAAAAAAACAAAAAAAAAACACATTTTGCCAAGTTACTAAGGAATATCCATCATATTGGTCAGAGTGCATAATTCAGTAAAATGGCACCTGTTTTGCTTCTAATGCAACTCATCACTTCGGACCTGGTTAATTCTGAGTGTCCATTTAATACAAAAGAGCCCGGCCTGTTCCTCTGGCTTCAACAAAGTCATTTGACCGCTGTCCTATTTTTAAGATGGATACAGAGGCGGAGAGCAACAGAAAAATGTGACTGACACCACCGGATTTAAGACACGATGAGCAAGATGAGATAGAAAAGTAAAAAAAACAACAAAAAATTACATTACATCATTGTGATAAGTGTATCTGAACACACATGTAGTACACAAAGTTTCTAAAAACGCTTTAGTCTGGATCTACAGAAGGTTTGTGGTGACGCTGAATTTAAACCAGTTAAATAGTGGTATACTGAAGTGCACTGAAAGTGTAATACATAGAAACTGTGGCAAAGCTTCTGCGTTTCAAAACCAAATCATTAATATATCTAAAATTCAACATACGACTAAATCCTACATCGGTGGTGAAACTGAGCCGATCGACTTCCCAACTTGTGATTCACTCCAGCGCTGCTCGAGTTGTAACACACAGAGAAAGACCTTACTTTCTGACCTTATTTGCATAATGTTGTAAATTGGACACCGAATTGGAGACAGCTGGGCCCGATATTTTATTGCCCTTGGTAATAATTTGCTCCCTCTTAGTAGATTAGTGCCTTGCCTTTAAGTCTTTAGGTGTTTATCGCTCTTTCACAGGAGAGTAAATCAGCCAAATTCCTGCAAACTGATGAAAGACGAATGCCAGGGACGCGTGAAAGGGAATTAAAGTCGTTTCCTTGGATATGTCATGGCAATCTTAATGTGTGGAAACTTTTGTGTTGGGGAAACTTTTATATTTTTCCAGATTTGTTTGAATGACTCTGTTTTTTCTTGTTTTTTTTTTTGTTTTCTTTTGGTCAAATTTTCGACAACACCAAATCCTTCAGATCTGCAGCACCTTAAAGCATGCCACAAACACAAGAAGCCACTCCGAACCAAATAAAACATGCTAATGTGTATTACCCAAATTTAGTTCTCACACATTATTTACATGCCCAAGAAAAAAAAATACATTTGTTTTAAAGATTATGCAATGAGAAATGGAAAATAAAAAAAAGAAACGCAAATAGATAAGGTGGCTAGTATACAAATTTGAAGGAATACAGGAATTCAGAATTTAACAGCAATTTTCACAATCAACCACATTTTAGCAGACACAATATACAGCAGGGAGCTTAGAACCGTTAAAACCAAAAATATTAGAAACAGTTTTTTTTTTAATATAAAAACATGATTTAGCTTACATTTTCAAAAAGATGCACTGCAGTTGTTATTATTATCATCATATTTTCTTTTTTTTTGTTTTACCAGAATTGAATCAAACACAGCCTTGTCAGCCTTCTGCTGCCCTTTGAACAGAGGAACCATTCCAAAGGCGATCTAGTAGTTGGCAAAGGAACACAGTAACTCATTCAGACATTTTTGTGCTTCTCTATTTGTCTCCAGTTTTTTAGTTTTGGAAAGGAGGCCCCTGCAGATCTACGACCCAGCACTCACGCCATGTCTTTTTTTTTTCCTTTTGTTTTTCTTGCTTGAAGACCCCATAAAATGAAAAAAAAAAAAGGATCAGAAAGGATGTTTGTTGAATAGAAACCGAAATCTGAGGGTGTAAATACAAAAAAAATAAAGTGTAGTTAAGCTGATTTGAATGGTATCTGTATAAAGTTGTAACCACAGACTCTATATAAAAGATGGATGAAGCTTGGGGATCTAAAAAGTGAAGCCAGTGCAGAAGTGTAATGGTCACTAGGTGCTGCCTGCAAAGAATCACTGGCTCCAAGAAAATCCAATTAAAAACCTTTCCCTAAACATTAATAAAAAAAAAAAAATCCCATGAGTCCACAAGTGATGTCATTAGCTAAATTCACTTCTGATCAATGTGCTGGAGGTCTTTCTTAAAATAATTCCATTGTTAAGAAGAAATTAAGCCACAAGTCGTCCTCAGGTTCTTAGTTCTTAGTCGCTCCTCCCCAGCTCCTCACTAACATCCAAACATGGTCATAAAAAAACAAAAAAAAACAAGATAGGACTAGCCAAACGCTAAACTTGAGGCTTCAAAACAAATCAGTGGGCGATATCACTGTGGCTTCATCCATCATCTATATACGGTCAAACTCACAAGAGGCGTCACTCGAGGTTACTGAGGGAAATGAAACTTTGAAACGTGTTCTTGTTTTTGTCTCGTATTAAACACCTAATCGTTCATGTGACATTTCACGGGGTCCTCAAGCCTTTAAATGATCTCACTGTGACATAAACACTAACAAAAATTCTTCATAGTCAAAAGCTAAACTCGTTTCAATACAATTTATACAGCTTTCAGAGAGAGGAGACGGACTCTTCCTGTACATCTGAACCCTTTATGTAAATCACAAACTACCGTACGCTGTCCGGAGGCCGCTGAATATGGTTTTGCTAAACTGCAGTGCCTGGACAGTGCAGAAATTTACAGGTAACAGTACATAGGGACGGCAGATTTAGCGAATGGTTTTTATATACTTGATTGAGTTTACTCAATGGAACGCTTCATCTAGCATCTCTCACATATTTTTGGTGTGTATTCTCTGCTCTAAACAATACCACACTACCCTTTTTTACTCCTACCGTAATAATGAAAATCATATTATACACTTATCCGACAGACCTTGCTACAGTGTTACACAAAACCTTCTTCTTATCTTACAAGGGTCAACGGTTTAATTACAAGTCTATTTAGAGGGGGGATGGGGTCGGGGGAGGTGGATCGTCTAAAAGTACCATATTCAGTGTGATAGACATGTATAAGGCGTAAACAGCACAGATCTTGATTCAAATAAAAAAGACGCAATGCATAATCAAAAGCTGTGAGCTAAGCAATGAAATGATGGTCCAGGTAACCATCTACAAAGCATTTACATTGCTACTGACAGACGATACATGAAGGCATTGACAGAAGTTCAATGGCGTCTGTATTTTTAGGCACCGTGTTGATGTGAGATATGATATGTGTTTGAGGACGTGTGTGAACCAAAGGGGATTCAATATGTGTTTGGGCGTCTGCTTGGTGGGGAAATGGGAGAAGAAGAGAAGGGGTCATGTAAGAAGCAGTCATGGTAGATATACAGATTTCGAGGTGTTTATGCTAAAAGGTGAGAGAAAGGGGGACAACTTCAGCGGCAACAGCAAGCTGCCGATGAGAAACATCTGCCAATACAAAACTAGTAACTAAAAGACAAGATGTGAATAATTGAAATGGACCCAATCAAAGGAAATAAGAGGAAAACACTTAGGGAACTTCTCTGTTTGTGGACTGCCTGCGGGTTCCTCGTTGACACGACTGGGGCAGTGGCCCGAGGTGAAGGAGAAAAGTGGGACACAGAAAGAGAGAATAAGAGATACAGAGATTGAAAGGGGGGGAAAGGAGGGGGGAGAGAGCTGCACTGCTCCCTCTGCAGTCTAAATGAAGTATTCCTTCTTTTCCTCTGCGTGTGCATGGTTGCCCTCAGCGTTGATGATGGCTGTGTCGGCATCGGGCGCATCATCTGCTCCTTTGGCCTCGTTTGTCAAGTATGTTCCTGCGGATGTGAAAAACAAACTTATATCGAGGAAAAACAAACACTGAGCAGCCCTGCATGGTGTTGGCCGCCCGAGGCAAAAAAACACATCTGAAGACATTAGTAATGTTACATTATTCATGTATAGAATGATGAGAAGCTAGGATAGTGTAGCATATGCTATGTAAATAACACAGGGTGTGTAAATCCCTACAGAGGTGCAGCAGAATGGCATCAACAAACAACAGCATTATTGTCAAGGGGAGCAGTCAAGGCTTAAAGCTGCAAATAAGTTCCAAACAATGAGAGGCAGCTTTCAATTTGTAGGAATTAGGGGCATCTAGTAGCACAAATGAAATATAGTATCCAATTTACGCCACCATGTTTTTTAGTCCAGAAAGGAAAAAAACAAACACTGGCTCTAGCTTGGCTCCTTGAATGCCTCTACACCAAAGTGGTTCCACCACAGGCTCTCCTACTCACTTCGAAAAGGAAGAGGTAAGAGAGGGATATATTTAGCTTACTGCAATGTGCAACCTCACCACTAGATGTCACTAAATCCTACACACAGGTGCTTTAACTCAGAGCTTAGTTTCGTAACATCAGTGCTGAAAACTGACCATCAACTTTGAACTTTTGCTTTTTGATCTCCTTTTCTCGCTCTTTAGCAGAGCCCCTCTGATGTGGTATGCCACACATGGTTATTTTCAGAATAAGCTGCTCTGCTTGGAAATTCCAATGTCGATTTTAATTTTATAAGGAAAATTTAAACCATGTTCTGAGTCGCATTAATATCAGAAACTAATATTAATGGGTGTATTTTTCTTTGTGGCACCTATATGTGGTATAAAAACCCTTAATTATTAAAATAACTGTGACAGTGTTATATTACAATGGGTTCAGGGTACTATGCTGAGGGTTTCTACATTATACTTTTTCTTAGGTTATGTTTAAATTATGATAAATTGACACAGAATAAACTATTGAGAATGAGCTATTAGGAGTTTCCCTTTGAAATGCAGCCATGGTCACACATCAGTAATAAATAATTTGATCCTGAAGAAAATGTAAAAATGTGATGATGTGAAGCAAGCTCCTGAGTTATAATGCGGACAATGCCGAAGTGGATTTATGAACATTCATTTGCTTGCATCAGGGTCCCAAGAGAATGAAAATTAATATTCAAAATGAACACAATGACATTTCATGGTGGATTTTGGAAAAAGTTGTAACTTGGGGAAGGACTGTATTCTAGTAGGACGTGCTCCACTACTTCCATGAGCCTTGATAGACCCAGGTCTGGTCCATTGTGGCCTTACCTTTATGCCTGGCCAGGTATCTTCCCAGAACAATGATTAAACACAAGGTGACAAAGACCACTACAGCCACCACTCCGCCGATCAAGGCATGGTCAGTGCCGTGCGGCCCCAGAGCGTTGGGATCTGAAGGGAGACAGAGAGAGAAACAAAGAGAGCAGATGAAAGTGCAGGTCGGTGAGGTGAGGGCAGAGGACCAGCAAAAGACAGACAATACAAAACAGAGCAAGGAGGAAAGAGAAGATTACTTCCAGCTCGTTCCTGCTCTAACGATTTTTCTGAGCCGCTGTCATTGCTCTCTCTTTCACATCAAGCAGTCAGAGCGGAGCTCCCCGAGAATAATAAAAAGTGGGAGAGAGAGAGGAAGAGAGACAGACACCACACTGACACAAAGAGACAGGCAGACACACATTCGCCCTGCAAAATGAAGGAAAAAGAGATTGAAAGAGGAACTCGGGAAAAAAAAGAAGAGAAGTGAATAATTCAGGACCACCCCCACAGTGATGTAGGAGTCCCCAACATGCAAACCGGAGCCGTAGTGGAAGAGTAGCACGCAGTAAATAAATCATCACATGGAAAATCAAAAGGAAAGATCAATCTTTCTCTGTTTCTTGATGAGGATGAATTGTTGTTAGGAAAACGAATTAGGTGTTAGAGAGTCGCTACAGGTCCCCAGCTGTTGGAGAAGAGGGAGAGATGAGAGTAAAGTCATGAAAGAGTGAAGAATCTGCCTGTTCATGCCTCATGCAAAAACTCATCAAAGGGTTCCCTCTCTTTCAACAATAGCTTATTTTCTTTATTCCCAGAGTTACTTTTACAAGTAGGCAGGTTATTCAAGGTAAGACCAAGGACATGACACTGATGGCAAAAAAAAAAGCAGTGACAGCAGTAGGGGAGATGGGTTATGGAGTAGCCTGTATTATTCATATCAGTCCATGACACCTGAGAAATTAGCACACATCTCATTATCCTATTCCAAGTCCAAGTCATGCCATACACAGCCCTGCCACCCAACTCATGATGGCTAAAATATGGCAATGTCAGAGCAGGGGAAGCAGGCATAGAAGGACGAGTTAGACACACAGCACACGTCGTATATTGACACCGTCTCTCTTCAGCATTCTCCTTTTCTTTCTGTGTCCGCCCATGTGGCCAAATTGAACAGCTGGCCTGCTCTCGCTCCATAAGTCTCCGTGGTCTGAGTGACCAGGCCGTCACGCTCCGCCGCCTCCCAGCGGACAAAAACACACACTCGCGCGCGTCCATACACGCGGGCGCGCGGTTTCGCCGTGCTGCAGTTCTGCTTGGTCGGTGGAGCAGAGAGTAGAGGAATGTTCCCCTGGCAGGACCCAGCGGGGCGAGGACTCGGGCGTTTAGTTACACACATGGTTGTGTCTCCTCACCTCTATCCGTCAGGACGGTGAGTGGTTTTTGCTGTCACACACACTCACTGTCTGACTGCTGCACTTCAGTCTGGCTGCTACAACCCAGAGCAGGCATAAACAAGCCACGATCGTACAGTCACAAGCTGCACACTTTGGCCGAGGTATATGCAGGTGTCATGTGTAAGACACTGGGCCGACTGTCCCAAAACTTGTTGCCTTGCTCAGTGTACGGTGAAATAAAGAATTCCAAACACTCATCGATTCCCCACAACATTACTTCAGTAAATACGCTAATTGTGAATTGTTCTATTGCCTCCTCATAGCTCCGACGCTCTGCCAAGCGTAGCATATTTATTGATTTATTTAGTGATTACTTGAGGAGAGCTACGGCATGTGTGAAAATGTTATATGGAGCCCAGAGAGAGCAGCTCAGACTCGCAGATTAATTGTTTCAAGTAACCTGAGTAAAAAAAAATGAATAAAAAATAAGCCATTGCAAGCATAACACACATAAATCTCTGAGAGAAAAGATGGCGGGCACGTTGCTTTGAGGGTAATGTCGGCGCAGTGAACGTGTGGGATGGTTTTTGGTTCCGTCGAGTTGATTTTGACAGTTTTTTCAAAGTGATCACAGTGAGTCCGACAATGTCGCGGGAAACGGGAAGTCAAGACAAATGGAGGAGTGTTTGACATTCAAGATTAGATTTTCAAAGGAGTTTTCCATTAACCGGATGCTCACGCAGTAAAAGAATCACATTGTATATAAAAGAAAAAAAAAAAAAAAGAAGAAGAAGAAAGTTAATCTTCTCTCTTCTTATGAATGCCGTTCTAGTCCAGTGCTGCTCACAGAGGGAGGAAAATACAGTCGCGTACAAAGACACACATAAAAAGGAGAAAAGGAGAGATTGACGGCCGCAAAAAGACTGAAATTTCACTCGGACCAGAAGGGAAAGGGAAGGCAGGAGGAGGACAGGGAGCAAGAGTGGTGAGTTATACATTTTTATGGCTCCAGAACACATTATCTTTTAATAAGGCCAGATACATTCTTCTCGGTGTGATTTAATATGAGAGCGTGGCAGAGCAAACTCTTCTTTTAATATTTATAACACCCTCCTTGTCGCCTGGCCTTGCGAGTCGAGCTTGTTTAATAAATTAAAAGGGGTTCAGGTCTTCTGTGAGCCACTGCTTGGGTGGACAGAACCAAAAGTGTTGCTCATAAACTGCCCCACTGACTTCTCATCTGATCAGTTTCACTGATGCCGGCTCCGTACGGGGTAACTGGGAAAGGAAATGCGATAGCGATGCTGCGGGGCCTTGCAAGAGGTTGTAAAAAGGCTGGAAACTATATCATTAATATTGTTTTATCTGAGAGAGAGAGGCGCGATTAAATAATATCGGCACATTTTTAGCAGGAGTGCGATGCATACTGTATATCAAAATAAAAAGAATGAACATTGATGCATGTGCATTTTTGCCATCATTTAGATGGGATACACAGGAAATGAGGGGAAATTACATGCAGCAAGGATCTGCGAGTCGAGCTGGGGAATCAGCTGCTGAGGCCATCTTATCCTGCGTGGTATGCGCCCCCTAACCATGTGGCCGTTGGGTGACCCCCTGCATCCTCTGGTCCTTGATTGGTTCCAAACACGTGGTATAGAGGAAGGGGAATTATGTGCAGAAGGAAGATTATTAGATCGAGTAAAAGCTCAAATATTCCATCCAGGGCCCAGCTGGAAAGAAATGATGAGCGTACAAGAAAAGCCTGCTGCACCGCTTCAAGTCATTACCAAGCAGCTGGAGATATGTCGCCATCTATCACGTCACACTAAGTAATATAGAATAAGAAGATGTTTTAAATCCATAATAAACTGTTTTAACATGCCTATTAACAAATACAACCTTAATACAGCCTGACCATGCATCTGCAGAACATGACCATCGATGTCTTTATATTTGAAAATGAAAGCTTTGTTTGGTCAGAATCACGTGGCATGAGCATAAGAATAAATAAAGTGAAACATATTTCTTAAACAAATACGATGTCTTAGAGCAGTAAAGCTTTACTAAAAGTTCCAGCTGAGTATATATTCCCTTACACCCACAGCTGACGAATATGTATCTAAGCTAGTTCGCGCTTGCTCCGACAGGGCTACTATATGTTTACCGAATCAACAGACAACACCAGGCGAAAAGCTCTGCGTGCAGCTGAGGTGCCGGAGAACGCTTAAATGGGCAGTTTACTGTGTGTCAAATATGTGTCCTTATCTCATTCCTCAAACACCGCTCACCGCCTGAAGAACGTCGCAGGAGATGTTTGTGTAAAGTACTGTAACAGCCTCTCTGCACTGTCTTTCATCTGACGGCGTCCTCTCTTCTAAGAGCCTCAGCTAATCAGACACAGCGTACTCTAATTCACTGCATCAGCATGCCACTCAAACGCCCTTTCCATACTGCTGCTCAACATGCATATCCGTCTTTCTCGCTCCCCTTTAGGTTAAGATGTGCTCATGTTAATAAATCATCCGCTACAGGGACATTGCATGACTCTGGATTACGCCTTTTCCTTTCTCTGCTTTAAATGGAACTCTTAAGAAGCAATGGTTTTAGTTCAGATCAACAAAGAAGCAGAAGCTAGCTAATGCAGGGGCTTTTAAAGCTGCGGTGTCTTTGTGTCAGTGATGTGGGTCAGGCGGTCTTGAGTGTGTCTGATATCCTTGAACAGAAAATATTAATGTTTGATAAGAGAAATCTAATATCTAACACTTCATTTACTGGGAAACTATTAAAGAGCCTTGTTTCTCTGTCGATGTGTAATTTCCAGGTGTAAGCTTACTGGTATATGCCACAAAAATTGTACACACTGCACCTTTAAAACTTCCGTTTTTTATATATATTTAAATGTGTTACTTTAATTTTCAGCAACTCCTACACAGAGATACGCATCAAATCTGTATTTCACGATGGTGAAGTCTTGGAAAATCAACAACAAATGTTACTGACAGCTGTTCTGTGTGATTGCAGAGAAATTGACAGAAGCGCTATCAGTGGCCATCGGTGTGAGCACATATCAGAGAAAAACTAGATGAAAAACTGGAGTATGCAGAAGCTATAAGCTCTGGACAAAGTGAACCATATTTCCCGCAGACGTACCCTACAGGCAACACTCAACATTTGCAAAACAAAAAACATTTGCAAAACAAAAAACAAACTGTAGATGGGGATGCATGCTTATTAGTACCTTAGCCCCTTGTGGGATGCTAAACAAGTCGAAATTTGCGCAGGCAGGGTGGGTATTTTAATGGCTTGTGCTTTTTGGATTTTTTGGTAAGTGCTGATTGTTTTACAGCCGCCATCAAACTGAGCTGTGGGAAGTAGAGACAGCTGTCTCTCTCTCCTACAGGTAGCAGCACAGGGGGGCAAAACAGCCATTAATAATGACAGCTGTTACAGCTGAGGTAAAGCAGCGTGTTGTTAAACTGTGTGGTTACATACAGTTTTTCAACAACATATTCCTAACTCAAGTGTTTATTCAAGGAACATTTCAAATCTGCGGTTTACGCTGCCCCACAGTCTTGGTGCAGTGTGGTGTGACATCCCAAAGCCACTGTGCAGTAGTCAGTTTAAATGTAGGGAGCTGCATGTATTCTGAGTGCCTCTGGCTAACATTATACTGTAACACATGCCAAATGCTATGGCAAGCATTGACCATTTTATAACTACAGTGTGAAATATGTGTCTCCCTTTTCGAAAAGATTTAGATATGACTTTAATCTAGAGTCCCTCAACAGTCAGATCAGTGGTAATCCCTGCTGTCATCACACCTCGTTGCTTTCATTTTTAGACTTGAACTTTTGAATATCAAGTTTCTTTCTTCTGGAAAATTAAAAAAAAACATTTCTTGAATGTTCCTTTGCTTCTACTTCATTCTTCCTCACATCAGTTCCTGAAGTTGAGTTCATAGAACCATAGTTTCATCCGTAACTATCCTTTCACTATACTCATAGTTGCTGTAACCTTCTCTTCCTCTGTCAATTCGGGTGCTCCCTTTTCAGCTCTAGCAAACCAGTCAATGCTGGTACTGTTGCTACCTTTTAGGCGGTTGAGACGTCTGTGTTAAGTTGACGCAGAGGCTACGCCAACAACAAAGACGCTTATGCAGACCCCAGCCCCTTAGATGATGTGTACCTCCCCAGAAATGTAACTACGTGCTGTGGCTGTGATTGGTCTGCTTTGTAGTAGTGTATTTCTGCTTTAGTATTTCCGGTTGCTTCTCCATCTCCGCAATTTTCAAATTGATTGTTTTGGATCAATAAAGAATCGGTAAAGTTAACTGAGGAAGTTTGGAAATACAGACATTTGTGTGACTCGTGTTTGGCGAAATTTCTGTGAAATTTGGCCGAAAGTTTCAGTCGCCATTGTTGAAAGTGAAGTAGGAAGTAGAAACAAAAATCAGCCCACCTGGCAAAAAAGACACAGCACTGACTAGCGTTTGGGTGGTGTTGTTACAAAGTGAGCCAGACTGACGAACGCACAAGTATAAATGGCTGGCACCGGCATAGGCTACGTGCGTAGGCTACTTCGTCTATGTCCCACAGAGGTATTAACTCCACTTTAGTGCTAGGGCAGGAATACTACCATAGCCACCTCACTAGAAATACTGAGATTTACCTGGTGCTGGTTACCTTAATTGGAATTGTGTGAACTTGTTTGAGAAGTGTTCAAATGTACCAGTGTTTCTGTGTCAGTTTAGTTAGGACACAATGAGCTTTTTCTATAAGACAACTGTAAGACAACTGTAAAACACAGAACATTACGTCATCAATGTGAAGCATTAAGAAATACCCGTTGCTCTGCATTAATTCCTCAGCAGTGATGGTAAGTTAAGTTACAGACAGAACAGAAAGAGCAAACACAAACAGAGAGAACGTAAAGGAGGGAACAGTCGTGAAAAGCGCCTGCAGACTTGTTCAATGAATCAATTATGCTTAACTTTTTTTGGCTGAGGCTGGAAATTTACCAATCTGCATCGTACGCTGGTCGTACTGCCAAGATGAAAGAGTCCCCAGAGACTGCAGCAGAGGGACGGAAGACACACGTGTGTTCACTACTGAATACATTCACCCAAACAAGTGTCAGAATCAGAAAGACAGCAAGGAGGAAACATTACAGAGACCCGTGTCTGTGTGTGTCCTTGCACGTTATCGCTTGCTGGGTCAGAGTGGATTAATTAGATTCTGAAAACAAATTACTTCGGCTAATCATTCAATAGAGCCCACATGTGGACACTGTCTTGAATATTCACCCACCTCCTCTTTTTCTTCTCCGAATGAAACGAAATTGTGGTCAGCAGGGTAACAACGTGAAGTTATAAGCAAAGCGAGATAATTAATCACACGAATTAATTACGTCACATGGAAAAATCCATTTGTTAAAGCAGCGCTACATTTAGCAAAATCCATAACCTCTTCAAAGCCACGATAAAATACGACAAAAGGGAGAAGCAGGAAGATATCATCCACGTTACGCTTGTGGTAACTTAATCATGGCTGCATTGCTGCTGCTTGTAAGATAGTTTCTGTCATAAACTACATCGTGCTGCTGGAATAACCACATAGTGGAAATCACCTACACTAAAAAAGAGCAGCACAAATAGAAGCCAAAAAAAAAGGATGAATTTGAGGGAAGTCACCACAAGCCCGCCAATCTCTTGGGGGAGATGAAGATAGAAAAAATAAAGGACCAAATCATACTTGTCATGTCAACGGACAGCTTTGTGTGTGTGCGAATGCATGAGGCTGCTTCTTCAAGATTGCTCAACGGGTCGTCTTCCTTTGAGATTTAATGAAAAGAAGGGCTATTACATGTAATTCATAACACTAGCCCCAGGATCTAATGATTTTTTTTCTTTTTCTGTTCTACATTTTATTCCAAATTGTTGCTATAATTCTTCCACAAAGCAAGTTAATGTGACAGGTCATCAATAAGCTCGCCCGGCAATAAGTGGAAAGACCTTTGCATTATGTTTTAATTTCTCCTGTGCTTCTCAGCTTTACGGGATAAAAGGGGGGAGGAAGCAGAAAGAAAAAGTGAGAGAAGATGGTCGACAGTGTTGCACATTTAACCGTTTCACCACCCCGGGGATGACGCAACTTGAACCTAGGTTTTCTGAGTTAAACGCGGCAACCAGCCAGCTGCCAGGCATGCTTGCCCTCAAGAAAATATGTGTTTTGCTCATCACAGAGTCTAACCCGTTCCCTTCATTTTTAAAAAATGAGCTCAACAGAAATTGAATAAAGCAGTTGCAAATCCCCCAAGGAGTGAAAATTGTCCCTTTTGTTAGTGAACATTCACAAAAGGTTTGTCCTCAGTCTGAGGCCCCAAGAAAAGGTGAATGTGGGGTTAAAGAGGGAGAAAACGCTTCCTTTTCACTTCAATGTAACATCATTAAAGATTATTGTATAGTATCTTGTATGGATTTTTTATTTTTATTATATAGTTTTTCCTGATTTCTTCTGTTGTGGGATTTCAAGGGTAGAGTTCTAAATGGATGTCCAGATAATTCCATCTTTTACGTGACGCGGTCATGTCTGCTTTGATCGTTTTTTTGTCCCTTTCTGATAAACAGAGCTGAAAAACCTTCTCACCAAAAACAAAAAAAAGCTAAATACATGCAAACTTTTGTCACGCGTGCGAATCTCTCAAAATATTACAAAACAAAACTTATTAAGAGGATGGCTTATCTCCGGCGTTGATTCTTAACAGTAAGACGGTTAATCACAGACATATAAATCAAGTATTTTGGATTAAAAATTCAGTTTTATCCTCTTGGAAAACGAAATTAGTCTGAAAGAATATTTTACATTGCTAATTAATATGTCTACTTCCTCTACTTGCTCTGATTACATTACCTCGGGGGATCTTAACCACTGCTAATTTTATTTATTTCATTCCAGTGTATTACTATTTGTATGCAGCGTTTTGGCCAGCATTCACTTGAAAAAGGGAAAAAAGCTTAAAGGCTAATCCCAACTTTTGAACCCTAACCAATCCCCTGCCTCTCCTCTTGAATTCTTCTCAAGTATGTGTTCACTACTATCAGCTCAAGGAGGAGAGGGAAGAACCCTTTGTATTTAGCATTGGAGTACTACCTACAAAAACATACTGGTCATAGATTCCACCAACAATTAAAATACCAGGTTCAATCTTGAGAAATGGATTTCAGAAAACAATATCTTCCAAACTATGGCACACTTTGATTAAGTAGCTCAAGGTTCTTGGTGCATTTCTTTACTTTTATCTTTATCTCCTCTTGGGGAACAACTACTGGACCTAAGAAAAGAGAAGTTTCACTCTGCAAGTACGTAGACGGGTATTATTTTAGTTCCTCTGTCTTCTCTGCAGGCAGAGACACTAGGCATGAATAATTGCTGTCCTCTCAGCAGTGGACCACCCCCCCTCCCCTTTTTTTTTTTCCCTGCTGCAATATTAGACTACTGGGTCTGGGCTTGGCCACACAAATGCTGATCATGAGAAGTGAATAGTAAATATTTTAAACACGATGGAACCCCTTGTGCACGATTCAACCTTTCAGCTCTGCAAGGTCAAAGCTAATTTGCAAGCCATGGAAAAGCATTTGGCAAATTTGAGAGAACTCAGCGGTGGTGGGGGAGATAATGTATGTGTGTGTGTGTGTGTGTGTGCGCTCATGGAAGGGAAGGTTTGATGACATTACATAGACCTCTGATACTTAGCGAAAGAGTTATTATAGCCATTAAGGCCGGCTGGGCTATTGAAGCAGGGTGAGTGTTGGGCATACCTGCCAGCACTTCATTTATAAAGTGAATCACAGACTGCAGTTATGCATCAGTCCTGCCATTACCCAATAACAAATGAAAAACAGAGGAATCTCCTACATTCCTGTAGACTGGCTACACTCCAAGAAGGTCAACAAGGGCAAAAATTAAAGGAATGGGTTACTGTCAAATTTACATTCCCCATTAGAACCAGTGAGTCTACAACATTAAATATTTATTCACTAATATTCCTGCAAGGATGAATAAATGCTCCCATTAAACGGCACATGATTATATTGGCCACTAATACTCCCTGTCACTGTGTCAGCAAAATTAGACATAAAAAAGCTATTACAGTGATAAAATAACTTCACATTTCATATCTTACAAACACATTTTTGTAAATACTGGGTGTTAAATCCTTTAACTGCTGAAATGAAAACTCATTGCTGTGCAGAAAGGAGAAGTGCTGGCAGTTGTTTTTCAGCTCTGCAGGCAATTTACTCCTGTCATGCAAATACTGTTTCTGTCTTTTTTTAGACCGTCTTTTTGGGATGATACCATGTTGGTGAATTAAACGGTATTTTTGTCATAGCAGTGACAAAGCTGGTGCACCTTGGCTTATTTTGCAAAGCCACTTCCTTATATATATTTCACTAATTATTGACCAGATTTTAATATTATATTAATATTTTACATCATTACAGTATTTTCATTTTATTAATATACATTTATTTAAATTCATATTTAATACAGGATTCATTTTACACCCACTTTAATAAAATCCAAATTTGCAGTCCATGAAACTGACAAGTCGTCCGGCAGCATCACTGTGCTTTGCCATTGGCCAATGGTCGTCATGGCAGCAAACAGGACTTGTTCTCTTGACACTAATACAAAAAATCACAACTTGAGTTTTAATTCTGAAGTGTAAACTTGTGCAATGGTCAAAAGAAAAATCAGCACTCAGAAGCAAAAAAACTCTTTGGAGCTGCCTCAGTGGATGGAACAAGCAATTGAACTATTGATGCCTAAAACATTATTTAGAAAATTCTTAACCGCTTTGATAGAATGATAGCAAAAACAAGAAATACATTTCTTTAAAAAAAAATATATCGTTACTGACTGATTGATTTTCTTTTTATTTATATTTTAGCCAAACAATTTACATTTGAAATGCTGTCGGAATACAGTAGAGCGGGTTATCCACGAATCAGAGGGTTAGCAGTGCTTGTGTGAGCGAATGGGTAGACGTGTCTGTGACTGCAAAGCGCTTTGAGTACCAATAGGTAGAAAGGCACTATAAAAACAAGATCATTTACCGTTAGAATCTGGCGCCTGTGGTGCAGGCTATCAGTCCCGGCAGCTATGTTACATATAGTTATTGGGGATTTATGAAAAAATACCCTTCTGCAGCCTACAGGCGATTACAGAAGTGGTGGAGGGGCTAAAAGAGTAGACTGCAATGCAGGAGAGTGAGCTGTATGTGTATGTGGCGCGAGTTGACTTCCTGAACTCGCTTGCGGGTGTCGCTCCGCGTCCATGATGGAACTAAAATTTTCAGTTAAGATACATTGCTCACAGTCAGGCAGAAACAGGTTCGGGGATGGGACTCGAAGGACGGTTCCAAGTGAGAAGCGGTTCCAAATTGTCAGATCTGATGGAATCGCACGTCTCCGACTTTACTGAGTTGGTTTAGCAATGCTGAGATGGAAACAGAAAAAGAATTCAAAGCGGCCTCATTTTATATATATATATATAAAAAAAAAAATGCTAGTTGTAAATTACGTGTAAAATGATCATTTCAAGTTAAGGTGGAAACACCACTACTATGTACCGAAACATTTTCAGAAGCTGAAATTCCAGGAACTCTTTGTATTTGACACAGTGCTACATGAGAACCACTGTTTCCCAGCTGAGCAGCACGTCAGTTTTCAAGGGTATGAACAGTATGTAATATATTTCAGAGCATTACTGTCACGTATGCAGGATTAGCAGATTTTTTATTTACCTCAGAAAATCGAAATGAAATGTAATCGGGCTACGGCTGGATTAACTTGATCATTAGCTCCATTAGCCATGCAGAAAACTTATCAGGAATGAATAAAAAGGAAGAATGAACCAACAAGCATAATCAAGAACAGCACTGGTACTCTTCTGAATAAAATCTTATCAAAATCCATCTGCAGTGTTCAGAAAAGACACCGATCCATTACTTGAAACTGTTGTACTCTGACATGGAGGATGGAAAGTATCACCTAAGACTGCAAATAGCGATGGCTGCCATAACAGCAGGAGTTATGATGTGTTGCATTGTACTTGTATTGCTATGAACACACAAAGCAACGCTATGTTTCTGCCAAGGTTTGAACAGATTTTCACATTTATGTTTTTTTTATTATTCTTTTTCTCTTTTCACAGTGTTTTGGAGTGGGCTTGGCTCAGCTGGGATGTAGGTTCAATCATCCATTAAACTGTGCATGCGGAGTCCCTGCTGGGATAATAGTCACAACTGTCTTTGTATATACTGTATATGTATATATAGATAGATTTATTTTCTTTTTATACTGATAATCTCTTCTTTTTTTGGTGGAAAAATCCCATGTGCTGATGAAGAGTAAGAAAGGCAAGATGCGAGACCAGCCATAGAGAGATGGCAGAACAGAGACAGGCCCACCTGAAAGAGCTCATCATGTATATAATATGCTAATATTCTGCATACAGGCTGTAGTTCCTCTGCACGAGATGACTAGTTTATTAAAAAGACAAAACGTCATGGGGCTGGTACAGCTCCACAGTTGTTTGCTTTCATCCATAGCCTGTGAAAAGACCCGGTAATAAATCAAGTAGACACATGAAAACAGATAGTGTAGTATCCTGTGACTGGGGGACGCAGCGAACGAGTCTGATATTTAGATTCCCCCGAAGATACGCGAAGGAACTCAGCTCCTCCTGTGTCTCTGCGCTACACGAAACAGACATCAGAGAAGAACTGAGGCGCACTGATGAGGAATATCCAACGCCGTGTGGAAGCCTGTTATCTAACGGGGTCTTCAGAGAGATGTGAGGGCAGGAGAGAAGAAGCGGAGGGGAGAGGGGAAAGTGAAACAAAAGCGAAGAGGGAAAGCAAAGCAGAGGGAAGGTAATAGGGGAGTTAAGACTACTGAAGAACTTTAAAGATGGTGAATTACAGAAAGCAACGGTGACGGGAGGAAATTATTTGTAGATGGGCACTCTGGAGCATCGTGGAGTTGAGAAGAATGATAGAGGTGGAAAAAGAGCAGAGACAAGATAGAAGGAAGTCTCTGCGACGTCTATGCGGTGAGAGAACAGAAAGTTAAATGAAAAGGACTGAAGCTGCTCTGGAGACCAACACAGAAGAAATGAATTCAGGACAAGGATCAAGTGTCTGCCTCATATTAATAGTTTATATTCATATTGATCTGTTAGAAGTTCCACCGCTTATTATTCGTTTCATGAGAAAACAGCGTTCGATTATAAATTTTCATCTCGAAAAACAACGTCACAAACCCGCAACTTTAGAAACCGTGATCAAGATGATGCACGAGTGCGCGAGTTCTTTTGCATACAGCCTATCGCAGCACATTACTTTTAAATTGACATGTCATTCAAAAAAAAAAAAAAACAACACTTTGACTGACATATCACTCCACTGTAGCAGACATGGCGCTATGTCAGCAATACTGTCGGAGTCTTGCAGCATGCAAAGGGACATACTCGGCACACAAACTGCAATTGAAGCAAAAGATGATAATTTAAGCTTTTTCCAAAGTTGTGTGTTTAAGTTATAGAAGGGCTTCTTTTTTTTAGGTAAGTAGCTGGGATATTTCATCACTTTCTGTCCAGCTGCAAAGACTCCATTCACTCTGGATTATGAAGGTAAAACATAAAATAGATGATCTGAATAACATAATGAGTGTCTTCAGAATGAATTACACAGATGTCCCTTGGAGTTGCAGCTGCTCTAGCTAATAGGCAAACACAGTTACACAATCCCAAGGGTTTCTGATATCCCTTCCTTCTATCTGCCATTTATCTGGGTCCCAGACATGCCAGAAGACGCTTTTCTCCAGCCATGTCCTCCAGCTCCTCCTGGAGGATCCTGGTGCTTTCACGGGCCAGGTGGGAAATGTAATCCCTCCAGTCTGTTCTGGGTCTGCCTCAGGTTCTCCTTCCAGTTGGTTATGCCAGAGAGCTTCCAAAAAGAGGCATCCAGTAGGGACTTGGTCAGAAGCCTAAAACAACTCGACTAGCTCCTTTAAATGCAGAGCCAGTTCGGCTGGACATGCTGGAAGACCTCAGAGGCTCAGACGCATTTAAATGCAAACAAACACTCTGAAAAAGGGGGATGATCTCAGCCATTTGACTACACAAAACTAGTGGCCACGAGGATGGTTGGGGAAGAGAGAGACGGGTAAATACAAGGCGGCATGTAACAGAATCCCAAGGTCACCAAAATGTTTTGAACTCAATCGAATGGAACAGTTGAAGAAAATTGTGCCGTCTAGTTCACCCCCGACACCGCGCTCAGATTATTGTTGGCTGCCGTCATTCTGACTTTACAGGACTTGACTACTCATAACAACGGCCCAGGCGCATTTATTCCCATGGTTAAGTTCACCTCTGTTCACGAATGGCTGGGCTGCACAAAATCCCAGGAACCCTGCGGTGTACTTGCTAGAGAAAAGAGCTGGCACACTTTTTTAACAACAGGGACAAAATCATCGTCAATGGCACAAACTTTTACTGTGAAGGAAGACATGTGCATCAAGATGTCCCAAATATGGTGAGACATTATAAGATTTTTGATGTCCAGAATGTTATTTAGGTGATATTAGTGTCACAGGACAAAGACGTAAAATTGGTTCAGATGGCGTACTTTAAAAAGTTTAAATCAATAAACTTAACTCTGTGCTTGTCAGGAACCTCTGCGGGAATGAGTCAAGCTTCAAATTTGACATAACTGCAGAGCCCAGCATTTCTATTACAGCCTCATTTCAGACGTCATTCTCGATATTTTATAGTATATTGCTTATATAAAGCCAACAGACCAACAGACTCTTGTGCTCAAAAGCAGTAAAATGTCAGTTTTGTGACTTTTTAAATTCTAAATTCTCTGAGATTTAACTCGGCATTAGGAGTCATGATGAGACATCTCCAGTGGCCAGACATTTTCAGTTGGACATGACATTTGCTTCTTTGAGGTTTCGGGGCACAGAAGTACTGAAGTCTTTGAAATGCCAAGGGGGCAGCGGACGGATTATTTGAAGAGCTAGGATATTTTTTGAATACTGTGACATGGAGTGTCAGACAAAGAGAATATGAATAACGGCCTTCATGAAAAAAAAAAAAAATGTACGTCACAAAAAAGAGTTTGTTTACCCTCCCGCGTGGGTAAAACAAATTAAAAAGGTGGACAAGAGTATCAGGCAAAAGTTTTGTGTCCAGGCTAGTTTAGCTGTCCTATATTTGATATGTTTCCAGCTCTCAGAGTCTCCACGTCTCCAAATGAGACAGGAGCACTGGCGCTTGAGGCAGTAAAAGCAGCTGATAGAGAGGAGTAAAAAGACAGAGGAGGCATGAAAGCGAGAGGAATAAAGTAGCATGCTGAGGGGGTTGTGGAGATGCGTGGGGTGGTACTGTACCTCCGTCGCCAGTGATTGTGGGGTCTGAGGCGTGGGCGCCTAATAGATCAGTAGGTTCTTGAGGGATGGGATGTAGGGGGGGAGTGGTGGATGGAGGCAGGGTGGTGGGGACGTCTGGTGGAGGGGACATACACAAAATACACAATACTGTACACAGAAACAATAAAACAACAAAATGACCAACTGACCAATTTAAGAGACACCAGCTCGGCATGACAGCTGTCCTTGCTTTTCTGGTATCCATTTTTGAATTACCGTACGCAAATTATTTTGAATAATACACAAAGGCAGAATGCACCTGCTGGTTGACCACTGGCTTTAGTCTTTCCATTCAAGTGCAGATTTTGGCCAAGGTTGGCTTCAGTCGCTGCTAGTTCTTTGATGACCCAAAGGCAAAGTGAATAATGTGCTGCATCTACATCATGTCATCATGTCAGGCTCTACATTTTATTTGTCATTATAATTTAAAATGTCTGCCTTTGAATGTGACGGCCATATTTGCAGAAAGATAACAGAATTAGCCTTGGTTCTGCTGTTGTCGGCTGCCTCCTCTAAAGACAGATCCGACAGCTGGATTTGGAACTTTGCCATGTTTGCAAGGGTGATTTCAGAAAAGTATTCAACCCATCATTATTTCCCCTCTCACTACAGGGTAATGGAAAAAGTGTTTCATGTAAGGGAGTGTTTCTATCTGTCACATGTTGAAGCAACCGACATGAATGTGACTGAAGCGCTGTGTGACAAAGTTAATGAGGTTACACTACCACCTTGGCTTTTATGTTTATGTCACTCTGCATTTTACGGTGAGCTAGAGGCTCTTAATTGGCCGTGGTAGTCTTTCCCATGGCCAACTGTCCTCTGTGTCTTGGTGACATTTAAGCTTTAGCGTGACTCACTACGCAGCTAACTGCATGTCTTCGGGAAAGAGGGACGAGCGAAAAAAACGTCTCCTTGTTGGAGGGGAACCATTAAAAAGGTATTTTCCGAGAATTATGGAGGCAGTTGTGAAAGGCTAAAAGGTGTGCTAATCGCTAATGAACGGTAGGAACAGACTGGGTGCCATTTTAAGGGAACAAGTAATGAATCTGAATGGGACTCTTTGACCCTCCTGTAACCATTTGCCTTTTCTGTGGCATCGTATTTGTCAGTTTAATAGCATCACTGTCATTACGCGCATCGGTTATTCTTGCTGTTGGCTTCATTTGGCATTTGAAGGAATTGTTAGGTGAATGTACGTACCTCAGCATGGGTGAGAGGCACGCCACTTAAACCAGAGCTGCAGCAATTAGTCATAAAGGTTGAAACAAAATGAGCTGCCAGCTATTTCAACGATTGATTGATCGCGTAATTAATTATTTCTAATGACATCACCTTGTGCTCTAGGACTATGATCTGTTTTTGTATAGATCAAATGTTTGGCTGATTGATAAAGAATGGGTGGTCCAACTCAATATGTTTTTTTTTTTTTTTTTTCCTAATTTAACAGACATAGAGATCGGATTCAGATATAAGGAGGCACTGATTCACTGCTTACCTGCATGTGTATTCTGTTTATGAACTTCTCAACCTGTCTTTTTAAAGGGGAACTACTGTTTTTTACAACCTGGACCTTATTTCTGGCATAAGATCGTTGAGGTCTGCGTATATCCATATAGTGGGAGGGCACCGAAACGTGGTTTGTCCACAACCTCAGAATCGGAAAAATATTCAGCCATGTTGCAAAAAACTAGCAGTAGCAAATTACAGGTAAACAAGCTGACCGTCGCGGGTGCGCTTGGCGCTCATAGATGACATCATCCAGGTTAGAAGACATCATCCGGGGTCTGTAGGTCAATCTACAGACCCCGGATGATGATAACAGGTAACTCCGGACTCAACGGGGAATAGCACTAGCGTACGATAACAAAATATTGGTGAAATGAACGAGTTTTGCGGCAGATAATGCGTTATTTAGAGGCAGCGTTTCGGTGCCCCAGTCACTCCCATTATATGGATATACGCAGATCTCAGTATCTCCCAAACGACTACAAATTACACAAAAGTTATATGGGTGAGTAAACGATCGTATTTCATGCCAGAAATAAGATCCAGGTTGTAAAAAAACAGTAGTTCCCCTTTAAATTTAATAAAGCTTTAAAACAACATTTGAGTTTAAAGGTGAAAACTATCATAAATACTACATGGTATGCACGATTAACACTGATCCTGTTTTGTAGCTTTGAATCCATGGACGGATGTTTGTAAGAAATATCGATGTGATAAGTTAGATAAAATGCATGAAGTCAATCTTTGCAATTTGTATGAAATCAAAACCATAGTCAGACGAAAGTGTTACTGATCAGGAGAAGCAAATTTTGCGTTGTTCAATGTTCCTAAATGTACCCATTTTAATTTCACCAGCAAACATTTTTAAGTTTCAATTCATTAATATGCTGTTGGTTTGGAAGAGGACATTGTATTTCTATGACATTTGTAGTCTGATCATTTGTGCAAAGTAAAGTAATATATGTGCATTATTTCTTGATACACACATTAAGCGTACCCCTGTGTGGTGACATATATGTAAATATCTCTGTTTGCGTAGTATAAAGAATCCCATATCAGTATACTGGTCCACTACATTCGGTGTCTGCATGTGTCTCGCGACATTAATAAATAATAGATTTCAGTTGCATACAAGTGAGCGACTCATACAGTAGTTTTATCAAACAATAACAACTTGCAACTGATGGTTTTATAACCTCATGTTAAACTCACAAAACACTTTTCTGGGGCAATTAATTAATACAATATTTTATTGATCTTAAGGATATCCTCTTTTGCCTCCATGATTTTTTCACTGGCTGAAAACTGCTTGGCTTTTTGTCCATCATCACAAACTGTCAAAGCCAGCGCATTTCTATCTCTCTCTTGTCTCTTGGCATTATTACTTAATACCAAGAGACAAATGGCAGCAGAGAAACGGAAGAGAGGAAGAACTATCTGTTTTCCCTGACACCAAGTCCCTTTATCCTCCACCTCCTCTGGCGTTACTAGGAATTACTTATCCTTCCTGGTGATATTCCTGACAACGCAGCACTAAATTCTGCCTCCCTCACACATTTCCCTCCTGGGGAGTGCATGTATGTGTGTGTGTATGTGAGTGTGTGTGTGTGTGGGGAGGATCTGGGACGCTGGTTTATTTAAGGAAAGGCGTTGGTGGCATTTGTGTCACCTGAGGCCCATAGTCTCCGTGTGAGGGATGGTACCACTAATCACTCTTAGCGCTGATACGGTATGCAGATCAGGAGGTATTATAATCACGCTTTTTGCAATGGACTTTGGTGCTTGTGACGTTTATACTGTCTACTATGTACATGGAGCATTTTTGGATTCCAAGGTGTCGCCTTGCAACCCCTCGTCTGTCAGTGGTGTCACATTAGTAACTGATGTAAATTTCTTTAACTTTTGGACATCGTTACATGGAACGCATTTACCCACATATCAGCCTCCCCTCTGAACTCACCATAGACGTAGAGTACATATTCTGCACTGCTGGTCCCTAGGTGGTTGCTAGCTTCACAGCGGTAGGTGCCATTGTCTGTCTTGTTGAGTGAAGTAAAGGTGAGCTCCCTCCCCTCTACAATCATCCTGTCCAGGTCTGGAAGTTCACCTCCATCCTTTGTCCACAACACAGGATCTGGCCTGAGAGGTAAGAGTAGAGAAAGAAAGCAGGTTACATGCGTTGTACATGCCTGAGGTATTACATAAAAGGTTGATATGAACTAGTAGACTTACGAAGGGTTTCCCATGGATACACACTCCAGCTTTAAGTACTGGCCCTCCTGAGGGACTGCGAGGGAGTGGAAAATTTTCACATGAGGAGCATCTAGGACAGAGAGAGAGGGATCAAACAGAGGAATGATATTACGGACTACGTCACTATGGACAAAATTATCACTTTATTTTACAGTTATTTATACATTGTTAATATCCCGCAAATATAACAGGATGTTGAACTGTAGGACGTGTCGTTATAAGAATAGGTTATTCACAGTATGTCTGAGGGACTTAAATGATAAATTAGAGCATGTTCACCCAAACAAGCTTAGGAATAAAATACAAGTAAAAAGCAAAAAGATGAATCAGAGATTTTTTTTCACATTTAGAATAGCACATGTGGAAACACAACAGCAAATTTAATCATGGTATCTAACCAGATGCTGTGGCTGTAAAAGTGCTCTTTACCATCTACTGGTTACTTACTCTCCTTTGCATTTTGAATGTTTTACTGTATGTGTTTAAACATGTGCATGTACTTTGTGTGTGCACTCACAGTGGACCTCCAGCACCTCTGTGGCCTGCTGTGGCGTCTGTGTGAGTGCCACATGGTCCACTTTGCAGGTGTAGGCCACTCCATCGTCAGTTCTGTCCACGTGCAGCTGCAGAGAGCTCCGTACTGTAAATGTCTTCCCACTCGCATTCACCTCTTTGACACCTTTGGAAAGAGTCACGCACTGTCACTGATACGGCACATTTAACATGCAAAGCATACTGACCACACATGCACTGTGTGTGACGTCCCCTGTGAGCCCCAGTTTGGTTAAAACCTGCTTTACAGCCACCGCCAGAATACACCAGGATGATTTATCTATATTCTGTAGATAAGGGCTTGTCATGTAATGCAAGAAGCCCATAAGTGGAAAGTTTCTTTACACTGCTATCCTCAATATATCTGCCAAGTTCTGAAAAATACCTTGCAGGGATACTGAATATTTAATAAAGTCAGTGTTTGAGAGCAAAGATCACAGTCCCATATGTATGATTAGACTGACTTAAACTAACCTGACTTTAAAAACCCAAACAGTGAACACAAGATCAGTGGAATCAATACTTGTGAATAAAATAATAACATTACAAAGTCTTTACTTCATTTACTGATCTAGCCACAAGAGTTAGAATATAAAAAAAGCTACAGTCATAACTCTGGATGTTCAGTGCAGCGGCCTCCAGCTGGTTAACGCTTGTTTGGACAACAAGGGGTGTTCATATAAGGTGTTACACGAAATAATAAACAATCAAACAAATGAGCAGAGACGCAAAGAAATAAGACCGAACGCTAAGCTCTTACCAGGCATCCTGTGTTACTCTCTTACACAGCGAGATTTCAGCAAAAAACATAGTGAGCTGTAACCTTTCATCCTTTACATGAGGATATTTTTGGAGGCAGCAGTCTTTAGTTGATGTAAGGTCTCTTGGTTGCCCGTGTACCTCAGCACACATCTCTCTGGATGCTGCTATGGCGATTTCTGGTTACCCTGCTCACCTCTGGGTTGGGACTCTGTGAATGTAATATGTATATTTACACCGTACACCTTTGTGGCCACCTGATGCCTCCAGTTGTATCCCTACAAATGGATTTCACTGCCCCCGCACAAATTGTCTAAAACTCACTCAAAAATGTCATGCACTGACAGGATTCCCCTATACCTAGCAACTACTACCAGCCTCACTGAGACAAAAAAAAACCATCATAAGTGCCAGTCAGACATTTGGCAATAACTTAAATTAGACTTTGATCAGAGTATCATTATGCACTGTCTTCTTCGTCTGTACAATGTGTTCTCAGTGGTTTCCCAGCAACACCTGCCTTGTAATCTTGACCAAACAAATCTATGCCCATCAATCACTGCCAAACGGGTGGAAAACTCCTCCAACCCAGCTTCACAAAATGATCTACCTGATGTGTTATACTTTGGCACAGTCCTTGATCATATCATTCCCATTTTTGCTTAATTTCCCTCCCTAGCGATAGAGGATTTAGATAAGCCAAATCTTTGTCATGACCTGCCCGTGTGACACCATCCTTTGAACGCTACATTAGTGTCCTTGAAATCTTATTGGTTAGTGATAAATCATGCTAACTGAAATGAGAGGACCTTTTAACCGGAAAGTCACAGCATGGACTCCTGCACCACTGACTTTGTCCGTGACTGTCAAACTGTTTTTGAGCACGATGCCCTGCACAAGGTCAAGGAGACTGTGCACTATCCAGACGACCACAGTTTCACAGCCACACAGAATGCCAGTTCAGTAGTAGTCTGAGAACACCTTGCCGAGCTGTAATTACTTCTCACTTTTCTATAATTTGCTTGTATTTTTTTGCCCAGATAATTGAAGCTGAATAAAGAATAGACGGCTGGGAAACCTCAGAGTCCTCTATAGTGAGCCTACACAAATTCATTCCCGCAAGAACTGTGCCTGTGTTCAGGAAGAAGATAACATTTGACAGTGTTTTCCTTTCCACTGAGCCTCAGGCTGCAAACGAGACATAAATGTCCTCAAAAAGTCAGAGGCTGTTATGTATATATTATGTAATCCAAATCTCCATCCTCTTCCAGACCACACATTCACACCTAAGCCAGTAGTCTTGCACAGTTCCTCCGTCTGATAACCCAATTATCGAAATGTAACCACCTCCAAGTAGCTATTTTTAATACGTTCTTCTTCTCAATCAGATCTGTTCATCCAGTCTTCAGCCACTTCATCCAGGGGTGTTCAGGCTGCTCATATTATGCAAAAAGGAGGCATTTTAAATCATATCAGGCCAGTTTATCCCACTCAGATTTTATTCAAAAGAGAAAAGAGATCACTCCTCTACTGTATTCAGCTGTCCAGGCTTATCTCTGCATTCAGATGTTGCCCTGCTTTGTGTCCCTATTTTTTTTATACTTTATATATCATAAAAATTTCAAGCAAGTATCATGGCACTGCATGCAACGTCTCTCTCTCTCATGCCGGGCCGCCTTTGTTTGTCCTAAAGAGACTGTTTATGCTCCATATCCTTCCCTCCTCTGTGCTCAGCTGCTCCACATTCGAAGCATCCAGCTCCACTGTCTCCTCTCCCTCTCCACTCTGCCAATCAACTATTCTGCTCAGCCACTTCCCCCAACTGAGGCAATGAGCCCGCCTCCCCCAGAGATGAATGACTGACAGGTCTGCAGTGTTAGCAACATCCATCCAAACAACAAGAGGGACGGGAAATGGCTAGATTTCTTCACTCGGAAGAAACTGCGGGAGACAGAGAAGAGTGGAAAAGGGAGGAGGGCTGGAGGGAAAGGACATCTTACTTCTAACATGGAATGCTTAAACAGGGCAAAACTTTTTTCCTATTAGCCATGCCAGGTCATTATTCTCCTTGCCTTTTGTCCTTCTCGCTGCAGCTTTATAATCCTTCCACATACAGTGTTAAAAGTATCTCAAACTATCCTTGTTTCCTTTCCTCTCATGTAATATCTGCAGGTTATTGTTGAGGTCAGTTTGACTTATGCTTTAAAAGACAGGCATTTCCTTTCAAACGACACCATGAAATAAGCCATTTCAGGTTTCTGAAAACAGTACAAGAATGTAGCACTTACAAATGTGGAAAGGTACATAGTCTGTAGCCAGATGACTACATTTTCCTAACTTGTGCCAAATGTTCTGTTCAGACCTAGTATTAACATTGTGTCCTTGGTGAGCCAGCTCAAAGTAAGTTTTTTCACTCCTGACATTTTAAAGCATCTCCACATGCAGAGTATCAAGTGGCCACTTATGACTTGATCACAGCTCCACAGCTTCACTGAAAGAAAAAAAAAACATCTCAGGCAAAAGAGGTAAATAAAGGTCCTGGTCACTATATAGTTATTTAACTCCACATGGCTAATTTCCATACATCAGTATGATCACTTGGGAAAATTGACCTTTCGTTGGCCTTTGTCTGCTGACCACCAACCAGGAGGCTCAGGCCCTTCCTATGCCACTGCTATGTTAGACAAACCACAGTCATCCATGTCGATTGGCATAGATGAAATATTTGTCTTCTCACAAGTTTCAAAAACTCCACAGGTTTTCAATGCTGTTCTCTGGAAATAGATCCCTGCACTACTTTTGTTGGTTTGACCCAGCAACAGTAACATAGGAAGTCAGGACTTGATGAAGGAAATGAGCCATCTGGTTGGTGGGTAGCAGACCAACCAGAAAGCCAACAAAGGGTCAATCAGAAACAGAAACATACCATTATTTTTAATGTCGGAATGACACATATGTTTCTCCTAATCAATTACATTCATTAATACACAGGATTAGATGTTACAATCCCTTGTGCCAAGATCCCAGGCAAAACACATTTAGAGGCCCTGTCCAACTGAGAAACCCTACCAAACCTACGGCCGTGTGATATGACGATTAACCTACAATCTACATGAACTAAGTAAATGCTCCTGGCTTGTAGGTCCACAGAGCAGCAGAGGATAATTCAAACCTTGTGAAATATAAGCTAACCAAATGCTGCTGGCTTGTAATGGCCCGCTCAGCAGCTAACCAAACAAATCAGATCAGAAGACATCAGATACCTGGCCTAGTCAACAGCAGTATGCAGCATGTTATATTATGTATGAATCTGTTCTTGTTGAGATTTATAGCAGCATTTATAGCAACAAGGACAAAATATATCGCTGCTTATGAACAGAAAAACAGGCCCTTCAACTTTTCTGGCAATCATTCATAATAGCGTTCGTGTGTTTTATCTGAATGAATGAGGCAATGATCCACTTATGCGGAGGACGTCGATTGAGTGGGTGGTCCGTCAATGTGGCCAGCATGCACTGTGTGTTCATACTACTAAATTATGTGGTTCGAGTGATCTTATTATGTATGTGTCCTCAATGCATCCTGGATGTGTACACACCTGTATTTAAAGCTGAGCACTTGTTATTGGATCACTCCAGGATGCAGGTCAGAGAAACATTCAACCTGACACTGACTTATCTGCAGAATCAAATTAAATTCAAAGAGGTTGTGTAGGTTTGTTTTTACCTTGAAACTGTGTCTAGTTTTTCGAAATGTTTGTCTCTGCACAAGTTTGAAAGATTATTCTAACTTCCAATGTTTTCATTTTGAAAAAAAAAAAAAGACTCAGTGTCAGATCAAAACACTTTAATGACGTGTCTGAATAAACTGAATGAATCATCCTGAATTGTGCAGCCTGATTATGCTCATATGTGATACTGTTCAAGACCAGAATTTAAGTACCTCAATCAATGTGATAAACACTCAGAGATGCCCCTCTAGCAGCTAATCTTGTGTTTTGACTTTACTTAAACTCCACTATTTCTCACCAGAGGCTGATTTCTTTTCTAAGTTAGCTTATAATATTTCTGTCTTAGAGGTGCTTGATTGTAAATGCACTCCGCATTGAAACAACACCGTTGGAGAGATTGAGAAGCTCACTTCTACTGTGTATAATTTTGCTGTGTGACAAGTGTCTAGACGACTTTAGAATCTTTTCTCGTGGCATTTGAATGGACCCTGATTGCCTCTGTGTGAATCAGGATAAGAGCACTACACAAACTGACATGCTCGCACAAACTTCGAGTTCATTAATATCATTATTTGGTCCGAAGTCGCCGAGGATCCACTTTGAGAGCATAATAACGGTTGTCTAACAGTAAGAAAGACCTCATCGATAAAGTGCTTCAATCTGTGTGCGTTCCGTGAGTGCAGAAAAGTGTGTGCATGTGTTTTGGGTGAGAGCTGATATAATTGGTCTATAAATACAGTATCTTATCACATTTTAAGCGCGGCAGAAAGGAGCAGCTCACATTGAGCTGACATTAAAGCTCAGGCGTGTCAATCAACAAACTAATCTGTCTCATTTCACACGTACTGTATATGCATGTGTTCCTTCTCCTTCTGGCTTATATAAGCAAAGATGGTGAAAAAATTAAGTTTTGCCTGATACATAGTGTTAAATGTTTCTCTATATTATCTTTCATTTTACTTTAGAAAAAGCAGTGAGTCTTAAATGGGGACAAGTGTTTACATTTTAGCACAATCTACACAGTTTTGTGACCTGGGAAAACGTAGGAAACATTTACACCATCCTGCCAAATTCACCTGTGGTACCTCTCTTTCACAAAAAGATAAACCCTGGTTCGTATTTGACTGTGATTGCGGAGCACTGTTCTGTGGGTGGGTGCTCACAGCTCTGCATCTTTGGCGAGAGCCAAGACGCCGCCTTAGAGGATTAGAAATGGAAATGACAGGCGTAAAATGTGACAATCTGACCCTTTTATGCCATTTCACAGGGGAGAGGGACGAACCAAGAGAAGAAAACAGGGGGACAGACAAGAGAGCCCGAGGAGGTCTGCTCGGTTGGGGGAAGGAATCGTCAACAACAGTGACGGAGCTGACTAATCCTGGCAGCGGGGGTCCAAGGGCTGACTCAACACACCCTGAACAGCATCCCGCCTGACATTTAAAACAATTTGCTTAGGCAAGAACAATGTAAGATCATCTATGAATGAGGAAAATCTAAATACACAGAAGTGATAAACAGTCTTTTAAATGTAAAAACACAACATTTCATAACGTTAAAAAGATTAGAAACTAATCCACGCGGTTTTCATTTCCTGACAGATGAACAGCTAACCAATATCCGTGAGTAAATTTAAGCAGTAACCTCCAGCTCTAGTGAGGTGTGGACATGATGTATTGTACCTTCCACCATCTTGTCCTGGCCACTGTTCAGGGAGCTCGGACCGTTGGCAGCCTGCGAGCATCTTCCCCTGTCTGAACTGTATCACCGACTCAACTCTAAGCTTAAGTGACTGTTAAAACGTTAGGAGAGTTTTTTTATCTGTGCCTGGCAGACCCGTATCATAATGTCTTTTTTTCTGACGTGAAACTCCAAAAGCATTCACAGCAGAGAGGAGGATTCGCCAAGACGGCTTTCAGCTCAGAAAAGAAAGGTCTGGTCAGTCTCTGTGCCTTGGCATTTAAAAATGGACAGGTGCTCCACCTCTATGATGTTGCTATTAATGGGCATAGACGGTGGGTGTAGCAATCTGATCTCCTTCTGTGCTCCGAGTCTGAGTCTGTTAACCTGATCACACAGTCTTGTGCAGCCAGAGACGGAGGATGAGTTAGGTACACCTCCACAATGACATATTTAATCAAGGTGATATACTGTAAGTTGTGCTCAAGACTCTTATGCTCTTCGTCCTAATAATCTCGCGGCTTTAGCTTTAGACAGAAACCAAATCCGTATGTAATACATCGTAAACCAGAGTGCCTCAGTGTACATTAACATAAATTACTTACAAACCTCATTCAGGTTCGTTCATGTGACATGTAAGTATAGCTTTTATGTTTGTGTGCACATGTAACAGGATAGAGGGGGCGAATCTGCGTTTTTGTGCGAGCAACTGAGGCATCTTTTATTCATGCCACTGTGACTTGCAGGAGCCATCTTGAAATTACATCTTTAATGGTCATTGATCCACTCCACCCCGGGGAGCTAAATGTAGTCCCTACACAGACTTTTTAAGCAGCGTGCAGGGTTGCCTAACACGGCCAAAGTGGCTGAAAATGTACTTTTCTTTTAACCAGAAAACTTCTTTGAAACCCTGATCCTTATTTTAGCGTTCGCTCTAGCATTCTCACCGACGTCGATATCAGCCCTCTTGGAAATGATCTCCAGCAGGAGATTCTTCCTCTCCAGTTTCCTCAATGGCCCTCTCCGAGGCAAACTCCAGGATAACGATGGCCGTCTTATTCTGCTCTTGCTCACAAGCCGTCAAGGACAATTACCCATAAATGAAGAAATAGCCAGCGCTATTTCAAAAGGTTGTTCACTCACTGTTTAGCTCTTCAGCGAACGGGTGAGTGATAGCATATTGAGACCCAAAATAGTGCGAGCTGCGTCTGCGGTAATCGTTCCTTGTCCTTGACTAACAAGTTTGACAACTGAGTAGGGACGTGAGTGCAAGTGAATTTGAATCAAATCTCTGTGTTTTTTTTTTTTTTTCTTTCTTTAAGCCCCTTTGGAATAGAGCTATCACGTAACATGATGAAGCAATAACCTCTACAGTTTAGGTCAGAGAGTACGATAATGCTAGTCCGATAGCGAACATCCCCCGCCTTATTTGAAATAAATATTCATTTCATCTCTGCCTTGCTCGGTCTCCCCACAGCTCCCCCTGGTTCAGTGGTGTGTAAACAACTTCTACATGTGGTGATATTGGAGGAGGTCTCTATGGGTTACGGTGTGTAACTGAGATAGAAATATATCATTACTGGGTGGGGACTGAGGGGATCTGAGGGACAAAGAGACTGAGAAATAAGAATATTGGATTCCCTTCCACACACACACACACACACTCAAGCTTATGTCCTTACATGCAGGCTGTCTGCTCCATCTGTCTGTTATGCTCACGCAGACATACACACATATACGGTGACACACACGCACGCACACACACATTTAGCATAGGGTGTCTGTTAACTGCATACGAATGGGTGATGGACTGCTCCAGTGGCTCTGGCGATAATATAATCTTCTCCATTCCCCCAGATCCCACACCAATATGTCACAATTGTCATTTATTCCCAGCATGGTCGCCCACAATCAGATGGCTTTTCACACTGAACACACCCTGATCCTGTCAGGATGATGAACACTTTCGAGGGCACTCATATACACCTACACATGCATGCATTGTGTATTAACACGTGCCGCCCCTTTGTGAATAAATAAACTATCTTCATGTTTATTTATTTTGTCATTTTAAGGTGTCGAAAGAAAGTCGGAACCACCGGAGAGAGGCTTACCCCTGGATTGCTTTCACCTTCCCCCATTCAAATGCAGCACACGCATATGAGAACATAGAATAACACGCGAATAAACCACTGGTGCCAAATGTAACAAGTCAGACTGTGTCTAGATAATAATTCGCACCTTCTTATTTTACAAGAAAGTGGACCAATTAGTGGCAGAAATGCATTTGTGCTCTGACACAGAGGAACTGAATGTGTAAATGTGCGCGTGTCAATCATACTTTTAGTTCCTGAACTAAACATATCCTGAATACGTCTGATAAATGAATCACACGGAGAAATTAACTGTTAATGAAAAACGGACTCCTACCTGTCAGAAAGGACAGGTTATTATTAAAGGGGGTCGATGATTCATTCATCTTTTAAACCGAGAGGCTTTTCTGCTTTTATGCATAATTAGTTCATATGTTATTTCTGCAGTTACAATAAAAAGATACTGGAGACGAGGGTGACCGGTGTACAAGCGTTCACGAATATGAAGCTGAGGTGAATTTGTCGTCCCTCTGCCCAGATCCAGTATGTGAGCACCAACAAAGAGTTTAAATAATCGTGATGCCATACATTCAATATCATCTACCAACTAATTAAAATGAAAGATAACCACGATATCTGCTTAAAGCTGTGCGGAAAGCCGGGATTGATTTGGCCTTATCTGCTTGCTCATCTGGACCCTGGGAACACCTAACGCCAGATAGCAGGCTGAGCTGTCTGGACTTAAGCTCGGGCAGAAAGGGTGTAATGGCAGACACTGAGAGAGCTTTTCAGCGAATTCAGCGAGGGCCAAACATCACCTCCGATCGAAAATTCCTGACGAGCGTGATAGCGGATCTGACAACTATCCTCTAATCTGACATTTGTATTAAGTCTCAAGGCTTCTGTTCTAGGACACTGTTACCAAGATTTCTTTTGCAAAGAGAAAAACGACTATGAAGCAGATGTTATTACACAACCTGCCTCCTGTATTATCAGTTTCAGCCGTGTCAGGAGTCATTAACACAGATGTGTGTGTCCTTTCTGGGCAAAGCAACCTTGCCACAGTGAATAATATACTGGTGTAAATTTAAAGACAGTCATGCGCCGTGTTGAGAGGCGAATTATAGCATCTGACCTTAATGAGAGAGCTAATCCCCCTGAGACTACCTCCTCCTCTTGAAGCCACCAAGGATATCTCTGACTACCTGTTAACTTTCCGTGGTAAATTAAAAGAACATAATGCCCTGGCTAGGTTTGCCTTACAGGGAGCTCTTCTTTCAGTAGCGGGCCACTGGGAGAAGCAATAATCACCCGTAGAGACCACAATAAGCCTGTAAGGAAAAATCCTCCTCTGCTAATTAGAGTATACTCCGTTTTTATATGCTCCTCAGAAAGGCAAAAAAGGTGTACAAGTACAACTAATGAGAGTATATTAAAAACACAGCGATTAGATTAAAAAAAGTGTGAAATACAACAACACGCGACTTGGGGATGTACTCGTAAACACAAAACTTAATTTAACTAATTTAATTTAGTTTTAATGTGTGATGCCACCGCCCTGTGATAGACTGGCGAACCTGTCCAGGGTGTACCCCGCCTCTCGCCCGTGACCCTTCACAGGACAAGCAGTCACAGAAGATGAATGAATGAATGAATGTATGATGCTGGTGTTAATGAATATAATATCACCGCTCTTTAGTGAATAAAACCCGCGGGTGATAGCGGGAGAAACACGTTTGGCAAAAGTTACTTAACGTTAAAAACACAAATTTAGTCACAAGAACTACTGTTGTCTGTGACGGCTGAAAGAAAAGTATTAACATGCAAAGTTAAGAAGATGAAAAAATCAACCGTGCACTGGCAAGACTTTTTTTTGTGGTTTATTAATCCTTTGTATAAGCAGGGAAATGAACTCGGTGAAGTGTGTGTGTGCTGTGCATCTCAAATCCTCCTCATGAAACAAATTTGACTACATTTAATTGGGCATTTAGGATGTGCAACACCTGGCTGCTTGTTATTCTCATTACTCAGTTTCAATGATCTGTTGGGTTTTACAAAGATTTTGACAACATCTTTCCAAACATTTGCATTGTTTTTTTTGTTTGTTTGTTTTTTGGCAAAAAAGAGAAAATTTGTGATTTTCAATCCAATCTCTGACTCATTTAAATCAGAGAAAGGCTGATTTGCATTTTGTTATCTGCCTTTAATCTTCTTCGCGGAACAACACTGATACCTTCGTATAAATACGACTGCGCTGATGATCTGTGACAGTCTCTCCCAATGGGTTCTGCACGTTATTTGATACAGAACCGCATCTGTTTCCGTCGTCCTCAAATAATTAATTTCATCATTTCATGTCCTCATCGCTCTCTTTTTTTTTTTTCTCCTTCAGTATTCTCTCTTACTCCCTCTCACTCCTCCTCCCTTTCCGTCTCATTCAAACAATTACAAAGCGGATGGTTCATCAAGTAGACCAGAGCCGGAGCTGGATGGAAATGAGGTATGTAGTCCAGTCATTGAGGTTTCGGAGCAGCCCTCTGATAACAAGGGAGGTTAATGTAACAATCTCAGGCCAGAGGACACGCGCAGATCCGGCTCTATTAGAAACTTGTCCGGAACAAAAACACACTGCGGCGACGTTGCCGGTTTAAACAGAAGACTTTCCGCTCCTTCTGAATGCATTTTAAAACATAAATTAGTCCTTTCTGCTACTTTTGTGTTTGTTTATTACAAAGCGACGTCTGAGCCCTAATGAAATGTGATAACCGATAGTTTTTAGTGTCTGATAACACGGCAGAGAAGGGGCTGACTTTATAAAAAGAACATTGTGGCTCTAACAGAGGCGTCTGCTCCAAAGGGAAGCCACAATCTAGTGCATGAGTACATAGTTATTACTGAAATAATAATTTTCAATAGGAAAAAAACTACCCTTTGTTTCTATAACATGAATTAATCATGGCAATCTTGACAACGGCATAAAACAAATGGGCCTGTTTTCTATCGTAACAAAAATGATGGATCCTGTTGTACTTTGCCTTTGTCGTCAGCCACAATAACTCTCATCCTGAAGCTGCTGACCTTGGGTTTGCATGGTATAACACTCTCCTGGATGTGGTGCAGATGTAAACGTACATACCTTTGACCTCCTTCTCATTCCTGAACCAGCGCAGGTCAGCGGCGGGCTTGCTGCCCTGAGTCATGCAGGTCAGAGTGACGTGGTCCCCCTCCAAGGCGGGCTTTGTCAGGCCATCGATCTCTGGCTTCTCCGGCACACCTGGAAGGACGGAATGGAAATCACAGCGATGGAACTAATTCACGCACAGCAGTGTGCCATTATGCAGCAATAACATTATTATGCCTTATCGGAAATTCTCCTCCAGCTTTCCCACCTGCAGGGATATTAGAGAGGAGAAAGGAGCTCGCAACAACACTGTCTTACCTTAAGGGTTGCGTTGCTCAAATTACAAGAAGCACATTTCTCATTTACATGTTGTGGTGCCTAGCCATGTAGGGAGTTTCCAGGTCATAGGATACCTGTCTCTGCTTCAGCTGAAATCCAATAGGGTTGACTGATTCTGACCGATTCAGTTCTGTGATGCTCACAGATTTGAAAAATAACATTTAAAAAATTCAGCAGCATCTTTGTCCTCTACGAATCAATGTCCAGGTTTCTCTGTGCACTCCACAAACCTTAGTACGGGCTGGTTTCGCGGCATTAGTCGCAGCACAAAGTGTAAGTAAACAAACCTGTTTTCTTATGTTCGTGTGCACACGTTGTTAAGCAAAGGCGTGCGACCACAGAGGAGGCCACGAGGTTGTAGAGGAAATGTTAATTACTGGCCTTTCCTATAATGAGTATTTTAAGTGTGTAGTATCTGTCTGCCCTTCTAATGTCAATGAGCAATAAGTCTGCCTCGGGCTGAGGGACTGAAAGGTCTGTCAGTCAATGCCATTGACCGACTCTTGCCTCGTCTGTCTCAGCCCATCCTGTAAGGTTTATTACCGGAGTTAAAGGTCCTCCTGTTTTATGTTTACCATTCAAAAGGAGGTTAAAAAAAAAAAAAACTAATAATAGGTGTCGCCCGGTGCAGACAACATCCAGTAAGATCCGTCCTAGCTTATCGAACTAAACGGGACCTGCGTCATTTTAATTAGCATGTTTGTTTTACGCAGATTGATTCAGCACATACTGTAGCCTCGAAGTACGCAAAGCACAAATGTCATTTTGTTTAAGTTCTGTGGCGGGTGTGTGTGTGTGAGTGAGTGAGAAAGTGTGGCATGACTCAGAAAAGTGTTTGATGGTTTTTCTCCCAGACTGAATAAGAGGCAGATCAAATACAATGTTCATCTTATACAGTCACGTTCCCCTTGGGTGGCTGCAAAGCTTTAAACCTTCTCTCTGTGTGTATGTGCTTCTCAGCTCATTTGTGCATTATGGATCGGTCTGTGCTGTGGCGTGTTTGTGCGCGTGTGCCAACAGCATTTTAAAGACGTGAAAAACAGCTCGACTTTCCAATTTCACTGATAATACCCGGAGTCATTGTTATCATCCTGCTTCGTATGAATCTACACATAAATACTGCATACATGTATGCGTACAGAAGTAATGTTTAAAATCTCACCTGGGCGCTAAGCCTGCCACATTATGCATTTTTAGCGAGGCCAGAGGCATGGCTCTTGGCCCGGTAGTGATCCACTGCTTTGGTCCAGACAAAAATACCTACCTTGATGGACTGCCATGAAATTTTATAAAGGTATTCACAGCCCCCAGTGGATGAATTCTAATTACGGCGATGCCTGGCTTTTCCTCTACTGCTACCACGAGGTTTACATTTGTGGTTTTGAGTGAAATGAGTGAAATGTTGGAGGGATTGTAATGAAATTTATTACATGCGGTGATGTTCCCCTCAGGATAATCTGCAATAAGTTGTCCGGTAAGTTAAAAAAAATAATAAAATTCCCATCAGCTTTACAAATTATTGCTTGTGGTAGCAGATAAGCGTGTTTTTGCACTGAGGCACCAAAAGATTTGAATGTGAAGTCTGTTTATTTTGGAGTTTGGTATTTGGTCCAAATCATTTTCAGTGTTTTCTTGTATTCCTCCCCAGCGCCCAGCGTCCTGAAACAGTGGCAGATAAACGCGGCCATTCGCAGACCATTTTGTACGTTTATTAAATCTCCCTCTCTGTTTCCCGGCTCCATTAAGTATTGTTCAGTATTGCAAAATAATTTTCTCCATATCCTTATTGAGCGGTAGCCTTTAATGTCTCTAATTCTCCAAATGCTTGTTAACACAGAGAGCCAGCTAATGGTCCTGGAGTGCACTAGCACATCTATTAACATTAGCGAAAAACTAATTGGCAAGATAATAAGCCCAGTGGCAGGAAATGAGACAATGTTTGTGTGAGGCGATGATCATAACACAAACACTACTAAAGGGAGGGAGGTACTAGCAGGATGTTTTTATTTGTATGCAGTTGCAAACATAAGAAATTGGCCATTTTTAGGCAGTCCCAACAAATCCCTCTGTTGACAATTCATAAACTGAAAAAAAAAAAACTGAACACATGCAGAAAAATCACCACTAATGTTGCAACATTTTCTAGATTTGTTTTTAATATAATTTAACCGTTAACTGTCCCACAATGGGGAAATTGCAGTTCCTGCTGTTTGACCCATCCATTTGTACAGTTGGAGCAGCGGGCAGCAGCATCTAAGGACTGCGCCCAGGGAGCAATTTGGGGGTTAGATGCTGGCTCAGGGCACCTCAGCCATGGACACCGCAGGAGGTGAACCCGGGACCCCTCGGTCCCAAGCTGCACCTCTAACCGCTACTCCACAGCTCCCCTCAGAATACTGATTTCCTATTATGGAACAATCTAGAGAAATGTCTGGCAGTTCGATTGTGCAGAGGGAGTGGAGTATGCATGTTCCAATTGTGTTATTCATTTTTTTACTGTGGGTGCTCCGACCTGCTCCCACAGTCCAAAAAGAAGCCTTTCCAATTCATTCGTGAATCTAAATTGGCCATAGATGTGGGTGTGAATGGTTGCTTGTCTCTTTCTGTCGCTCTAGCCAGCTGGTATAGGCGGCAGCCCCCCTCCCGGCAACCCTCTACAACATAAGAGGTTATGGATGATGGGTGGATGTCTGTCAAATATTCTTGGATCTGCACAAAAATCATGGCTTAACTTTGCTCCCAGTTTGAATTAAACCTTTTAACATGTTTTTATTGCTAAATGCTACCATTAGCAATATAATGCATATACAGCCACAAGTACAGCTTTTTTTCTACCATTTCTAACATGAGCGCAAGTAATGTCACACCTGATTTCTGCACGTTTCGAGCAATTGTGGGACATGCAGGATTGTCTATTCCAGACAGCCAGAGGAGAAATGTCTACGCAGGGAATCTGTGTCGTTACTGACGTACTTACCTAGGACAGTCAGGTAGGCTTTGGCTGTTCTGACAGGCATGGTGAAGAGAGAACAGGTGTACATGCCTTCATCAGACAGCGTGACATCGCTGATGCTGATGGTCAGCTCCGACGACGTCGCTCGCACGAGCTCAATCCTGTTGTCCCTTAAGGCTGCGGACAGAGAGAGGCGGAAAGTTAGCAAACATTACAGACTGCTTAGTATTTTACTTCTTTTTCATTTGGTAAAACAAGTTTATTTTGGCATGCATTCTGCATGTTTACGCACATTGGCAGGCAAACTGCACACATACACACAGTCATGAACAGGAAATGGAAAGGAGGAGAGTGGACGAGGCAGTCGAAGGAGACAGGGTGAGGCAGACGACGACGATGAACCGATTCAAGACCACATCGGCAGTAAACAGCAAAATCGAAAGTGGTATGCTAGCATTTCGCTATGCCACATTTATATGACGCTAAATACAGTATGTGCACATTATTGACAGCAGTCTTAAACCAGCAGTCTTCTCCTATTGCGACATTACAAACTTTAATAAAAAAAAAATAATCAAAAACAATAAGAATTTGAAAGCCAGCATCTACACTAACAGTAGCCCAAGTATATTATTTAAAATGAACTTAACTTAACTGCTCTATATGCACAATTTTGCCTGTTCATTCTGAATTGCTATTGTGTGGTTATTGCCAATGCCAAAACAGACAAATGTTCACTGTTCTAAAAAATAAAAATCCTCCTCCAAACATAATACCTGCTCTAGACAAAACACGTTATGTAGTGTAAACAATGCACATATGTATGAATTGATTTAGATGCATAAGCAATTGGAAAGTGCGACCTTAACCGGGCACTTTGAGTTCAATCTGAAAACGAATGCATCAGCACTCTTCCACAGTAAACCCTACTCGTACGCTTTTCTCTGCGGGAAAGGGCTGTAGACATTTACTTATATGAAAATGTAATCTTCCAAAAGACGTAACGGAATGGAAATCAATACCGCAATACCAGCCAGAGAGAGAGAGAGACCTAATGAGAATTTGGCAAGATGTGTGATTTGAAATAGATTTGCTGAGATTGGATGGCCGGTTGAAAGATACTCCACGGTCTTTGAAAAAAAATAAAAAATAAAATAAAAACAGACTTCATATCTGTGTTATTGTCGGAGAACGCACTAAGATTTCAGAATCTGGTGGCACCTCGAAAATGTTGTGTGCTAGGGGTGTACTTTCAGATACAAAACAACATAAAAGACTGGCTTGTACATGGGAATCGTTGAGTGCGCAAGATTTCATTCATGCTGGTTCTGTGGCCTTGGCTGCTCCGGAGATTTAGCCAAGCCTACCTTTTGCAGGTACAATGCCTTTCTACAAACCTCGTTCAATATGAGCAGCCAAGGCTACCTCACTTTTAATCTCCATGACTCAGAACTCACCGCATTCAAGTACCACGTGTCTGTGAATGTTGGGTTACACAAAAAAAAAACTGATTTTTTTTTTATTTTTTTTTATTTTTTTGCAGAATTTTATGTGCAGAATATTTATAATTTCTTTCACTTGAGCCACAAATGGATATCTTATGGTAATAAAAGAGAAATCTAACAAGACTCATTGAGGGTTCCGTTGCCTCTGTGGATAGATCTGAAAGGTAAAAGACATTAGATAGTCTGTTTGTAGAGTGCTTTAAAGACTGGCTGCTGAATCGGGAGAAATTATACCCAGGGTATCTAAAGTACTACATCAGTTAAAACATCCTAAAGCTTTAAGCTGCCATTGAGCAAGTCGTTTTTCTTTGCCAAATAACCTCAACCGCTCATCCACACGCGAATCATGAAGCTTCATTTCAAACTGCAGTGTCAACTTTAATTAATTACACTCCGTATCAGACATGGTTCAATTAACATTATATTATTTTATGTATTACAATGATGTCAATTAAAGCAGCGGAAATAACTTCGGAAAGAGCTTTTCACAACTTTATAAGGAATCCATTATTGGATAAACTGACATTGTCAAAATATTACTATATTTTAAATCTTATGTTTGATTGAATAATACAAACCGCTGTGATTTACTTCTTATGGCTTTTATTTGTCAATTACTGGCGTCAATCAATCCAATATCAACTGAGACGTTTTAAAAGGCATCTTAGCAAGACTAAGATACAGGCCAGGGCTTTATCAAAAATCTCTGAGAGAGACTGGCGCCTCTTTACAAATGAAGACTGTCCTCCAACCAGTGTGTTATTGCAAAGTAGGATGGTTTGTACTTATTCCAGTACATATTTTGTAAAAAATGTATATACTGCATCCAACTTCTAGCTTGGCATAGCCAGAAATGATTCTTATCAGAATAGGAGTCTGGTAACACACCATTTGGATTTCATTATGGGAGCGTCCAGACAGTTTGATTCGTCTGTCAGATCTTTGCCGGAGCATAGTCAGTTCCCAACAGAGCAGTTTCGGTCCAACTTTTCACCACAAAAGAATGCGTGGGTGGGGAAGTTGGTCCGGCCTACAGGCTGTCCAACTTCTAGGCCAACAGTCAAAGTGCGGGGTAAATAGAAAAGATGCAAAAATAAAGTTACCCAAAGAATTTTTCAGGTTACTTCCACAATATACAATAGTACTTAATTATTTTACTGAATACCTTAAGCATTTAGGGGATTTAATTTGATTATCATATATTTTCTCAGCCCAGTACCAGATGAAGAGGTATTCAGATTGTGTTCCCATGCAAGCTGAATGGACCAGTAGTCACTGGGTGCAGCAGAAGCTAAGGATCGATACATATTGGCAACTGTACCTTTATAAATGTCCGACACGGTTGGATTTCTAGCCCTTCACGTCGCAGTGAAACGTGGTGTTAGGCACACAAGCTGCATTCTTTTTTTACAGCTTCCTGCGTATGCATGCCACAGTGATCACAGAACCGACAGCTGTAGAAAAATGTCAGTGAGCACACTATCTCATGTCATTTGGCCTGACAAGGGATGGAAGGCTTTGCTTTGCTGGTTCCAGGCTAAACACCTACAGCAAATGGCAACAGAGCTGTAATCAGTCTGACTAAACGACAGCTGCTCTCTCTCATTTACCGTTGCATTTGTTCTGTCCCTTCCTGTTCCTCGCAACACCGGTTATCTCTACATGCTGTGTACTGAGCCTGAGAAGGCGTGACGCGGAGATACAGGCACATGACATATCTTTAGGCTTTACACTGGTGACAGTACATTTCTGTTTCTCCGTGTGTGCGTGTATGACTGCGCATGGCTGTCAATGCACGAACACCGAATTAGTTTTAGTCTAATGCACTGCCACTTCAGCTAATGGTGAGGCCTGTGCTGAAAAGACGGTTATGTTTTAAGCCGTATGTGTGCATCACACACAAACATATAGGCTGCATCCCAAAGAATAAACTAAGACAAAGAGCATGTGATCTGATTCTAGACGACATCTCCTCTGTCTTTCTTTCTGTCAGTCTTTCTCGCCTTCCTCCCACCCGCAGACCTCATTCTGTCTACTCGAGCGGCTCCACTAACCTGTGAGTGTGCACAAGTTAAACAATGTTTCATTTCAACTGTTGTCTTATTTGCTTTGGGCAAGGAAGTAAGAGCAGGCAAATGTCAGGAAAATACATTTACTGTTGCTGGCTCGTGAGCTGTCGCAGTGCAACGCTGCCTTCATCCTTTCCCTCTTTAACATCCCATGCTGAGAAGCTGCTCGTGAAAGATCGAGGGACGTTGATAGATACTTCTTTGAGGGTACATAAAAAAAATCAGATTTGTTGATCTATTTAAGCAAAGAAAAGAGAACAAGAACCGAGCGAGTTGACTAGCTGTGATGGCACTACATTCACATTTATAATAAAAGGGCCTGATTCTAAAGCGACTCCGCGGAAGCAGCTTGATTGAATGAGCCCTAATATCAAAACGTCCAGTCAATCACCACCTGCATGGTACGGCGATGGACACCAATAATTTAACACTCCAGTTTTACTATCACAGAGGATTCTTATCATTCAGTTCAGAATCTGGATTTCAAAATCCAATCGTGAGTCTCTGCATTTTTTTTCACTAGTTGCAGGCACAGATCAGGAGAGTTTTGATGCCAAAAAGAAGGATCATCCTGATCCCCCTGGAAGGATGGACTCAGGCTGGGTTTAGAAACATGAAAGGTGTTATATATAACCATGAAATCATAACATAACTGGTAAGTATACAACTAATACAGCAAAAAATACATTTTCAAAACCTTTGAACTATCTTTAAAAACAATGTGCCCTTTTAAAAGCCAGACCTGTTGGTCAGTATATGACTATTAAACCTGCCATGATTATTTTCTCCATTCAGATTCTTAATTCTTTGGACATAATGGCGGTAAATTAAAAAAATGTGGAAAGGAAATCAGTGAGAATCAGTGCAAGGAAAGACAAGGCCAAATGAGCCAGTGGGGGAGCAGAGACGTGACACAGGTACGGAGCCTGGAGGAAGCTGAAATTGCAGGACGAAAGCAGCGAAACTGGTTTCCCAGGGAGTCCAGATAAAGTGGCGCCTATAAACACAGGCATGTGAACAGAACGACGGAAGCTGGATGCCTTGCGGAATTTCTTTTCTGTTCGCACCAGTGCACAATCAGACACCCTGCCATCTCCAGCAAGCTCAGCACAGGTGGCAAGCGAGAGAAGATCCGCCATGCAGAATCCCTGTAGAAACTCCTGGGACACCAGCTCCATCCGTCCATCCATCCATCCAGTTCGTAAAGACAGGGGAGAGGCCTCTTCCCTCAAGGCAGATCAAGAGCAGCACACTTCTGAAGCCGAGGGGAGAGGTGGGAGTCGAGAGTGGACTGGGCTGATGTGAGTCGGACGTGGCCAAATCATTGCCCACCACAGCTGACCCGCCAGCTGGAGCATGCACAGTTACGGGCCGAAAAACCAAATAAAAGTAGGGCACAGCTTATAGCTATTTTTTATTTTTTGTTTTCTTTAGCTCTGACATGCACTCTGGATTTATTGAACGCGATTTATTTAAAACGCGGCATCTACGACTTTGTATTCTGTCGACTTTAAATATGTGGTAGAAGATCTAACAGCAACACCGCTGGTATACATCATTCCTATAGGATACAGTAAAGTACAAACACTACACATAACTCACATTTTCTATCAAATATAAAACAAAATACAGTCCACCGCTGCTTTTTCTTCTCTGTAGAAATGTAACCTCTGCTCCCTTACTCTGCGCTCAGTGAAAGGTTGGATATCGACGGAGAGTGCACAGAAGAGGGACGCATCCTTTGCTATTTGTCTGTGAAGGTAGCCGCCATCCATTACAGACCATTAGTGCCAACAGTCCTGAATGTGTTCATGGAGGACGGTGCCGTTGTCAACATCAAAGAGTGGCAGATTTATATTCTGCTATATCCACGTACTGAATGCGAGTACGAGCGTATTTCTTGCTCACTGAGCTTTAGTCTCTCTTCAGACGGAGAGCAAAGCTGCACTTGTCAGCATCAAAGTTTTTGCGACAAATGGTCAATAAACTCATGTCCATTCTGCTTGTTAAGGACCCGAAGCTTACCGTTTGTGTGTGAGAGAGAGGGGGTTTCAAACATTACATTGCCTTAATCGCAGCAGAACCTGCACCCTGACACGTGAAGGTGAAAGGTTTGTCAAATTTTTCTTTTCAGAAGCAGAGTGGAGGCATGGTGATTATTCATCAAATTACAAGTGCTGATGGCCATGAGCTCAGAGGAGCCGTCTGGGATGAGGTTCCCCTGAATGACCGGTCGGATAACAAACGGCAAACAGCCATAACACCAAAAACCACGAGGCTGTCTGCTCTAGTGCTGTATTCATAAAGGCACAGAACAGAGTGTGAAAGTGTCAGCCATCTCTCTCTCTCTTTTTTTTTTCTTTTTTTTTTTTTTTTATAAAAGACACTCTGAAGAGGATGAGAAGAAAGGCACAAGTTTGAAAAGGAAAAACGTAGGCAGAGAGAAGCTGCACGGCGAGAAGGTCAAAGATGCCTTGTTTCTTTTAATTTAGATGTGACTTTTTTTATTCAAAGGGAAAGCGTTCAGTCGGCTGGTGAAAGAGGCTTAAAGAAACTTGCACTGATTAGACGCCAACATGTGTGACGATGTTACATAAGGCCAATAAGTCAAGTTAATAATAAAAAAATAAAAAAAATGCATGTGTGGCGTCTTGCACAGACTTTTACCTTGTTTTAGACCGAACAACACCTCAGTGCGATATTGTTCTACGAGTTATGCGTGGGCTTGGATGCTCTGCACAGGTGCAGTAAAGCTTCATTTTATGGATCCATAACTTCAGTTTCATTTTCTGGAAAGAACCATATTCGGTAGTAAGGGAAAACAGATCCAGTTTTTCAATTTGTGAAATTGTGGACCTGTAAAATAAAGAATCACCATCACATCAATTCCTGTGAACATAGTATAATGTAGGATATGTCATGTTAAGAGATGAATCTCTGCACAACAGAGATAATGCATGCTTGTGATGCTTTGTTTGGGTATGTAATTAAATATATTCTCCTGGATGCAAGTGATGCAAGTGAACGTCAGAGTCGTTAACGCAACATTTGAAGATGATAGTCCGATTCTGATGTCGACATTTAGTATAAAGCTTGCCCTCGGAGATCCTCTGAGCTAGCAATCTACACACGTGTCCAAAGGTCGGTAGGTAGGATTGTCTCTTGGTGAATTCACGTAAAGAACAACAGATCCCACGACCACCGTTAATCAGCGTGTATCTGACACATTTTTGCACTGATCCGGTTTACGCCGCTCCAGCTTTCGCAATATCAGTTTAATATGTTTCTGCATTCACTGGACGTGGCATATACAGCTCGCATCATGTTGATCACATCTGCCATTGCAAGTGAGTCGTGCAACATTTAAAATGTTTAAGCTGGTCCTCGGTATATAGCTTTGCGTTAGGTGTCATCACACATTTCCGTCACTCTTTAAGCATTTCACTATACCTTTAATCATCGCAGCCTTTCAACTTTTTGTCAAAAAACATCTTCACGAGCCTAATGTGTGATGTTTCTGAGGACGACTCAAACATAAAATGTATACTCACGTCCCCAGAGTCTTATATCTAAGCCTCTTTTTATGTAGATGTGTTCTGATCAAAGCTGTTATTTCCAGAAATCTGTATAGGCCAGTCCAAAGAGCTGCTCCAGAACAAAAGCCAGGCTCCACCTCTCTGGCCCAGATTACAACGCCACCATGTTTGCCTTTTTCGCTGACAAACGTATCACACGGTCAACGTTCTGTGTTCGTTCGGGGGGAATTAGCCATTTTAATTCATTTTAATTTCAAAACAGGTTTCCTCTTCCTCCTGCTCCTTTGCGGGGGCATCGCCGCTGCATCCGGAGCTTAGTGCCGCCAAAGATGACTGTGATAGGTTTAAAGAAATACAATCAGGTTTTTTTATTTCTTTCCTCTACAATCCCAGAGTGATAATGATCGCAGCCGAACTATTCCAACTCTGACAAGGTGCCGAAGGGGTTTTGGATTTAGCAGACTAGAACTAAAAGCCAATAATTTATATAAAACAAATGGAACAAAAGATTGAGAAAGTGACTTCAGAGTCCAAACAGCCCAGCCCAACATAAACCTGGAGTCTATTATCACACACAGCTGATGGTTTTTGATTCATCAGTATGTCAGCAAAGCCTCACTAAACTCGCAAAACAAAATCACTGCGCAGATGGCCACACACTCTGTGTTTATGTACACCGTACATAGTTTGTGCAGGCATACAGCAGATACCCACATATCCAATTTGGCTGCATATCAAGCAGTTTTTTTTTCCCCCCGCCTGCTCTTCTTTATCATTAAAAGCAGCAGGTAAGGCAACATGACGTGTGTGTGCGCGTACGGGTGGTAATTACATTAGGGATGTTTTTACTGTATGGACACACAGAGTTCATTCATGAGCAAACAGTCACGGGTCTAAACTCAATTTTAGCCTATAATGTTTGCACGTTTTCACTTCCTTCCTTTATTCTCCTTTCTTTCTTCTTCCTTCTGCCCTTTTCCTCTTTGCCGTTGCACTGGTCTCCCCTCCCTCCCCATCCCTTCATCTACCCAGGGACAGTATGTATTAGTATAGAACCTTGGCAGGTGTTTGCTCATTCAAGTGACACAGTTTTATAATGAGAAAAGTGCAAATTTCAGAATATACATTCAGCTGCCTGTGTCTGGATGCGGCTGTTCTCTTTTCCTTGTCAACAAGCCATCTGGGGACTTGAATTTGTCTGCGTGAGTGTGTGTGTGCGTGTGTGTGTGTGAGGGAGCGATAGGGCGCGAGAGAAGCAAACAGAATGCAATGCTTATTGAATAGCTTAATGTATACTCTGTATCTCAGCCGTTCCCTCAACCCCCATTACCTCTTCTACCTTTCCGAGGCAAACCGGCCTTTTTAAAATGTAAAATGGGCCGTACTCCGTGCAGTAATTGGCTTGTGGCGATTTTTCCTGTGACAGAAATGATTTTCTTTCATCAGTCTCTACCTGCCACGCCGAGTTCAGTGGGACACCTTCACCAGCCCTACTTCATTAAGTCCTTGTGAGAAGCGGGTCAGTGAGGAGACCCCTCTTGCCTATAAACTCTATTGTATTTTGAGGAGGAATACATTTTCTCCTGCATCTCAAGAGTAGAAGAAACAGAAGGTACATATTTTTTCCTGGGATAACCACTACAGTCGTCCTTCAAAATGACTATGTGAAGCTTTAGCATGAAAGTGGACAATATTTGCAGAGCATCGCCCTCATTTTGATAATCCTCACAAACAACTCTTCCTCTCCGGTAATAAAATACTTCTTCTGACTCCAGACTGTGTGCTGTAGACGTTTCTCCCAGAAGGGAGAAAGAATCAGTCTGACACTAACTGTGAGCTAATTATTCCCATTGGCCTCAGGTATTTTTCTGCACCCTCTGTAAATGATAAATGGCTCTGCTAATAAAGACAGCAATAAGCCGGATCTGTTGCTTCATTTGACAATTTAGTCTCTTTCTCACCCAACTTGCTCTACAGCTGAACAAACAGAGCTGACATTTGTCTGACACTAGTTTTTTTTCCCCCCCGATCCACAGGCAACACACAATGGCAACTAAACAGATCTCTGCTTTTAATTACTACACTTGTCTGCACCTCTAAGCACATTGCTCACGCAAGTAGGCAGAGCAAGCGTCTTCTTTTTTTAATCAAAAGCTGAGTGTTATACTCCAACTCAGGCGTGTGCAAAGGGAGGCGACAAAGAAAGGAGGCGCAGAATGCTCAAGGTCAAAGAAAAAGTTTGCCTGTGTCTTTCAGAGGTGATAACAGCATCTGAAAGCTCTCATAAAATGCCTCCTTAATTCCTCTCCTTTATCCCACCAAGGCCTACATTCCGTCTCCTTTTTCTCCTTTTTCTTCCTCTCATGTTTTATGGTCCTTGTCTTGGAGAGAAGGGACTTGTTAGGGATCTTTGGAGATTTACAGTCAAGGTTTTTTTCTATCAGAGAGAACACCGCACCAATCTTGAGGCCGATATGAAAGGATGTTTCATAGAGGCACTCTTCCAGGGGGAAAAAAAAAAAAAAAAAAAAAAAAGACAGCTGTCTCAAAAGTTTAACTTTCCTGCTAAGATTAAGTTTTTAGAGTAAGTTCTGCTATCTGTTTAATAAAAAGTCTGTCAGGCATTTCTTATTTTGTTATTTACTTTGGAAAAACTTTTAAAAGCCTATCCTCTAAATTGCTCAGGCACAGATACTCTGAATGCATCAAAGCTTTCATGGTTGCGTACAGGGGAGGTGGAATACTTGACATTCCACATGCACACACACACACACACACACATATAAATATATATATTATATATATGCGCTTGCACACACACACTCACGCTCACACAACCACAAACAGCCAGCAAATTGATTCAGACAGCTGAATATTTGACATCTGAGGACCCGAACAGTTTCATATTCAGCAGGCTGGCGGCCTAAAAAACGAGCAGTTGGCCCTTAGCTGTTCACCCATAACACTAATCTTAATGTTTAAACAGATTCAATCAATCTGCAGATGGCACAGGCTGACATGTCCACCGGAGGTACGGTTTTCAAACGGCATGAACATGCATGTATGTTTGCTCAAATGTCTCTTAGCATACAGGTACATACATGAAGGTTACAGGGCACCTCTGTGCGATTCCGAATCACATTTTTGGCTGAGTTTTAAAGTGAAAAGAAGTTAATACAAACCCTGCAGCCATCAGATATTGAAAATTAGTCCCTTTAGTTCATATAGAGGTAGGACTGCAATGCTGCGTCAGTTGTGTAAATATTCTCATTTGCATGGACTATGCTGAACGGTTGCAATGTTTATCCCCAACAACTGTGGCTTCCGCTGCCAGGCGTGCAGGAAATTACCCCAAAAAATTCAAACCCAGTTGTCAGTGGTGTGGGAATTCTTTAAAAAGAGACCCAACAAGATGCAAGTGCTGTAAAAAAAAAATGAAAGGGCCTAACACAAACTCAGCAGAGAAGATCTTCCAGCTATCTCACCTCCAAACAACAACGCAGCATTGCGAGCGTTTAGACTACTCCTGCGATTCCTGTCTGATTCTTGGTTGGTAGCCAGAGTGCCGGCAGTTGTTGTTTCCTTATCTGTTGTCTTTCAGAAAAGAACTCCACAAAGACTCTCTGCAGCAGATGCTAACGGCTAGCATGATAACACTGCTCTCCAGTGCATTTGCAAGTTGTGAAGAGTTTGTTTGTAGACCTTCTAATAATGTTGCGTTCTGAGTCAGAGTAAGCGGCCTTTTACGGATATACAACACAGGTTTATTTCCAGTAACTTTTAGTAAGATTAAATACTGCATTTTGCAGCCCTGCATATATGAAAAACTGCATACTACTACCAGTTTATGCAAGTGGTACTCTTCAGCCGACTCAAGTTCAAACTGAGTTGAAAGCGTCGGAGGAAATGTGACCTTTTTCTGTCTAATTTGTCTTTTCAGCAGCATGATTCAAGCTGAGTCTAACTCGAGACCACGGAAGAGGCCGCAAAACTCACATTCAAACATCAATAATACATTTTGTCAGAATGATGTTAAATCTAATGAAGTGCCAAATGTCATGTTAATTGTATGCTACAGCGTAATTGCCTGATAATGCTGGTGTTAATCAGCTAAATGCAAAAATCTTTCGATCAGCCAATTAACTTTTGGATTATACACTAAAAAAAAAGATCAGATTAGAAACCGTCATTTGGTCACGCAAACAAAGGCAAGAGTTTCCAGAACATGCAGATCCCTGACCAGCCAAGCAATCAATTCCAAAATAAAATGTACCTCTTGGAGACAGAGTACACTGCCAAGGCAGTACAGTCTGTCACTGTTTTATCCTGCAGAGCTACCAGACTCTCCCAAGACAAGATGACCTGCACCCAAATGCCACACTGTCAATTACTAAAACTCAACCTGAGAAATACTGACACCATCTTTTGCTTCCATGTAGCCACCAACACAATCGCTTGCTTCATTAGTCACGCTTTGGACAAAGCTATAACACACCTAGCTCTAACTGAAGGTGGGTAAGAACTTTATGATGTTTATAAGAAATGTAAGCCGCAATCCTCTCGGACTCAAGAAAAGATGGACAGATTATTTAAAGATTAGAGAAAGGGATCAAGGGAGCACTACAGCTTGAAAATTAAAATATAGACGCGGATGTTAAAAAAGAAATCATATGCAAAAAAAAAAAAAAAAAAAAAGAGGGGTTAGCAAATTACAGCAAGCATGTTGAATAAGTAATTTAAATGTCATACCTTCGCCAATGCTCACACACGAGGCGTCCACTAAATAGGCCCACAGATTTAGCCTGGAAAGTAATTATACATAGGCCCTTTCTAGTATGGGAATAACGAATGAATTGTAATTACGCCTCATTGCAAAATTTCTCCATCCAGGAAATAAAGCTATTATCAAGTCTCAAATTACATGAAACCAAAAGAGCAATTTGTAAAGAGATATTAGCTTCCTTTGAATCTTATAAAAGAGAGAGTCCCTCTTGCCCACTGCTCATCTCTCGCTCTCTCTTTCTCTCTCTCTCTGTCACAGCACAGCTTAAGTCCCTCAGTAGTAAGTGATGGAAAGGACAAAATTGGCTACTTTTGGGACAATGACTTATTTGAAATTCAAACAACTCTTCACAGCCGGCACCTTTGAGAGGACGGGAGACAAGAGGAGTCTCTTTCATCCGACTAAAACGTCTTAGAGGTGAGTCTCAGCCCTGACATTAAACAACAACAGCCGCGAAACCGGCACCACTCAAAGGACCGTAATGGAGTCAGTTGCTGCGTTTGTCTTTGAAAAAAAGGCAATATGTTTATGCTAATGCTCCATGGCCGCGACTTTAATAGAGGATGGAAGTGACACTCTTTTGTGGTGTGGCACAAGCAGGCGCACAGTCAACAACCTGCTGAATTAGACAACGAGCATTATAGATTTCTGGATAGATGTGCACACACACGGGAATTACGTTAAGGACAAGCAAACCTATAACCTCCAAAAAGACATACTGTATTTCAAAAGAATAAAATGATTAATTCTTGTGTGCTTACATGAAGAAAACCTGATATTTTTCTAACAGAGCAAGCAGTTGGTGAGTTGGGGTTGTATTTTTGAGCAACTGTGTTCTTGCCCTAATCCCCATCTTTGCCTTCCCAACAGGCAGCACGGAAAATTAATCTGAAACCCACTGCGCTCAAAGGCGTTTGCAGCTGAGACATCTTTCCTTTCTCACACTGCCAGTGGCACTTTGGAAACACTCACCATCTCAGTGCTCCCATCAGCATGTGCATCTGAATTTGCTACGTTCAGCAAGACAACTCCCCAAAGCGCACAAACACACACACACACACGGCCAGTGCAAGACAGCAACACAGTTCTGGGGACCCAGTAGTATCCCTTTGCTTTTCTGATAATAAGAGAGTCCTCGGCTGGTTTTTCATTTCCAATCTCAGAGACCTGCACTGGAAATGCCATGAAATAGACCCCCAAGCTCGACCCCTGGTGTGATATGGAATAACCTGCAGAGAACATCAACTGTTGAATTTGATGTTCAATTCAGCTTTTTACTGCCGCTCTTTCCGAAAAAAGGTGGGTAAGTGAAAATGAAAATGGCAGAAGATTGAAATGCTTTGCACTTGCATGCCTCCACTTGCTGTATGCAAAAATTCAGACACACGCAGTAAATGGATGCAAACACACACACACACACACACACACATGCAGCACGTTAACACACAAATGGACATGGAAGCCCAGTGGGAAGCACGATAATGGAAGAAGACTGTGTAAATCCCATATGTGCTTAATCCAGACACTTACAAGAGAGTGTGATTCATACTCTATTACACTCGACTAATACAGCTGAGAGACTCACTGGGCACAATCATTTCAGCAGGCATGAACCGGCGAAATAACGCCCATGAATCCTCTTTATGGGGACTTTACTGAAGATGGTGTGAAAGGTCAGGAGTAAACCCTTTGTACTTATTAGCCATTAAAACATTGGCGGCTTCCTGCCACACCCGGGGTTTGCACACGTGTGTGCTTGTTAGGATGCTTGTGTGTGTGTGCATCGCCGTGTCTGTGAGTGTGTGCAAAGATAACACGGGCAGCATTAATTTAATGGAACGGATTTCTCCATGGGCCTACGCAGATCTCTGGCATGTAAATGGTTTATTGTGCAGAGCTTTTCTGCTTGCTTTTTCACTGCAAGCGGGGTGAAACGGTAACAAGGTTGATTATTACTAAAGCCTGACCAATACTGGATGTTTTTAGGTCGATAACAAGTGAAGTAAAACAATTCTGGTATTGCTTTATCTGATAACTTTAAATGTATATACTGTAGCTGGCTAGCTACAGAGCTACCAAAGCAAGCTGAGTGACACGACAGTGGTATTGAAAAATGGAAAATGATGGGGTCATTGATTATTAACTTTCCAACAATGTATTTCACAAGCATATCTGTGTGGGAGCGCTACTGCAGACAGAGCATTGTAAATTATGGAGGATGCTCCACTTCATCACAATGTGATGATACCATATCTAAATGACCCAAAGAATCTTTTCACAAAACAGAATAACAATATCTAATCAAGGCCGAGCTCGGTCAATGACATTGGCCAACCGATATCTGTATTATAAAACATCCTTTCTTCACTTTAGTATTGAAATTATAGACGTTATAGAACTCTATGTTAGTTTATTTAGCATTGTTAAATATCACAAGAGGTGCTTATACACCGATCAAGCATAACATTATGACCTCTGACAGGAGAAGTGAATAACATTGACCATCTTGTGACAATACAATGTTCTGCTGGGAAACCTTTGGACCTGGCATTCATGTGGATGTTACTTAGACATGTACCACCCACCTAGACCAGACCAGGCACCCCCACCCCATAGCAATGACACTCCTTGATGGCAGCACCTATCCCCAGCAGGATGCAGCCTGACACAGGCACAAAAAAAAAAAAAACATGAAGAACAGCCCAAGGTGTTGACCTGGCCTCCAAATTCCCTAGATCCCAAACTGATCAAGTATCTGTGGGATGATCCTCATAGGCCCCTCCCCTCAACCCATAGGACCCAAAGGCCCCCCACTAACAACATCCTTTTACCAGACACCACAGGAGACCCTCAGAAGGACCATGTCCCAACTGTTTTGGAGGCACAAGGGAGACCTACACAATATTAGGCAGGTGGTCATAACGTTATGCCTGATTGGTGCATATGTGCATATTGGAACAATAGGGCTGAGTTTAACAGGTAGACTTATTTTGACTTGTAGTAACTTTCTTACCACACAGCATTGAGCTGGAAAATCTCTGCTTTCAAGTGAAGTCCATATTGGTGCATTATTAAGGGAAATACGGTGTGCTCCACAATTCTCCCGTAGTCGTGCTAAAAAATGTTTCAGTAGGCTACAGTATATGTGGATTTTAATTGGCCGTACAACTGCAGTACCTTGGAAAACAAATAGAAAAAAAACTCCAAATAGCTAACAAGGTTGCCAGTGGCTGCACCACTGTATTCGATCACTGGTCTTTGAATATCTGTAACCAATTTAGTGCTCTCACACCATCAATTATACACAAGGCCATAATTCTGCTGCATTCAAGGCTCTGGTAATTGGGTTTGTTCTCTTAGCTGAAATTTAATTCATAATGTAGTGCACTGTATGTGCTAGAGGCAGTATGAGCTAAGTAGTACAGATCTGCAGTGAAGGGCACTTGCACAGCGGGGTGAACGGCTGACTTTGAGAGTGTGTGGGCTGATGTTCTAACTTGATGTGAACAACAGTTTTAAACTTTGGACTGTGATCTTTCAAATTGGGCAGAGATTAGAATAGACCACCTCGATCCACCGCCGGCTTTTCATTGGACGTAGTAAAACCTGATTCAGTGTTTCGCTGATCACGCTTGGTGTTAAGGTGCCAAGAAATCATTAAAAGCAAACACCAAAGCAACTACAGCTACCAACAGTACTGACAATTCTGACAGTGAAGTAAAGCGGACTGCGCAAACAAACAGAAGCATTAAAGCCCTCAAACTGTTTGTGGCAGGTCACGCTCGCGGCTGGTCATCGTGTTCTCGGCAAAACAAGCCAGAAACAGAGCGGGCCCGATGTATTGTATCTACCAAAACGCTCCTTATCACTTAGCTTGTCTGTGAGCGTGGGTGTGTGGAAGGCTGAAGGATAAAGTAAAAGAATAATAATAGCCACTACTGGTGCACTGCCAAAACTTTTTGGATGGAGCTCGCGCTGCAGAATTTTCGTTTCGGGGGAGCGCAAACATATAGACATAAATAAACTTCTGACGGAAATAGTTTGGATTTCAGGGAGAACAGAACCGAGGGAATTTCATACCAAACTGAGCAGTTCAGGACGAATGCATGTACCATTACAGCCCTCGCCACGTGTTGTCCATCCCCGCAGGACAGACATAAAAACAGGCACGGGTGTATGTGTATAGTCTCTCTGTACTGTGAAAGCACTTGCTATGAAAACAGGGGCACCGACAGGAAACACAAACACATGAAATGTGGGACAGATGCCATGACACAACAAAGACAGCAGCTTATTCAAGTGACAAACACACAGGAAAAGGGAGGGCTTTTAGCTTGTTCTTCCTAACCTAAAAAAAAAAAACAAGTCTGGCTTTGTGCATTTCTCTCGCACCACAAACCGAACACAGGGAATACTTTTAAAGGATGCAGCTGTCATAAGGGTTCCAGTGTCTGCCAATCTCCGGCTCACCTTTCTTGTCCCCAAAAAAGAGGGTCTGCTGTGCCGGGTTTGACCACTGGAGGGAGGTGTTGTCATTATACTCCACACGGCAGGTCAGGTTCGCCGTCCCTCCCTCTGTCACGGTCACATTCTGAACCAGAGGATACTGGCCGCTGACACCTGCAACATGCCACAAAAGAGAGAGACACGTTAGAGGAGATGAGGACGCATCAGGAGGGAGCGGGAGGAAGACTCAGAGATAGACGGCGTGAGGCAGATGGCACATTTTTGATTGCTTGATATGCAAGTTTGCTTTAGTAATTAAATCCGCCTGATACAATCCGGTTCAGAATAATCCTATAAAATAAAACAGCTTCACTAAAAGGTCATTTGGTGTTCATCAAGAAAATACTCTTCTCCTGCTGTAGAAGTAAACCTCATAGTGCAGGACAAAGAGAGAAAGTCTGGTTTCTGTTTCGGGAGGGGGGTTGGAGGAAAAAAAGCTTAACACCCTAATTACAAAGCAAATGTTCAGGAAGGCTGGCCAGTCACTACTGTGTGCTAAATTGGACCCTAACACTGAACACACAGGAGGCATTTAGCCCGCAGTACCGACCCTGAAACCTTTGCTACACAGGGAAGACCAATTAAAAACCGCTCTCCGTGGACCTGTGCGCATGTGTGGATGTTGATGCGTGTAATGCCCCGCACGCTGTGAGAGAGAAACAGACAGATGAAGTGAGTAATAGTATATAATCCTGTGTGAGCTCCAAACTGAGCGGAGCTGGTTTTCAGCACCGCGGACAGCTCACTTTTGCGACTGCCTCGTCAACAGCTGCCTGCCAGTTTTCAGGACTCTGGACAGCTCGCACTGTTGCATATAGGTGTGTGGTTTATTCGCGTGCGGAGGGAGGCTGAGGGAGCAAGTAAATAATAATAATAATAACCATAAATCTATCCCTGTCCCCATCCCCCGAGGACAGATTTTAAAGACTGTATGAATGGTAAAGCAGATTATTCATCCACAGTTCTCACGTCTCAAACCACCATACCTCCCTCGGGAAAGGATCAGGGGAAAAAATGAAGCAAAGGAAAACATATATAAAGAAAGATTAAAGATTTTTAAATACCACTATGACCATTTCCAAGAGACTCAGCTTGAAACACTAATGGTTTTCCCCCATTTTTAAATGATTCCATCTGCAACTTAGCATTTTTCCTCACAGCAGTTAATTATTGCACAGGTAAGATAAACATACCCTCAGATAGGGTTTGTCTACTGGGTTAGCAGGTGAGGCAAACCCTATTACGGAGAAACCTGCGGAGAAGGACGCGTCGAGAGGAGAGAAGATGAGGTGAAGGAGGAGAGGAGAGGTAGAGAGAGGTAAGTCAAGGAGCACGGGTCATTTCCAGTGTTGATTAAGGCCTCCTGAGGTTAATCATGCGTGTGAGAGATAGAGAGGGAAGAGGAGGAAAAATGGATCTGAGCTATGGGGGGCTAGGAATATGTTTTATTCATGGAAGTTTTGCATGAAGCATGATCTGCCAGCGATTTACCGTTCTCCTGCGCCTGCCCTTGCTCTCTTTATTACTTCTCCTCTTTAAATCACTTACTTTTTTCTCATTTTTCTCACTCGTGCGCGGGGCGACGCACAGCCCAGTGTGATACGTTTTATTTCTTTTGTGCCGGCCAAAGAGAGAAGTTAACAGTCATGCCAAATGGTAGCAATGCTGTGCTTTTTCTTTTTTTTTTTTTGCACAGTGTAATTTTAGTTCATTACTGCGGTGGATGTGTCATTGCAAAATGCCATTCAAGCCGGAGACACTCTGGGGACGTGAATGCTTGTTTTGTTGTCAACCCTTCACTCATATGGGAAAAACATAATACACTGGTTTGTTTGCCAAATGATCTCCTTTTACAAATAAACACAAGAAAGTAAGATTTGAGTGATTTAATGGACGTGCCTCGGAGGGGAAAATGGGAGCTTTCAAAATATGATTGATCTATTCAGATTCTCACCGAAGACCAGGAAACAAGCGCAGATAATACAGTTGCATTTGAATTGTACTGCATGAGTCATGTGTTTAAAAAGATAAATACCCTGCCTATAGTGTGATAAGATAAGATATGGCAGAACAGAAGCCGCCACTGTAAAGATGTCGACTTATTTGGATGGACACAAACAAAAATCTATCTGCATATCAAGATTTCTTTTTTCATCCCTCTCCTCTCCTCTCCTCTCCTCTCCTCTCCAGTGGTCCTTGTGCCTACACAAATTTACAATAGTCCGGGGATCCCTCTGTCTAAGCCCCGCGTCAGTTTCTGGTGCTACACGTCCAGTGGGACTGAGAGGGCCAAAGGGGCCACGATGATGGTTATATTAGAACACTGCACTGTTCTGTGCACCTAATTGGCCGGTGGAGTAGGTTCTTCCATTCTCCCCTCTGGCCACCCAGACCTGATTTAAATGTATCTCCTGAGGGAAGGAGGCAGCTGTTCTCTCCTGATTTCCATGTCTAAATTTAGGACCTTCCCTCACTTCAACTCGGCTCTTTCTCCTACTTTCGGCTTCTTGCTCTGTCTTTTCCAGTTCACATCCATTCCACTCAATTCCCTTCGCTCCGTTCTCCCCGCTCTCTGTCACGTTTCCTCCTCCAGTTGATCCCTGAAGGGTGGCATTTCCACGTTCTTTGTCTCTCCTTTTCATATTCTCGCTGTCTCCTAGTGCTCCCCAGTCTTTCAAGTTTATCTTGATCATCCCCCCCTCCTTTCGTTTGCTCAATTGTGCTCCATCTCTCACGGAGAGCGGGGTCACTTTAATTGTCCTCCCCCTTGACTGACATGCTAAGGCTAAGCCAGGGCGGCGATGCTCTCGTCTGGATGACATTATAAAATAATGACATAATTAAAATTAGCTTTTCTTTATTTAGCTCGATTCAGATAATATACATAAGTGTGCAAAAGGCACTTTAAATGGAGATTTCTATCCATCACACATTACCATCAAGGAGGCTGGTTGTAAATTCATCCTGCAGCACGGCAACAAAGCTAAACATACAGCCAGAGTAAACTACTCAACCATACCCATAGCTAGCTATAACATCACTGAGGTCTGGACCTCTCTATGTTTTGGCTGAAAATTTAATTTCAAGTTAAATAAAAGTGGATTTAAAAAAAATGATTGAGCAGAACTTCTCCTCCAAGATGAGGGCATGCTCAAGTCAGATTAGGCCTGTTGTTTAATGTCCACAGTGCAGAGGGCTTGTGCGTGTGTGTGTGTGTGTGTGGGGGGGGGGGGCCTGGCACCATCGGCGCCTTCACATATTTTCATGAGCAGATTCCTGCGCACATCGAGAAGGACAGCAGCAGGTGGCTTGTGTGTGAACTGCCAGGCAGAATCACAAAGCAATCATTGTCATACCGTTTTCTGTAGGAAATGTTAAAAGCAGTAACCAAATACAGTGTCTGTAGCAAAGACAGCAGCATGGACCACGATGCAACTAGGCTCTTTCTACACAATTATTATTATGCTGTTAGGTCTACAGCACATTTCAAAGCCAGGTTTGGTAGAAGTGTACAGAGATGGTAGCTTATCAGGGTGCTACTTTCAAGCTGTTTCGTTCCTATGGCTAACAAGGGTCACAAATAATTCATTATCATGCTTCACACTGTCGACTTATTTTTCGTAATGATCTTATGATTTATTATTCATTTAGCGATGCATATTAATACGAACGCTGCCTTACAGTTTACAACCAACACATTTGTAATAGGTTTAATTTAAAAAATACCCATCACAAAAACAAGGAGCGTGAAATAAATGCCAGTGAGGTTGAAACAAGTGACAATAGAGCCTAATTTAAGACAGAACCCAGAGGAATAGATGGGGAAGGAAGCCAGCCAGCAGAAGAGAATGGAGGACTCAAGGCTATGGCTCTTGTCTTCTGTGACAAGAGGAACAAGAACCCTCCAACAGATATGACCCCCACGGGGGCCCTCAATTTACTTTTAGAGACAAAAAAAAATTGGTACAGTTCTATACATCTCAGCATAAAAGATGTACAGCAATGCCACACCTGGCTCATCTGCCTCTACACAATTAGCAACACATTATTTCCTCTTGCTGGCTAATAATCAAGATAATCAAGGCGAGCTTTCGCACAATCATTTGGATTTGTGCCTCCCACCTCATACAGTTCAGCATCCGAACAGTTATCCCATAAGTATAGCTGCGTGGCCGGCAGACATATACAGATAACACAAAGTCAAAATAGCTTTTGCCAAAGCACCGCTGAACAAATAATACTGATAAGAATGTAAGAGCATCCTGGATGCTCTCCCACATGACCTTTCAGGCAAGAGCAGCTGAGTCTACTAACCTTTCTTATTTAGGCATTCAAGAAGCGGAGAAAGAGAGTGAAATGCAGGCAGACAGACGGACAGCCTGGAGCTACTGACCTTTATACCAGGACTGGAGCTCAACTGAGCGGTAGAGCTATGATGTATGGCTGGGAATACAGGATGGATGGAGGCAGTCCACAGTTTTGATTAGCTGAGTCACCTTGTAAGCCAGTTGAGCACGACTGATAATTGCAGACTTGGGATCACATTAATGCAAGTTTAAATATAAGGGATGATTTCAGTTCATTATAGCGCTGGCATTTTTTTATTTTTGCATAATTCTTATAAGTTATTAAAATAGTTTCCAAAGTAATTTCGGAGAACTAGCAACATGGTGATGGTACAATAACAAATAAGAAAGTACTCAGTCAGACAGACATTTTCAAAGTCCAAACTGTTTGCTTTACACATTTTCTGGAGGTAAACTAAAGATTTATGCAGGAACGTTGGTGATGAATACTTGCAAAGGACATTTTTAGCCCAATTTTTCTGTTCTCCTTTCTCTTCCCTGTAGATTTGACTAACGCCTGGCTTCGATTAAAACATGCCAAATCCGAACATGTGTTTCCTGTAAACTGTTTGGTGTTCCATTCCTAAAAAGTCTGAACTTTAAACAGCGAGTGGGAGTTCTTAGGGGACTGCCGCAGAATTAGCAGGAACACTTAAAAACCTCAAAAATAATTAAAGGGGAATTACCGTTTTTTACAATCTGGACCTTATTTCTGGCATAAAATACCATTGTTTACTCACCCATATAACTTTGGTGTCATTTGGAGTCGTTCAGACGATATTTAGATCCAGTGGAGTGCCACATATATCCATATAGTGGGAGTGAATGGGGCACCGAAACACAGCCTATAAATAACGCATTACCTGCTACGAAACTCGTTCATTTCACCAATATTTTGTTATGATACGCTAGTGCTATTCCCCGTTGAGCTCGGAGTTACCTGTTATCTATTCGCGGACATGCAGCGTTTTATTGTTCTTTGGCCAGCTGTTCCTCTCTCTGCCTCCGCATCCTCCTTTCAACGAGCTCCTCATCCGTATACTCTGGCTCAAAGCGGTAAGGACGTCCATCATAAACAAAGTCGTCGTCCACGACCTCAGAATAGGAAAAATATTCAGCCATGTTGCAAAAAAAACTAGCAGTAGCAAATTACAGGTAAACAAGCCGACCGTTGCGGGTGCGCGCCGCGCTCAGAGATGACATCATCCAGGGCAGAGGTTAGTAGGTCAATCTACAGAACCCAGATGATGATAACAGGTAACTCCAGATTCAAAGGGGAATAGCACTAGCGTATCATAACAAAATATTGGTGAAATGAAAGAGTTTCACGGCAGATAATACGATATTTAGAGGCTGCGTTTCGGTGCCCCAGTCACTCCCACTATATGAATATACGACTCCAAATGACACCAAAGTTATATGGGTGAGTAAACGATCGTATTTTATGCCAGAAATAAGGTCCAGGTTGTAAAAAACAGTAATTCCCCTTTAAATTAACGCAACTGATTATTCATTACTGAACTAGATGTGCATCACTTTAGGTGAAAACTTTACATTTTTTACAAGTGTTACCATGAAAACATGCTGCTTCTTTTGTTGAAAATGTGCAAACGTCACATTGCAAAGAAGTACTGCCTCGGATACTGTGAGGCAGAGACTCAAGAGGCTCACTACTAAAAATGCATCCCGCTAAGAAGATCATGTATGAGATGCAGAAGATTACATAGGACATGACAGCTTTGCCATGACCAGTTAGTGTCTGTAAGGTTACACAGGTGGTCACACAGCTGGATACACAAGGTTTTCAGACTGAGTGATTCTCAGAGTGTCAGGCGGTAGGGTGGCTTAGTGATTGGATAGACAGTACAAGGTCAAGAGTTTGATCATCTCAAGAGCTGGTGTGAATTCATCTACCAGGCACGTACCCTGTCACGGTGTCCTTGAGCGGGAAAGAAACTCTCCAGCCTCCTCACAGATTTAGAGCATCAGCAAAATATTTAAAATAGAACTGGAAAAAATACCAACGCTCTGTAATTTCCAGGAAGGGAAGTTTTTTTTTCTGGGCAAGAACCAATTTTGGCTGATAATGTCAGGCACAAAATGTTGGTAGTAACTTCCTGGAACAGAAGCTAACGTATCAGACAAGTGCATCATCAGTCCCTGCCCTCATTCTGGCACTCTTCCTCCCGCTGAGACAATTTTTGCACAAACTCCTTCCCTTTTTTTTTTCCCGAGAACATGTTGTACACACGGCGTTGTTTCTTCTCTTCCTCTTTTTTTTTGCCTTGACCTTTTTTTTTCGCGCCTCCTATCAACATGCATCCCAAGTCCAAGTCCATGTTGCATCTCAAATGTGATTTATCAACGTTTCATTATTCATAGGTACGATTACACCTGGCAAGGGAAGTAAGCCTCCGGTATTCACTAAGAAATTAAACTTGATGTTCCTGTGAAAAAAAAAAAAAAGGTGCTCATTCATGTGACGAAAATACACAGCAGCTTTTTAAAGCAACGAGTCAAGAGGGGAGCGTAGAGAAGACAGCCTTTAAATATCTAGAAAGAAGATGGAAAATCTGAGGCAATCGAAACATAAGTTAATGTTTTATTTTGTCTGGAATGTGGGCACATTTCTTCATTCATTCATCTTCTGTAACCGCTTATTCCTGTTAAGGGTCACAGGGTCTGCTGGAGCCTTTCCCATCTGTCATCGGGCGAGAGGCGGGGTACACCCTGGACAGGTCGCCAGTCTATCGCAGGGCTAACACAGAGAGACAGACAACCATTCACACTCATATTCACACCTACGGCCAATTAAGAATCACCAATTGACCTAACCAGCATGTCTTTGGACGGTGGGAGGAAGCCGGAGTACCCGGAGAGAACCCACGCAGACACAGGGAGAACATGCAAACTCCACACAGAGAGGCCGAGTCGGCCCATGGATTCGAACCCGGGATCTTCTTGTGGGCTCGTTTACATGGGTTTATTTTCAGCTAAAATGCACTAAATCATCTTTCCATATACAGTATCTTCATAAAGTAGAAGCATTTGCCCATGAAAATAGCTAGATATGAAGATCCATTTGTAACTGTAGCCGTCTTCTTTACATTTTTGTTGACATTTGATATTATTTCCACTGCTAGAAACACATACTTAAGCTAACATTTGTCCATCATGGCGTAACTGATATGCCAGCAACTACATTTACATGTAAAAAAAATTCCTATTCACTTGTTTAGAGGCCAGCGTGGAAACGTGTGGAAGTTTTTCTTTCAACCTATGGGATTTTCCCATTTTTTCCCCAGCCTTCCAAAATGATGAATATCATGTTTGGGTCCAGCGCAACACAGAACTGACTGCATTGTGTTGCAAACCCTAAATGAGCTGCATATCCCCAATGCGTCTCCTAAAATCCCACTAATGTCGGCTTATTCCACATGTATTAATTAGAAAATGCTGATTCTGGACATCCAAAAGGAACGCGATGTTTACATGACCTGTCTCAAAATGTCTTGTCAAATAGTACATTTACATGGCCGTTAATATTCCACTAAGCGTGCGACACCATTCACAGACAATACTGGCAGAAATGGAAATAACATGTGAGTTTAGTTACACCGATAAGGCATAACATTATGACCACTGACAGGAGAAGTAAATAACATGGACCATCTTGTGACAATAAAATGCTTTGCTGGGACCTGTGGATGTTACTTAGACCAAACCAGGCACCACCACCCCATAGATGATCCACAGAGGCCCCTCCCCTCAACCCATAGACCCAAAGGCCCCCACTAACAACATTCTGCTGCCAAACACCACAGGACACCCTCAGAAGGCCCATGTCCATTCTCTGATGAGTCACAACTGTTTTGGAGGCACAAGGGAGACCTGCACAATATTAGGAAGGTGGTCATAATGTTATAGCTGATCGGTATAATTACTGAAAGAATACCATATTGTATTATACAGGTTTCTTGTAACTAAAGTGATTAAACCTCATGGTTTGGTTTTGTTCTCTTTGCTGTTTGCCAACAATTAGTCTGTTCACTTTTGTTTATGCATGTGTGCAAAATCCAAACGTCGTCTTCTGACACCGATAAGATTCCTGCTGTGAGCAAATTGAATGCAACCCCTGCAGAGGGTGGAGCTACCTTTGTATTCAGCGCTGGTGTACAACCACCTCAGGACAGTTATTTCTGATCTGGAGATAGGAAATTAATTATCCGACACCAGAGAGGCTGGCTATGGCGGTGCCGTTGTCATTTACATACTGTAATTAGACCGGGCAGCTGCTGGTGCTGCCATCACAAAGTTGACGTCCAACTCAGCCCTTGGAGTCGGATCAACAAAATATCACCTACTTGTCGGTGGTGCTGTTAGGTATTGTTTGAGCGTGGCATGACTGAGAGAGGCTTATTTTGAAGGGGGAGGATGTTTCCAGTAGCATCTGGGGTGTGAACGGTGTTAACAGACGTTGTTAAGGTAGTGACAAACATCAAGGAAGACTTTCTCATGTGATAGCACCTTCTTCTGTGTACAAAGCACTACAAGAAACAAACATGCCGGAGCGCACAGCAGTTTTTCTTTTTTCTTTTTTTTTTGATGTTGTAGAAAATCTGCCACATCTGAACTTTCGTGCAATGTTGCTTTTCAGGAGCCGGAGCTATACGTGGAGATTTATAAAAACGCGCACACAAATTTCAAACTGGAGACCGTACATGCTTCCAGAGGCTTATATCATTTGCCTTGCATCCCTGCCCTTCATCCAGCCGCATCAATTTAAAGGGCAGAGATATAAACCTCTGCCCATTCTCTGCGTGAAAGCTGCCTCAGTTCGAGCCTGCCTCGTCCAGAATGGCCAGGGATCTCACTATCCTTTCTGAGCCAAGGTCAGGCATCTCATGGTTTTATGACAGAGGTAAACCTGGCCTTCATAAATACTTCATGCACTGCTTTCTTCCAGCTGGCAAAAGCAAGCAGAAGAAGCTGAGAGCACAGGCGAGTTGCACGCAAGTTGTGTAGAAGTACACAATCTGATAAGTGGGAGCTCGAAATGGAGGTAACGAAGATAACAGGTGAGGCAAGCGCAGGAGCGAAAGAACAATATTTTAAATGCGTTCCGAGGCATAGACGTGTTTCTCACATGGCTGCGTTCGCTGAAAATGTTAAGCAGCCATATAAATGATGCCGCCCCGATTTATGCATAAAACGTAAGCAGGTATAAGTGCATCTCTCCGCGTGCTTGTGTTTGCCTCTTTGTACTGTACTTGTGTGTGTGTGTGTGTACCCGTGCATAGTGTGCGTGCGTGTGTGTGTGTGCGCGCTAACTGCTATTTTCAATTTAGTCTTTTTTAGAAAAGGCATGATCCCAGCTTCATCTGTTCAATTTTTAGCACTACAAAGACGGAAAGGAAGAGCTCTGGCTCAAATGCTCCCCTCTATTCCCTCTTTATAAGGCCAAGCAATATACTGTATGCAGGCAGATGCACACTTTGCTGGCTTAGTAGTTTTGGTAAATTAAATGCCATTAAAGCATAAGGTCAGGGGAATCAGATTTATTGTGGCTTTTCTCAAACTGATGCAGAAAAATGCGCTTGGCTTCATCTTCTTTTCATCACATGAAGGAATTTATTCGCCGTGCTTTCATACGGGGCGAGAGCAGGATGATAGCAGGCTAGGGTGGCATTCACCAGGGAAATCAGACTAATCACTGCTGCCACCAAAAACTCCCAAATTCCCCAAATCAACACGGCGCAGTGTGATTTTCTAATGTGTAGTGATGTGTTGACAGATACTGTTCATTTAAGAGTGATCTGGGGAAATGCTCTCCAGCCCAAGGGGGAGGGGGGCTGCAAGACTCAGTGGGCAGAAAGTGCTAGTTTTAAAAACAGCTCTTATCATTTTGGCTCATGTCAGACTCGACTTTGCTGCAGTGCTCTTTAACTACAACTCCCAGCCGCGGCGCACAATGCCAGTGTTGACGCCGTTGATCTCCTCCTCTCAAAGCTGAGCTCAGACCGTCCCAACCAAGCACGACTACGTTTGAATGCGGACTTTGAGGAAACCCTCACAACTGACAGCGACGAGAGCGCGGACCGTGTATTTTAAATGACCTGCTCTCCGTTTCTTACTCCTGTTGCTTTAGGGAACGTGGTTAAGAATAAATGAATACAGTTTAATCTGTAAAACACCACTGGTTTGAAGCAGACGTTTTCAAACTATGTGAGAAAAAAAAGGCAAAAGTTAACTGCATAGGATGAAAAGAGAAACAAATCGACAGACTGGGGGACGGACCTAGACACAATTTCCGTGTTCCGCAGACAAACATTATGTTAGATATTGTAGATTGGTCTGCTGCTGTCACCCGCTCAACAACCACAACAGTCTGTCTGAAAGTCTGTGACACACAACTCATGTTGACTCGAAACACGAATGGCTATTGACTTTTTAAGGTGTATTTATGTTTAGAACTCTAAGCTAAAAAAAAATGGGCTTCATGTTGTTGCCCGCAGTATAACTTAACGTACCCAAAGCAATGTTATATGTCCAGCTGATATCAAACGCAGCATTATGGGAACTGTAATTCTAAAACTTTGAGCATGATCATTGTAGTTTTATGTATTATAGATAGACACAACAATAAAACGACTCACAGGAGATAAATTGAGCATTTTGTGATGATCATATGTATGTATCTATGAGAGATGTATGTTTATCTCGTTCCACCTGCTGCTCTCTTCTCTGTCTTTTTCTGTCTTTTTTTTGTCTCTCCGTCCTTATGAGCTGGGTTCTGCTCAAGGTTTCTCCCTGTTAAAAGGGAGGGTTTCCTTGCTTGCTCTGGGGGTTTCAGGCCGGGTTTTGTAAAGCGTCTTGAGACAGTTTGTATTGTTATCGGACCTGGCATTTGTGTGGATGTTACTTAGACATGTAGCACCCACCTAGACCAGACCAGGAACCCCCACCCCAATGGCTACTGCCCCAATGACACTCCTTGATGGCAGTAGCCATCCCCAGCAGGATGCAGTCTGACACAGGCGCGCACACACAAAAATGGTGTATCTGTATCAGTGGGATGCACTGGAACAAGCCTGATCCACTTAGGCCCCTCCCTTTCACGGGATACCACAGGACACCCTCAGAAGGCCCATTTCCATTCTCTGATGAGTCCCAACTGTTTTGGAGGCACGAGGGAGACCTACACAATATTACGCAGGTGGTCATAATGTTGTGCCTGATCAGTGTAAGTTGTTTACTCATGTGAAAAGAAATTGCTGTTCATACCAGCATGTGGCAGCAGTCTGTAGCCATCAACTAAAAGGGGAAACTGGAAGAGCACCTTTTTTGTTGGGAGGAAAGCTGCAGACTGTCGTACTGAGCTGTTGTGAATTATGCTGATCAGCTGGTCTACAGTGTATTCATTCTACCATATCATTCAGGCGCTAATTCAGCATGCTAAATTGACAAAAAAAAAAGACACTGAAAGGCATCTGACTGTGCCAGCGTTCTGGGACACACCGCCTGAACTAGCACCACAGACGATCGCCAACCGCAGACTGCCCGGGCCTAAGACCACATACATACATGTACAGTATATACTGATGTGACAAAACATATTTGTGATCACCTGCTGTTCTTTCACCGTAACCACTCTGACCCGTTCAGGCATTAGCTCTGCAAGACCTCCTTCAGTGTGCTATCTTGTTGCACGATGTTAGCGGCGGAGCCTTTGAGCCCTGGAGCAATCCAATTCTTATAATTAAAAGAGTAATTCTGCAAGGTTTGAAACACTCAGATATGTTCACTGACCCATTTTTTTTTCTTTCAAATGAGTGAATGAATACTGTGAATGGTGCGGACTCTGCGAGGGGAAATTAGGAAAGCTGATTGAAAGTGAGTAAAAGACGTTATGATTGTGCACTTACGTGGCTAATGGGAGACACTGCAGTAACTGTATTGAGCTCTAAGCAGATTTGCTCAAATTAAATTATTCTTTGTCTGATAGAAATTCTTCCACAAAATACAAATTGTGCCTGCAAAAAAAATATGTATTTGTCTCAATTATAACACCATCTAATACATATCCCAGACTTTGACATAGACCATTGAAATAATCAGTTTAAATTACAGTGGTCCTGATCCGTGTATATCTCTGTGTGTTATTAGGAACTTAACCAGTGACATGTGCGCATTCATGACAGTCGCCAATATGTTCTATAAACAACCTAGATTTAACCAGTAAAGAAAAATGGAAATCAAAAAAAAAAAAAAAACAACGTAGAGGTACAGGAAATGCATCTTTGGATCAATCTTTGGTGCTACGCGCAGTAATTTGCTGAAGTATATACACATTTACAGAAGCATAATGGCACCCTTAACCAGCCACTCAGGCCTTCAGTCACACACACACACCGATGCATCGAGGTGAACTCCTTTATCCGACCGCTGATCGGCATGAATCTTATCGGGCTTGTTATGTTTTCCCACCAATAGCCTCATTATAATGGTACGAGAGGCAGGACAGAGACATGTGCTTGACTCTGATCTACACATCTCCTGTTCCCCTATTAAGAGTGCAATGGATTTCCTATACTGTCGCAGTAAGATAGAAAAGGATGATAGTCAGGTGAGGGTGGCCTTTAAACAGAGGAGGTCGCCCAACAGTGAATAAAACAGAGATGTTACGGTGAAACAAAGGCAGAGAGCGGAGCTTTAGTTTAATTCATGAAGCAGGAAAAGCAGGAAAATGAGAAGAGGGTGCGCAGTGAAGCGAAGGAGTGAAATGTGATCTACAGCTTCAGCTACTCCTACTATGTGGAATTGCGCAGCTTGGGGTTTTAAGCTGTTTTTAAGTGTCATTATAACGACACACAAGATGGTTGGGGTTAGGGCTAAGGACTGGGGTAGGCACGCCAAACCCACACAATGCATACTGATAGCGACATGACTAGGCGTGTTACTCATGCACCGTTAGATGGTAGCAGACTGCAACAGTAGATCAGAGAAACATGCACCACCAAACTCTGGATAGACAATTTGGTTTCATCTGTTGACTAGATAAGTGGTTGGTTTGCGCTTCCTGATTCCAACCAAGGTGTCTATCTAAGTGTCTTCAACTGATGTGACCATCCCTTAAAACGGCGGCACTTCTCATCAGTGCAGGTAGTTTTATTCTAGAGAACGTCTTTGGATCTAGACTACCCATTGCTCCATATTTTGGGTCATCGTCACGTGGTAGAATAAATTTGGAACCGATCAGCCCTGATCTGAATTTTTGAAGTGCTGATTTACTTATTTGGCAAAGATTGGGATCACTTAAGGAACACATAAATAATCACTGCATCAAATCCACTGATAATTCTTCAGTACCCCTTGATTTATAGTGGGTAGTGGGTTTATCAGGTACGCCGACCCTTAGCCGACACCAACCCTATCGTCTGACTCGTGATCACATCTCCGCATGGCGAGCGATTGTGCTGTGCGTCTGCAGTCATTAGCCAAAGACGGTAACTAAACAGAAGGAGATTATAATCGTGGCTGACTAAATTCTTAGTTTTTGAAAAGCATATTTGCTGAAGCACGCGGAATGAAATCATTTCGCCCCCTCTCAAATAAACACTCCGCCACTCCTCTCTGACTCTCTGATCTTTAATCTGCTCTCACTGCCATCTTGCAGACAGAGTGAAGTGAAGATTTTGATCTTTGCAATTTGTTTCCACTATGGACATTATCACACAGTTAAACACTCTTAATCTCGTGACCTCAGACTGTCATTTTCAGTGTTTATAAGGTTGATAATTTACCAACAGATCAGAAAATTGACCGTAAGACGTGATTTTTTTTAAAAAAAAATTTGTCGCAGAAGAGCTATAATTTGAAAACTACAACACATTCATATCCCAAGAAACACGTTTTATCGCTGCTTGGGTAGTGACAAGTGAGCAATTATGCATAGTGCAATTTTGTGTGTTTACTAAAACACATTAAAGTCCCATTAAAACAAAACGGCGTATTTAAAAAATGAAATGGAATTCAAAATTACTGTATGAAAAAAAACTGCAAATATACAAAAAAAAAAAAAAAACTCAAGCAGACAGCCGGCAAATATTAAAAAAAAAAAAAAAAAAAGCCCCTTTTATGCTGTTGACTTAAAGGTGCAGCAGGGAGAGCAGCAGCCACAACTCACCTCGAACTTTGCCTTTTGAAGCCATCACTGGAGTCCCCAAGTAGACAAGAGGGGTTGGATGGACAGCAAGAGAGAGGCAGAAGTCAGAAAAAAACAGAGAGGAAAAGGACAAAGACAGCAACCGATTAGACAACTGTAGGGAGAACAGTGTGTCTCTGTCGCATATTTGCAGATACAGCATTGTCTTTATCTTCACTGTCAGTCACAAGCGCTGAACCTCCCCTGATCATTCAACCCTGGAAGAGAATGTCCTGATTTAGCTCATCTGCAAATTGAGACCTTAAAGTGTGGCACCTTTTAATTAGTCATGTCACATCATGTGGATCGCGCAAGGAAGCTTGTTTCCTCGTAATCGGCTCGCGAGACCCATAAGGATATGGGGCACACCGTACGTGGCGTGCTGTCGATTAGTGTCGCTTCATTGGATTTCAAGTGGAAATTACAGACTTTATGAAAATTTTACAGTTGATTATCTTGTTTTTATCTGATTCGTACATGGCGTCTTGTTTTGTGGGAGACGTACAGGGAGTCACGGTTTGTATGCATGGATGTGTGTGTGTGTGTGCTGAGCGCACACACACAAGGGTGCACCATCATATTACGCTGTGACTGACAGCCCTGTAATCAGCGAAGAGGAGCACAGACAGGGCTGTTGTCTAGCAGAGAATATGCCATGATATGGGAGTATCCAATGAGCAGTTTGGTGAAAACCATACAGGCCGTCTATATATATATCTATATATATATAGATATATATATAAAAAAAACAACAACAACAAAGGGAGGCACGACACAGAGGACCGAACCGACACTCGAGCATCACCTCCGAGACATCCTGCCAGTAAAAACACAGAGGAGAGCCAAATAAACAACATAGATTGTCTATTAGTGTGCGCGCGTGTGTGCGCCTGTGTGTTTGCGCGTTTGTCCCGAGGGAATGACTCTTATGCTTCACACACACTGCTTTGCTAAATTGATGGATCTATTGGAATGCCTCCAGTGAGCCTGAAAACGTGTACGGCTCTAAGAGACAGCGTCTGAAAAAGAATGAGAGCGAGAGAGAAGGGGAACAAAGAGAATCTCGCTGCAGGTGCCGAGTCTGCAGGTTACAAAAATTATTTTGGTTTCTTTTCGATTATAGATTGAGGCCTTGAAAACAACAAATGTGGAGTTTTAATATAGAATTTTGAATTCACGGTCAAAGAGGGAGCACAAGCTAATCCTGGAAGCAGGCCTTGAGATGCAAACAGGCTGCTAAACAGGCTGACCACTCCTTTGACTCTCACATAGGCGTTGTTTTGTTTGTATCTTGAGTGCTAATAAATCCTGATAGGCAATTTTCCCCGGCTGATGGAGGTGATTACACTTCGCTAGTACTATTTCACAACTTGCCAAGGAAGGTACAAGATATGTGGACTGAGGGAGTGACAATGTGTGGAAAAAACTGATAATTTCCTGTGATTGGTAGTGCATTTTCAAATGTGATTTACATATATTTTTGGTCTTCAGGATCACAGTATATTCAGCGCAGAGCTACTTCAGGTGGCAAAAAAAGACTGGATCAAAAAGCAAAACCTATCACATGAGAGACTGATTGTTCGTCGCACACAGAGCCAGAGACATCCGGTGAAAAATTCACACCTTGCTGCTGTTTTGCTGGTCAAGACGGAGAGGTCCCAACGGAGAAACAGGGCAGCGAATGCCACATCTGTACCAACACTGCTTCCTACATGAGACTGATGGCTTTGTGAAATATTCCCTCAACAAAAGTCCGACCTCGCTCTATCCCTGCCTCTCAAGGTATGAGTTAGCTGTCAGCACTGTGGCTCTGTGATCTCTCACAGTAAAAAAGAAAAAAAACTGTGAAAAAAATAAAATAAAAAAAATAAATCCCGCACACAAAACATATAGGTTTTTACAACACTTCACTCGCAGCAGCAGCAGAATATATAGACGGCCATAGGGAGAGCGAGAGGGAGAAGACAAGCAGCGACGAAAAGGGAGAAATGGTGGGAGTCTTATTCACTACACTCTCTGCACTTGTATCAGAGTATTACAGTTACCAGGCAACCAACACAACAGTTCTGTAAGTCAAGTTTAAATTACATAAAACACTTTTCATTCCACTCTCTCATTCCCCCCATTTCAACCATGCAGTGAGCAGAGTATTCCCAGTTGATTACACAATGGCCACCTCTCACATGTTCTCAACACTCCATCCTGACTGGACAGAACACCCTGGAGGTAGAAGAAAAGCCAACACACGGATGCGGAAAAAAAGTAGTTATCCAACCACTTTTTTTTTTTTATGTACGATGTGCGTATGGAAAACCTTTTAAAAGGCAATTAAAAAGTAAAAGTCCAAAATGAATGGGGGAAATAAGATGTCAAATATGTCTATGCACTAACCCACACCCTCGTGCACCACAAGATGGGACGCAGTCCAAGTGATGTCCAACATGAGAGGACAAAAGTCAAGGAATGGAAGCGCAACAATGGCTGAGACCCGAGGTATCGACAAAGGAACAGTTTGGTGGCAAACATGTCTGTGTTCTGTGCTCTCTCCGTCTTCCCTCCCCTCCATTGTTTTCCTACAGGTAACGACCCCAGTGTGATCATGCTGGGCTGCTCATTGGTCAGTCTGTACAGGGCTCTGCCTTGCTGCTGGATTTTGTGCGTCTCTCCTTTAGTTACAAACATGTGACAGGAGGTTGTGGACTTACGTTAAGTCTGGGGTACCCTATACACTACCATGGCTGGTTGTGCCACCCCCTTTATTTTGATTTAAGATTTTTTGTTAGAGAAGTGGCCGGCACAGCTCCAGGTGTCTGTGTAGGTTCTCTCCAGGTACTCCGGCTTCCTCCCACTGTCCAAAGACATGCTTGTTAGGTTCATTGGTGATTCTAAATTGGCCGTAGGTGTGACTGTCTCTCTGTGTTAACCCAACGATAGACTGGCGATCTGTCCTGGGTGTGCCCAGCCTCTCACCCGACTTGGCAAAAATGACAACAGTTTTTGAAAAAGTGTTAATTTAAGTCTGTACTGCTGCAGACACCAAAACGATGTTGCTAACCCCCTCCATTTGTTAACTGATTGTAAAGATTGTATGGAACAAGTAGTGGATCGACCACCGAAACTCCCGGACACAAGAACAGAACTTCTGATAAAATGCCCCCATCCTCTGTTTTTAATCTTATTTTTTTTACGAACGCCTCCATTAACAAAGTTCCAGCAATCAACACACCACTCTGTTTATTTATTTATATATTTATCTGTTCCAATATCTGTAGCTGGTAAAGCCAGGGGGGCTACAACAGCGGTAAGTAAAGAGATTTTCACTCTAATCAACAATACTTAACAAACATGACAAATGTTTGTTAAGTACATTTAACAAATCAAATCAATTATATATTGTGTATATATTAACTGATTTAGATTGTTTTCTGTCCCCTGTGTCACTTCAGTTTAAAATAGTACAGTCTCACTCTTCACATACATACATGTTATATAACATAATAAATACCTGGTGTTTAATATCATACATATTTTTTTTCTTTTTACTCCTTTCACGTGATGGGAATAATTAAACACAAATATGCACATATCCTCTTTTCCCAAGTATTACCCAAACCAGGCTTGAAGCTATTAGTCTAAGTAACGTGTAAACGCCCACACGCTATCCGAGAGAATGAAAAGCGAGCGACTGCGCTGCGGTGAAGCCGAAAAGCACACAGTCGCTAGCAGGTTGTTCTCCGTCACAGTAACCGTCAGCGGGGAGCCATCATAAATAAACTGTGTGAGAGTTCATACAGACGCCGCCTACTGTGACACGCACACGCGCACACACACACACACACATAGCAGTGATCACAGTATTCCTTTAGGGTATAAGTCTCCTGGGAGGACGTGTGTTCTGTTGCAACATCCTTCCTGTTTTCCTCTTCTTTTCCTTCTCCTTTCAACTTATACTCATTCGGGAGTTGTCTCACCTCCCTTTTCATATTCACTCTACCTCCTTATTAACCATATCCTCACCTGAATTTCACTCTCCCCTTCTGCATTTCCTGGACCCTCAGGCTACCTTTTTCACAGTGGCAGATATATTCAGAATCTGACATGCAGTGAAAAGCCTATGGAGATCGATGTGTGCAGCGTCGCTCTCTGAGCTGTCACATGGCATGATGGAGAGTTTAGCTTATCTTTCGTACAGCAGCAGCTGTTTTGCCGTATGTCTGATGTACTCCAGGCCCTTGGAATCTAACCAATATTCCACCGGTGAGCAGATTGCTGTAAAACCTTAACACACTCTTTGTCACCTTATGACTTGGCTGCACATGAAGCCATCAATCTACTCATACACACAAGAGCATGAAAAACACTGAGGAAGACATATATTGTGACACATAGTCATGGCGAGCCCTCAACACATTTGTGACTATTTTGATTTAAAGGGAATCATCAGCACGAAAATAGTTCAGAGGGGATACAAGCAAACACATTTAAATCTCATTTGATTTAGCAGCAAATGTATTTAAATCTTATTTGATTTAGCACAGCTTTGCTAAGGGCTGCAATTCATCTCAAGGTAATAAAGGAGATGGTAAACAGTGTTAATAGATGGAATCAAGCTTACTTAACACAGCTTATTGCCACCATACTGCCTGCTTTATTAGATCTGTCTACCACACCCTTGTTTTCCCCCATTACAGGGAGACACACATCTGTTTGTTTTGTCATTTAATCTAGCATATTTGATTTCCGCTCCTTAACACAATTACAAATACATACCCTGTCTGCGGCGGAATCATCTGCTCATAAAGCGAACGCCCGTAAAGCTCACACAAAGAGGCGCCCATGTTGACGGCACATAAACACGTTTCATTAACGCTGGTCTCATCCGCGCTGAAGACGGTCGAGGGCAGCGTTTGCGGTTTTAGTGTCAACGCCTAGCGTCCAGTTTGGTTTTGTTTGTTTCTTCTCATGCTGGAAACCCAACACAATCTCGCGAATCACCATCTCCAGACCATGTGTGAAGGCAACAGGCAATCTGGGCCCCCCCGAGAGCCTATTTTATAGTTGCCTATGTTCTGTTGGGCAGGAACAGCGCAACTCGTGCAAAAAAGTGTTCAATTCTGTTAACTACAAGTCAACATTGTAAAGTCCTATGTAATAAACTATATAATAATTAAACAAGGTAATGTAGCACGCGTGTTGTGTTGAGATGAGGCGGTGTGAAAAGATAATGACTCAAGGGGCCTTCAGCTAAACAAACAGAGGACACATTAGGGCACCACACCTGATGAATTGCCACCACTTTGGGCTTTGTTTTTATGTTGGAGCAGGTCAAGCACAAAGCTGACCCAGCAAAAAGGTAGCCGTTTTTTTTTTGGTTTTGTTTTGTTTTTAACCCTCAAGCCTGTTTTTCCAGTCTTGCAGTGCTTTTGTACTTGCTTTTCTCCCTTTATGCTTTCTACCTGTTCACTTTTGCCATTTTCCTCTCTTTATTTAGTTAATTAATTTCAGTATTCAGACAAGTAGTGCCACAAATGAGCCAGAAGAAAGACAAATGGGTCATAAATCCATTTGGCAATCAAGAACACCACATGAATATGGCAGGTTTGGACTGAGGTAAGTGCAATATCCTCTTCCATTTTCTTTTGTTTCTCTTTTCCTTTACACACAGGTTGATATGTTTTCAAAAGCTGCAATTAAAGTACAATACAATATCATTATCTCCCGTTTCTTTGCACGAACATCATTTATAAAAATTTTTTTAAAAAAAAATCCACCTGAGTGCAATCGAGTCAGGAAGGAACTGTAAACGATAAGTGGAAGTGACTTTCTGATCAGTTCAGCTCAGTGCTGCTATGATGTTGGGGGTGGTGGATAATTTGTTAACCGCAACTACGTTAGTACATTAGTAAATTTTATCTGTGATACAGATTTTGTGGGGACATCTGCCACGTAATTAAAAGAACACGTTGGTGGGATGACAGCTGCTCTTGTTTATCACTGAATCGGTGTTATTTTACTGTTCTCCAAGTTTTAGTAGAGAAATAAAACACATGAAGAGGAGTCATCTAAATCCACCTTAATTCTTATGTTACTCTTGGCTCCGGTTCCCAAGTTGAGAGCAAATAAAATTATTACTGAACTGCCTTGTGTTGTAAAGAAAAAATAAATAAATAAACGCCTGCAGTATGGTTGGAATTTGCAGTAAGTGTATTAGGAAGAAAGCTCGGTGACAGTGGCCTGGCGGTTTTAATGTCAGGACATTTCGGTTTACAGCTCCTCTGTCACTTGACTTCCCAGCTGTTCTATAGGAAAGGTCACTTCATGCACAGATACACAAAAGCAACATGTGTACACTGCCGCACATATCCTTGGGTATCCGCACACACGTAGCGGACACACCGTGCGTAATTTTACAAAATGCACCGGCACACCTCAGAGGTTTTATTCCCGGTTTACACGCCCACATATATCACACCCTCCCTCCTGACTTCATCACAAACACTACGCGGTGTGTGTGCTGCACGGAAACCTGCGCCATCTTATCCCCTGGCTGGAGTAGTTTGATATATCATGTTAATTAACTGGGGCACTGTTGGACAAATGGTGAGCTTGGGACTATCAGGTTTTATCTGGATGGAGCACAGCTTTGATATATTAAACATTATGGATTTGACATCGTGGATTAAAAAATAAAAAATACACTTTCTTAAATATTTAAATCAAACAGTGCAGCTTGCTTTTAAACCTTTCAAACCTACTCCTTGAGGTGCAGCCACAACCCAGTGCTGTCTTTCAGGCACCCTGTTGGTGACATCTGTGAAGCCACTCAGTAATGATCACTATTTCTGTGAATCTGACATAATTTATTAAAAGCTCTGTGGATTTATCTCCATTTCTTCCCCACAGACATGTGAATTGTCTCAAAAGACAAACTTTTACTGTATGTACAGCCCTGTGTTATGTCATCCATATGAGGCAAGGTATACTGTATATATACTGCAGGACATAGACGGCGTAACCTATGCACGTAGCATACGCCCAATCGAGCCATTTATACTTGTGCGCTCGTCAGTCTGGCTCGGTCTGCAAAAACTCCTCCCAAACACTAGCCGGAGTCCCCCAAGTCATACAAATGTATGTATGTGCTCAATGTGCTCCATCTTTATTGAACCAAAACAATCAATTTGAAAATTGCGGCCATGGAGAAGCAGCTGGAAATACTAATGGAGAAATACGCTCAGTCACAGCTCTTGCGTTCTGTGTCGGCCGCAGCGTAGTTACATTTCTGGAGAGGTGCGCATCAGGCTACAGCGTTAGGGTCTGTGTAGTGTCTGGGCTATCGCCATAGCTACGATGTTAAATTAGTGCTGAAGTATAAACCAATAAAGATAAAGGTAACAGATAAAGATTGTTCTAGAAACCTGTAGAGCCAATTCATCTCATGTTACAGATATGGTCTGATAAACAATCGAACTAAACAGAATGAATAAAAAGGGGAATCAATGTGAATCATGCCCAGTGGGACAGATCCGAAATCTACATTTTCATCCGGACTAATAGATTTTTCATTTTACTTTCTGATTTAATACATGATGAATTCTCCATGAGTATGTTCCTGTCTAAAAATCCGAAAATAACCAAAACACATCTCATTAATAAAACACCCCTCTGAACAGTAACTATGGCAGCACCCTATCACATGTTGCTGCGGGTAATATAGTATGCAACATTTTTATTCATTACGATGCAGTGGGTGGTGTGGAGGACAGAGGCAAAGAGAAAAGATGATCAGACCAGAGGAGAGGAGAGGAGATAAAAGACGAGTGTAGGTTTGACCACGGTCATCTCATAAAGACTGCTCTTTGACTGTAAAAAAACAAATATAGGCACATGTATGCACATACAGCCACAAACACGCACACCCAGACGGCACTGTAAGCTTTTTCCTTTTAAAGCTTTAAAGAAAATCCCCCCCGGACTCGAGAAGCACATTTCAATTTCCACAGAACACCCGCAGGGTATTGAAATCATGAATCTCCCCAACAAGAAAAGTCAAACACATATTGCTATACGATGATGGACACACCCTAATACACACACATTTGCTTGGATACACACACACACACGCGCACACACGCACTCTGTCAAACAAGTGCTGCCGCTGGATGATGGACAATCCAGGTACAGCCTATAACTCAGCAGGTGCTTTTTGTTTCCTCTGCCTTTTCAAATGAATAGTTTAGAAGGTGCGGTTATATTGTGATCGATGCCTTGGGGGTAACAAATGACTTCTTTCAGACAAAGCTTTGAAGTGGATGTGTACGCCTGGTCACCAACCTGTAATCTCCTGCCATTTGTCAGAGGGTGAAGGGACAGGAGATTTTCAAGGAAAAATTCCATATACTACGAGCAACGTTTTCTTTCTTTTACCCCATGCAGAGGTCAAATCCCTTAAGGATACAGAGTTATATGGAAGTAATGCTTTATGCAGCATCAGTGCTCCCTTCGTTTCAAACGTACAGATTGTCCGATATATCGGAGGGATTTTCTGTTTCCATGGCTTTATCCTTACTGCTAGAGTTTGCGTTGAGGAGGGAGGCTTTTATCCTCAGTGGAGAGGAACACATAGCGTCTGGAAAATGCCTCCTCCCCTTGATAGTGAGACTTTGATCAAAAATGTGTCATAGCATTTTGCTCGAGCTGAATTATTCAAAGGTCAGCGAACAAAGGCATGTTTGTGCTGTGTTGCTGTACAAAGGGTCGAATGATGGTAAATTGGCAAAGTGTTCGCTGTGTCTCTGCGGGGAGCTGACCGGTGAGCCTCGCCCTCGAGGGACCATTTGGCATCAAACAGCGCAAGCTCCCTGTGATTGTTACCGCTTCAGTCATAGCCAGGCTGTTACCTCATATTTTCAAACCATCACCTTTATATCCCATTCTATTTAGGGCATTGTGTTTCTGCGGGTTTCCAGCAGGTTGAGAAGAGAATAGACTCAACAAGAGAGACTGAAAGCTTTGGTCCTGTGGGCTTGTGCACCCCTAATGAATGTTGCATGTATGTGAGTATAGTGGTTCTGTGTGTGTGTGTGTGTGTGTGTTCAAGCAAAAAAACTCAGCGCGTTTACATGCAGGTGTGAGTGTATGTGTCTGGAGTGCAGCAGTTCAAGGGGTCTTTTGTAATGATGGCATTAAGCTATCTCTAGGGCATCAGGACTGCAGCCTGTCTTAATGGCCAGCAGCTCGCCAGACAAGATAAAGGGAGAAAACAAAAGAATCTAAGATACAAGTGGATCCAAATCCACGACCGTGGCTTTCACTCTTTTGTCTTGCATTTTCTCCCATTTCGTCCCTACATCCACAGCAGCCTATGTTAATGGTTTTAGGAGTTCTTTTCCCCCTTTCCGAAAAATAATTAACAATACACCAAGTGCTGTTCTGTCCCTGGGCGGACCAGTGGAGAAGATGAGAGCAAGCAGAAGAGTGGAGGAGGAAAGGAAAGGGGGAGGAGAGCAGAGGTAGAAAATGGCTAACCTTGAGTGTTTGTGTGTGTGCGTGGCGTTTGAATGCCTAACAGCATTCATTACACTTCAATAGCTTCCATTATTCATCCGTTGTTTCTCAAGAAAAACCCAGGACAGTGTGTGTGGGAGATGTGGATTCACATTAATTAAAGATGTAACAAATATACACAAAATATACCAGCCCACACGATGGAGACGGGGAGGCGCAGCAGAATTTCAATGCAGTGAGGGAAGCAACTTTCTCATGGGAGTCGAATCCTAACTCATGGAGTATTCGGAACAGCAACATACAGAATGATATAAAACAAGCTGTATTTTTGTATGTGTAGTATCTCCTGAACAGGCATATATTTAGGATGTCAAGGAAACTGCTTCAAATGTATATTATTGTGTATAAATCACTTCGACCTGTGTTTAATTCCCGACCAGTCACACGTACTTGCACGTTCAATTATATTAAACTTGCTTACATATAATAGAAACAAACAAAATTTGAATTAAGCCTCTTTCTATGTTGCCCTTAAAAGTTGTCTGACTCAGTAAGGCATAAATAAATTGCATTCTGTATGCAGATTAATCTGCGAGCGCGCCGTTTCATTTGTTGGAAGCAGCTTGGTGAAATGCTGATGATTAAAACGGTCCGATTGATTAAGCTCGGTGAAAAAAATAAAAAAATAAAATCCATGCAGGTACTGACACACCTTGCTTCAAACGTTACCTTTCACCCAAGGCTGGGAGACATGAATAATTCCATTTCATGGCTGAGCTTATATTTACAGGAGAACAAAAGAAAAACTGTGTTCAATTACCAAAGACAAATTTGAACTCATCTGGGTCATTTTGAACAAATTGAACTGGAACTAATTCCTTCCGAGTGCTGCAATTGAACTAAATAAATAAATAAAACGGTGACTTGTTTGCTTTTTTTCCCCTCCCATCAAATTAAGGTTGACCTCAATGTGCTCCTATTACGGTTATCCACAGGCACGCACCCCTGGGAGCTGTGTAAGGAAAAGGGGGAGAGGGAAAGTGAGGGTGGTGGACTCAGCCTTGTTAAACTGTGATTCTGCCTCCAGAGAAGAGGACACAGATGATTATAACAGAAGCAAAAAAAAAAAAAAAAAAAAAAAGATTAAAAAGTCCGTATTTCTGACACAGTTTCGCAGCCTACCACATTTCCTGTTTAGCTTTCATTTATAACAGCTTTCCCTCACTGTCCCTTCCTCTCCTTGTCTTTCTCGCCCATTTCAAAGGTGTAAATTGGACACAGATAATTGAACATTACTATCCTGGGAGGTAGCTGGCGCCATCTGTTAAATGTCCGCCCCCGACATCACAGTGCACCACACAATGCGCCCAAACATTTGTGTGGACATTCACGTGTTGTTACGGGTTTGGGTAGAGGCCTTCCTTTTCCTTCAATTTGCAGATTGCGCCACACATAGAATACAAGTGTTAAATTTAGTTTCACGCATGTGTTCTTGCCATGAATTGTGGTGCTAGGTATTAGGACAATATTAGAGGAAATTACTTTATTATCAAATAGCGTACCAGCGAGGCCGAGATCTGCTTTTCACTCTCATCATAAAGATTTCATTTACTGTAAACTTCCAGCAAAGCGGCATAGCAAAATAAACATCTAAAACTGCTCTCTTTTAAAACAATACAAGTCTGCTTACGACTGATCTATAGGATCGGAGAAGAAAATTACTACGCTAAGAGTTTGGGCCATGGCTAAAAACTTTGTTGATCCAAACAAGCTTTCTTTGTAGTTGCACATTTGGCTGGGGCTTCCTGTCACTGGTTCCCCACTAATTGTCCTCCGCTTCGTGTCTAATGGCCGGTATTGTTCATCACTGATAGAAGGTTTACATAAATACTGAGCATTCGCTGCATTCCATGAGATTCCCAACAAAAACCCAATTATTGGCCGGGGGCTGGATTATGATAGGTTATCCAGACAAATAATGAGGGAGAATGCCTATGTGAATATCTCAAAAGCCTTAATGGTCCTCTCCCTCTCTCTCTTGCTCTCTTTTCCGCTAACACACATGGCTGATTAGCAGTTGGCATTTTGTCTTGGCCATGTGCTAAATGAGAGCAGCAACATTACCATCTCAAAGATGCTCTCCTTGCCCAGTTAATGGCCGGGACACAATGGCTGCTCAAACACTTGATGGATCATTGAGGAATTATGCCATTTGGCTTCGTGCCTTTATGGTCACTTCCCGCGCGTGCGTGCATGCGAACGTACGCGCAAGTGCGTCTGAGTGTGTGTGCGAATCAAACAGACAGAGGCATTCTGTATCCTGTAGGTGTGGACTACAGGCCTCTCAATGGGAGCAATAATGTCAAGGAGCTGCAATGTCATATCCGTCAGCGCTGACTTTCTGTCAAGGCCAGACAAAGGTGTTGACACCTCAACACTACACAGTGAGTGAGGAGACCATTCAAATGTCAGTTACCTGACACATAGCCATGCTCTCATAGATGGGTGGTAACCAGTGATTGTCAGTTGGTAACTCAGGAAAAAGGCCACTGCATATATAAAGCTCAAGAGTAGCAATCCGCTGAGGTTTAATGAATGAATATGTTTTCATCCTCTGAGGCAAGTATTCAGTTGCGTACAATCACACCTGTCAACTCTGGCAAATCAGCACTTACGGAAATGACGAGGCTATCGCTGAAGCGCCACGGTCATCAGTAGGCACTTTTGGATAGCTCAGAGAGGCGTGAGACTGTCAAACCCCATCGCTGCTTTTGGGATCTAATCAAAGTTGTGCTTAAGCTATATTGTTGAGAGAATTTAATTATGACACTTCACGCTTTCCCTGAAAGATTTCACACAAATCCTCTTGGCATTGTCCAAAAATAACAATATCTCATCACCATAAATGCATCGGGGAGCTGCACGGAATCTGCACTTATTTAGTTGCTTGCTCTTTAGGGATAATTCTACTTATTAGCTGCTTAAATGGGGGAAAAGCACATGATGAACAGGGCTATGTGGTGCCAAGGTTTGACAATTAGTTCCAGTAGATTTGTAAATTCATTCACCTCACGACAGAACCACAAAGAAGGATGTTAATGTCTACACGTACCTAAATGTTGATGATCAGCACTAACAAAGACCGTCCTTGAACAAAGCTTTCTTTAACGTTGACATTCGCTATTGATTGATAGATAGATAGATCAACGAAGGAGGCGGAGAGAATGAAAATAAAAGAAAGGTTTGTTTTTCCAGCAGCGGGAGTTTGGTATGTGGGTGAATCTCTGTAATCTTTCAATTACCTAAAGACAAATAAACCATTTCATGTGGCTGAAGATGGCAGACCATGCTACACATAATAGAAGATGACCTCTGAAACTAAAGCAGAAAAAACAATAACACAAAAATGTGAGTAATTAGTGTTAAACCTGACTTGACTGATTTGGCTCTCTAGAAAATGCCAACATTTTTGTGGTCTGACTTTGTTCAGGTTCTCTGTCATGTCCTGCCCTGGCTTTTTGGTAGTTTTATATTTATTTCTTATAGCTTAACACAGCCTTTGTCTGGACTTCTGCAAGAAAGTCTATAACAGCATGCTGTGATTTTTAGTAGTCATTTCATGTTATCAGAAGAAATGGAGGGAATACAATTCTGAGCCGAGTTTTTTGTTTTATTTTTGAGTCCCAATCTTTTAGACCTCAGAATAGCACGAGAGTACAATCATCAACCCTCCTCTGCTGATTCTTCAGAACTGTCAACAAGCAGTTTCTCATGACTGTCAGGTTGGAAGTGGATTATTCTACCTTCAAGCAAGGAGATATAAAACTTAAATGTATTGTTTCTGTGGGGTTCCCCAAGTCTCTATCCTGGGCCCCTTTATATTTTGCACCAGATTAAATTCGATAGCTTTGTCATCTCCTTTTCTCTCCTCAAAAACTTTCTGTGCTATTACTACTACTCCGACAACCCTAAGTTCTCTATTTACTGAAACCCAGGTTGAGTTTTTGGTATTTCTAGTTGAAATCAATCTGGCATACAGTATATGGCCTGAATCTGAACCGTAAACTTGGTAAGATTGAGCTCCACTCCTTCAATAGCAAACACAAATACTCTGGCTTGCCAGGTCTTATTCAAGTAACAGTAAATTAATCGACATTTTATTTTTCACTTTCCTGTCCCACCTGTTTTCCAGTGTAATATTTCTCTGGTTCCTCACATTCATTGATTTATTCTAGCCTGCAAATGTTCCTTCATGTATTTATATCCTCCTTTTTCGTCATACATTATTCTTGTACATCAGCACATATTTTAACTCTGGCAGCTTCTTTATAACGATACTCGCCTAATATGAGTTGCACATCAGGGCCACCCTATAATCGAGATGTAAGTTTATCTTGTATTTAATGTTTTGCAGCTCAAAAATCATCAAGATGTTTTCAAAATGCCAATTCAGATGATTTTTAGAGTTTGATGCATCAATTCAGAATTGAGTCAAATACTCAGTTCTGAATCGTTAATATCAGGTCATCTGTCATTAAAATCGAATTGCCGCTTATTTTATATATTCTCTGCAGCATTATGTCACTGCATCTGATAATGTGGCCTGTACACTAATACAATTTTATTTTATTTTTTGAGTTTTTCATTTCCCTCCACTTTGATTTATTTGTAGCGTTCTATTATCCCATCATTTCAGGTCAATCAAAATGATAACTCCTTGCAGGCTAGTCGTCAAGCTTTAGGGAACTTTTAGGCCTGTCTCTATTGTAACATTAACAGGTAACATTATCAGGTAAAACGTAATAATGCTCTTCCCGCTGAAGGCAAGAGATATGCCTCTCCTTTCAAGTTTTATGACCTTAAAATCATAATAAAGCTCAATTGGATTGCTCAATAGAGATGTAGAAAAAGAAATCTATATTTGTATTGTTATTCTCTGTCTATATATTCTGTGTATGTCTTAAAGATACTCCTTTATACGTCTAAACCCTGTTAGTTAAAGACATACACCGTGCAGAAAAAGTCAATAAAGGTTGACCTTGATAGAACGCACATAATTCTGTCTATGCGCTAACCAGGTTCATAATGACTTATGTATGGAAAGCACATCTTTAAGTATGCATAAATGTGTGTGATAAGACGAGCAAGCCCTTGATAAGTTTTGACAGTTAATGGTGCCCAGGGTGTCATATAAAATAAAGAGTAATTGTGTGCAAAGCGAAGAGAAATTTGTAATTAGATTTGTAGATAATGGAAGTCTGTTTCAGTTATCGATGATGTAGAAATGACACAAACGGATGTACCTTCACACACCAAGGCAATTAAATACTAAGCTCACATCTTATTTTCTGTCCGGTATCTCACACGTAAGATGTGTGATATTTTTTTTTTTTTTTGCAACTCGGTCACAGTATGCCAGTCTTTGCTTGACAATGCAAGGAGAAGTATGTGAAAAAAAATTATTAAAAAAGCGTTGAAGATCTAGGACTGCAGAGCTGATTAAAAGGCCCTTTAATATCAGTATCCTGCAGCTGAACTCAGGTTTGCGGTGCGACCTGAGAACTCATATGAACCTTCGGTGATGAGGTCTGTCAGGACAGAGGAAAACATCCGGGAAATCATGTGTTTAACGCAGTTAAATGTCTGATTTTTGTTGACATTTTGCTGCACTTCTCTAAAGTACCTGGTAAACAACCAAATTGCTTTATAATACCAAGGAAACAAAGGGCAGAGAAAATGGCACACGTGGTCACTCTTTGACTAAATGAGGTGTAAAATAGAAACATTAAAAAGTTTTGACAGATTTTTTTTCCCCCACTGCAAAACACAAAGAGCGGGAGGCCAATTGGGGATATCAAGTAGAAAAAGTGTTTAATTTCCATGAGTCAAGTGGAGACATAACACGTTATGGCACACATATACTGAAGGGGGAAGATGAGTCCTTTTTTAAGAGTAAGATTATCATTATCATTATGTTTTCAAACACACTGAAGCACAAAAACTGTTTTATCCTCAAAGAAAATAAGTAACTGATAACCAACTATTAAATTGTAGTATGCAGTATGATAAAATATCTATATAATTTCACAGTTTGCACTGATTTAGTTCAATGGCTAAACTTGAGTACTGTGAATATATTTATGGAGACAGACACACTGGTCGGGCATAACATAATGACAACCTGCCTAATACTGTGTGGGTTTCCCTTGTGCCTCCAAAACAGTTGTGACTCATCAGAGAATTGAGGGGAGGGGGTTCTGTGGATCAGATGTGTTCCATTATGACCACTGACAGGTGAAGTGAATAACATTGACATTCATGTGGATGTTACTTAGACATGTAGCCCCCACCTAGACAAGACCAGGCACCCCCACCCCATAGCAATGACACTCCTTGATGACAGCAGCCATCCCCAGCAGGATGCAGCCTGACACAGAGACACACACAAAATAGCTTTGGTCAACAGCACAAGGTGTTGACCTGGCATCCAAATTCACTAGATCCCAAACTGATCAAGTATCTGTGGGATGATCCACAGAGCTTCCTCTCCTCAACCCACAGGCCCCCCACTAACAACATCCTGTTGCCAGACACCACAGGACACCCTCAGATGATCCATGTCCGTTTTCTGATGAGTCACAACTGTCTAAGCGGTGTACGTTTTGCCAATGGCTAACAATTTCATTACATGGTTTAATCAACTTGAAAAACATTTACTGCGGTTCAGAAAAACGTATTACAGACAGTTGATGTCCTTTGTTTACTTCTTCCTTTTTTCACCCTATATGGGTGAGAGCTAAGGTTGCGTCTAACAGATGGAAATGGTGAAATTGAGCCCAAGTGCAAATCAGTCTAAAAAGGTGACTATATATACTTAAACTGACAGTATTAAAAAAAACAAAACAAAAAAAAACAACTGACTACTACTTCCACCAGTGAATAAACAATGTGCTATACCTGCAGAGAAACAAACACAGACTATCTAGGCTGACATTTTTGGCACTGTTGTCCTGAAAGAAGGACAACTGGAGGCCATGATCAAATATCTTTCCTGTTTTAATGGGATGTAGTAACATCCTACATCAGCATGCTTCCACTTAGACCCATCAGCACACTTCCACTTAGACCTGCCTGTTAGTCTCAGTCGGCTGCTCCTTCCTCCCCAAGGAGAAACTCCACAAAACGCAAGGCGTTTATTTAGGGGAATACACACATGCATGTGCATCCATGCATGCCAAACTAACACACGCACATGAATGCAGACAGACACTGGCGACTTAAGAATCCATTCCAATACATGGAGTGAAAGCAGAGCCACTGAAAACTGATTTGCTGACGATTTTTGCTGTGTATTACCAAATACAGGTAAAATTGGTAACAACCCAATTTAAAGACATCAGTATTGATATAATACTGCAATATCGTGGAGACTTCTCAATGCATCGCAGTCCAGACAATGCAGAGGAGCAAACAGCTTTTGGCATTTAGCTGGTGTAGTCTGACTGGGTAAGCTGCACTAGAAACTGTTTTGCCTGAGATGTACTGTCAGCGGCTGACTTCAGTCCGAACACATTTGCTAGAAAAGCAAATATAAAACAGAATAATTGTGCAAACTGTTGCAAACAGTTCAGTCTTTTTTGTATCTGTTGCACAAAATGTTCAATGCCAGACTGTCTTGGGCGTGCATTGTAAATGCTGAGGAAAATCCTGCCTCTGAGTTGTATTGATTCCAGGGCTCGGGTCCGCCGCCCGTATTCGAATGCGCCAGTGTGTGTTTGTGTGGAAATGTGATCGTTTATACTGCTGCTGCGTATGTGCCCTCCGCATCGATCCCCCACTTTGTTCCAATTATCAGTAAGGTTATGGGGCCTAATACTGCTATTCACACAAGCATTAGAGCAACAGAGGCAACCGCATTTGATGACAGCGGCTTAGGAGACCGCTGAAAGGAGGAGGAGGAGGAGGAAGAGGAAGAAAAACATGTTATGATGCAATAAATAAATAAATATTTCACGTTGTTTTTATGCACCTTTTTGACGGTTGGAGGACAGAAGCCTAGGCAGCTGCTGTGAATCTTCTTGAGTTGGTCAGGCAAAGCACCAAGAGCTTAAATGTTCTGATGGTTATACATATACATCAATATATAAAGCTTCCACCTGGCGTGTGTTTTGCACGTATGCGAATAAAAGAAAGTCGAGAATTCAAGATCGATTCGTTTAAGAGCTTACTTACCGCCTGACACTGACAAAGGGTTGTGCTTATGTTTGCATTAGGGAAGAGTTACTGATGGATGAAGTTCTAATTTTAAATTGCTGTGTTTTGACGTGTTCACAGTGGGCCTGAGCACGGCCGCTAAGTCTGAAATTATTTATAACGGAACACAATCGAGATTTCCTTAAAATCACTTCTATATTCTTCCCCCAAGACATTAGTTATTAATGCGTCCGTGCGTGTGCGCTTGCTGACTGGCCTTTTCCGCGGGTTGCCAATGAACACCCACGGTGTGAATTAAAAGATTTAGTGTTGTTACAGATTGATTTTCTCCCTCTGCACACAGTCCTGCCGGTATGTTTGTTGTTGGGTGTGTGAATGTGTGTGTGTGTGTGTGTGAGTGAGTGTGCAGCTCCTCTGCAATCAAGTGTAACCCCTAAACTCTGGCCGAGAGGTCAACAATGCTGACACATAGTGCAGTTATTGATCGCCATTCCTGACGATCAACGACGGAGTTTAGAACAACGTGCAAGATTGTGGAGGCTTCGTCTGAATCTTCACACAATATTAAGGTGGGCTATTCTTGGCAGCTAATATTAATCACTGTGCAACCTGTAAAGGAAGAGTTATAGGAATATACAAAGCGCAGGGAGAAACCTAATGCAAGGGAGAGAGAAAATGAGATGCGTTTTTGTGTGTGCGCATGTTTGTTAAGTGTGGATGAAAATCTCTCTTGCGGTTTGAGCCGCATTGTTTGATTCCACTGATTCCACAGTAAAGAGCCGCCAGGGGCTTGTTGCCAAGGTTCAGCCAATTGAATTAGGGATTTGCCATTCCCTCCTCAGTCCAACCCTCCTGACCATTTCCTGTTTCTAGGGATCCCTGAGGACCCTTCCTCTCCATTCAGCTGTAGACTGTAATTGTATTTAGGATGCCTGTGCCGAGCCCAGCGGAGTACACGGCTACGAGGGGGAGAGGGAAACGGAGAGATGGGAACAGAGTTGAAAGAATGCCTAAACATGACCAGGGAAATAAAACAAAGGAAACGGATGAAGAAAGGATGAAATTCTTAAAGATGGATGTCCATAGGGGAGAGGAGTGGCGGTGGGGGATAGGGATAGACAGACTATCTACTCATCCAAATGGAACACAAGGTCATTGTTCCCATTAGATTTCCAAGCCCGAATAACCTATGCTGGTTGGAGACGGTTTGCTGTAAGTACTGCAGTACAGATGCTGTAAAGCAGGAATCTAATAGGCTATTATATCCAAAGACATTAGGGTGGAAGCAAAATGATTTTCCTTCGCCCTCTACCCAATTTGGAAGAAGCCGCCGTCTGATATCTCATAATAACAATTATATTTCAAGTCTACAGCCCTGAGTATGCCACACACCGCATGCATTTTGTATTACATTACAATCAAAACAGCCATTGTAATAACAATAGACAGCTTTAGCCGGGTTCATTGACAAAATGCCCACCGTCTGTCAGGAAATCAAGTTTGCATAATATCACAGTGTTAATAAATTCATGTGAGGACTAATTCACAACATGAGCACAATTACTAGGGTGAGTATAAATGACGACGCGCTTGCAATATTTACATAACCACAGGTGTAACACGCTGGGGGCCGTCTGGCCGAAAGGGTTCCTTTACATTGATGTTGAGTGAAATATCACCTCACCCACCCGAAGACCTTTTGCTTAGGACCCCCTGACGCGTTTTTTTTTCTCCCTCCCACAACCTCCCACTGCTGGCTTCTCTGCATACTGAAACCGGGCACACAATCACGAACCCCAGTGCCATTTAGCACACTGCATTTGCGATAAAACCTGAACTATCTTTGTCGAAACCGTGGTATTGTGTTCGCTGTATTGTGTACAGGAATACAATGCCGTGTCTGGTTTGGCATCACGGCGTCTCGCTGATGTCCTCAAGGTTTAAGTAAAGTCTGTCTTTTCAAAGCGTTGTCAGGGAGTTAAAGTAGTGAATGTACCTCACTCCTGCCCACCTCTGACCCCTGAACACACCCAAGCTTATTTTAAGCGTGGCGATAAATTAACTTCCGACCGCTTACAATGCCTTTTCAGAAGTAAAGAAATGTGACAAAGCAACTGTCACACAGCTCAAGCACAAGTAATAATGCTCCCTGTGTTGTTGTACATCAGATAATTCAGAATACTTAGCAACTAAATGCTTCTGTCTACTCTGCTTTGAGTGACATATCTGCCAGACAATGAGGCTGAGTGCATTTTAATAGGAGTGCATTGTTCAGCTCTGACTCAGACTGTCACCTTCCAGATACAGCTGGAGAGGAGATCCAGCTTGACAGGAGTTCACACTTGCAAACATTATTTATTCAAAACTTAGCGTGCAGCTTTTAACACACAACGGCGCGTTGTATCACTCTCGCACATTTTATCGCACGCGTTTGTTCGCACCACACAATTTGTAACTCCTCAAATTCAACAGTCGCTGCCGCGTTTGCGTCGGTGGTCCCATCCTGTGAATGTGTGTGTCGCTCTATGGTTTCACCCCCTGGCTCACATCCAGTGACACCATAAAGCTATCTTTGGTGGTGCCCAACAGTTTTGTCTGACATGTGTTGGTCAGGGTCTGTCCTTCTGTTGCACCGCTTGGATCAAAGGGGGAAGCTACTCCACCCATCTGTGTCACATTTAATTTATCACAGGCGCGACAGGCCTTGCTTGCCTTGATTGTGAGGGCGTGACACGGACACACATGTCTGCCCACACACGGCAGAGGGACAGAAGACGGCAGAAAATGGCAAGGGATGATAGAAAGCTGATTCGGGTAAATTGATGGATCGCGAACAGAATAATCAGGCATCAATAAAGAACTGCAGCAGCCAAAGGTGAAAGCATACGGCATTATTGCCCTTCCACTCGTTCTCCATTGCTCTAATTCTTTCTCCTTCCACTGAAGATGAGAGCCCTCCTTGGTCTTGCTTTGATGACCAGGTGCCGGGCAGGTGGCGCAAAGTGACAGGAGGTAGCTCTGCATGTGTCCGTGTACGTGTGTGTTTGTATGTGCATGTGTGTTAGTGCAATAGAGGAAAATCCATCCCCACAGTAATGAGAGAGGTGCCAACTGCTCTTCCATCTGGCATTGAGAAAACTTTCTCTTTCTCTCTTCCCTCCATCCTTTCTCACCCCCTACACTTCTTATCATCTGTTCATTTGCTTCTACTTCAGTATCATCCGTTTTGACATTTTCAGATGATGTAAACACTCGACTACCCACACATGCTTCATCCTAGCCCAACACATCAGACCTGAGAAATTCAAACTACACCTCCCACTGAATGTGAAATTGGTACACCGGCTACTTACAAATGGAGCCAATTGGCAAAAACATCTGGTTATGAAATATATGTGACTTAAATGCACTGCACTGTGGTTGTGCTTGGGAATTTGCTTTTCGTATCTCTGTATTGAATACTTCTGACAGAATTCAAGACAAATAAGAACGACCACAGATTTTTTACCAAGCAAACTTTCTTAATCACACAAAACTAAGCAAAAACTTTCTCTCAGTTGATTGCGAATGCAATGGCAAAAACGTCCAGGATGGATTTGTTAGACAGCATACCAGTAGAGACATGTTCTGTTAAAATAATTTCTTCTATTAATTTTCTTGACTAAACCAAAACTGCTTCTAGACGATGGACAACAGAACAGCTCCTGAAAAGTGAAGCCAAAGCAAGTAGAGCTCCCCCTGGTGACTGGCTGCAGTATAAGTCATAAGCTCCACCCCCCCTATATGAGTGGATGGGACTTGGGCCAAACTAAAACACTAAAATACATGTCAAACATTTTTTTTTTCCCCCAAGGATGGTTTCTGTTATTTTAGGTAGTTAATATAATACTGATGCATATTCAAACGTCCACTTGTCTGCTAAGTTTAATTTGAGTTAGTTATTTGACGCTATAGAAACAGGACGTGACATAATGATTACTACCAGTTGCCATGCCAACCACTCCTTGAAGCGGTCCTGTAGGTGGAGTTGAAAAAAAATATATTAATAGTAAGTACAGTGTGTAATCGAACATTTCTTTGTAAAAGGTGGAGGTAGAACAGAGCGTAGTATTAATTAAACAACAACGCGAGTGAGTCTAGCGGAAGTGTAGGCAGGTCATCCATAACCCAGCTCCACGTGGCTCCGCACTGCGCAGACTCTGGCTCCGAACTTGCAAGATGGCGCCAGCCGTTTCCCCGTGAAAATATCGGCAGTTTGGCCAACGCAGTGAAGTGGGTATGTCATCCATATTTATATACAGTCTATGTTCTAGACAGTATGAAGGTTTTCCCTGTCAGAACACCGAATCCTTCCACTTGAAGCGTGGCTTACATGCAGCAAAGCATCAACGTGCGTGCAAATGCAACGGGATTTACATACTTGCATTAAGAAAACCAAGCGGCTCCCAAACAAATGTTTTCACTAAATCACTTTTGCTTGTTAAACTTTAAGATTCTGCCATTTTGCAACCATAGGGGGTGAAGGAATTAGTGGACACATTTAGCAATTTACACAGCCCCATGAATGAATGTCCAGATTCATGACCTAAACTTTCTGACCAAAATATGTTGTTACATTAGTCAGTCAACTTTCTTTAGAAAGTTGTGCAGAATTTTATCAGTCAGTTCATGCAGTTTCTTGGCTTTTTGAATAAAAGAAGCAGTTTGATGGGTAAGACACAAGTAATATGACTGGATGATGGGATATCACAACCTTTGCAGCACTGTGCGATACACATAAATTAAAGGTAATAAAAGGTGTGCTTTACTATGTTCTTGTCCTTGGGCAAATAACCCTGCACTTTGGGCTGGCCGTGAATTAGGGACCATGATCTTCAGAAAATGGCTCAAAGGATTTAAATCATTCACCCACAGCACTGACTGCACACCGTTCAAGACACTATTTACGCTACACATATACCACCCTCTAGCCGTATCTATCAGTCTCATACACACACAGAGGAGACAGGCTTTCTTGCATACGACACACATTAATTGACTTTCTCTCTTCTTCCCAGGCATTTTGAGTGACAGGGGCCGCCGGGGGAGATGGGTAATGATGAGGCAGCTGGCAAATGGGCTGATGGGTAATGAGGGACCGGGTGCTGGCAGCCGATGGTTAGATGCTGAATTAAACAGCATCTACTGCGCCCTAACTGTGCTATATACATTCAATATGCTATTCTTGGGGTGACAATGTCAATACAGTGGATCCTGGAACATTAAACAAACTTCATCTGTCGGCGGTCACGTTGCTGAGTTATGAGAATTGTTAATCAAAATGTCCCTGTTTAAACAGGACTGTGTTTATTCTGTTTGTTTCTTTGGAGAACATATTGCTGGGGTTGTGTTGATCACTGTGTATTAGAAACTGGCCCTGTACAATAAGCAGGATGTGTAGATGTCTGGGTAAGCCAATAGCTATATCAGTACAGCAGTAAAGGTGATGAAAATTGCCCTTAAAGCACACAGAACAGATGCCTGGTTGCCTGATACCTGTCCGCCCTCCCTTATATTTAGCTAACAGTGATAAATAAACGATCTGAGTCACAGTGCATTATTGGTGTACGGTGCTATTTCTGTTTTCCATGTCAAATCTACTTCTGCAGTTTGAATGCAGCACTTGCTTGTTGCAAATAAACACACCGCGCACAGCTTGTTATTCAGACAACTCCTTTATCTATCTATTATAGTACCATGACAAATATTTAACAGATTTAACAATACAGCCATTGTCATATGAACTTGAAATATTTTTTTTAAACTTTTTTTTTTTGTGCATCTTAGGCTACCAGCGGCGACAAACTCCTTCTTGTATTTATTCTTTTTCTTTCGAGAAAATTACCATTGGCTGTACAACAATTTGCCCCTTGGGGATATTAAAAATATGCCTGATCCTTGAAAAACACACAATTCTTTTTAATTTACAAAAAGGTTTGAACAATGAGACAGTGCTGGGCTAGCACATTATTATTTATTTATTTTTCACTTCACATAGTGGCGGGACAGCTTTTTGCAGGGGCAGCGGAGTAGCCCTACACAAAGACTTAAATGTCTCTCTTGGGTATGGCGGAATTCTCTTTTAGCTGACTGCTATTGTAGCTGTTCAGCAACCTCCATGGGATACAGAGAAGCCAAGCATAAAGAACACTACCATTTGGCAGTCTGAGCGCCGGGACTTTCGGTCTGCGGGACAGCTGCACGTACAGTTAATGAGAGGACAGTGGACATTAACATTATTGGCTGCGGACCTCTGCTCTGCAGTATGACAGATGATCCTCTGTGACTCACGCTTTGTGAGCGTGCCTGCGCACGAGAGCGTATACTGCAAAGAAGAGTGCGTGCATGCACGTACTGCAGTCAGTCACAAACGATCCATATCACGCCGTTATGCTGATCTAGGGTGAAGACAAGTTGAATGTTTTTGTGTTATTCATGAATTTATTTCAGTTTATTTAGGAGATTTTGATACACCTGTGTGTGTGTGTGTGTGGGACATGAATCAAATATTGCATAGCTGTAATGTCATCTGGACCATATTATGATTTAAATCCACGCCTACATCGGTGCAGTGAGTGCAGGTGAGTAACAGCTCCACAGCAGAAGGGAGATTTACTGCTTAGCTCTTCACACACCAGTTCTAATCAACGCTAAAGCAAGCCAGTTAAACTGGCAGCGCAGGACTAGTATTTAGATATTTTGATTCGGCAGAATATTATAGTGGGGGAGGGTAAGATTTTACAAGGTACCGCAAGGTGTATTTCTCCACACCCTGGGTAGTTAAAGAGATAGAGGGGCGGTGGTTGGTCTTGCTTTGGGTGCTTAGAGACAGTGGCAGACATTATCCATTTGGGATGCCATTAGAATGATGTACTGCAAAGCATTCTGCTGACAATAGCAGGGGCCTTATATGTCCTCTGTTTATTATCAGGCCATTACAAATATTTACTACAGCCACCATCAGTGGCGCGACCCCTGAAAGCCTCCCCACTAACCTCTCCTTCCTAACTAACCGAGCTAAGCTCCGTCTCCACAGAATGCTTCTCTTTTAAAATGCATCTATTAAACAGATGCCGGAGTTGCCGCTTTCCCTTTGAGACACACACAAATTGAATGAGTGACACTTTTTGCTTTAAGGTCTATACTTTTAATTGCTCGCGCTCGGCACTCTGAGCATACTCGCAGGTCTTCGCCGCCATCAGAAAACGTTCAAGAGCGATTTGTTTCCTTGCTCATTTTTACGCCCGTGGGACCAACCTATTTGCACTTACAGTACACGCAGCATAAATAGCTCAAATAGGCAAGATGTAATGAGCAAACTTATTTGTGTTTATTTATATTTGCGTTGCGTTAAATGAAATGGAAACTCTTTCTCAAGTTTCCCCCGATTGTGTCCTTGAAACTTTATCAGTCACACGTTTAAACTATCATAGAGGAGGGGATTAAAGAGAAACTCGCGGCTAAAAGGTCAGGAAAGAGTAACTCGGCTGACAAGATTCTAAAGATACACAATGATCCCGGGAAAAGTCAAGTAAATCCTGCTGTGCTGTGCGGCGAGCCTCTGTCCATAAGAGGGTCACCAGGCAATGCTAAAGTTTAGTAGCTTATAAATCTGCACCTAAAATAAGAACGTGCTTATGTTAAATGTCAGCGTTGCGTCCTTCTATTGTCTGCTTCTGGGGTCCGAAGGCTGCATTTTAGGACGTCATGAATCAAACCGAGGGGAAATGAGGGATTAATGACAACAGAGATAGTGTGAGGAGTGAACGAGTAAAAAATGGCTGTTAGAAGAGGATGCCTGGTAACAATGATATCTCCTTTAAATTCGGTTAGTGATTTTTACCATAGTGAGTGTGGTTAAATAAAAGAAAATGGATAGACTCACTGGCCCCAGCACTCCATATCAGTACAATATAATTCTTATAAGAATTGACATATAAGGTAACCGAACTGAATGAAACGGGGAATAATGAGGGTGCCGTCTACATTTAAATCCCCCTATGGTTTCCTAAAAGTTTGGATTTAGAGGGAAATAGGACTCCGGCGTCACAAATCCAATTCCTTTATCTTATATTCTGAAAGAAAATATAATTCTGGCCTCCAATTTCACTCCCGAGGACGGAATGTAATATAAGCAGCATCGCTAATGTCGAAAGCGCCTGTCAGGCAAAAATGCTTCGATCAAGTGGGGGACAAATGGATGTGCACAAGGGGAGTGGAGCCAAGTCAGACTTGTGTCAGAGCACAGGAAATTGTGTGCTTACCTGTTGATGAAACAGCGGCGGTCAGGTAACAGCCAGGGCAGCGGGGAGAGGAAATGAAAGACAAAATGAGAAAAAGAAGAAGTGAGTCAAGGCGACTGTAAATACAAAAAAAAAAAAAAAGTTTTCTGTTTTGTAAAAGCGTAAGAAGATTACAAAACACCGCATCTGATTCAGTCAGTTATATTCATTTCATGCTGTAGGTAGTGTGGAGCCGGCTACTGTAGCTCTGCTGCCTTGTAGCAAAGATATGTGGTCGCACGTTGTGGCTCTGCAATGCATTTGTCCCCAAGGTAACAATGGACACGTTTGCTCTTAGTTAGGCACTTGGTTGCAAAGGGACAAAACTAGAAGAAGTACACGATGAGGCACAACATTATGACCACCTGCCTAATATAGTGTAGGTCTCCCTTGTGCCTCCAAAACAGTTTCGACTCATCAGAGAATGGACATGGGCCTTCTGAGGGATAGTTAGTGGGGGTCTTTGAGTCCTATGGGTTGAGGGGAGGGACCTCTGTGGATCATCCCACAGATACTCGATCAGTTTGGGATCTAGTGAATTCGGATGCCAGGTAAACACCTTGTACTGTTTATCATGTTTTTTTTTTAGTCGTTCCTAAACCGTTTTGTGTGTCTGTGTCAGGCTACATCCTGCTGGGGATGGCTGCTGCCATCAAGGAGTGTCATTGCTATGGGGTGGGGGTGCCTGGTCTGGTCTAGGTGGGTGCTACATGTCTAAGTAACATCCACATGAACGCCTCGTCCAAAAGTTTCCCAGCAGAACATTGTATTGTCACAAGATGGTCAATGTTATTTACTTCTCCTGTCAGTGGTTTTAATGTTATGGCAGATTCACATTCAACACTGGAACCTAGTGAGAAGAGGGAAGAATAGAACACACATGGCACTTCCTGGGGCACCAAGAGGGAAAGCTTAAATGCTTGGACGCCAAGCTGCAGCGTCTTGATTGGTTGCTTTAAATGACTGGAGTGCGTCAAACAGCTGTTGTGTTTAAGTCCATTAGTTTTTGGGGAATAATACATCTTAAATGAATTATGTTGTGTAAATGACTCGCTGATCTCCCACGGATTCAAGAGGAGAGGGATGATAATCCACTCCACCTCTTCCTTTCTTCGCACTCTCTGCCTTTGTTTACACTAAGCTGTGCCCCCAGAGGAAGGATAAGAGGGTTTAGTGAGGGGACGCCGAGTGCGACGTCACGCACGGGCACGGTGCATGCGTGAACGCACACACCTTCGCCGACGTGTAATTATAAATAAACGACGCAAATGATGTTTTATGAAAATCAGATTTACCGGGGCAATCTCTTTGAACCCTTCTTAAACTCAAACTAAATTCTGCTGCGGAATAATTCTTCATAAATTGTCCTGATTACTTATAGGGCTGCCATCAACAGCCTTCTTGGCAGTACACCTCAACTTTATTTCCTCTGGAGAGAAATAGTGCCACTTAAAGGATAATGTCATTTCCTGGTGTCTCACAGGGCTATTGAAAGGCTGAGCAGTCACAGCCAGTTTCGTGATGGGATCGCAATGTTCCTTGTTACAGCAAGATCACAGTGTGTGGCTTTTAAACCAGCATTATCCAATACCTCTATGGCCAGGTGGTATATCCGTGTGCTTTTGAGAGAGAGTGTCTGTTTCGGATGCAGCATATGAATGTGGCAGGTAGAGTGAGTCAATATACCAGTTGTCATGACAGGAAAGAGGGCCGACTGGCTATTGACAAGGCCGGAATAACGAAATGGAGCTGGACTTCTAAACGTCAAAAGCTGGCAAGACTGCCGGACACAAAACTTTTTGATTTGATTCCTCCCTGGCAGCGTCTACTCACTCTGCCACACATCTGTCTCCGTCTGAGTGTGGAAGAGTAACTGACACAATGAGGGGAAGGGAAAAAAATAAATAAAAAAACAGATCTCATTAGGGACCCACTTGAGGGCGAACCGCAGGGGCAGGGACGTGACTCAGGCACCTTTAGCTCAAACATGACTTTGAAACCGAGGCGTGTTTAATAGCTGTCAAAAGCTGTAAATCAACATTCAGCATCAAACGCGTTCTCCAACACCATTTCTTTCACGACCCCAGACCGTGGCCTCTTGCTAGAAGCCACAATATAACTCAGGCGCCCATTAAAGGGTGCTGCGCAGGCAAACCGATGCGGATCATGTTGTTCTCCGTCTGATATTTAGTTTGTTTATTTCATTAAGCATCAGACGAGGAGCAGCCATATTCCAGAGGCAAAGGTAGCATCTTTAAAATTAGTCGTGTTGTTTCACCGAGGAGCAGAGGGGACATGGACGAGGGGCCTTTTCCACTAACCTTGGGATAGATGAGAAGAACACCTGTAACCATGGTAACTGTACTAAAAGATCGTGACAGCTATAGTCTCAAAATACTTAGAAGAACCGAAAAGAAGAAGAAAAAAAAAAAAGTCACCAACAAAAACGACACTAAGATGTCTTAAGGTGACTTAAACGGAAAAATAAACGACTGATCTGACAAATAACAACACACATTTGCATCGAAACACCTTGTTACACAGTGTGCCCACGTTAGAGGAAAAAATATGACCTAATGAGCCTCCACTGCCACTCAGTGTTTTGGAGGAAGAAATATTAGTTTGAATGGCCACATTCAGCACTTCTGTTATCATATAATAGTGTAATAAACCCACATTAAAACCACACAAATCAACCCCATTCTGACCAGTCAGCACAACTGTAATAACAGCAACAAGCAGCTGATCCCAGCACTATGCAGGAGAGCTGATCTAATTAGTGCTGCTAAACGGCCGCTGATGTTTGTTAGGCTGCCGTGGCAACAAAGTCTCTCATTTTGATTTAGCTCTGTCGGCCCAGACAGTTGCTTAAATACAGGTGCGCCGTTACATGAGCAGCACGTGTCAGTCCACGCAATTCCCGATGTAGGAAAGACAAACGTATGAGTCTGGGGCACTAGTTGCTGGAACACACGGCAGACTTTGTGCAGAAAGTGAAACTTAAAACAGTCCAACATTTGGCTGGAAGTTTATTTGAGTTTTTTTATGAAGTTACCAGAGAAAAGTTAAAACTGCTATGCCGGTTTCAAATTGCGGCGGCGCCTGCAGCTCATTAATTTAGCAATGTTGTGGTACTTACGTTCTGAAATGGGCTACTAAGGCTAAGTGAAAATATGGCATTCATTAAATAATGAGTCCCATATTGATGTTTTGAAACATCTGTTGTGTTTGCTCATCAGGCCTAAAGTGGAAGTTTGGTATTGAATGTAATCAATAGCTTTCTAATTAGAAATCAACCAGGAGGACAGCTGTTAGTCACTTAAAAGGGAAATACAATATAGCCACCAGATGCTTTACTGTGGGTCTGTGTGTGCGCGAGCATCTGTGCGTGCATTGTAGACAATGCCGTTTTCTTTCTGTTTTGTTTGTCGCCACGTTGTTTTGATTTTCCGCAAGTCATTTTGCTGATATCTTAGCTGGAGGTGAAACGCATTGCTCGTAATAAACAGGATGCACGTTTCAGGGGCAGGCTCACTGGTTCGGAAGTTTTGGCAGGTGAGAACATAAAAGTGTTCGAAGTGAAGCAGATCGCTGCAAACCGTTTGTCTGCTGTGGCGGCGAGTTTTGATCAGAATCACAGAGTCACTTTAAAAGCAATAAATTCAAGCCATACCCAATACAAACGGGCAGGACTAAGTTGAGATGTGATATTTAACGTTTCTGTATAAAATGTGCAAATGAATACAGTAGAGATGCAAATGTGTTTACAATCGTCTTAATCTCATCAGCTTCCCTTTTTCCAACAGCCTCTTAATGAATTGGACACATTGATAAACAATATTAGAGGCCAGTGTTTCAGAATTTGGCCGCTTTAGTGTTGGCACTCTCCAGAAATCACTTTACCGAAAAAAAAAAGAAAAAAAAGCAGCATTCAGTTTCTCAGATGGATCAATGCCTTCTCTAGCTGTGTGATTTTGTGATTTTAAATGTAACACAGAGGTAATCATAAATAAACACAAATTAAGTTCATTATGTCCAGATGCGTCAACAAAATCAGGCTGAAATTAGCCTTTTTATATTAATACGTTTCTTTTGGAGCAGATGCAAACAAGTGTACACAAACGCAACAGCATGCCCATAGATGCCCTCAGGACGTATCCAGATAAGATGCGATGCTGGTGATTTATTTACAGATCTGATGTGGTCATGAAAGGCTGAGGATGTATGTTTGGATATGTTACATATTATTAAAAAAAGTGTTCTTTATTTGTTCCCCAAGAATGCAGTTTTTTGCATTGTTAATAATAATAATTATCATTTTAATCTCTCTGCCCAACTGCTGTAAAATAAGGCAATAAAACAAACGTATACAATAATAGATGAAGATGTGCTATAGCATGTGTAGAAAGTAGAAGGTGACGTACATTACTGTTATGTTATCTACACAGACAAACGGTACCAAGAAAGATTTAATGAGCACTTTCTCATTCTTGGACTTGGTTTGGCGTACAGATGGCCCGTCTGTTGGATTTTTCATTCATACTTACAGTGACTTTCAGGCAAGTCATCTGCCAATATCTAAGCTGAGCTAAAGAGAACCGATTTAATTGAAGACTTGGTTGTAGAATGTGACAAGTCAAATGCCACGTTAAGAATTCCAGTCTTTCTCAAAAGGAAATGTGTCCGAGCACCCAGTTGTGTGGCACCTCAAACTGGCAAACGCACAGGGCAATTTCTGAGATCTTAGAGATGACAAAACGAGTTTAGGGTTTCGACAGCGCCTTCCTTTTGTTCTGCCTGTGGCCGTATCCGCTGTTTCACCTCAGGTAACTTCTCCTGATGGTTAATGGCTTGAATGAGTCCATTAATCCTGGGATTCATGTTCTTCTGTCTGGCAGCATCAAATGTAGCATCATTATCTCCCATTACAGCCAATGCTGACATCAGTAGCTGGTATACAGAGGCTATATAATCACGTTAAGAGTTTACGAAATTACCATCCTAAAAGACTTGATCTAATAGAGGGAAACGTGATTTGCAGTGATGAGGAATGCACACTTTAACTTTTAAAGGCATTCATGGAATACTGAGACCAAGTGTTGTGAGTGTTTAAATATTTAAAGACTGGTTCACATATTTTAGGAGTCTTCTTTTGCTTCTTGAGTGCTTTCTTGGGTATTTTCACACCCGGTTTGTTGTTCCGAATCTGGGAAATCCTTAACCCCTCCAAGGTCAGTTCATTTGGGGTTGTGTGAACACAGCTATCCGTTCTGGGAAAAAGGCAACCAATCTGAGACCAGTTATAGGGGTTGGCCTCAGCCCACTCACAGTTACTCCCCGGAGTGATTTGTTTGCAGTGAGAACACACATTGCCCAAGGGGCGATATAACTAGATCGTCCTCCAGAGCCCGCCTTCTCCTCTGGAGTCGTTCGGCAACGGCAGCGCGCCTTCTTGTCTGTTACATTAAAACGGTGGTTTCTACGCATCGCCTAGGTGCTCGATCCAACTGAACATATAGAGAACACTGGTGCAAGAACCACAGGACGGTAATGAATTCCAGTGCCCACGCTAGCTGCTGATGCTCCATTTTCAGTTCAATTATTTGCTGAATCCCTGGAATCCAATATCCATTATTTGCAAGCACATAGTGTCGAGGGTGTGTCAGAATTATAGTCTTGATTGCTTTGTCTCGACTGCCCTACAAACACGAACCAACCTCTGACATATTGTGTCATATTACTCCCTGAATCAGAACGAAATCTAGGTGTGAAAACACTAAGACACAAGAAATGTATCCAAGGTTGAGAGGATAAGTACAGTTGGCCAGAATTGGATTTAAGAAGTTCGGGACACTGGATCTCTGGTCTTAAGACCCCTCCATGACTTAATGCTCCTGTAATTCCTCTCTAAGTCATTATTTAACTCTTACTTGGGGTTTAGGGATTGTCCTGTTATTAGTGTCTGATAATGGTAGAGTTTAGATACTACAGATTAACTTCTTAGCAGATGAAAACCATCTAAAGCTCAAGCACAGAAAGTTAATGCCGACATAAACCTGGTCAAGTCACACAGGTTTGATCCTAGAGGCTGCAAGACAGTGCCTCTTCTTCCTGCGGCGTGTGAGGAGGAATGGCAAGGACACCAGGACTCTCTCAAACTCCTGCACTATTGAGAGTATCTTGGCCAGGAACATCACGAACCGGCAGGGCAGCTGTACCGCCCTCAAACCCAGAGCGCTGCAGAGGGTGGTGAAATCAGCCCAGCGCATCACCAGGTCAGAGCTGCCGGCCATCCAGGACATTAAAGCCAGCGCTGCAGGAGGAAGGCACGGCGGATCCTCTCTGACCCCAGCCACCCAAGCTAAGGACTGTTTAGATTCCTGCCGTCTGGCAGGTGGTTCCCGGAGCACCCGGACTCAGACCAGCAGGTTCAGAGACAGTTTTATCCACAAGCCATCAGGCTACTGAACGGCCTCACACACACTCACATACACACATATGCACTACTCTGCTTTTTTTGTTTTAGTTTTTATTCTATTTCTGTATTATATGTTTTATTTTATTTTGTTGGTAATTGCTGGTAATGATGCTGATTGTTACATATTATATGTCAATTCAAAGAATCTTGAATCTTGAACATGACATAAACCTAAAAAGTAAAAGCATTTTAGCTTTTTTTGGCCAATCTGACTTGTTTCTTTCCCTTTCAACAGTAAAGAAGTACCTGGAAAGAGCGGTATGTTGCATGCACATACCGCACGAGTGCACATGAACACACACAGACCTGCCTACCAGCGGGCTGAAAGTAGTTGTACAGCGGTGTCGATTTTTACAGTGCATGACCTGTATTTATCTCAGCAGGCAGGCAGCGTTCAGGTGCACTTTCTACTGAAGACAGAAGTGAACATACGCATGCATACACAGCTCATTTACTTTGTCTTACTTTCTTTCTTCCTTTTATTTTATTTGTTTTTTTGTTTTGACATCCAGTGTTGCTGCTCAGAATCCTGACTGACAGCTAAAAAAAATATCTGAAACACAAAGTGAGGGAATGTTTTACCGTACCCATTTGCGCCATACAAATGCCAATCAAAATAATGGAGGCATTTGATTTAAGGTTTGTTATAGGTGCTAGTTTCCTTTGTGCTTCCGCGCTGAAAAGTAGTAATTAGTGTCTGCGCTGCTGTCGTGGTACACAGGGAGGGGTTGGCAAAATTACATATTTAGAAGCAGCAGGGAACCCTATGGCTTTAGTTTTTTTCTTCTACTTTAGGTAAAAAAAAAAAATTATAAATTTTGACTGTGTGCAAGGAGCAAGTATATATTTCATATCTTGTATTTCCTGCAGCCATTAGTATATCTACCATGCTATGTCAGGCTGCAATGTTTAAAAAGTTTAATTGGTTTCGAAATGTTTTAAAAAGCCTCCAAAGCATAGAGTTAGTGCAAATATTAAATTTATTGTTTTTGGGATCGATCCAATGTTTTGTCTACAAATTGAATAGCTAAAAAGCACTTTATTTTCTCTACATTTCATTTTGTTGATCCTTTTTATTTTCCTTTATATAATTTCTAGAAAAAAGAAAAGAAAACTGTTGTCTGTTCATCTACCACCTACTCCTGTGTCCTAACCAAACAAGCGTATTTTACGAACATGAAACACACAACCACACAAGCGAGACACTAGAAGCCCCCTGTGTTTTAGCATGAATAACAGTCCCCCCACCCTTATGCATGTGTGAAAGAGAGACGCGGGAAGAGGGCTGTGTTGTTCTCTGCTGCTGCTGCTGCAGCCTCCCAGGCATGTGGTAATGTTGATGTGACAATGGGTTTGAGGTAGTGTGAGGATGTGTGCGCCTTCTGCAAGGTGACTCAGCAGGAGCTTAATGAAGGGACAAAGAAGCGAGCCGTGCACACCTCGAGCTGAAAAACCACCACGACCTGCACTCACCTCCGTTTTGTGCCCAGGTTATGTACTAACCGTCGAGTCCCAGGGACAAAAATGGAAAATGAAACAGGAAGAGCGAGCAGCCCTGCCCGCAGTCCATTATCAGTTTCCATTTCCTTCCCATCATTCTTGTCTTTTAGTACCATTCCTTCCAACTGAATTCTCTGTGGTGATGTGCTTTCACCCATATATTCCCTCTGTTTCACCCTAACCATGGTGCTTTTTCCTCTCCATTTTCTCCATCCATAACCCCTCTGGCCCCTAGCTCCCCCCCACACCTCAAACAAGACAAGCATCTCAGTGCCTCGTCTGTTCAATATTTCACTACTGGTGGGACGATGTTTTATTTACTGTGACTCCTGCAGCGACTCCCTCGCAACACACAACAGTGAGGCGCTGCACAATACAGCAGCTGGAGAGAGGAGTTCAAGGGTTACAGCTGGGATAGCCAAAGTCAGAGGCACTGTATGTACAGTGTGTGTGTGTTTGTGTATAAAGTCCCATAGAGTCAAACAGAGAGGTCAAAGAGAAACAACATCACAATTAATTGAACAGAAAAGGCCGTTCTCATAGGAACATGGAGTATGACAGACCGACTACAGTGTGCAAGACCTTATAAACACCAAAATTACAGTTGAGATCTAAAACATCTGAGGCTTGTAATCACATTATTCCACTTCATGTCACATATTATTTTGCGACTCTCCCAAGTAGGAATACCGATTCATAACACACACGTGGAGCTGCAGTGTTGGGAACTGTCCGCAAAAGACACTAGGGTCAGACATATACGGACATTTCCCGTAATAGGCAGCATTTACAGAAAATGGCACCTTTCTGACAAAGAAAGAGCGACTGTGTTGAGTAGAATCACTGTTACTACAGCAGCACGATAAACACCAAACCCGAAGGCTGTGGTTTGCACCCAGCAGAGACTGACGTACACAAATTTGATCAAGACAACAAAGAAAGCAACGAGCCAGATGGAAAAGATCACATTTTCATCTGGAGTACGAAGAGCGAAATGGCATTTAGAGGGCCTGAATGAGCAGAAAACCCTTTTGTAACCAACCCCAGAGCTTATTTTGAAGAGGCAAAGACGGCAGGTAGGGGGAACGAACACAGCGGAAGAGACGGAGAATCCTCCTCGTGGAGGATTATCTACTGTACAAGTGACCTTTCATCCAGACACCTCCTAATGATTTCGCAGCTTTCAGGCTTTGTTAGTGTTACGTCTCTGAGTTAAGAGTCCAAACATCCAAACCCTTTCACTCAGATTGACTGATGTTTTTTTTTTTTTTTAAATAATTACTATTAATGGGGCTAACACATGCAAACAAAACAAACAGGAATTATAAATATGTTGCCTAAAAGCTTTAATTACATTTGTAACGTCTGTGTACATGGATCATTAATAAGCTCAGAAGAACACATTCTTTATGGGTTATATTTGTACCTAACAGGAAAAAGCTAATGACTTTAGCCTTATTTCGTTTTGGTTTCAAACAGTCTGTGTACTACAAACATGACCTAAGCGAGGTTCAGCTCCGTTTACGCTGTTAGCGCTTGTGAGTCACAAATAGCAAATGTTGGATAGGGTATGGAATTCGCATAAAGAGCTCATTATGTTTAGATTTACATCAGGCTACGCATGCAACACGTTTACAAAAATTCACGGCAGAAATGTATAGAGTGTATGGAGGAGGATAACTCAAAAAAAAAAAAGGATTTTCCATTTTCCAGAAGCAACTGAAGTACGCTTTCTATTCCTTAAAGTAGGCATATCGAGATGTAAGACGAGTCTTACAGATGGAGTGATTCACTGCAGCAATCTGCATGAGTGCAAATCTATTTTAGGATTGCAAATGCTTATATTAGCACATACATACATTATCTTAGATAAAAAGGCTCTATAGCAGTATACTTTGGCACTATTTTTACTGTACAATTCAGTTTTCCTTGAGCTATATCTCTGTATCAAAGAGGAGAAACAGGCTTCAGAAATGTAAAGATACCACATAAAAGCTGACAGTAACTTTATATTGCTGCTTAAAATGGCTTCTTCATACCCGCCGAGGTTGCGCGACCCTCTTACCCCTCCTTCAGTTACAACATGCACTGGGAAATTAGGGAAAATCAGAGCTTCATCATGAGTCAATCAGGTCAAAGCCCCTCAGATGAGGACGTGGTAGGTCACCTGGCCCACGCTGGGGAAAGACATCATTTAGTGTTTAGAACTCAACGAGAAAATACTTTTCATGGTCACGTCTGGGTATCAAGGCCCCTGCGCTCTTCCTCCGCCTAGACACACTCCGCCAGCTAATTACGGAGCCTATTGAGCTGAACGAGAGGGAAGAACAAAACCTGTCTCGTCTGGCTAGAGACATTTATAAGCCACCGACGCTCAGAACGCCAACGATTTTACGTGGGCCACAATCATGCGGCGAGCTCGGCCGTGGAGTTGAGCGCTGATTAGGAAAGTTTAGAAAGTGCATGTTTTTCACATTTGCCGGAGGGATCAATGAGGAATCCATTAATCAAGAAAACATGTTAGTCTAATGAAGCATGTTTGCTCTTTGTTATGATCTGGAGCTTGGGTCGGTACTGCAGCACCTCTTACAGAACTACACACTAGAAAGAAATGGATTACAAATGTAAGGAATGTCTCTTATAACTCCCTTCAGTTAAAGGTCTTTTATTTCTGCATAAATAATGGTCATGACCACATGTGGGAATTATTAAAGCACTTGTCACTTATCAGCTGCTTAGCATTCTTTCCTCACAGACAACCTATTTTATGGAGCTGATAAACAGCGAGTCCGGCTCCAATGCGCAACTAGTCCGCTAATGAGATCAAAGTGGAGAGCCGCTTCAACAGCCTATGTGTGATATCATTTCAAAGAGCTAGCCACATGTCACAAATTAGCTGGTGACATGCCTCAAATTAGCCTTTGTTCTGCACTGAACCGCGCTGACTCGGAGTAATTGGGAGACTATGATGCAGGACGAGGGAAGTGATGAGTGTGAAGCTTATACTGTGCGAGCAAGACGGAGGGAGAGAGAGAGAGAGAGAGAGAGAGCGAGAGAGAGAGAGAGAGAGAGAGAGAGAGAGAATTCTCATTCTTGGCCTTAATCACCAAGTGAAAAAGAAATCATTGAAAGTTTCAAGGAGGGAAATTCAGTGGAAAAATGCAAGTTAAAAACGAATTAAAGGGGAAAAAATAAGATGATTTTGTGTAAATCGGTTATTCCTGCATCTTAATGACAAAATAAAAGAAGGAAACGGGAAACGATGGAAAAGACAGCGTCGAGCGATGGGTAATTATTAAGCATTGTGCTCACAGATAAGAACTGACGTGAACCGAGAGAACGCGCAGCAAAGTGCAACTGAGTGATTTCTAAATGTAATTACTACAAGAGGATTTGCATTGTAAATACGGGCGACGTCGGTCAAATGGAAAAGAAAGGAGGGCAGAGTGGCCGGATGTAAATACAGTCTTCAACAGCGATGCTAGCAATCTTTTTGCTGGTATGTTCCCGCCACTTGTATTCTCTGTGGCGAAGACGGCGCCGGAGAGAACAAAGCGCGCACCTTCAAGAACTCTGCTCAAAAATGAATTTGCGCGCCATCACAGCGAGAAAACGGCGCAGGCCGACTCTGCATGCTTAGAAAAACATCTGAGATCTGAAGAAAAAAAAAGTATTGAAACTGCTAACATCTGAGCAGGATGCCAAGGATGCTGCAAACAAAAAAACAAAAAACCAGACAGTTGAACACTCTCAGCGGGGGAACGTTATGTTGAACAACTTCCACTGGACTTGTTTAGAAATAAAAATATTACCGCTCTTGTGTGACAAGCATCGCGATCCGTGGGAAACTTTCCAGTCTTGACCTCCGTTCACTTAACTTTCACCAAAAAGTAATGGCCTCTAGGTTTTGTCTGAGAAATAACAAGATACAAATGTTTGCTGACAAGAGACGTGGCAGTTCCCCTCAACTGCATGTGGGCTTCTGAATGTTTCTTTCAAACTATTATTTGTATGCTGCGATGCTCAAAGCTGTGACTCTCCTCCAGGTGTGTCAGATAGTGAATTTTGACCCAAAGGGTACGATCTCTCCGCTGGCACTGATGTTCAGCTCCGTACTCTTTTCACTATACCTGAATAAAAAGACAGTGTCCCGCCATTCGGGCTTTGATACCAGGTTGTGTGTTTAAACAGCGCTTTCATTTCAAAAAGAGAAACGTAGAACGCCGCATTCACGGGAAAAGACCGAGACGAACCTGACATCAAGCTGCAAACGCATAAGCCCAAAAGTATAGCGACCCGTTTGGCTCGCGCCACCCACTGGAAGACAAACTGGGAGTAATCTGGACCTCACACCACCAGGTGGACGACAACAAAAAGGGTTTAACGACGGGGAACAAAGTCGCATCAAACAGGCTTTGGGATCCCGCTGTTAACCTGACTGTGTTTTTATCAAAACAACAACAACACCCAAACAAACAGCAGACCAACAGGAAAAATGGATCACGACATGAGACGGGGCTTTTATGTCATCCTGTACAACACGGAAGATATCGCTGACTATTGCCATACATGGTGCACCGCCGTAAAAAATAAATATTATGCATTAGTTTAGATCAGAAGCTATTTATAGAATGTTTTATAGACCCAAATCCTGGTAGATTTCTTGTTTATCGCTTACACTTAATAGCCCCTTTAATGTCTTAATCTGTGCAGCAGAACCGCTCCGGTCAAAACAACATAGCATCTACTGTACAGGGTATAAAACAATGAGCATGTTAGACACAAATGCGATTCAGCGGCGGTGTGAGAAGCAAAAAAAAATCCGGAGCTTTCACTTAAGACTAAAGCCGACACATTCATACATTTTTTACCTCAGCAATGGTGCGTCCTGATTGTGAACGCGCCGCATTAAAGAGTCATATGCTCAAGCTATCTAACCAGTAACCATTAGCTCCTAGGCTCAAAGGAAAAGTGCAAGGGCCCTTTTTCTTTTCTTTTTTTTATATATATATAGATTTGCCACTTTGTCTTGATTCAGCGTTTATACGGGGATAATTCTGGCACAGAGGTGGCAGAGAGGAAAATGTCTCCGCTGAAAGCCCCTGCGATAATTTAACACCGCCACGAGATATCTAGCCGTTCTTCCACTGGAGAAATGTGGCCTCCTGCTATCGCTGCACAATCATCTTGATTGTTCTACCTTCCATCAACGCACAATGCAACAAAAGACAGGTACGTTTTGAGAGCGATGCCAAAAAGGATTTCTTTAGGAGTGTGAGAAATCTTTGTGGCCCAGTCATTACTGGAATAAAGGCAGTGAAACCACCTGATGAACTGAGTAAAAATGGAGGTAATTCTAGACGTACTGACAAAGATTCAGTCAAGCTGGACACTTACAAAGGGAGAAACATTTTGTTTTTTCACTACCTGCTGAACATTGGCACACGTGGCCTGCATTTGCTAACTTGAACTGGGTTATTGAGGGAATCTGTAACTAAATGCACGCTCTTCCATGAATTGTGTGACTGAGTTTCATTGCCGCGGCCGAGCTGGACCAAGCGAGGGGTCGCCGCTGGCTTTTGAGAGGAAGTTCAGCACGGCTGCAGGCGGGAGAGGGATGCAGCGAACGGGACTGATGGGGGCACAAAACCCCTAATGCACTTCCTTTTAAATATGAAGCCGCACATTAAACTTTCATAAGACTCCCACCGCTCCTCTTATCTGGCAAACCAGCGAGCCGAGCTGCATGCACAGGACTGAGTAAAGACAAACACGTCAGCACGCGCGCTCGTACATACACAGCGAGGGAGCACATTTTCTGTGAAAGTAAGCAGCATAGATGCAGTCATAACTAGTCCACTGTATTTAAATTCTTTTTAGAGCCTAAAACTAATCGGCGGCAGTAGGAGTGTAATGAAATATAACAGCGCTGACATATCAGCGCTTTCTGAAGGGCTTGATCTGGCTTCCACTGCGACTTTTATTACACACATTCATGTGAGTTGTGCTTCCAAAAAAGTTCTTTAACTTAAAATGCTCTTACTTAGATTTGATTGTAGATTAAAGAGCGCCTCCTACACACACCCTATAGAAAGGTTGATTGCCAACTCTTAAATTACAGTTAATTTGGGAAACACCCTCTTGTGCTCAAGAAGATTTGTTGGATGGGTTTTATAATCAGTCTGATCATGCTTCTGAGCTCCTCAATGATTGCGGATCTCTCTGTAACGTGTTTATGTGCGCGGAGCCATTGTCTAACTTAATTCAGCTTGATCATTTCAAGCGAGAATGAAGTAGCAAAAGTCGTCTTCAGTCGACGATTTAAAAAAGTACGATCCCTTCATTTTCTATTTATTCATTTATTAGTACCTTGGGCCATCAGTCATGCTTTCAGAATAAGTGTCACTATTCTTTCCAAGCAGTGGTCGCCTCATCTTGCAATAAGACTCATCTTTCAGACCTCCCGAGAATTGAGGTCGTTCACGAGAATCAAATATTAAAAGCACCGAGAGGCATTTTTCTTTTTAGCGCGTTCCACATTCCATTTGTTTACTGAAGTAACGTCACGTGGCGGCGGCGGCGCTCATTTCTTTTCACTGGCCGTTTTTCAGGGTCAGAGGTTCAGTCAGCTGAGCCTTCAGAATTCATAACTGCTTCACTAGCGGGGCAAGGAAACCCTGGAGATTTTGAAGTATTGATTTGAAGACCAGCTAAGAGAGCAAGGAGATAGACTCTCTCTCTCTCTCTCACACACACAAACACACAAACACACACACGTAAGCGTGCATTTACACACACACAGGGTTTCAGTCTACTGCTGATGTCAATATTTTTAAGGAGCAATGGCACTGAGCTGAATTCCTGATTTATCAACCAATGAAATATGTTACAGAAAGGATTTCTTTTTTAAAACTTATATTTAATTGATAGAATTTAAATAAAATTTTCATGAAATTAAAAAATACAAATATGTTTACAGTAATACTAGTAATGTGTACTGGCCGGAAAAGCCTTAAGAGACGAAGTTTTATAGAGGTGCAGCTGCTAAAAGGGTCTAGTTTTCTGTGGGAGAATGTTTCTGAGAAAGGACCGCATGATTAAAATAAAAACGGTAAATGCAGCACAGAACAGAACACGTCTTAATAGGCTGCTACGCAGTTTTGAAGCCCACTGGGTGGAAGGGATTGTGCCGTGAGCATCCGACCCTTTTGCGCATGGGCGTCTGAACGAGTGTGTTCCTGTTTGTACAGTCAGGTTAGCAAAAGAGTGTGCATTCTCAGAGCAGACAGCGTCCAAGAGAGAGCTAATCCTGTAAGTCCAGACACGGAGATTGTGGCACGAATACACTGCCACTGCTGCAGAGAGATCTGCCAGTACACCCCACGTCTCTCACTGCTTCTCACAGAGTCTCTGCACTCCTGTTTTATTCATGCTCCTTCTGGAAAGGAGAAACACAAGATTAGGTGTCTGCGTGTGCACGTGTGTGTATGTGTTCTTGAGCGCACGGAGTATGTGTGTGCTCACGTTCATGTGCCTTTTTGAAAAAAAAACAACAAAAAAAAAACTGTGTGCATCACCACAGGAATACAACCTTCTTTTGAAAGCGTACTGAATAATCAATGGTCAAAAGCTTTGAAGGGGAAAGAAAACATCTCTGCAATAGGTTTACCTTTCTGTATTTTCAACCAGCATATGCAGCCCTGTTACAACTATCCACCACAGGCACACTAGTATCTTCACCAAATCAACAAATGGCATTAGTTTCAGTGCTTGTTTAAAGTAACCCAGCAGGCCCTGTTTTAAGATTTCCAGCACCATGTGCAGTTTCCCATGATGCTAGGCGATCGCTGTGATGTTAAAACCAAAGTGTTGCTCATCAGTTTGAAGGAGGAAAAACAGAAAAGGCCATGGAGGCACGGACGGATCGACGCCAAGTCGGTGAGACAGAAAGACGGTGGAGGAAATAGAAATGAACAGAGGCAGAAAAAGATGCAGAGAAAGAGCAGAGTTAGAGGGAGGTGGAGGGAGAGGCAGAGACAGGCTGAGCAAGCGAGTGGGGAAGGGAGAGCGAGGTCCCCACTGAGCAGTGGCTGTTGAGTGAATTTATTTGAGCTGTGGCCTCTCAAGTGAATCCCCTGAATGGGAGTAAATAGACAGCAGGCACTACAAGGCGGCCTTGCCTCACATCAGCTGGTGAATGTAAGAGAGGAGGATGGCAACAATACAAGGGCTCTAACAGGTTCATAGGTAGCGGAGACTTAACAACACAGCAGAACACGAAAACAATATGGCAGCAGACAAGATGAAAACACAAGTTATTGTGTTATGACTAATGCAGTACAAACGTATCAAGGGGGCACGCGAGTGAATCATCGAGCAGCAGATTTACAGGATGGACGATTGTGCGTGCAAAACAAAACAAGCCTTTTTCAAATATGGCGAACTAAATCTGGTTTTAAATTTCCTGTTTTGTTTTCTTTTTCGTCTGACAGAAAAACAGACGTGAGGCTCACTAAAAGCATTTGCAGGCTGGTGTAAAGTGATTATCACAATAACCTTGAAGTTACAGAGAGGTAGAAGTGTTTTGATTTGCGTCTGATGATTATTCCCAGACTGGTGCATTAAAAGGCAATATTATCTAAAGTGTAAATCGGATCTGGTAAGGAGCTCTGTACACATTAGTCATTAAGGTGAGAAGCCTAAATAAAGACCGAAGTTCCAAAACAACAAAAATGTGCAATGGGGATGGCAACAAAGAGGTCAGAGTATGAATACACCGATCAGACATAACATTATGACCACCTTCCTAATATTGTGTAGGTCTCCCTTGTGCCTCCGAAACAGTTGAGTCATCAGAGAATGGACATGGTCCTTCTGAGGGTGTCCTGTGGTGTCTGGCAACAGAATGTTGTTAGTGGGGGACTTTGGGTTCTGTGGGTTGAGGGGAGGGGCCTCTGTGGATCATCCCACAGATACTTGATCAGTTTGGGATCCAGTGAATTTGGAGGCCAGGAGTTTTTCATATTTTTTGAGTTGTTCCTAAACTGTTTTTGTGTATGTGCCAGTGTGAGGCTGCATCCTGCTGGGGATGGCTGCTGCCATCAAGGAGTGTCAATGCTATGGGGTGGGGGGTGCCTGGTCTGGTCTAGGTGGGTGGTACATGTCTAAGTAACATCCACATGAATGCCAAGTCCAAATGTTTCTCAGCAGAACAATGTATCGTCACAAGATGGTCAATGTTATTTAGTTCTCTTGTCAGTGGTCATAATGTTATGCCTCATCAATGTACACTGTCATTTGTCTAACCAACAGATTCAAGTTTAACCATGGCACATACCACAGAGCCACAGATGAAGCTTTGTTGGCTTTCTAAAAAGCCAAATTACACAGTCAGTCTTGGAAGTAAGAAGTAAAATGAGAAAAGGATCTAGATTTAGCTACATTTTTTAAAAGTGCCTCGTTATAACAAACTTTTTGCTGCTAAGGCTGTCAAGTCCTACAAATACTTTTGAGGTTTGCTCAAAAACACTGGTCAGTGGTCACAAATCCTTCTCTACCCCAAGTCAAAACCAGCCATCTCCCAATGGACTGAAGCTAGAACACATCTGGTTATTTGAGTTGTACTTAATGATGCAATGAAATGGATCAGTAGTTGGGTTGCGACTAATGGCATTTCGATTCACACGAACAAAGAGAGAGGAGCAGTGATTGGGAAAGGCCTGCAGCGTTTTTACGTGCCATGTTTAAACCTGAATTTGTTTGTTAGACAAATGACACAGCATTAATACTCTGACCTCAAGTAGCTCCTTACCCCCACTGCACAAACTGCACCACAATCCATGGCAAACCACACACAGCTATCCAGCCACATCCCGCTAAACACAAGTTAGAATTTCAGACTCCGGTGGCTGATCAGCCACAACATTAAAACCACAAACAGGAGAACTAAATAACATTGACCATCTTGTGACAATACAACGTTCTGCTGGGAAACCTTTGGACCTGGCATTCATGTGGATGTTACTTAGACATGTACCACCCACTTAGACCAGACCAGGCACCCCCACCCCATAGCAATGACACTCCTTGATGGCAGCAGCCACCCCCAGCAGGATGCAGCCTGACACTGGCACATACACAAAAACAGTTTAGGAACAACAGCAAAAGGTGTTGACCTGCCGTCCAAATTCACTAGATCCCAAACCGATCAAGTATCTGTGGGATGATCCACAGAGGCCCCTCCCCTCAAAGTCCCCCACTAACAACATTATGTTGCCAGACACCACAGGACGCCCTCAGAAGACCCATGTCCATTCTATGTCACAAATGTTATGAAGGCCCAAGGCAGACCTACACAATATCAGGACGGTGGTCGTAATGTTATGCCTGATCGATGTCTGTATATACACACAATTTGTTGTTAGCAGGATTAAATCTGCAAATCCATCGCCTGTTCTGAGAAGTAACACATACCTCTCAGACGACTTGTAAAAGAGAAACTAATCAATGCTTAATTTCCCTAATACTGGAAGATTATGCGATTAAAAAAAGAATCACAGGTAAACAAAAGAAGAACAAAACAACAAAAGTCTATTCTTTAGGTAACATCATAAGAGGACACAAAAGACTTGACGCCAGAGTGTTTATTTCTGAATATTTGGTGTGTTTTGCTCCATATCCCCCTCTCCCTTTACTCCTTTCCACCCTTGAGGTGCCTCTCTGTCCTTGTCTTCTCCCTGTATAGAAACGTACGCAGTACAAGGTGGCTGTCCACGCCTCTGTGACTAAGTGACTGGCACTGACAAGCGACAGCTCCTCTCTCTTTCCGTGTTTGTATGTGCGTGTGAGTGTGTTGAAGAGGACTGTGTGTACTACGAGTACTCCTGGCCTTATTCTCACTTTTGCTCTTTCTGTCTCTGTTTCTGACTCCTTTTATCTGTCTACCTGTCTACCGACATTCCTACATCCCTTCAAAAAAAAAAAAGGAAGAAAAAAAAATTCGCTAGAGCTTAGATAGTGGAGACAAAAATGTTACGCCCACAAGTCCTCATTCTTTCACTCTTCATAACTGCATCTTTCCAAATAAATAAATAAAACCGATATATTGTGACATTAGCAATTGGTAAACCTGCCTTATCTGTGTCCCTGTGGGTGTGGGTGTAACTTGTAAGCAACTGTCTGAGCAATGACCGCTGGCTGACACTGTGGTGACAAAGAAGAGAATGAATATGTTATCTGTCAGGAAATACAGCATGTATAGCTAGCTCCATGTGTATGTGTGTGTGTGTGTGTGTGTGTGTGTTGGTGTAAACACAGTGTTTATGTCAGCGAGAGTCTGGTCCTGTGTCAGCTGGCACAGAAAAGTATGGCATTAGGATTTTCAGATTTAGCTAATCTCGGTGCAGCCATTCTTTCTGGTTGCCGGTTCAGCTGTGCAGCAACACAGCTGCGCTTCAGAGCTATACCTTGAGAGACACACAGCATCCCTGGCGCTTGTAAAAGACTGTACATAAAGCAGAGGAAGCAGGAGTGTGTAGATTTTTTTTGTTTTGTTTCTTTTGCTTTAGGGAAGCCTGTACCCTGGCTGGTGGACAGCGCCTCGTGTATCCATCTCATCCATCTTCGTCAGAGTCATCGTCTCGGACAGCTGTTTCACAGCCCAACACTCACTCAAGACTCGGCTCACCCACCTGCTCTCCCAACGCAGGCACACAAACAAACACGCACAGGCATAGATCAGCTATTTGCACTACAGTACCGATGCAACAGACCTGCTGTGCAAACAGCCGTCTTGAACTCACCGCAGCCCTCCCAGTGTGCGAGCATCCACATGCTGCAACGTGTTGATCCATAAGCCCTTTTGTTTATCGCTGCCACCATGTAAGTATACTGTTGATTGTTTTTTTTGTATTCCTAAGTATTTTATTTATAGTCCTCTATATGTAGTTGAGAGTGAGAATGTATGCAATTGTATTTAATATCTCTTTTAAAAACATATGTATGTTTCTGTTGTCAGGGTTCCTCATTTAAAGTCGTCTTTCATACCCACACAGCTGTATCACTAGGCGTAAACCAGCAGTAATAAGCCTCTAGATACAACAGTCCCTGTTTCCCTCTCTGTTTTTGCTAATATTCATGCATAGTTTATTACTATGGTGATGCAATGAAAAAAAAACAAAAAAAAAACAGGACCATCTTCGTTATTCTGTCATGCGATATGAAAAATTTGCTGAAGGAAGAAAAAAAATCAATACGGAGGGAGGAGGAGAGAGGTAGATGCGTGCACGTGCGGCAGCATCTTTGGAGAGAAAGTGAGGGAGAGCGCCGAGTGAGCTGGCATGGTATGTAACATTTGTTGGATAAAGATTAGTGTGGGTCTCTAAGTGCTGAATAAAGAGATTGAATAAAGAATAAAGAGAGTCAGTGGATTAAGGCCCAGCAGCCAGACGGGCAAACTGAGATTAGCCCCCACTTAAAGGTCGCGGAGCTTTACAGGAATGATGGAGGAATTCCTAGGAGGGAAGAATAACTCGACACTGGGAAAAAATCCATGGAAGTAGCAAGTGAATATAATTATGATTTTTTATTTTATTTTTTTTAAGCGCAGGCCCAGTAGTTATTAATTTTAGGCCTGGCGTAAATCAAAACCATGTCCCTGTAGCGTTGAAACGCCTTTGCAGCCAATGGTGGTTGGCTAGCTGCCTAAAAATCGAAAAAGAAGAGGAACCTATACATGCATGCTGTGTGGAAGAACTTTACTCTGGATAATGAAGACAGTCAGACAGCAGCTAGGAAGTTGTGAAATGTGGATGTTTAGCGAGGTGATAGTGGAAGATTGTAAGAAAAAACGGAATACGCCGAGCCCACTGCACCGAAACAACGACAACAAACACTGAACGCTGCTTTTAGAAGAAAGGTTTCCTCAATACAGCGACATGGAGAAAATATTACAGAGAGGTTTACGCAGTTTATGGGTTTGGGTGAGCAGCCCATTTCAGTAGCAGAGAACACAGGTTTACATCGTCTGTTGGAGTTTCTTGATATAAGGTACGAGCTAACGTCTCCTCGCCGCATTAGCTTTGACAGGCCTATTTACTGCAATTGCTACAGCTGCACGGAGCACACGTGATCTAGGAGAATACAAGTAAGATCAGCCTTTATGAATCTCCATAAAGGGGTATTTTGTCTTTTAGGATCGGCTTGGGACTCAGATCGGCCAATATGGAGTATTAAAAGATCGGCACTGGATCGGGGGGGCAAACAAAAACTTGATTGGGACATCCCTAGTCTAGGATAGAGCCTTACACCAGATCAAACAACCCTTTGATTGCAGGAAAGCGCACACAAATGTGAACGCAGAATATTGCCAGATTAACTTTGCGCTGATATTAGATCTGAGTCGCTCAAACAACTAATGACTGCTCCACCAGATAGACCGCTGGGGTCGGTAATATGGACAGCTTAGTCTGTCATTCTGTAATGCTGGTCATTTATTTCTTTAAAAAAAACTCCCTGGCAAGGCATTTCAGTTTGCTAATTATCTAGGATTTTCCTCCATAATAACTGCATCTTTAACCATCCTTGACAGCTGCTGACAAATTTCTTTGCATGCTTGGCTGCTCAGATTTCTTTGCCATCTTCCCAATTTGAGATCTTCTTTATTATCCAGTCAACACAGTTGTTTAAGTCATAGGAGCCCCTTCTGATAAATAAAAGAAATGTATAACTGTATTTTGACTTTGCCAATTTACACAATGTCAGTGCCAGTGTATTTCAAAAGCACATCTAAAAACAACAGATGTTGACCAAATTGCTGTGCTGTGAGTTTCTAAATCATACAAAAAAAGCATGTAAAAAAATAGAGGAACTCAACAAAAGGGCAAGGGAAGAAGAACATTTTAAATACACTAAATTACAAAAGAAAAAAACTATCTCAAACTGAGTTCAAAGAATTAAAATGAGTTCTAAGAAGGGATCTGAAAACAAGTCTGACATGCAGAGGAAAACTGTTCTGAGTTTGGGTGCCGACCGGAGTGACCTTAATGGAGTGATATGCCAGAGCCAGTCCACGCAGTGGTTTGTATGCAAACGGCAAAATCTTAAAATCAATCCTAAAACATACAGGGAGCCAGCGGGGGGAGGCAAGTATCGGGGAAATGTGCGCCTTGATTAATGGAAGTGTAGCAAAAAGCATTGAACTAACATTAAAATATATGTGGAGTTTAAATTGTTCGCTTATCCTCACATGGTCTGCCTTGCTTTATTGTTTTTTTGTACAAGAAATTGGCTGGTTATGTGCAGCTTAATATCGCACAGGCTACCTGCACCATGCGGCTGTGATACGACTTCTTATTTACCATCAGTCGGTTTAATCAGATTCGTGCACAGGATGCAAATAGATGTCGACAGAGAGAGAATTTAATGAATTTGTTGTTGGTTAGTCCTGAAGCATCTGGTGGAGAAGCGCTGCAGATTTAGCGACGGCGTGATTTTGTTCTGCAAGTGTGAAGTGACCCACAGAACTAAATGTGTTCTTTAATATAACAGGTCCAACAGGTGATCCTCCCACCTCCTTTAAAATCTAATGCAGCAACATTCACTCGTGTCGCTGAATTTATATATATATATTAAACAATGGTGTACTTTCTAGAGCAAAAATTATTTAAATAAGTTAGGTAAAGATTTTTATTATTTATACTTAAGACTCATTCTCTTGACCTAACGTGACATGCTGCAATAAAATCCAATGCTCGATGCAAATGTTCAAAATTGAAAAACCAAAAACGATGTTACGTGCGCCCGCTGCTCGGTGGAACACTCTTTTTTACCTTTAACTCACATTGCAGTGTTTGAAAATCGCCTAGCTCTTTGTGGGTAAGTAGACATTTTCAAAAAGATCACTTGTGAATTTCCCGAAACTGCTGCCTCATGGAGGGTGTTCTGGTGAGATTCTTGTGGCAAAAGCATCCACTGAGTATATTTCACAGAACAGAATCCCTCCAATAACATAAACGAAGGTTGTGTTTGTACTACAATAGTATGAATAAGACATATTCAAAAAACTAGTTCGTTTCACATGAGCTCTGCTTGATTAAAGAAAATGAAAACAGCAACAACAGAGACAGAGAGAAGGACATCTAATGAGTCGGGAGTATTACAAATACAGCTCTTCATGGGTGTTTCAGCGCTGATAACATGCTTCACATAGCTCCTCAAATGACACACTGTCACTGAAGAGACGTTTTCTTGGAACATCTTGAAATGATGAATTGGACCCTCATGTCTATATTGGTTAGAACAAATGTTTTGTCCTTTCTGGAGGACTGTGTCCTTCGCTAGAAATTCTATCAGCGAGTGCTAATGCCATCTGTGTTGTCCATTAGTGTGTGTGTACATTTGTAGTGTGTTTTCTGTATGTGTATTTTGGGCTCACTATCTTCTGGTACAGCAACCAAAAGCCAGAGACAGCAGAATGTAACCATCAGATTATACCTAATGACAGACTATCTCACTCTTAAGGTGACCGCTTGGAGATGCGGTTGGTGTGGGGGTGAGCGGGGAGGTGTTAAAAATTACATTGCGTATTTGATTCGTCTTTCTCTTTTTGAAAAAACTTCACCTTTTCCAGTTGCAAATTTGAGTCTGTTTCACATGGGCACTTAGAAAGCAAGTCGGTCCCTGAAAAACATCTAGAAAGGAATCCGAAAACACTTCAATCAGCGGGAGACAAAAGGTGCAGAGCATCTACTTTTGTTGATCGTGGCGGGGCATACCGATCAGAACACACATTTTTAAAGTGTGAAAACACAGACCCAGAGGAAAAGTATAATGTCTCACATTGTGCAAACCCTCTACCCAACAAGGGCAGAGGACAGAATGATTGCCTCAGTCATCCCACAGCTCTTGGGAGTTTGACATTAAGCCTTTCGTACGTACTGCAGATTCGCAACACATCCAACTCACTACGTACACTACGTACAGCCCGCAGCTTTAACATTTTACCTCAGAAGAAACACATCTTCAGGATCACCACAGATGCCAAAGGAGGGTACCAAGATGAAATATTATACTACATCTGCACTGTACGAGTCAAAGAGCCACTGGAAAATTGAGAAAAATTTGACTTTGCCTAAACACAAACCATTTGTCATGTCACTGCTAAAAATATCCTTGAACGAAATGCTCTGCGTGGGCTAGCTAGACCACTGGTTGTCGAACTGCGTTCTGGTCGACTCAAACTTGGAAGCTCTGTGTAGACTTGCTGCATGTACACACAAAGACAGAAATATGAATGATTTTTAGCAGATTTTTAAAGCAGCACATACGACTGACTCCGTTTTGAAGATCTCAATTATTGTGGAAACAGGCGCACATGCATGACCTTCATTCCCAATCCAACAAAAAAATATACAGTATGTACCAAAAAAAAAGTCTCAGAGAAAGACGTATCTCGCTAATACAAGCCCAGCATAGGTGCAGATTTTCAAGAAAAGCAGGCAGCATGTGTGGAGTGGACCCTCTGAGCACTTGAAAGATCAAAAACCAATCTCAGTTGTTGTGTTGCTCTGAGAAAGTCACTCGTAGGTTGGTATACGAAAGTCATTTTTATGTCTAGCGCAAGAAGGCATTTATAGATCCATTCGGACTGGCTGCACCAAGTTTCACCTCTATAGTAGTGACTGGGAGAGCCTATAGGAGAGTGTCTTAGAAGGCCAAACCTGTGTGAAATGAACAGCCCTGGGTAAAATGGACATATTCGCACTTTCTTTCCGTTCCCCAATAACCTTTGACTGCCTTTCTGTGTTTTTTCAGTCTTCAACTTTATTCCCGACTTCTTCTGCTTTCCTTCTCAAAATTAAAATAAACAATCGGACTTTGATTTAATGGTCATACCTAGTGTATATTAACGTAGGGCAGGTTTTGCGGCATTGTACCAGTGTAACGTTATCCTTTCTATTATTTTCTGTTCTGTTTGTTAATGATTAGCAGGTTAAGACAGTTTTTAATCATCTGCTCTGCACTTAGACTGCAGATTTCACATGTAATCACAAACTACGAAAACCTTTAATAATTACTTTAAAAAAAACAACATATTGAGCCATGTAAAACATTAGCCCGTGGCTTTTTCTGATATCATCAGTAGGCAGGGATGTGTGACGCCGATATTTAACAGGATCATGATAATTAGCATCTGAGTTGATTTCATTCTGGGTTTATACACTTGCCATTGTTATCAAGTCATACACTGGTTATGAAGCTTAATTCAAAAGCAGTAGCATGATTTGCGAGAGAAGGGTCCAGGGGGAAGGAAGAGTGGGAGATAGAAAGACCAAGTGAGAAAGACAGAATTATGCCTTATGAGAGATGAGAGGAACACAATTCCTACCCTGAGGACACATGGGGAGGATAGAGGAGAATATGACTGAAAATTGGTTGAAGTGCAGGACTTTGAGGAGGGCTGAGCATAGATAATTATACATTATATATGCTGAAAGAAGAGTATTGAGTATGTACTTATATGGCCATTGAAAAGTGTGAGAAAAGGACATTAAAAGCTTACACATTGGACACAGAGAGAGCCGTTCATGTAAAGAGTCCTTTTTCCACTACACCATTAAACGCACTCTTTTTTTTTGCTGGTGTTGTGTTCTGTAATGCAGTGCAATTAATGCATGATCCATACGGATACGGAAAACAACTCATGCCTTTGCAAAATAGTTCTTTTTGTCCGTTGCGTGAGAGAACTGATTGTAACACGCACGCGCCCACAAAAGTATGAAAAACACACACACACATACACACACACACTCAGCGGGAAGCCCCCCGGTGGATCTAATTGAAGAGATTAGATGTTATCCTGTTATATCCCAGCCAATTTCAGCCCATAGCCAAAAGTAATGCCTGCGAATTCAGAGGTTACAGCAACCTACATGCACACGCATACGCACACACACGCACACACACGCACACAGGGCATAGCTGTTCCCTTGGAAACAACAGCAAGACAGTCTATAACAACCAGCCTAATCAACTCTTTTCCTCCCCCTCCCCTCTTTCTTTAAATCTTTTCTCCGTCAACTCCTTACGTCTAACTGTTTTTCATTTATCCATTTCATGCTGTTATTCCCTTATCTTAAAACAATTGTCGCTCAGTACTCCGCTCTTGGAAATGCCACCATGAGAAACACGCTTCCAAAGTTTACATAGCCTGAGACGGAACAACAAATGTTATTTGGGTTTAGGTTTGTTTCCCAGTGGAACCCCTCACTCATGGAAACACTTACACAGTCTCTTTCACCAGTTTTATGCTTGTAGTGCGAATTGCGCACCATACATTTTATACGGAGCCGGTGCAGAGTGAAAAAAAAATGATATAATAAAACATTACATAAAAATAGTAGTGTGCTAGAGTCACACATCTCGCTTATCAAGTGGTGAGTGACATGCTGTGCTCTCTCAGCAGGACCAGCATTTAATTAAAGTCTAAAAATACGTCCACTAAATTACCTCATATTTATTGCTAATGAATCCATCGAGGCAAACATGCCGCGGCCATGTCTATGTGTGTCCGTTTCTGCGTGCTACACACAACAAATAAAGCGTGGCACACACCCATCACATCTGCACCAGATGTGATGGGTGTGCACTAGACTAATGCAGATAATGGAGAGCAGTGGGGCTGAAAACGCTGGACAAAATATGCATTCAACATTCAGGTGTTTGTATGCTATGTAATATATGTTAATGCTGTCTGTTTTACCAGAAGAAAATATCCATATGTTTAGGCGCACTCCCACTCAGCAAGGGATGAGGTGCTTCAGGTTCAGTCGGTTAAATTTAATTTGTGCACATAACGTGGCAAAAAAAAAAAAAAAGGTGAACCAAATGACTCGCCTGTGCTGCAGGGATGTGTTTGTTTACCCACAGATTCAGCTTCACCTTCAGATACCCTCTCCAGTCTTCTGTGACCTGATAAAGGTCTCCTCGCACCCTCCTCTCGCACCCTATAGTCACTCATGTAATAAGTCATCCCGTTCTGCGGCGCCTTTAATTCCTGTAATTCTCTCGGAATAAGGAACCGATTGATTAAAGATGGAATTCTAAATGCCATACCGGCTCGTTCTATTTGCCGGGGCTAAAGCATTTATGTCAGCAGCGGCTTGCCTAAGAGTAACAGTATTTTTACCAGGTGCATATTCTTTTTAACACGTGCCAAAGTTTTATTTATTTATTTATTTTTAATTAAATTGGTAGCTTTTCATTCGGATGGAAATGAGGACTGGCATGCTTCAAAAGACAAATGGGCTCTCTCTTTTTTTATTACTTAACAGGCTGACTTGAAGGATGTATTGGGAAGTAATCAAGAAGTTAAATTTTACTGTCAGTAGTACGTCAGTTAGAAATATAATTCTCCTGGTCTGTATTTTTAAATATTAAGAGGTTTCACCCAAATGGCTTCTGTTGGACTTATGACAGGCGGGAACTCCTCAGCGTTAATCCTATAGGGATACCGGTTTTACAGTATCCCATATAAATGACAAATTAAGAAAAATATATATACGTGTGGTAAGTTTTCCTTCAGGCACGCTGATGCTGCACTGTATTTTCAGCCCAATGTAGGAGTGTGGAAATTAGGTATTTTTTTTGGCCAGTGGAGCTTCAGAGCAAATTTGGATCGAAGAAAGGGCTTGTTGACGGTGGAACAACCCACTCAGTTCAAATAAATTCAACTTTTTTTGTGTGTGTCTGAGGGGACATTACCAAGTTTGAGAAGTAACACAGTATATGTAGCAGAAAAACTGCAGCGAACCACAGAGCTCTAGACACAAAGCCAAGTAATGATAGGAAACACTCTCTTTTTGAGCTGCCACAGTCGCACAGTGGACGAGGTGGAAACTCCCATGCCCTCAGTGGAAGAATAACTTCATATAATCCAGTTCGGGGAGTTGCACAGCTCGGCTGCCACGTCCACGAGCAAAATGAGTCAGAGCAAAATGACAGTGAATAAAAATAAAAATGGTAAAATAAAAACCACTGTCCTTCTTTTTCACATTCAAATGTATTACACTTGAGAATAATCTCCATTTACCAATAAAAATCCGAGTGTTAGTATTTATGAGTTCAGTGAAGTAAACGTAAGCTTGGCTAAATTATCAGGCTGGCCTGTAATGAGGGCAAAAAGGCATCAAAATCCATCACCATCATGGCAAATTCTATGATTACTATTGATGCTCCTCATCAGGGATCTCATTGCTTCGCCGAGAATGATTGGTTCTGTCTGGCAGGGAGTTGCATGTATGTGGCGGCTGCCTCCTGTTAGATAGGCTAGTGTGTGTGTGTGGGTGTGTGGGTGTCGGTGTGGGAGGTGATGGGAGTGGGAAGTGCTGCTGAGGTTGTCTTGTGATTAATACTCCTATTTGCTGCCGCCTCTCCCTCCTCAGCCCCTTCTTTGCCCAAGGTTAGTTGGAAACGGCGGTGTGTTTCCATAAGAATATTAGGACCATAATGCACCGTGGCACAATGCTGAAAATCCCATGAGCCTAAGACTGTATTTTTAAGTACCCGCACGCTAGACTTATGGTGTCTTGCAAAGTTGAATGATGGAAGTCAATTTGAAGATGACCTTACAGTTGTCTGTCTTGATACAAGCCTTCTAGTACCTAAGTAACACATCAGAGTTAATTAACTATATTATGATGATTTTCAAACAGTCTTAGTTAAGAGAGCGGACTGAATGATTTTCATTCTCTGTTAGCTATCCAGGTCATAGTATATCTAGTAGTTTTGTTGAAAATATTTCCCCATTCCCCACACTTACCCACAGTGGCTTCTGTCTATTTATTCTGTCCTTTCTTCCCCTCAATTCCTTCCTTTTTCTGAGCTGCACATTCTGATATCAGACATCTATAACCCCATTGGATCAATGCTGTTGTGTACACAAGTCCCAAGGTGAATTGCTGCAAAGGACATCACTCTCAGAGAAAGCATAGCCAACAAACACAATGAATAAGTTGGAAATAATATCCAGTGACTGGTTTGGGACCGGGTGTTTGGCAAAAAGCAAGGATCCCGTTTCACAGTGTTTTCATAATTAGTAGACTGTATAATAACTAAACAACATGATTCATTTCTACATTAATAGCATCACCAGCCTCATCACTGAGCTCAGTGTGACTTGGCTCCAACAGTTGAGCCACTGCAGTTGGGTCCCAACAAAATGCTTTGTTCTTAAAAATGATTGCAACGGCACAAATTTTATCTCAGAGGAACTTCTTTAGCATTATAAAATCACATTTTTCAGGATTTAGACAGTCATGGTGCAGTTTCCTTATCCTGGTGAGAGGCGCTCAGGTAGTATTAAAGGAAGTAACTTTTTTCCACTCTCTAATTAAGCCGGGGTTTAAGTGTATAAGAGATATAGTTGCCAAACTTATTAGACAGAATAATTCCTTAAAACCTTCTCAAATAAAAGTATGTTACATAAGGAGTAGCATAACTTCACCTCTCATTCAAAGACTAATATATGCAGCCAGTAAGTTTGTTTTGAATGGGTGCCTTTTTTGAGCATGGTATCCTGCTCTCATAATTCAGCTTTCCTGTACATCTATGAATTGTACTGTACCACGTGGACCAACCATAGACTATATAAAGATGGACGGCAGAACAGCTCCAAGAAAATAAAGCCTAAGCAAGTAGAGCTCCCCCTGGTGACTGACTGCAGTACAGATCAAAAGCTCCACCTCTTCCATAGTGGATGGGACTTGTGCCAAACTAAATCACTAAAATACACGTCAATTTTTTAATTTTTTAATTTTTTTCAAGGATGGTTTCTGTCATTTTAGGTAGTTAACATAATGTCAATGCATGTTCAAGTGTCAATTTTTGCGAATAAGTTTCATTTTAGTAGCTATTTGATGCTATAGAAACAGGATGTGATATAATGGCAACCACTAATTGCCGGAAGACTGTGAGAGTTGTAAAAGCGCAGACTCTGGCTCTCGCTCGCAAGTCACAAGATGGCGCCGCCCATATCCCCGGAAAAATAGTGTCAGTTTGGCCAATGCACGGAAGGGGGGGATGCAGTGTGCATATTTATATACAGTCTATGGCACCAATAGATTTTCGCTACATATTCACTCTACTTTTCGTTTTTACCACTTGTACACTGTAAGTGCACCGGAGTCAAACTGCTGACAGGGTGATAAGGATTTTCATACGTAAATTTCAAGCATTCAGAATTCAGAAAGCTTCATATTTATAGGTGAGAAACTGTTAATGAGCGCTGCATTTTAATTTACGCCGTTTTCACCGCAGTACGTATCAATCTCCAAAGAGCGGGGACAAATGCTAAAATAAAATAAAAAAACATAACCATTCTCAAATGGCCATCTTGAAACATAATTTGGAGCAGAAACATGGAAAGCAGAAATACAAATCCAACTAGGGCATCCTACAAAAGGCTGCTGCTTCCATTAATTACCCGGCAATTAAGTTGCCTATCATCATCCGTCATCTGTCACACGGGGTTGTATTTTTTTCCGCCACATTATCATGTAAATGAACGACTCTTCAATCAATTAACACACTGATCCTTCTCAGTTAGTGCTTTAGATAATCAGAGATAATAAGAATTATTAAAAAGCCCAGTACACAACTGGCATCTTGAACAGCAGGAGAGTCCCCCCTCTGCAGAATTTCATGCTCTTTTCAGTTTTATCGAATATAAATGTCCTTAAACTGCCCAACCAGCTACGTGACTGCTATCATTATGTCATGTTGTTAACTAGCCTTAATGAGAGCGTCCCTCGGCACACACACAAACACACACTCAGCACAAATACTTTCCAAACTCTTGACAGACTCCATGCAGTTTCATGAGCAGTTACTGTGCAGAGCAATTTGAAGGGGAAATACATTTTCCCTGAGGTTTCAACTATGTTTATCTCTCTTTTTCTCTTTCGCTTTCTCCTCTCTGCCCCCCTTCCTCCCTATCTCAATATTTCTGCCTGATGACAGCTTGATTATGCAGAAACTGTAGGAAAGACGAGAGGTTGGGAATAAATTGATATTAATAACTGTGATTTGGCTGGCAGCATCTTGCCCGGCTATTTTCACATTTTTGTTTATATTTGTGACATCATTCAGAAAAACGAACACTTGCCGACTTGAGGAGAAAGGGGAATTCAAGGATAAAATTGCAGTTGTGCACGATAATCAGGACTAATTTTCGCAGCAATTCACATCTGAACAATGATTTAAATTAATATGCACCACTGGGGGATTGACTTAGAATGGGTTTCAGCGGTGAACGGAGGTAGTCAATTGAAGGGAACTTGACTCTTGATCCCTATTAAAATGAACAATTACATGACAGGGCGTGTCCCTTAATTAGGCTATAGTTTACTGGCATTTGAACCAGACAAGTGATTTGGCTGGTGGGTCAGTGGTATGTGGATTAGAGGGCTGGAGAGTAAGGAAGTCACAACGTAAATACGAATTATGTCTTGTTCTTTTTGTTGGTCTCTCCTTAAACACGGTGTCTGCAATCACCGTGAGCATCTAGAACAAGTTAATACCATGCACCATTACTTGTAGACGGGCTCCAATAACTCACCATTTCAACTGCTCTCAATAACACACACAATGGCGGCTTCAAACTAGCACATACTGGCACACAATGGGCAACTAATGGCACCGACAAAGAGTCAGATTTCACACGTAAACAGACATGTCAAGGCGTATGAAACAGCGAGACTAATAATAAAACATGAAATCACACTAACAAAAGGCAAAATAAAGCCTCACCAGGCAGGGCCCCGACACCGAGGCAAACAGGAGCTCTGGGCTCGGCGGGTAATTAAGAACACAAATGAGTTTAACAGCGTGCTCCATTTTCGACGCATTTCAGTTAATTTTAGTACACAAACACTCTTGAACGGGGATCACAAATACACCCGAAAAAAATAGCACAAAAGTATCGCTGTGGCTGCCACTACACTACAAACCCCGGCACGCATTCACACGCACATACAGTATATGCACAGCAGAATGTAAATGAGTAGATAAGATGATAAATACTGGGTGAACAGAGGCGTCATTAATCTTTGAAGAGATGAGGTGTAGTAATTAAGCTTGCTGACACATGGCAGACTCCCATAGGGAGGGTGTGACAGAGTCAGACAGGGGAACAGCAAGCCTCTCTACCCGTGCCCAACACCCTCTTAGCGGGGCGCTGAGGTGAACCTTCACTGTCTGGCAGCACGGTTGACGCGTCGCCCCGACTCAGCCCTCCTCGTCCTCCCGTTTCCATAATGAGTATTTGAATTTCCTTTTCCGTAACCCGCTTTTCCCTTCCCTCCACCCTGGTGAACTTTGCAGTTCTTCAGAGACAACAACAGTTTAATAAAGACAAGAGGAGTGTTTAAATATGCACACAAACCTCCTTCCGCGTTACGAGGCGCTAATGTAGCACACAGAGCAATAGATCAAGCAGTGACACCGGAAAGATGTCATAATAAAGATTTAAGGTCTTCCACAGGAGCCCGGAGCAGTGAAGGGATATATTGCATGTTTCTTTTCTGTCGCAGCCAACAAAAAAAGAAATAATGTTTTGACAAAAAGTGCTGGTTTGAGTCATTACATCTGAAAACCTTTTCACTTTACTTTTAATGGCTGAAACTCGTATATAGAACTTTACTTCTCATTAAACGGGACTGTGTGAGGGGCGGCGGGTAGTAGTAGTCGTAAAAGACTTGTCTCAGGTTGAATGAGAACAAATTGGCTGAAATAGTAGAAACATTCTGTTGAATTATCCTTTCGGTAGCTGTCCAGTTATACTCCGCATGAATATTCATAAACCAAGAATTACCTCCCACTGAATAACACTAAAAAGCACACAACAATATCTGTCGCTCAGACCTTTTTTTAAACTACCGTCTTTTCAAACTAAACTACGCATGAATATTTATGCACTGCCTGCCATGATACGATATACGGTATATTTTATGCTTCTGCTGTCTGTTTGCATCCTCGAAAAAAAGATTTTCGCTCACTCAGGGGGAGCTGTACTGAGATATCATTATTTTACAACGCAGTCTTAACTGCCCCCCGGTCACACCTCGAGACTGGGGTCTGCGGCTGATGGGTCATTAGAGTGCCATTGACTGGAGCAGGACAACAGGATCAATACAGATTCCTTCAATCGCAGGTAAGTAAAGAAGCTGGTGGTTAACAGAGCCGCCCAGTTTATCAAATACCGAATTCAACTGCATATTACACATAATAAAGAAAGTAGTGAAAAATCTATCCTCAACTCTACTGGGATTATTAGTCATTTAATTAACTTTATTAAAAAATAATAATTGCTTGGTCACAGTAGCTCAGTTGCACTTAAAAAAAAAAAAAAAAACACTCTTGAAAACCATTAGTAAAAACAAAAAATAGGTGTAAGATAGTTTTAAAAAACTAATTAATAATAATAATTAAATGACAAAAAATAAAAATAAAATACAATAGTACATGCAAAAATATACCAGATGTGCATATGTACAAACCTACAAGAAATAAAAATATAAGGAAATATGCACTATATACATATATATACGCCTTAGCACGAGTCTAGCCTCAGCTTTCTTTGTTACACCTTGTGAAAGATTAATTCCTAAAATTACATCATTTTGGTTCATAATATTGACACATAACAAGCCCAGATGAATATAACGGTGTATTGAGAACGCTGTGTATTTTAAGACCATGATAATGCAAATCAAACTGCTCCAAGCAGTATTTCTAAAATTGATAAATAAATATAACGGGTCTCATTAAACATATAAATATATTTTCTTCATACAGTACAGTCATATTTGTGCCACTCTACAGCATATTATCTCCGAAATAGTCAATTTCAGAGACCAGTGTGACATTAATATGTATTATTTTTTAATGCCTGGTTGGAACAATGCAAAGAAACATACCATTCTAACAATATTATAATTATCGTAGTTACTAAAATATGTGAGCTACAACTGTATTTGACAATTAATGGCCAGAAGGTCTCAAGTGATTTGGGCTACTGTGCAGTTCAGTGCAAATTAACATAATTTGAAAAGCAGATTTGAGTACTGAACATTGTTTTCGCCGGGCGCTTGTGACTGACATATGAAATTTGATTTGCACTTCTTGTAAACTAAACAAGTGTGACTTGCTTGTTATTCGCTGGATAAATGCACACAGTGCCAACCCAGCATCAAAAGTGCCTGCTGGAGTCCACTCAAACAGAGGAAATAATCTGCATGTTTTTACTGGCACTACTGTGTGTTGATTGGCAAATGCTTTGCTTGAGTTATTCAGTGATGTTTGCTTGTCAGCACAGGAAATGTGGCAGTTTTTTTTAAAACATTTTTTGTTGTATTATCAAACTCGACACAGCAAACAGTCGGGCTTTGTGGAGGTGGGCCGCCACTTTTTAATTCCCCACAGCTAACGCTGCTTTCACTTCATATCACACTTGTATCGAGGCGTATGAATTTAATGTAACGGCACATTTATGTTCTAAATATGCTCAAAGTTTAATTCTCTCACCCTGGGCCTTATTTTCTAGGCTTTTGGTGAAAGGAGGATTGATTGATATTCACCACTGCCTCAAGACCTGGGGAAAGTTATTAACACAAATACTTCTTCTCACCTACTTTTCTGCCAAAATGCTGCTGTTGGAGGTGTCACTAGATTCAAATGGGAAAGGTAATTCATTTTAACATCCTATTGTTTGTGCATGACACTTAACGATGTTGCTCCGTTGTAAAATCTCAGGTCAGGTTAACCCCTCGAGTCTTCTCCGGGTCCCTTAGGACGTCTCACCTAAATCTGTCTGCAGCTCCTCATCTAAGCCGATACACAAGAGGAATCACACTTTTATCCCGTTGCGGCTAGACTGTAGAACAGCCTCCCTCTGAATATCAGGAGGGCTCTCTAAAGATTTCTCTATGTAAAATCACAATGGAAGTTCCTGTCCCTCAGTTCTCTATTGTCTGATGTTAATATTTATTCCTCTAAACTCTGGGCGACACGCACAACTCTGTAAAAAGACATTTCTGCGGAAAGCACAGCGACTGTAGTACACTGTTACTCATATCCTCCATCTGTGTCCGGACAAAGCAAGGCATTTTAAGAAGTGCAGCACACAGTCATGTGAAGTACATTCCTCGCCTTTTTTTGGACATAATTGGACACGTAGACATTTGATCTTCTCCAAAACGGTGCCTGTTATTAAAACGTGTCATGTTTCAACAAATGACACATGAAAATGACATTTTGTTGTGGGTTTTCGTCATTTAAAATGATGCAGATCAGCCACGTGGAAAAAGGAAGCACACCCTGACATCTAGCTATCATCTAGCTCTCTAATACCTTCAGAAAAAAAAATAAAAATGGTTGTGGATGCCAAGGGATGATCTACAAGCAGTGTACAGTTTGCAAAATTGTCCAGGGTATAAGATAAACTGTAGAAGAAGAAATTTCATCACAGGGTCTTTAGATAACTGTTGGCGGTAAAGCACGTGCACAGTCAATCAAAGAGGATTAGAGGCATTGGAAGCATTTGAGGTCCTAAAAGAACACTACACCGACACAACTGTGTCCATTAACATACACCTATAGGCAATGACCTTCTGGAGTAATAATCTACAAATAGTACATGCAAGAAAGTCCTCTAACAACTTGCAACCAAAGGAAATTTGTTAAAAAGAGTGGTCAAAAATTTCCAAAAATGGTGTGAAAAACTAGTGACCTATTGTCCAAGACACCCTCAAGAAGTTATTCCTGCAAAAGAGGGCAATACCAGTTTGTATCAAAGAAAATCAACGACCCAAATATGACAAGAAATCCAGCCATCTACATGGGATGTAGTTCTGTAAATAAAGAAGCAGTTGTGTGAATAAATAAGCAATGAGAATGCATGGATCAGAGATCTGAATCATATTAATGCTTCACGAGTAATAACCTGACGCAAGACTGAGGGAACCCCGAGAGAACGCAGACTGAATGCTGATCACCACCATGTAAAAGGTTTTACATTAAACACTTCACCATTTCACCTACAGGACATTTTTTATGATTTATTCTCTGCTTGAACCGGGTAATATCCAATTTGAATGACATCAGCGGTCCGAACTTCAGACGTACAGTAGGAGCTGAACTGCAGACAACCTGGACACATGAATGCACTGTCTAATGAGAACAGACCTACTGTCACACTAAACATGTCACAATCCCCCTGCCCCGCGTCACGAGTTTCATGCTCAGAGAAATCCAATCTATCATAATTACATGGATGCCTGCCTATATTGATCACATGTTAGTCAGGCAAGACTGACAGTGAGCAGAGAAATTAGAATAGATGTATGAGTACCAGCTACGAGCTAAGGGAGTTCTACTCCACTTTGGCGGAGCAGCTCGCGGATCTACAAGCCTCTAAGTGTCACTTTGATAGATCTCTTTCCTCCTCTCTCATTCTGGGACACACATACTGGTTCACGGGCACACGTGAACCGACGCAGTGCTCAGATGTAGTGCATATACGTATTTTACAAAGTCAATTTATTTGATTATTTTATTATTCTGTGCATATGCAGCAAGTCCGGTGCGGTTAAGCAGCATATAACGGTAGAGGTGATGGCTACAAATGAATGTTTGAGCAGCCAAGTGTGTGAAAGTTGTGAATTATATGTTCCAACATAGCCACAAAGTTGCGTATAGTGTTTTGCGTGATGGCTACACCCACATAAAACCCTATCATGTGGGATACTATCCCAGATAATCTCACTTTGTGTTGCCTTATTCTTTGCCAAGGTTAACAATATGCAACCACGTGTATCATCACCATTATTCCTACTGTCACACTGTTATCATTATTTTCTTAATCAACTAATTCATCATCATCAGCCTGAAAGTGTGGCTTTACTTTTGCACACACGCCTGCATAACGTGCATCATTCTACTCTTATATACTCTAAACAGATTGTCTTACATTTTCTAGATTTAAATTAATTTGCACTCTCTCCGTTTTCCTCTCATATTTGCTCACTCTCATCATACCTCCCACCTAATTTCTCCACTGAAGGTGTCGGAGCGACTCCATCATTCTCTGTGGAACAGCTCAAACCTTAATGGTCCCTAATGATGGGCTGAAAAAGAGCGGGGGGTGGGGGTGGGGGGGGGCTGTACGGTGACGCAGAGAGATGAGCGAAGCGAGGAAGGAAGCTGATAGATGGGGCTGCAAGGAAGAGGTGAGAAAACACGTCGGATGGAACGAACGGCTGGTAAAGAATGTGTTGATGGGGCTGAAGTGAACGTGAAGGAGGAGATGAGCTAGAGGTAAGGGAAGGAAGATTGGCAAAGGGAATTGGCATAAGCTTTGGTGAGAGGTTCTGTAATTGGCACTGCAAAGACAAATAGAAACAGACAAGGTGAGTGAGAGACGGTGATAAAGAGGTACTGTAGATACCAAGAAACAGGACACCTACTGTGTGCGTAAATGACCCGTAAAAAAGATCCAAAAGCTGTAAAAATGGACGTTTTTACAGCCATGTTCTGCTACACCGCTTCTTTAATGGCAGGCAGGACCCTAGGATGTCTGTGTTGTTCCCCAAGTTGTTAATCTGTTACCATCCCATCATGCAGATGGGCAACAGGCAGCTGGCCAGCTACGACACCCAGCTTTCAACCCAGCAGCATATTGATGGCTGAGAGAGACAAACAAAGTGCAAATGCACCAGGTGTATGCGCGATCACACGTCGCACGCTGGCCGGAGCACGCACGTCTAAGTGCACCGTGTTCCTCGGCGCACACGCGCGCACGAGGAGAGCACATTCAAAAATTAACAAATGTGCGCACTCAACATCGGGCAGATTACAGCTCAGCGGAAAGGACAGCAGGAGAAAGCGAGTGAAACAGGAAGAGAGACAAGAAAAGGAGGGAGGGGGGAAAAGAAAGTGGGGTATGACTTGTCCCTGCCTACCTCCTACTTAGAGCAGTGACTCATTTAGTATGAGCGTCACACACAGACATTTCCGAGAGGAACCAGGGACAAACACAAAAAAAAAAAAAGGCCCCAGTTTTTTTTAATTGGTGCTTGGTAGGAATAAAAGTGCACAAAACATTTTGGAACCGGTTTGAGAATTAGAGGACAAAAACAAAGCAAAAGAACTGAGGAAGGGGAAAAAAAAAAGACTGCCTATAAAAAGAAAAGGCTTTGGATTTAGAGCATTGTTGTTGTTTTTGTTCTCGGACATGATCCGGATCGATACGAGGTAATTTGAATACAGAATGGTTTGTTAAGAAGATACCCAAACATAACCCCACACGCTCCGACAGGGGGGGCAGAATAAGGAAAATGTTTTTAGATGATGTATAATCTACCCAGTTTAGTCACACACGCAGCGGAGAAAGGTGAGAGAGTGAATGAAAAAAAAGTCCAAAAGGGCCTCTGACAAATTCAATTTGCAAGGGCCAGAGCCCGTGCATGCAGACGGGCCTATATTAGTATTACTCATATGATAGAGCAGCACATCCATCACCGGCACGCAGAATGTAGAAGGGAGGAGATGAGAGGAAGTAGGGGGAGGCAGACGAGAATAAAAGGCGAGGAAGAAAATGCATCTAACTATCATCTACCAATGACTAAACAACAGTTTACAGTTATGCATGTTACTTTCGCTCTAAAACCAATTTTCTCTCACCTCATGAAACCGTCTTTGTAGGTGTGAAAAAACACGACTGCGTGCGAGACGACGTGTGTTACTGATGACCTCAGGGGAAAAGCAAGATTATTGGAGCTATTGTTTTGTGAAGGACGAAGACGAAGGTTGCAATCCAGCTGCAGGTTCCTTTCCCATCTGGGGAAGCCAGTGACGTAACGTAAATGGATGGATGCAGTCTGAAGAGCATTTTACTGTATAGCATGTTGCCATGTAGGTCACTAATCTCTTGAGACGAGCTTGCCTCTCTTGCTCTCTCCTTCACACAATACATCTCACTCATAACTTGGGTTATAGGGGAGGAAATGTGAGGACGCTGTGCTTCATTTTTACAACTTAAACTGTTGACCTAAATACTGAATGCTGGGTTTTTCTATAAGGGCCAAGCTGCAAGAGAAGATAATTGCTGACCTTCCACAGAACTTCCAGTCACATGAAGGCATGATGTGTCATATTTACCATTCCCGTTTCTTATCCTTCTTCCAATGGCAACGTATGTGCGCATGCACCAACTGTAAATGCAACCCTGTCGGAGTTGCTCCTGCAATTTGTTTGGACTGTCGCCGGTGACTAGTCTGAACTCTTTCAACCGGCCATTCCGGCTGACATCAACTCCGTGTTTTTAACAATGTAATCACCTATTTCATTCACTGACGCTCCTGTTGCCCGGCAACTTAATGCCCACGCTGTTTACCCAGGGGACCAGCTGACCGCGTTGAAGCCGGCCGGCATGGCAACCACCACCAACAACAACGACGACGACGAACATCTCTCCAGAAATTGGGAGGGGGACGCACACAGGAGGACCGATCGCCAATTTTAAAGAGCCGGCTCTGGACAACGGAGACTGATGGAGGAGATACAAGCTGCGTCTCGCTTCTGTCATTATGGGCAATGTGAGATCACTGGACAATAACGTGGACAGACTAACGGCCCCAGTGAGGATTGGAGGGGTCCTCTGTTATTGTAGTGTTAGAAGTCTTGTGTCTTTCACACGGACACGGCAATAAGAAAATACTCCGGATCCCCTCGTTACCATTGAGGGCTCTCAGATGATTGTGGCGGACAAGAATAAATCCAAGTGTGGCAACAAAAGAGGTGGAGGGCTTGCCGTTTTTATTAACAACTGTTACAATTACGCTGCGGGGATTAATAGTGTTTCTGATTATGATTTCTTTCACCCCCTTTGTTCCTTCACTTCCACTCCCATGATGATGTACGCTAATGTTATGGGTACCTATGCTCTACTTCACAGCAACAAGCTCATCATGTGTGCAGCCCAAGGGTGTACATGGCTGCATCTCTGCGTCGGCCTGCGTGCATTAATATGTGTAACTGTGCATGTGTGAGTAAATGACTGCTTGACCTCGATGCTACATGTTGATTTGGCTCTTCTCCTCAGACTGCATATTTTTGTTATCTGATGATATAAAGAAAAAAAAAAATAATATCCCAGTATGTGTCACATCATTTGAACTTGTCTTTGCACATTGTTAATTAATGATTGTTGCAATCAGGGAGAGAGAAACAGAGGCGTACAAAAAAAAAAGAAAGAATGAACTCGATGAACACTGTATGCTTCCTTCTGGAGTCGTCCTTCGCTGGATCTACCGCAACCCGCGCATACACGCGCATGCAGACACACACTCACAATGGATAAGATTGCCTGGACATCCCGAAGTGAAGGTCACCCTCAAAGTTCAAAAACCATCACTTTGTTTCTAAACCAGTCTTCAAATGAATCCTGATAGAAGTCACTAATGCAATCAACCTTTTAGCCTCAATCCCAAACCTCCATTCTCCATGCAGGGCAATGTGGGCTCTGATGGGGCAGAGGACAGTAACGTCGCCCCTTAACGATTCATGAGGCCGCACAAAGATAAAAATCAATCGAAAAGCCATGTGCCTTCTGAAGCACCCTTGCTCTGTTATAGTTTAGGACAACTGGTCGAATTTTGATCATTTTTCCACCCTGAACACGCTCCTTAACCTCAACCATTAAATGCTTTCTCCTCAACCTTTCTCTAACCCTATCAAATTGCTAGTCTTTTTTTTTTTTTTTTTTTTTTCTTTTACATCAAAGCCTGGTAAATGATTGCTCACAAGTACCAATTTCTGGGTTCTTTCATCTTAAAGTGTCCCAGAATACTTGGGACCAAGCGGGATGGAGCACACGCAGCGCGGCCCCGGACACGCGTGCGAGCACATGCACAAATATCTGCCAGTTCGAGTCTTCACCCCGTTTGAATACAACACTTATTGGTTCTGACTCGGTCCTCCCGGGAGAGTTCCTGCCCCCCTCAGGTCAAACTCATATCACAGCTTTGTTTGATCTTAGGTCTATACAAAAGAAATATGGAAACCAGTCCCCATTTGTGGTATGACATTGATACCAGGACACTTTGCAAGCACATGATGTTTGCTACATTTTGAACAGAAATTCTCCGGAGCTGGCCTGTAAATTTGTGGCAAAGGCGGTAATTAAAACCAAATTCTTTTAAAGGATATTGGAACAACGTGGCTCATAGAATAAACAAAGCCATAACATGTCAAAGAGAGATTACACTGCGAGACAAACAACACATGTGAAGCCACATGATACTATAAATCTACTACAGCAAATGAACTAAACTTCAGCCAATTCTCTTGTCCAGCGCAATGTAAGATCTTATCCAGTCTTCTCAGTTTGGAAGTGTCTGCTTAATGTAGATGTCTGTGTTTGAAAGGAGGCGATAAAGCAAAACAAACTGCAATATTTTCTGTGTGAACACATCTGTGTGTTTCTCATTACTACTCTTGTGTGCCAGTGAGCCCCAGAATGATCTAATGTAGAGGCTGAACTCTCAGTTTGTGGTGTTTCTCAAACCTATATTTAACAGCAACAAAGCCAAGACCCCAGACCACAGTTTCCACCCACTCAATCTAACTCCCTTTTACATCCAGCGAAAAACGCTATACTTTTATCTCCAACAATTCATCTGGGACACATATGGGGACCATTCTGGGAAATAAACCAGTGGAGAAATAGGCTGTGTACCACTCCCTCTCTGCTCCGGTACACAATAATTTCATATCCAAAGATATAAAATCACAATGATTGCGTTGCAGAATTTTTTTTTTCCACTGCCTGCAGAATAAAAATAGAACCGAAAGCAACCAAACTGTGCCTCCGTTTAAGATGTACAATAATTCACTGTAGTCAAACAGAGTCAACCAGGCAAATCCCATTTTAGTTTTAATGCTCCTGCACAGCACAGCTGTTGTGTTTGATTAAGCACTTAGCAAAAGGATTAAGACGTTAAATACACCGATCAGGCATAACATTATGACCACCTTCCTAATATTGTGTAGGTCTCCATTGTACCTCCAAAACAGTTGTGACTCATCAGAGAATGGACATGGGCCTTCTGAGGATGTCCTGTGGTGGCAACAGAATGTTGTTAGTGGGGGCTTAGGGCTCCTATGGGTTGAGGGGAGGGGCCTCTATGGATTAGGCTTGTTCCAGCGCACCCCACACATACTTGATCAGTTTGGGATCTTGTGAATTTGGAGGCAAGGTCAACACCTTGTGCTGTTTTTCATGTTTTTTGAGTGATTCCTAAACCGTTTTTGTGTGTGCGCCTCTGTCAGGCTGCATCCTGCTGGGGATGGCTGCTGCCATCAAGGAGTGTCATTGCTATGGGGTGGGGGGTGCCTGGTCTGGTCTAGGTGGATGGTATATGTCTAAGTTATAGACTCACAAATGCCAGGTCCAAAGGGATCTATGATCTTGAGGTAAAAATCCCAAGCTGGGCACAGTTAGTGATGCATGTTCATCCAGCACTTATTCTTCTCCTACAAAAGGTTGAGCGAATCCAAGCTATGCTCTTCCATTCACCTGCATACAAAGTGGCGTACTATCTTCCACATGCTAGAACTGTAGGTAAGTATGGCCAAACAAAGACAAGTCAGGTGACTAGTATACTACTATTATGATGTGGGGAAGATAACAACTGACTGACAATGTCATAAAGGCCGCATTCTTTGGCTCTCTGGGAAATGGGGTTCAAAAACCCACCTGCAGTTACCACTTAATGGCTTAGGTGCTGCCAAAGAGAATAAAGCAGAAATCTTTGAGAGAGGCTGAAATTCATGCCATTTTTTACTGATGAATTTTATGTCTTTACAATGGACATAACGAATACTATGCTACAGAGACATGACACATGAAGCTCTCACCACATGTCATGACTCAAATGTGTGCCCTACAGTGCACCCAGAAACCGATAATGCCCAAGTTTGTGTTGGAATGGTGCAGCAAATTTCGTACTGTGGGTTACTATGCTGTATTATTGCTGGCTGCTTCTTGTAGCTTGAGGTTAACCTCAGAGATAGAATAACAGAAGCACAGCAACACTCATACACACTTTCGTTCTCTCTATGTGCTTTTGGATCTCTCTTCTCTTTAGCCGTAGGTCCCTTGGCCACATGCACCCACGAACATGATCTCGCATGCACAGTTTCCGTAATACCGACACCAGCGTAACATCAGCTAAGTACCTGTAGGCCCAAGGAAACAAAGATTAAATCACCATGTTGAAAAAGGCACATGAAATGGAGAATGAGACTGCAGTGTGTGTTCATAAAATGTGTGGAAGCATCACAATCCCTCTCGATTTCCATACTGATTTAAGGGTAGCCCACTACACTTAATGAGCTGATTTTAATTTGCACATTGACATATGAGCTTACTCATCTCAGTAAAATTTACATTCCATTAAAACTGAGTGAATTGGAGTATGTTAGTCACTCTTGATTTGAGCTACATATGAGCTGAATTTATTGGTTTTTCCAACAGCTCTGAAACAGTAAATGCCAAATTATGAGGGTTATTTAAAACCGATTTCTTTAGTGCAACTGGCGCCTTGGCGTTTGCCTAGATTTTGGTCTATTTGATGTGTTTCTTGTTGCTTTGGTAGAGCCTATACGAGCCAGCTGCTCCATGGGCTTAGGTCTTTCCAATAACCTGAGGGTTTTGCGGGTTTGGGAAGTGTTTGCCTGTATGTGTGTGTGTTTGTGTGCTTGTGCTCACAATCTAATGTGGCATCTAAAGTGATGTGACAGTTCCTGCAAAGGGAGGCTAGGCTAGTCCTGAGCCTGTGTTGAGGTTGTTTACACCCTAGAATGTGCCACATCACACAGGAAAGGAAGGAAGGAAGGGGAACTGGCACAGAGGGTGATGATATCTGACAGCTTTCGAGTGTGTTCTTTGTTTGTGTGATTATATCGTCTGCTCATAAAAACAAAGAAATGTGCAACTCTCTTCTCGAGTCTTCCATTGACTTTTCAGCACAGTATTTGTTCACTGGCCTGTGTAGATCAGGGCAGCGTAGGATATCAATCAATGCAGTGAGCAGAGCTAAAATAGGACAGAAGTTTCTCTGTCATTGGTCAGAAACCGTGGGGCAGAGATGAAGAAGCCCTACAGCCTCAATCAGGCACATTCACACATTTTTATGGACATCCTTTCAAGTATTAGAATCACATGTTGATTTAAGTAAAAACACTAGGGTGTAAGTAACACATCGTAAATACTCTGTGAAGCAGTTGCACAATAACCCCCCGCAAACTCCTGAATATGGAAATAGTGCCTCTAAACTACAAGTTTAATTTTCTCAGTCTTTCATCTTTTATTTCTTTTTTTTCTATTTTATGATGAGCCAAACCAGTAGTTAATGATTCCAGAAACCACTTAAAGAAAGAGAAACAGAAGGGTGGTCTCCACTGCAAGACTAGACATGTAACCCAGATGAGTAATGCTGCTCTAATGCAGACCAGATGCAGCCTGGGTTCACTTCACCGCAGCCTTTTTATGGATGGCGGGTTCGCCTGCTATGTGATCCAATCAAAGCACACTGAGATGGGACAACAGTTTCACTTCTGCTGAGGGGTTGATTTGTTACTATTTCTGCAGTTAGAGTCAGGCTCACTCTGCATGATCAAAAGTCTGGGTGCTTAATGTTTTACCAGAGACAGCTGGGAAGGTGTCTGTGCATGTGTCTGCCCAGCTGTGTGTGCATGTGTATGCCTGTGTGTGTTGTGTGAGTTGTGTGCTGTTTATGAAAGTGCGTATGTGCTGTAGAGCAGACAGAGGACATTGGGAAGGGCTGCTCATGTCCTGGTGGAGGACTGAAGGGTAGGATGAGGTTATGGAGGGTTGGCCGAGTTCAGTCTGGCTGCTTCATTAAACAGGATTTTGGGAAGAGATGGGAGGATGAGGATAAGAAGAGCAGATACAAGTTAATTATGCAGAAGTAAGAAAATACACAAGGACCGGCTAATTTTTTATTATTTGTGTGTGTGTGTGTGTGTGTGTTTTTGTACAGCTATCTTTCTGAGGACCAGTCTTTCAGTTTTTCACCTTCAGAGTGAGGACATGTGTGCAAAGTGAGGACATTTTGGCTGGTTCTTTACAAGGCCGTATGAGGGTTAGGTTACATTTAGGTTATGGTTAAGATTAGAGTATAGGTTAGGGTTAGGCACTTAGTTGAGATGGTTAAGGTTAGAGTAAGGGGCTAGGGACTGCACAAAGATAGCCATACAAACGTGTGTGTGCGTGGGTGTGTGTGTGTAGTGGACTCAGCAGGAAGTGAACGGTTCTGATAAGGTTTATCTTGATCTCCCATTATTACCTCAATCTCACAGAGGAGACTCTCTCCACTTTGCTGTTGTTTTTTCCTCGGCTCTCCGCTCTGTGTTTGTTTAACCGCTTTCGCCTTTATATGTTCACCTTATGAAACTTGATCATTTCTTCTTACATTTTTTTTTTAAATGCAATTGAAAGTCCTGCCCTTTATAAAAACAACCCCATCTTGGCTAGAAGCAGAGATGGAGTACACCACAGTTAAATGCCATGAATCATAAAACAAAATAAAAATCTATTAAAATAAAATCTGAATCAGTATGGGCAACATGGGTTACCAATAGCTGACAAAAATGGGTGATCCACATATAGATGTCTAACGAGTTAGATCTGATAACCTCTAAAAACTATACGTCTTTCACGCTGCTTTGCACATTCAGTCTAGAACAAATATCTCACCCTGCCCAGGCACCAGTCATACCAGGCTGAAAAAACCTTTTCTGTCTAAAATCAGGCACTCCGCTGTATACCGTTTTGGAGCCATGCTGCATTTATTTTATTGCTCAGATATATTTTATTTTGCTTTCAGTCTCTCTTGTCGTCTTCTCTCCACTCTATGTAAACACAGCCTTCAGTTCAGCCAAATAGTCATTGAATTTCTGCTACGCGACCATTAGTCGCAGGTGAGTCAGTCATGGCTTTTCAGTTGTGCCGTAGAGGACATTGGCACAATGGTGTGCTTTTGGTGAAATTTAAAAGAGAAATGTAGAATGAAGTGTTTTTTGACGAAATGTCCCAATTTTAAGCATCTCACAGTGATAAATGACGGTCAGTATTTATGATTCCGATAACAAATGCAATAAATGCAAAGGTAGCCCACGAACAACAACACATTTCAGCTGCCAACACTGTATGGAAACAAACTGAATTAAGTGAAATACTGCATGCATCAAGGGCAACCTGGAATGTGTTTATCATGTAGTTCCTCTGAGTTGAACCCACTGTCTGTGATCTGTCTGAAAGTAAGACTTCACTGGAACAGTCCACAGACTGACATACAGAAAGACAGAGCCATATGAAGTGACTGTGATTTGTCAAAGATACTCTCCGTCTGGGCCAAGGTTTATCTAAGGCACAGAATTAGTATTAGAACAGGGGTGAGTTTGCATTCAGGACAGAAGGGATATCCAAACTAATAACTGATGAATGAAAAGTGCCAAGTCACATATATTCAATTAGACAAATGTTATTATAAAGTACAATAACATTATATCATTGAATACTCAGAAGCACTTTCTTTAGTCTTTCTTCCTGGAAATCAGACAGGGCATAATTTAAAAGGTCTTAAAATTCAAGTAATTAAGTTTTTCAATATAGAAACTTTGGGCACAAGCCAAGTGATATGTGACATCCAAGGAAGCTCTGGTCTAAGCTAGTCAAAGAAAAACAATGGTTTAAGCCAGCTCAATGTAATTCCTCTGACTTCATTTGTAGATAATCTCAAATGAAATATGTCACAATTTGTAAACTAAAAAGGATGAAGGGATACTAGTCAGAATTACTGACAGCTAGAAAGGTAAAAATTGACCATACTTTACTAACGTCATATCTCAAAATTCTCTGGGAATTTAAACTATTTTGATATTTCAAACCAAAGAAAAATGAAGAGAACTTGTGCTCTGTATTACAGAAGAGGACGTTAGGAAGGCCTTACATAGTTGTGTCTGCATTTAAGAAAGACATATATATAGAACTGAATAAAGAGCCAGATGTCCAATACAGAAAGCAGAAATAGATTTGTCTTAAACATTCATGCATGAACTGGTCCTGGTAAAGACCAATGATGTTAGGGACAGAGCAAAGCACACACACATTCCTGGAATGGGGAAGCTCCACACGGCTTTGTGTGGAGATTTATTATTTACTAAGATATGTAATAATTATCTATAATTGAAAATACTTTATAAACACAAGTACTTGATTTTTAAGTGCAATTATGCATGTCAAGCCAGACACAATTGTCTCTTCCTAATTCTTATAATCATCATGAACAGTTTGCACCAGTAACCACTCAAATAGGCACTGAAGACCACGAGAGAAGGACGAATAATATGCATTATTAAACTCTGTTATATATTTTATTGTGCTTTACTCCTATCACATACATTGATTGGGAGAGCAGATTTGGTGCGTGGCATTGAGCTTCAGGGCGAGGCCGTATCACTTGCAGAGAGGACCTTGAACAAACTGCTGTCTATCATGGACAAGGCCAACCACCCCTTGCACAGCGTACTTGTTAACCAGAGGGGCATGTTCAGTGGCAGGCTGCTGTCACATTGCTGCTCCACTAGACATCCATTGTCTTCTAAGCCATTCGACTCTTTGACATCTCCCAAAGGAGGCGGGGGGACTCTCTCATGTCTAAACTTCTGTATTTCAAACTTTCCTTGTTTAGCTTATACACTGACTTGGTTCTCTTGTCTCATCTGCTTGTTATCAGAGTGTCATGTCTCACCACAAGCTTGTTATCATTTTGTATTCTGCCTTCATCATCGCCAGCCATTTTGTGTTCTTGCTATTAGTTATTAATCCCCTTGAAGCGACTGAATGCCTACATTTCCTTTGAGTTTAATAACTATCTATAATTAAGTGCAACAAGACATGCTAAAAGTCATCCCCGTGCGCTCAGGTTAGCACATGGCTCGCTTAACGAATGCAGCTGTAATAGAGCTGCCATGATTTTGTGGCTCTGATTATATCATTGTCCTGATTCAAAGTTTAATGAGTTTTTAAATCATGCCTCCAGCTGAAAAAAAAGCAGAACGGTTGTAAGAAAAGGGAGAACTAGTGTCAGAAAATAGGTGGCGTAGACTTGACTGGACCACAGCCTGAAAAGAAAAAATAACCCTTGTGATTCATGTGCTTAACTCAAGTACCACCAACAGCGAGCGATCACATGAGGTTTTTAAGCTGATCTCAGAAGTCCACTTCATTTTAAAACCCACGGACTCCATGACCATAGAACAGTAAATGCCGCAGCATGCTTACACCATTCATTGGTGATAAAACTCACTCCTTGAGATCTTACGAAGCCAAGTGTTAATGTGTATTTTGGCAGAAGCCATCACTGTATTTTCATTTGTTCCAAGAGCAGATGAGAGTGGCATGTCTGAACTGGAAAAACAGGCTCTCGGAGCGCAAATAGTGGCTGCCACCTGGCGTGTAGCATTGTTCCCAATAACCATTTCTCTCAAAGCAAGCCTTGTTGCATTAAAACGAACACATAGCTTCAGGTTGGAGTAACTAAAGCCCTGGACACCTTTTGCATGTGCATCTTGAACTCAATGATTTTGATTTACACCATAGCATTCACTGCAAGAGCCTATACAGTAGAGGGTTAGCTCCGGGGGCAGGCAAATGATTTCTTGGAAACTGAAAAAGGAAGGGAATAGTGTAGCACATATTTCTAGCTTTGGGGCAGACAACATTGGCAGTAAGAAAAATGCAGGAAAAGGCCTCTTAGGGCTTACAAAGGTGTATATGCTGCTGAGATGTCAAACTGTATGCTGTGAAATATTGCTCGGTGATCTCCCCTGGTTAACCCACATTCAAAGAACCAAAATGGACTCTCCCATTTCTTGTGAAAAATTTACCTGCGAAGGCTTACTGACTAGAAACTTTGCCAAGAACACTAGACCTTATTAAAGACTTTCCAGCAATGCCAGGGAAACCTGGTCTGAGGGTTTTCATGGGAGTTGAATAACGGGTTGAGATTTATCGGTGTACTGTAAAGATTTCTAAAACAGTCTAAATGTGGTCCTGTCTTTAAAGCACAGTTGGAATGTGTTCCCATCACTCACAAATCCACAGTGCTGCAGAGGAGAGGCTTCCACCACATATTGTTGACTCACCTAAAAAGACAGAGATAGACAGAATGAGAAAAATAATCAAACAAAATAATAGATTTTTTTTACCCTAATATTTTTATACCATCAGCTTCCCTTATGGAATTAGCACTGTTGCTGAATTAACATTGTACATGACTCATTTTGCATTTACTGAGGCATACTTAAAGAATGCCGTCGATAAATACACGCACATTCATACACAGCGGGTCTGCTTTCAGACATGATGGAGAGTAAACACCGGAGGAGCATCAGGATGTCTTTTCCCGCTGAGTGACTGATAGAGATTATAGAGGGGGAGGAGAGTGCGTTTATTTGAAAAGGAAAAGATGCATGTCTGAGTATTCGCGCATATGTGTTTCCAAGGATGCGCGCAAGTGGGCGGATGAGATTCTGGCATCTTGTGAAATGCTGAGCGATGTGGTTCGGTGTCAGCCATCGTTGGCAGTTGCAAATTATGAAAGGGGCTTTGTTTGGCGCGTTTTAGAAATTTCATTGTATTTGACAGTATTTTGCATCTGATGACGGATTGTGCGATGTGTAAATGACAAGTCTAATAAATCCGTTAATGACATTCCGTGAAAGGCCTGTTCCAGTTGCTACATAAACGGCTTATGTGCGTATTTCTCGGGAAATAAAGGTAGAGTGGACAGAGAGTGGAGGGGTAATGAGCCCTGGTCAGAAGTCAAAAGCAAAGTAGAAGCTCATCTCCTCCAATCAAACGATAGCAAAGCTAATGAGGCATAAAGAGAGAGCCTTAAGAAACCTTATAGCTTTTGTTCCAACCAAGAGGTTTCACATTAGCTGGGGTCATTAACATAAAACCTAACATTAGCCGGTCAAACTCACCTCGGTGAACAAAGTGATTTTTAGCAGGTGGAAAATAGTTACTTTTCATCAGTAAACACATTAATGCCTACGTGAAATTGGCTTTACGTCCTCGTGAGCAAATACTCTGTCACGGCTAACCCTGCTGGTGTTGCTGCTGTGCAACAAGCTCTGCTCCACCTGCGGGAAGCTGGGCAATGTGTGTGGAGCAGCACATCATGAGGTGTGCAGCTGCACCGCCATGGATAAAGACGCACTAATGTGTTAATGGATGCTTTACCCATCAAGACGCATCTGGAGCAAGTGCTGACAAGGTGAAAGCGGGTGTGTGTATTTGCATGTTTGAGTGGGTGTGCGTGCTCAAGTATGCCCACGGTCTGTGTGACACTGCACTGGAAACAGGGCAAACAGCCAGACATGTCTGAAAAGCTCTGTTTAAAACAGTGTCCTTCATTTCAAAATGAAATGACTGAGTAAGCAATGAGAGTAAGCATCCTTAATCAGATAGTATGTGACCGTACAGATCTGTAATGTATTCAAGGATTTTAATCAGCATGCGAAATAGTCTTTATAGAACATGTGTACACTTTAAATATATCAGATGAAAGCCTGCGTCTTCCACCACTCATGTTTTTGTAAAAACCTGATGTCTAATCTCCAGACAACTAAGTACTTTGCTGTTGTCAAACACACTCAAAGACCTATCCACTCAAGAAAGACCAAAATATCTTAAGTGTTTTTGTCTGAGCACAACCTCAGAGCGGCCTTGTGACTGCTTGCAAATACCCAAGATGATTATGGTGTAAAGCCTACAGACAGACAGACAGAGAGAGAGCAAGAGAGAGCAAAAAAGTGCGTATGTGATGAAAGAGAGGAAGGAAGAAAAACTGCTATCAAATTCCTTTTTCCCCATTCTTATTATAAGGGCTCATGTATTATCACCAAGAGTTTGCACCTGTTTCGTTATTTTTAAGCTTCTTTTAAAGTGCTAAGCTCAACCAGAGTACAAGTCAGTTTGATTCGAATTACCAAGTAGTAAAGCAGGGTCTGGGTTTTTGTTGGAATTGGCATAAGAACCAGCAACAGAAGAAATTCTGACCAGCGATGGTTCAGAGACCGGTGCGGTTGTGCAGCGAGACGTATAAAAAGTTCATGGTCTGAGCAAAGGAGGGAACCGACTGTCTTTTATTGTCGGCTCCATCTGAAATATTTACTAGAAACGTATCTTACCAGACGACAATGAAATAGCGAACTAGTGGGCTGTTTTTGCCAGGCTATTTTTCTCACCCCCTCCATCCCACGTGTATAAAAGCTGTTAAAAGCAGAGTGGAAGCAAAAAGTGTAAAAGAAATGGCAACACACTAGGAGACGCCACACATTGCAACATGACTTATTGGAGGAAGAAAACTTTTCCTGTCGGTGGCCCAACGGTCTGGTGCACCAACTGGTACATCATCAGCAGATTTGGCTCTTTTCTCGGTTTCCATATTCCTACAACTGTACATTATCGAGCTTTTTAACGACAGCAAAGAGTTTCATTTTTGAGAGTATCTCTCAGCAGGTGGCGTTAATGGAAAATATATGTGTATTACTATTTTTTATCCTAAATTCTTTATTTTTTTCTTTGCAATGCCACTGAAGATCTATGAGCGTAGATTCACCCAGTTACATTTTTTATTTGTCATTTGGCAACCAATCATGTTTCTGTTTTATGCATGTATACCACATTTAAAGCGTGGGCCTTCACAAAAGAATGTTTTTCTAAACAAGCTTAGCAGAGAAAAATGATAAATGATAAATCAGTTTCCTCATAGAAAAATTCCCGTAATACCAAATTATAATTAATTTTTTTTTAAAAAGCAGCATGTCACAGAACTCTAGTTGAAAAATTCAAGCCTGTTTTACCTCTGATTAAACCCATTAACAATGCTGTGTGGTCTAATACATGCTCTGTTGAACCTGGAACCTCGGCCAACACACAGAGGTTAAACCACATCAGCACAGCAAAAATACAATATTCATGGGGATTTTCAAAGTTGCCTTGCACAATTCTGTAATTACGTGGTTTACTGGCAGACTAACACATTTCTGGACTTTTTGTTAAGATATCATCAGCCCGTTTCCCCCCCAAAAAACTCTGAAAACTTCGGGAAGACTGCGCTTTGTGCATTGTGATCTGGCAAGGCTCGCAAGCATTTTCTTGGTTCCGGTGCCATGTAAAGTAGGCTGTGTGATGGACAAGCCTGGACGCTAACTCACAAGGTTCTGAGAGAGTTTTGAGAAACGGAGCATCATGCCAAAATCGCTCCTTCTGCCAGGCTCAATTGATTCTCAGTGGATATTTTCCAGTCTAAGTGAAAAATAGACCAAATTGAGAGATAAATACAAAAGAGCCAAAGACGCTGCATATTTCACGAATTAGAAAATTTACCCTCTGAAACACATTTATTGACATGAAAGAACATTATGTCATAATAAATCAGAGATTTCAATATTAATGTTCACATGAATGCTAAATGAAATGTCCTAATAAGATATTTAAATGGAAAGACGTTTTTCTTTTTGTCCAACTATATTGACAGCATTGAACTCACTAATGGCGTCGCCAACATTGATTGTGGTTTCGCTCATCTTTTCAACCACTTGTTTCAACAACTTGTCGTTTTTCTACCTCCGCGTTTCAGTCCCTCTTACAGACCTCCACATAAAGAATGCATTCATTCCAGAAACGATCATCTGAATCAATCATTTACATTATTATTCTGCGCTAACATTTTCCCATTGGACGGATTATCGGAGGTTTACGCCACCCCCGTCAATCCGATTAAAAATTCCTCCCAACCTGGCTAGAATGGTCCACTCCGTTTAAGGAGGTTATATCTGGTGGCATTTTTATTTTGATTGGGCCATGATTTTGATTATTAGCATGTCAGCGTCTGTGTAAAAGCTGCAGTAGGGTGTGGGCCAATATTCTGCAACTGGCATGAATGAAAAAAGAGCAGAATTATTTGAGCAGAAAGTTGTCCATGAGTAACAATAAATGTATCATAAAACAATGTATATTTTTTGATGAAGCCTTGTAATACTGCCACTAAAAATAAATTGGTTTTAGTGGCATTTCAAAGTCATTGCTTTGAAATATTGGGTGACAAATGCCATTGGATGGATTGGTTAGGTTTTAATTACATATATATATATATATATATATATATATATAATCCTCGACTTGGAATGACAAATTCATGGCAAATTCACAACATCTAATTACACCGAAGAACCTGGTCGATTTTAGAAGCAGTCAATATAAAGCCTGCACATCTCTGATCTCATAACCAAGACTGCAGTTACCCCTGGAGACACCCAGTATCCCATTATGTTAAATGTCAGATCGTCTCACTGCCCACATTCTCTTGTTTGTGTGCACACTGATAAAGTAATGGCGTGCACAGTTGCAGAGTTAACACTTCAAAGCTTGTAGTTTACCATCAAAATGACACGTGTACATCGCCTTTCTCTCACTGGGGCTGACCCTCTGTAGTGTTTTCCCGCAGTACAGTTTGAGACAAATTATAACTGCTGTGTTTTGTGAAACATTTGTTTTAACTGGATTCCAATAATTATTCTTTGTGTGTGCTTCTGTGTATGCACACAACCACATACTGTACATTGTGCTCACAGAGTACACCATATAGAGTGCACTGTGCAGAACAATACACTGCATTCTGTCTGAAAGTCTCTGTTAATTTAGATCTCAGTGTCTGTGGAGGCAGTCTGAAAATCTCGGCTCAACTCCAATCAACTCTGTCAGCAGCCAAAGACTAAACTCTGTCAAGTTTTCCACGCTTTGTAGTTCACCGAGTGTTTCTCTGCTTCTTCGCCGCAAAAGCCCCATCCCTTTTGCCCTGACACACAAACACTGAAACCTTGTTTGAAGTCGGAAGAAAAATGGGACAGCAGAGCAAATTTTATGGTGTCATTCGCTCCATTTTTTCTTATGAAATGCTTTGCAAGTAATGAAAATTGCAGTTTTAAAACATACAGCATGTGTAAATACCACATACCAAAAAAAGCCTTAACTTGAGCTCTACAAAGAGACTTTGGAACGTCACTCAAAAAAGTTTTCCTTGACTCTGTTTGTTTGCTTTTTGTGGCTTTGAAAAATTAAATTGGGTTTCTTACTATATCAGGCATCAGGGGGACATGGAAAACAAGGTAAAAGAGGAAAATATTAAAATTGCAAACATATTCATAACATGTTTTTTTTTCCAATGTTGACTAAATGTATTTATGGGCTAAAGTTATAATACCTAAATAGATTATTCACTACCTCAAGAAGGCTATTATCTCATTGTTATCTCAAGTGTGCTGTATAGAGAAAAACAGGAAATCAGACACCGATGAATCATGGGAACTCTCGGCCCATGCAAGACAAGACCTCAAATGTCACATGATTAAGGATTAAGGCTAGGATTAAGGCTTCAAAGGGTGAAAAGCCCCATTTGTTCTACCCAGCACATTAAAATTGGCCATTCTGCATCCAAATTAAAGCTGTGGTTTCCAAAGAAAAGTTGTGTAATGCTTCGTTGTTTAGCATGTGTTAAAAGCACATGGCCAAACAGTCATATGCTAAAAGCTTGAAGCTAAAGGCAGAACGTGAAAGTACTAGGGAATTAAACACCACTTGCAGCTTAAGAAAAAAAAAAAAAAAAGAAAAACATCAGCTACAGCGTCTTGGACTCTGAAGCACCAAACGATTTGACTGAATCAGTCAGTTACACAACTTGTATTGGGATATTCAACTTTAACAAGTATGGAAGAGGATTACAGAAACCCCTCTGAGTCTAGAGGTTTTTGTTTTTTTCCCCCCCCCATAAGTTAGACTTCTGAAAGACATGAAACTATTTTCTTCCCTGACCTCTCTCAAAATATCACGCACAGCTACGGCTTAAGAACAAGCTCATTTAGTCAAACTTGCGAGAAAGATTGCCGGCGTCCTCAGCCCGAGACATACGCACAATGCAAATAATCCCACAGATCCCACTGGCTTTTGTTTGGGCGTCTTTGGGTTGTTACCAGCGTATTTTAAAAGAAAACCGACGGTCCTACTGTGTCATTAGACTTAGCGGCATTGGAAATCGTACAGCAGAACACGTCAATGTGATTTTGCCCTCAGGCTGACATTTGCAGTCACTTGTTGTTTATCATGCGTCACCGGCCTGGCTGATTTAGGCAGGTTTCGGGACACTTGTAGAAGCTAACCCCACACCTACGGCTGCCCGAGTGGCACTTCATCACAAAATGAATCTAGGGGTCTGAAAATGAACACATCCAGTTTCAGTATTAAATCACCGCAGCGCTGAATTAACACAGCTTCAATTAAAAAGGCACCGACACACACACACAAAGCAGACACACACGCAGCTATAGACATTTAAACAGGGAGTGTTGGGTTACTGATAACAGCCCTAATATATTTCTAATGAGGCACCTGCCAGGCTGCAGTGCTGTTAATTCAGTAGTAGATTCAGCTCAACAGCTAGACTCTCTTCAGCCCAGCAGGGGACATGGACACATACAGAGAAGGCGAGGGAGAGAGAAAATTTATGGAATTTTTATCTGTCAGATAGTAAAAGAGATAATAAAACAATAATTAGACCAAGTTAATTAAAAAAAATAAAAAAGGGGGCTTCTGTACTAAGGTGTATTTTAGCAACATGACCATGCAGAATTACAAAGCACAAACACTGTGCTTATTCAACAAGGCCTATGTGTTTTTGTCACAAAACACAAAAACACATAGGACACAACTCAGAGGGGCTTGAATTCACTTTTGTAAGAATCCTTTTTATGATGCAATGTCATTTTTTCATTGGAACTATGCAAAGCAGCAGAGCAGGTAGGGAGTATGCACAGTCAATAAAAAACATGGCAGGTGCAGGCGCAGTATTTATGGTTCAATTGGCTGTTTCTTGCATCAGACACAACTACTTCTTCGCAGTTTTTCCGACCTTTACAGCCGCACAGAGACCTCTTCACTACGAAAGGGGGGGAAAGAGCAATGACAGCCGGGAGGAGATTACACGGTAAATTCTCCAGTACAGCTGTGGGGAAGCTTACACACGCGCGTGTTGAAATTTCAGCCTCGTGCGCTACTTTTCACGACACTGCGCGGACTGCATTTGCAACTAGATGACTCTGGCTGACACCCAAATTTAAGGCACACCGCATCCGGAGGTGGTGATCTGGCAAGCGCGATCACATTCACATTACACTGCAGGTTGCGGGCATTTCCAGTACACCTCGCTCTAATGTGCGTTTTTGTCCACCGAGGTAAAATATCCAAAAACAGATCCAATTACGAGGCGTGCTCCTTCCACCTCAGCTGCTGCAGAGCTGCCCTGGTCTGCTGTAGATGCTATACACTATGCAACTTTTCACACTTGTACACTTTTGATCCTACTTAGTTAATAAAACCCCAATATGTTGAAGTAAGACTCTGATCTGCACCATCTTACTTTAGGGTTTCTTATACTTTCTATATACTTAGTGACTGTTCTCACTAGTCTGTATTATGGTATAGTAAAAAATCTTCTGGGCCTCGTTGTCCTCATCAAGCTCTGATAAATTCAGAGGCACAGGTGTAAATGGAAAAACTTTTGAAGGAGTTAGGATTTGGCTGTGTGTGTGAAGGAGAGGGCACATGCAAAAGAGAGAAAGGGTGGGAAATGTACTGCGGTAACCAGAAGAGAGAGGTGGCAGCAGGTTGCTAAAGAATTGATGAGTCGAGAGGGAACATGTTTCACCTAAGACATTTCCCGCTGTGATACATGTCCTCCATGATGACTTCCTGTCATCAATATCATTACATCCTGCTGAGGAGAGTTGACAAAGGTATCTGATCTGTATCCGTGCTACCCTGCACTGTGCCAAGGCTCGGTGTGCATGGATCTGATGAAAGAAGAATATGTGTCTGTGAAGGGCACGAAGGGATTTCATGAGGACAGAAATACGCCGAATTACTCTTCTCTCTTACTTTTGACATTGGCTTCGGCTGAATTCAAAAGGCCATTTGTTGTTTTAAAGTGAAAACGAATCAGCTTGAGCTGGCTGAGATGATAACTTTGTTGAAGCGCTTGCAGTTTTCCATCTTAAAAGGTTAAAAAAAATTAAGGCCTCCAAAAAAGACGTATGGTTAAAGCTTTCAAGTGTACTAGCAACAATTCCGTCACCACACTATTTGACTCATGATGTGGCATTTCCTTCTGCACAGCGTCCAGCAACCCACACTGATGTCAAGAAACAATATGCTGTTGATACAAAAGACAACGCAGTCAAACCTCCCTGCACTTGTCCAAACCACTGACTATACATAAACATGGACATGGCGTCCCCACTTCCTTGCTTTGGCCAAACTGAGGTTTTTTTCCCGGGGATATGGGCGCCGCTACCTTTTGGAGTTTGAAGTAAGAATCTGCGCAGTACGGTCTGAGAGTGAAGCCACACTTCCGCCAGACTCACTCGCGTTTTCGTTTGATTAATACTGCACTCTGCTCTACCTCCACCAGAAATGTTGGATTATACACTTTTCTTATTTATTTTTTATTTTTTCATCAAACTCTCATTGCCCCACGGTTGGCAGGGCAACTGGTAGTCATCATGGTGACACATCCTGTTTCTTTGCATCAGCATTGTATTAACTACCTAAAATGACTGAAACCATCCTTGAAATGAATTATTTGACATTTACTTTATTGTTTTAGTTTGGCCCAAGTCCCATCCACTAACATGGAGGGGGTGGAGCTTATGACCTATACTGCAGCTAGCCACCAGGGGGAGCTCTACTTGCTTTGGCTTCACTTCCGAGGAGCTGTTCCGTCGTCCATCTTTATATACAGTCTACTGACCAAACAGTGTCAGCAGTCGTATTGTGATCGAGAAAATTATATTTCAGCTGCTCACTGAAGAAGAGCTCTCCCCCACAGCTGGCCTGTGAAATCACAGCATACTTGTCAATAACATGAAACTTTCAGCTGGAAACCAACAACTCGAATCTAATAGTTCGGACGCGAACAGAAAAATAATAAAGACTAGAGTGGAGCTAACATGAATGAATGTAAGCGAGGGATATTACTGCCAGAGCTCCAGACTCACATCTGACCATAACTACAGCTGTGGTAGGAGTGATAGACGTAAGAAAGAGGCATAGTTTGAAAAGGTGATGGAAGAGAATTTAACAACATTTTCTACACTTACAATTTTTTGAGCTCAGTTTTATCATCTCCATCTCCACTATACCTTTCACAGATTTAATGGTTTTGCAGTTAAAAATTATAGTGTAGGTCGTTGAGAAAATGACCTTTTCTAAGGCAGACATTTTGACCAGCACAGGTGTCTTAAATGCGGCTGAATTCTAGACAGGGGAGGTCGTGCTTCTACACATATTCTTATACTCAGTCAAAATGCCATTAAATAATTGAAACTTGAAGAACATAACAATTATATCACAGTCGTGTGAATTTTCCAACTAGGATTTGACAATCTGGTGAACATGTCAAGGACCAAAAACCTACATTACATCTTCGTAACTTGTAGTGAAATACAGTCCATATTTAAATCACTGATTTACAAAAATGCTTTCCCAACAAGTCTGCACTATTCTTGCAGCAGAATACCTCGCATTAAAAAGAAAACAGTTTACCTTTTGATCTAGCCACGAAACCAGCGTGCCCATTCATGCATACCTTGTCTAGTATTTACAGCAGCTGGTGCGCTGACAGCTTGTGAATGCCCTGCAGACACAAAGTGGCCGCACTAATCTGATATATTGCTGCAGAGCTTGTACAAGGAGCATTTTTTATTTATCTATTATTTTTTTTTTAATGTGACACACAAAGAAACTAGGCTGAACAAAAGAAAGCAGGGCAAAGACACAAAGAAGACCAGACCCTGACGGTGTTCTCGTCTTGACAATGAAAAGGAGTTAGAAACAGAGCCTCACCTGCACTCCTACTTTAACATTGTGGCTAAAGACTGTGGCTAAAGCTTGCCACTCCTAACTGGTAAATCCAAACAGTGGAAAGACTAAGTGTACTTACATATAACATCTACCTGCCTTTGACAATCTTGGGTAACCATGGAAACAGAGTGATTAAAAAAAAAAAAAAAAAGTGGTTGAATTTGGAAGACGAGACACTTGTACAACGCAGATGGATCAAATTATGGATTGGATTATAATATGGATTGTAATCACACAGAAGTCTTAAAGTTATCGTCGAGTAAATGTCACGAGAAATTTCGATGAGCTGAAGAACTTTCCACAGCAGGAACTCCACAACTGGAAGCGCTGCGCTTCTGTGCTAATACGGGGCGGCTTAAAAAGATACGAGTAATGTGCATATGACAGCACCAAGCTTTGGCTTAGCCTTTAAGAATGCAATTGTTCAGCGGATCACCTTCAGTTTCAATGTGCAGAAGCCACTGATACGTGCTTTCACGTAATACAGAGTAAAAACTCTATAAGAGATTCAGCAAACGTCTGATTTTATTGAGCATTTCAGCAACCTCCGTTTATGCTCTTATAGTCATCTTGAGCGTGCCTTTGTTTTTCCTATTTGTAACTTTGCTCTGCATGGTGTGGCATGTTAGCGTCGCAGTAATATGAAACAACTTAACCGTTCACTTCCCTCATAACTGATGTTTTTGTTTGTGAGAGGCATGTATGTCCCCATTTGCATTTTCGTTATTTTGCCGGCGTTCTCACCCAGACAAATTAAAATGAGCGCGATGGTATTTAGCGGTAAACAGAATGTAATGTAAAAACCTTTTGTGCCATAACCTGTTTTGGGTTTCCAATCAAAACCTCATTTGGGTGTTGAAAACAATGATGTACCATCTCAGAAGTGATTAGCATGGGAACGTGAAGCAGCACACATCGGCAGGTACATCAGGAAACAGCTAGCTGAACTAAACGTCGGCGCGCCAGCGTGTGTGACAACGAGAAGGGAGAGAGTTTGGTGTTTTATTCAAGGAGACTTTTACTCGAGTCTTTAATATTCCAGATAAATAGCATTATTTCAATCTGACCAGCTGCCCTGCTGCACAGTCTCAATGTAGCTTTGCTTGCAAACATCAAATGAGCTAATGTAGCGGTTTTCAAGCAATGAACATGAAGTTTTGAACTCATCAAGCATGCATAAAAGAAAGGTGAGCAATCTGACTGAGGATGAAATAGCCTTGCGGAGCTGTGCGCTGGAAAATATTATCTCTAAAAATGATCTCACACATCCATCCTGTTAACCCCGTCTCTCACAGCTGAATCATTTAAGCTCTTATGCATACGGGTATTGATTGAACAGACACATCCTCCACAGGCAACATCAATTATCTCCTTCAGTTATTCATGGCATTCACACGGTTGTCATGCAAACGTCCAGTAAATAATGAAAAGACTAACAAATTGACGCAGGGGACACAGGAATTAGCTGTAAACGTTCCCAGCTCAAGGTTAGCTGCATTTGTGTCTGTAAATCATCCATTTGTGTTTGCATTGTTTGAAGTGTTCCCACATGCTTGTACATGTAAGTGACATGTACAGCAATACTCAATTCACATAACGGCACATTAGCTAGGATGAAGTACATCTGTACTGAAACCACAGATTATGGCAAATAAATATGACAGAGTTACAACCATTGTTACTCCTAGCCGGCACCTGGCACGATCCACCTCCTCCTAAATAATACTTCAGCTTTTAATAGGACAATGTAAAAATCTCATAACGGAAATGGCTTAAAAAGAAACAGACTATATTAAATTTAGCTTCTCACCGAGACTTATGAGGCACAACACTGTTAATAAATCAAAAACTGACAGACAACTGACCTAGAAACCAGATCATACTTACTACTCCAACCCTGCAACTACTTCTCTGTAAAAGGGATATACTGTAAGCAGAGTGTGTGTGTGTGTGTGCGTGAAGCTCCAGTTCAGAGCTGTGCAACAGTTTGCTGATTAAGGCATTTAAGGAAAATTAGCCCCACAACCGCCATAAATCTCCCTGCTTTTCTTTAATGAATGCTGCAAATCTCACATTTCATTCCTCATTTGCATGTGAAAAGCATCACCTTCACTTTCCCTATCTCCGCGTTGCACAAACTGAATTACAGTTCAGTAAATGAGGGAGAGAAAACATTTAAGTTGTGATGTGTGGCGCCGTTGGCGTCAACATCTGCATATCAATTTGTACCCAAAACTCGAATCGGGTGCACGACGTGGACCGGCTCATTTAAACCTTGGTGAACCCTCCCTCTGATTACAAAGTTGTTACGAGTCGGCAGATGACACGGAGTGCTCTATCATCTCGGATGATCCAGATGAACTTAGCGCCGTCATTCATCACTTTTGTGCATAACAAAATGCTAAATGAGAGTAGGAAAGCATTATCAACTGAAGACAACGTAGCTGGTGTTTCAGTTTGATGAATATTTGTTTTTTTGGGAGTAAACAATCATGCCTTAGATGGCTGCTGAGGCAGAAGGGAGGACTTCTGTATGGCATTCACAACGGCCCCAACTTAATGGAAGTTTGAATTACCATTTAAATAGGATTTCTTTTGGGGGAAGGGGAGGCGTCATACAGAAAGATAAATTACATTGTAAACAATGTCAAAACAGTTTAATGACACATATGAAATGAAAGTACACACCCCGTGCTTTCTTAGCTACTGAGTGATATAAAGAGTGGACTGAATCTAAAATGAGGCGGCCGTGGGGAATAAGCGACTATGCAGACTTGTTTTGTCTCTGGCTGGGCCTGCACTTTTAATTGACTTGAATAAAAAACTCAATTACAGCATTCTGGCCACCGGAGGGAGAGGGAGCAGGCGACGGAGAGAGGGAGAGAGAGAGAGAGAGAGAGAGAGGAGGATAAGAGGGAGGGAAGGAAGCAAAACGAGGAGTGAATGAAGCATGAGAGAGGAATGAAGGAGTTATTGGGTCAGAATGGCACCTCAGGGGGGAATCAGGACAGCAGACATGCTTTTATACAGGCCAGTCTGTCTATGGGAATTACACCTCACTGAAAGGTGGAAGAAGAAAAGAGACTGAAAGAGAAAGGGTAGAGAAAGGTAAAGTGCTTTGTCAGTACCTTTCAAGGCTTTTTATGCATTTATTGTCATCTGTCCTCTGTTATTCCACTGAGGCTGACTGAGATACTGATTGAAGGTGAGGGGCATTGAATCAAGTGAAATCAGTAAGCAGTTTCACTCAGCTGAGGCGCTGATTTAGTTTCTACAGAAGCTGACGGGCCTCGTACTCCGAGAGTATTAAAGTGGAGAACATGGATAGATAAGGAGGCAACAGAACAAATGATGAGCGTGCCGTGCAGAAAAAAAAGAAAAGACTGCAATAAGAAATGTTCTCAACACCTCACAGTATAGTCCAGCATGGGCACACATTTGTAAACCAGCACCCACCCCGAACTTTATAGGCCAGTACAGGAACTGACCCGTTGCCTGCAAGTTAAACCTGGACAGACTAGATAATGTAAGTCACGTGGCCTGACCTGTGATTGACCACATAGGCTAAACAGTCACTCTTTGAAGCATTATTTTTACTTGGTAAATGCCTTTATACCCCAAATACATAATAATAAAAAAGCGATTTTGGCTTTCTAACACTGGCGGATCAATTGTTTCAATTTAAGGAAATTTATGATGTGAATCTATAAGGCCAAAAGAAAAGCATAAAAAACAGAGTTAAAATTCAGGAACTCAATAAATGAGGGTGTTTCTCAGAGGCTCTTTCAAATTATTTCAACATAAAGGCAAATGAATAAGGATTTAGAGGTTCAACAGACTCTAACAGCCTCATCTAGTTATGACGTCAAGTGTAATTAAATGTGATTTGGATAACCAGTGACATGCTTTTCAATCCAGACACGGATTGAGGGATAAAAGGCTAATTCTGCTGCTCCAGCTTCATTAGGAATGATGATCAAACACGGATTCATACGTTTTGTACGTTCATAACCTGGATATAGAGGTGTGTGCGCAGCTGTTGTCTGTGGCCAGTAGAATGATTAGCTAGCTAACTTAACGGTTGTCAAAATATCCTCACGGGATGTCGTTCCACCGTGAAACTCAAATACGCCTGCAAATTAAAGCAGAGTTCAAAGGGTTTACATTTATATCTACAAGTCAGAACACTGCCAATGCTTTATCCAAAGTCTGTAGGTTTTTTAACGCAGGGCATGGCGGTGGAATAAAACAACAGTTCTCACCCGCTGCCCGCTACATTTAGTCAGTACAGGTACAGGTACGATCTTGCATGGGGACTCACACAGTGATACTGTCACGGCTGACTGTGGTTCTATTGTCAGACATTTCTGTGTATGTGTGCGCACATGCATTTTTACTCTTTATGTGAAGGTGTGGTGTAGCTGTGGGAGGGGTGTTGCGGAAGTGTGAGTCCTCCAGATATCCTGAAATCATAAAACAAAAGATTCTTTGTCAGCCTACAGCAGTCAGTGCAATGTTTGCGGACAGTGAGCCAATATTTCCGCTTTGTGTGTGTGCGCGCGCGCATTTCGGTGCGTGTGTGTGTGTGTGCGCGTACAACACGCTCTTGTTCCCATGGTTGTGTGTTATTGATTAGTCATCTCTGTGGGCAATAGGAGCCGTTATCAGGCCTGACATGGAGACAGACGGGGGTGGATGATGCATGGGACGGGAAAACTGTTCAGACGCAAAGATAATGGAGCTACACACACACACGCTAACATACACACACACACACATGCTGTAAAGATGGACGGGTACACACTGCCACATGCTCCCACAGATTCTTGCACACACAATAGACCTATTACACAACGGAGCGCAAATGTATTGGCAGCAATGGATTTGTTTTCAGCACCACGGACAGCACTCTAAATCTTGAGCAGTGCCAGCGCACAGTGCATATGGCTAATGATTATCTATTGTAGAGCCCGCAACTATAATCAGCCATTACTCATGGACGTTAAGTGTAGATGCCCTCAAGAATCTCAGTACATTTACCAAGTGAAGCTAAGAAGTGGAAAGAAAACTAAAATAGAAGGAGTCCATACTGTGATGACCAAGCCTGTGCTTCTCACGACCATGCTGCCTGCCCCAAAGGATCCTGGTACTCACCTAAGAGACAAAGAGACACAGAGAGCAGGGTCAGATACATAATGTAGTGGGAACATTTCAAGCACTTAACAGTGTGAAATTTTTGGATGCAGCGCCGTTTCCAGTGAACACAACCTGTTAACAAACACGTACGCACACTCTACCTATTGTGAGGACACAATGGGTAGAGGAGGGACGCAGCAAACTGACAAAAAAGAACTAATGGCAATGAAGGCTGACTGTGACGTCGCCTCATGTTGCTTGCATCTGGACCATAAAGTTGCGCTTGAATATACGACACAGGCTACAATCAATGGCCAGCTGCAGCAGGAGTTCTGCAGCCGTTATACTGTAATGCAGACTGTACGGAGCTGACCTCTCCTGAATCTACAGACCAAGGTTTGGTAACTCTAGATGATTATGTCATAACAGCTGTGTATTTGAATGGTCGGATGAAATGCGGATGTAAAATGAGAAGAGCAGTCTGTTTGCGCCCTCTTGACTTCGTTGTTTCCTTAATTCCGTCATATCCGTTTCTCTTGTCATGCACTGGTTCGTTAAGCTGCTCCAGTCAGAGAGATTCACCTGACAAACGCGTTCTGGCAATTCAACACGCTGCACTGGCTGAAAGGCCGCCGTCAGAGGTCCGGCGAGTGCCAAAGATGATGGACACCACCACCAAAACCATGGCTCACCGACTGCCCGACCCTGGCAAATGGCCAACATTCGGCTTGGTGTGTCACAGTCCTACACTCAAATGTGTTAAATGACAATGTTTTTGAATTTAATGATGAACAGATGGGGGGGGGGGGGGGGAAACAAAAAAGCTTAAAGATCAGTTTTCTAAACTAGATGCCTGTGCTTAAAGTAGTGTGATAATAGCAGCACCTCACATAATCCATGGGAGTAAACCCCGTATGTGCTATTACTTGTTAAGATGTCTATTTCCTAAACCTAACATGTACATACAGTAGGTCAGGTTTATTTTTTTTTTCCTGTCACACACCCGCCTACTTCAGTCTTTCTTCGGAGAACTGAGTGAGTCGTGCGTAAATGTCAGCCGCGGAACTGGCTGTCCACGAGAGGCCAACCATGGGCACACAGGGAATAGATTGTCACGGCCTGCACTCTACAATCCTTTCCCTCCCCACAGGGACAGGTAGACTCAAGTTTTGCCAGTCAACCATGAAAATACACAGAGGTCAAGCTTCCCACCATGTCCTCCAGTCTCTCTGATGAGACAGGCGAGGTGAGGTGAGGCCAAATACTAGGCAGAGAAAGTGATCCATGAAAATGAATTTCCATGGCACTAAATGTACTGGGTAATGGGTAAAGGCGTTCTATTGAATCGAAAGTTTGTTCTAGTCTAGACTGAAGATTATTTCAATATCTGGCACTATTCACCGCTTAAAGAAAATAAGCCAGTGAAATAAAGATAACCAGCTTACCGTCACTAAAGCAAACTGTTGTCTGTTTTCTAATTTGAAGAGAGACCTGTGAATGACTCATGAACTCAGTGTGAGCCCTGTTAAAATAAACGTCTGACTAGGACAACTTTCCACATCCCCTGATGATGGAGACTTTGCAGGGATCAATGCATCCTGATAATAGCAGGCTTTTTTTTTTCTTAACACAAGTTGAAGTAAAGCATACCCAATAGAAAAAGTTACATCCATCTATGTGTAAATCTATTTAAAAACTGTGAAATGAATGAATGACCCTTGAACCTTTCGGTGGGTTCCAGTTTGAGGATTTAGAAGCATTTGAAAACACTAAAAGTCACGACATGCAAGATTCCTCAGCATTTCTAGGTGAGCAATCAGATGAGTTGCGGCCCTTTCACTGTATATTTACACTACCCATCAAAGGCTCGGTCAAGTAAATCAACCTGCAAACATTGTTCACCTGTTAAAAATGTAGGTGTCAAACTGAATCAGATGTATGCAAAGCGGATAGACTGAAACATAGTCAACACAGGTCACTAAATCAAGCCTTGCTCAGTTAATTTGCAGAGATGCAGAATTTGATAAAGAAATAATGCTACTCTCCCATCAGCCAACGTCCTCTCAAAAGAAAGACGTCTAGCGGTGTCTCAGAGGATGAGCAGCGACTCCAAATCACTTCTCAGGAGGGGAAGCAAGGTCAAATGCTCGGGGTGAGCTATGACATACAATCATTTCACAGCGGATGAAATAAAAAAAAAATAAAAAAAGTTCTAGCTACCAATGAATCTAAGTTTGTGGCATTGACAGACGGGAGTGTGTAAGCAGAGGAAAGAGAATGATACGGCAGTGTATCACACTGTGAAACAAGGTGGTGGGAATACTCATATCTGGGGGTGTTTCTGCGACTCTGAAGTTGGACACCTGCAGTGACTTGACTGGACTCTGACCCAGGAGAAGCAGCGCTCCATTCTTCAGAGTCATGCTACACCCTCTGGTTTGTGCCTTTGTGGAGAAGGATTCAAACTGCAGCAGGGTAATGAGCCCAAACACAACTCAAAGCCTCGAAGAACTACTTGAAGACCAAAGAAGACCAAGGCGCGCCGTCTTTCATGGACTTTCCTCCATCATGACCTCGACCCCACTGAACATTTATGACTTTGAGACGGAGAGAGCCAAGCATTACAAGAAGCTCTTTGAAGCATTCTTAAATAATGCTGGGCGAACGTGGATCACACGGTTTTCGCACGTGTGGAGTCCATGCGAGCATGAGAAGTAAATGGGGTAATACCAGATAAGACATTGTGAAATTTATGCACATATTTTACTGATTCATCCTGTCACTCAAAGCTGACTGTATTGAATTTGTAATGAAAAACAAAATGCAAACGAGAATTGCACCACTGATATGAGCATTTAGGACCCTATTATGTATGCATTTTACATTTGTAATATTTACAACAGCTTGGATATATCTGTACTGTTACACTACATTACAAGGGACAAAGTCAGTATTGTGAATATCACGGACTACTACACCACCACCACTTCATTTGGAAAGGCGACTCCGGTCACAGAGTAGACAAAGACGCAGTGAACAGTCCTCTCTATTTATATTGAACTGAATGAGGGATGAATGAATGGTTTCTGTAAGACAGAACAGAAAACATACCAGTATTTAACAGCTTTACAGATTAAACAACGCCATGATCAAGTACACAGAAAAATTGCTAACAGCTAGCATAGCTAGCATTCTTATACAGGTCATGTACTTGAACTATGCAGAACCGCTAGCTAGCCCGCTAGCATTAGCGCATGAGCTAATTAACACATCTAGGCCAAGAGAACAGCTCAAAATCCACAGAAACTTGCAAAACACTTAATATAACGTAATGTGGACTTCCATCAATGCTTATCCCACAAAACAAATCAGTAAATACGCTCATTAGCTTACTTTCTTCATGTGAACACTCTCTGTAAACACAGAGCCGCAGCAGGACCCAACAGTGCACCTGAGCTGCCCAAAGGGCGCCCGACTGAAAACAACAACAAATGGCACAATGACAGGGGATTTACAACAGTCTGTTTAGAAAGTTCTAGGTCTGCCTTCTTTCACCTGCATAAATAGTTACATCCTGTCTCAGAGTGATGCTGAGAAACTAGTTCATGCATTTGTGTCTTCCAGGCTGGATTACTGTAATTCATTAATGTCTGGCTGTCCAAATAGCTCTTTAAAAAAGCCTCCAATTGATTCAAAATGCTGCGGCAAGAGCACTGACGGGAATTAGCAAGAGAGATCAAGTTACTCCAGTTTTCGCTTCTCTTCATTGGCTCCCTTTAAAATCTAGAATAGAATTTAAAATCCTCCTCCTTACATACAAGGCCCTTAAAGGCCTAGCTCCATCGTATCTGAAAGACCTCACTGTACCATATCATCCCAACAGATCACTTCGACCATAAAGTGTAGGCCTACTTGTAGTCCCTAGAATTTCAAAACAATAGAATGGGAGGTAGCGCTTTCAGCTATCAGGCTCCTCGCATGTGGAACCAGCTTCCAGTTTGGGTTCGGGAGGCAGACACCCTCTCTACTTTTAGGTCAGGCTTTAGACTTTCCTTTTTGATCAAGATTATAGTTAGGGCTGGACTGAACCATCCCTTAGTTATGCTGCATTAGGCCTAGGCTGCTGGGGGACGATGCACTGAACACATATCCTCAGTCTTCTCTCTTCTCTATCACACCAAGCTCCTATCCTCCACTTTCTTTTCTCTGGCACCGAGCTCTTGTCCTCTAACTTCTTATCTACTACTAGTCATGCAATCCTGTGCTATTACTGTGTAGCATGTTAACTGCTGTGTGTCCCTTGTCTCTGATACCTCAATGTGCTGTCTCTTACTTACTTTCCCTGCCACTGGGATCCAGGCTGCTGTCAAAACATTCCTTATTCCTTATCTTAAAGGAGAAAAAGTAAACCTCTTTTCTTCCTTCGCTGTTGTCTCTCCTTGTTTAAACTTGGATTCACAGATGTCTGATTTAGGGCTGACTAAATGCAGGAAGGAGCCATAGGAGCACACTGGAAGCTTCTATTACTCCTCAGTTATGGCTGCATTTGAGTCCGTTTGCTTTCTGCCGTATGAAAATGAGTCTAAGTTACATTAAGAAAATAAGATCATTAACGAGGTAACAAAATATGAGGCACCCGAAGAAAATGACACAGGTGCTTTTTAAGGAACAAAATACAAAAGGGATCTGTACCAGTACAAATAGACTGGGGCGAAAGAGGGGGCACAGAGACGAGGCAAACAAATGGGCAGACTGCAGAAAAGACAGATGGAGGACAAGACACTGACCTAACTGTTAATGTTTGTGCATAAACATAAACATAAACTTAGACATAGACTGACACTAAGCTGACCCTACTGTCTCAGTTTACTGTGGAAAAAACAACCCAGCCACAAGACTAAAAAGGAGAGACAGACAAAACAATGGGGTCAACTGAAAAACAAAATCACGGGGACAATGGCAGGGTGAATTATGTAAGCACCTCATATTCATTTTTTGCTTAGTGGAAACGTCCTTAATATAGATAACAGTCCAAATCTCGATCTCATTAATGTTAAATATATCTGGTATTGTATGAGTTTATCTGATTACATGAGCACTTGCATGCACTTGCACACATACCAGATTTTGTTGATGGCTAAATTAAGACAATAATTAGTTACAATGGCGAGAGGGATGGAGGACAATATTGCATAACGTTGTTTTGAATCGAGCCGACAAATCAATAGGGAGTCTGTTCTTGCTGTTGGTTGTCTGCGCTTTCCTACCCAGAGTTGTTGACTCACTCCTGTTTTTGACCAGGAAAATGTACTGCTCTCTCCGAGAGCTGCTCACTGCAGCGATGTGCGTTTGTGCTCGTCGATGAAAAGAAATGAGGCAAAATGGTGAAGTGTCCGACCACTGTAATCCTCCGTGAGATATCTCTTTTCTTTCCAGGTTTATTCTCACTACTCATCCCTAACCAGGCATGAAGCGCGCCGAATGAGAGCCGATGACAGGATTTGAGTGACGGCTGAGGTCGGATGCTCAGAATGACAAATAGCCGTTCCAAGGCGAGGGTCCAGATGCAACAGGGCAGTGGGTCGTGAGCCAAGTCACCTCCGTAGACAGTAAACACGATGCCTATGCTGCCGGCGTAACAATAACCCTGAACCCTGACCATTACACCATACGGTGGCTGACCTCGTGGCTTCCAACAGCATGGATGCTAATGGGACAGACTGTGTTAGTCAAAACACATTAGCTGGGGCATCAAGGTCAAAAAGTCACTTGAGGAAAGAACTTGCTTTGGGTCTCTTGTTTAATCTCACAGGTAGCGACACCCAAGTGCTTAGAGAGAGTGGAGTGCTGTTGCTATTGTATAGACGTAAACGGCTGCTTTGTAAATAGGACCTGTCCATAAAACATTATTGTGTATGTGGGTGTGCACGCACACGTGCATGCACATGAGTGCATTGATTTTCCTTCGCAACTCTTTTCTCCTCTTTACTCCGCTAGCATACCTGTATTTTTCTATTTGTTTGTGGACATTTTCCCAGAGTTCACTCTGATGGAAAATGCAATCTTGTCCCATCCTTTTGCTTTCTTGCTTTTCTCCATTCTTTTTTTTTTCTGACTAATAGAAATTCTGTTAGTATGTTTGTATGGGATGAGAGATGAAAATGATTTTGTGGAGAGCAAGAAAAATGGCAAAGGAAGGGAGGGAGTGGGCGATAAAAAAATGGCAGAGGAAAGTAAATCGATGGGAGATGAAATATATCAGAACTCCTGGAGCAAGGTCAAGAGGATATGATCTCTCACGACACACAGTTGTGCCTCACTGAGCCAGAGGGAACAAGCGAGATGGAGAGAGAGGAGGGAGACAAAGAAGAGGAAGACGGGGGGGAAGAAGGAGTCACTAAGAAAGAGAAACGAGGGTAGGGGCCAAGACAGACAAACAGCTTTTCTTGAGTGAAGCCACTGTCCATTTATCAAAAACAGCATCCAACTCAGAGCCTGTGTTTGCCCATAAGGGCAAGAGTACTGTTACCATGTAGCTTGCTGATGTCCGCACAATGGGGTCTGGAAGAAAATGTGGAAATTAATCATCCTTCAGTCAACTTTCTTCCCACACTAACTAATTCAGCAGCTAAGTAGCTAAAGGGGCCAGCTCAGCAGGCTGTGTCTCCACCCTGGGTCCAAGTCCCGGTTCCATATGCACAGACCATTAGAGCCCCACTCTCACCTCCTACAGAGAGCAGGGCCAGATAACATCTGTCTACAGCTACCTCCCTGCAAACACTCAACCAATTAAAGAGCCATTAGCACTCATTCTTGGTGGGTGGTGTGTGGGTCAGTATGCCTGTTTGTGTTTGTGCTTATTCTCAAGATTAATGCCATATTTTCTTTTCTTTTTTTACAGCACATGAACTGGAATATGCGCACACTAAAATAAATGCACATTTATTGCCGTGTAACCTTTGTTTTCCCTCTCTGCTCGCTCCCCTGGCCCCGCCCCCACATGTAACATTCATTAGTCGCCCCAGTCTCCATCATACAATTTTAATTCATAATAGGGACAGAAGTAGGTCATTTGACAAACATGTCACATCTGCTCCAGTCAAGGCTGCGCCCCTTTTTTAGCATCGCCGTTTCATCCCTGCTTAACACACGAACGTAGGCTTGAGGTAGCAAAGGCTTGAAACCTCTCCTCGAATATAGAGAGATCTTTTACTAGTGGTGACGTGCCGCCGGCATCTCACAGGTTCAACCCTGCCAAGGATGCTATTATTACAGACAGAAGTGTCTTGTACTCGAGGCCTATTTTACCAGAGGAAAACATATGTGTAGTTACAGACTATTCCATTGCAATCACCCAGAGATATTTTATACCACCAACATAGTGTTATATATACAGCTATTAATGAGAGTACCATTGACAAACAAATGTCCTTAAACATCAAATACAATACAGGGAATTAGACCATTTATCAGTGGCCCTGCTGGCTTCGATTGGTTATTTTCTATGTGCATTTATCATCTACAGCATGTTCACAGAGATATTTTTAAGTGTTTAAATTAAAATTGTTGAAATCTTGGATTACTGCAAGAGAACAGTTCAGAATGCACAATACCCCGAGCTGTCAAACATCGTTAGATTTTTCATTAAAAACCTAATTTCAGTTTGCCATGAACTGCTTTCCTTAGCCCAGGTACAAAATGTATTGCACACAAATAAACACACACGGAAGCTTTTAATGTGAAAAAACATGTGTATTCACGGCATGTCCACGATCGAGAGGCGGTGGAAAGTGAAACAAAGAGGCCAGATGAGGCGCAGACTCTCTCTGAGTGACCCAGGTGTCAAGTCGCCTCCTGCGGCGTACCCTGCCCCTTATCACTGACCCAGGGGAGGCAAAATGTCTGCTGCCCCCTGTGTGCCCCGCACGCCAGTCTGCTGCCCTGCAAGGCAGCCTGTCTGTCCACCAACTGGCAGAGCGATTACCCGACAAAAAAGCTGATCCGCACCATTCTACACACACACGCTACACACTATTTCCCCGTTTAATAGTGGATCAGTGGTGTGAATGACAAGCTGTGTATATATTGCACATGGCTTCTGATGTGTTACAGATATACACATGGTCAAATTGATTACTTAAAACATCCCATGTACGATGATAATTCTGACCAATACAGCATTGTAACCCGACAGCAAAAAGCCCCCTGGGTCCAACATATAACCATTAAAATATGATAATTCAGAGCAACAGGGGGAACTGTTTATACTACACTGTGTAATACATTTGTGTTCAGAAATATTCAGTAATGTAGCGTACGTGTGTTTTTCTCCCTAAAGTTCCCTGTGGAGAGATAAAGCCTGCAGCCAATGAGCTTTGAACGCATCCACCACTGGAGACAACATGCTGGCTTTCAAATCCCCATGTCCAACAAGAGTCACTCGCTCCGCTTCCACACTGCTCACAGCCATTAATTTGTAACTATAGCCCAACACACTACATCGGCATCAGCATGGCTATAGTGTACACTGAGTTTTAAATTGTCAAAGGGATTGCCAATGCATGTGCGTTTGCCCCGCAACGAGCGACTTGTGAAATCGGCAATGAAACTGTCACCACTGCCACACCGGCTCAAGGAAGCTGACAACCAGAAAAGCAAAAACCCTCGCTGCAACTGAATATTCTAGAGAGCGGGCGGGCAGGCAGGCAGAGGTGGGGTGGGGTGGGAGGGGGGGGTTCAGTGACGGAGCTCGAGGCTAATGGGCTCACACATGGACACTAGACTGAGTAATGATCATATCAGCTAAGAAATGTATGAGGAGAATTTCATATAGGCAAGTTCCAACTGCATTAAATGTTCACTTGAAGCTAGAAATAAAGCAAAAAATATATATCCAGCCCAATTATGGCATTCCTGCTACGCATCCTCATTTCGTGCTGCGAGTTTACAAACTGACAGATTTTGCATAAGCAATAGAAAATAGCTCTTTCCCTGCAGTGTCTGAACATCACTTCTGCAAACTGCAGTGGACTGTTTTCCAGAGGAGGGGAGAGGAGAGGAGGTACGCTCTCAGACAACCTCTGTCTCTTCCACTTATTGTTACAAGTAGAATATTTATCCATGCCTCAATGCCCAACAAGAAAACACTGGAAGTCGTCCTATCGCTTTCTTTTTCTCCCTCTCCCTTTCACTCTCTTTGATGTATGCATGTTAGCAGGTGAATGAAATTAGTTTAATGTCTTAAAATCTTCTGCTCCAAAATTTTAATCATTTCACTCTGTAGACTGTTAATGTCTAGGATATCCTTTCATTCAAGCAGCTGAAACTGCCGTGTTCTTGTTAGTGGCTTCAGTTGAGATCCGTTTTCAGCCAATACACTAAATGATTCGTCAAATAGCCGTGTCATTGTTAGCTTGTCTAGGCTTCTTTATCTCTGCTGGTGTTTACTGCAGTCATTTCTAATTACTGTATTTATGTACACGAGAGGTACAGCAGTCCATCATGAACTGTTATGGTCCCGTCGGCCGCACTCTCGTCGCGTTGTCAAACACCATAGTAGATGTCAGATTCATTCGAGAGAGACAAAGTGTTGACGCACTTGCGTCCGCTCCTGATTCAGCAGCCGAGCCCGTCTCGCTGCAAGTTACAGGGGACGCGCCGTCTCTGAGACAGCACATTTCTCACATTAGCGACAGAGTATTCAGGAGTTGATTATCTGGAAGGAAGGAAATGAGTTTCGAATGAGCGAGCCAACTTCCCGGACACCTTTAGCATAAACCCGTGTTCAGGATGTTACAGAGGAACTTGTTGAAAATGCATCCGACATGTAAGCAACACATTTCTCCTCCAAACAAGAACAATCAGATCCCTTAGCTGCTCTCGCCTTTGTTCTCCTTTTAGTAGTGACAAGCCTAGACGACGGAGGGAGGTGGATTGGGGAAGGGGAGCTGTCTGCCTGTGTCCTATTTGTGCCGGTTTCCAAACTCTATAAAATCCCCTTCTAGTTGTGGAGAATATGTCGCCCACCCACTGACAGCCTCCTCAGCTTGATACACTCTGCATTGCCAGTGGGAGATAGTGGGAAGAGATATGCAACCCAGCTGGGTTAATCCTGTTACACAGTTATCCAGAGACCAAAATCTCACCTGGAGACACATACATGCATAAATCAAAAAGCAACACCCTAAACGGTGGAGCAATGCAAACTGCGCAATTTCATACGTTCTTGAAGACTTAAAACTTTAGCATTGGTCCCACTTTTAGTTTTTCTAGCAGCACAGTGTGATTTGCTGCCATGTTATGTCGTTAGCTAAAACATAAACAAAGCATGTTGTGCATGAGCCCACATTACCAAATGCACATTTATCACCAAGAACGGCTGATTCTGATGCAAATGCGTCAAACTCTCCAAAATTATGCCTCCTTGATTAATAAAAACGCCAATTGAAATTCAGGAACAGTCTCATCTGAACCTATGATGTATTCAACCCCTTAAAATTGGCTGCAAGTTAGACATTAATATTCTTCGAGCACATGTTTTTATATTGAGAAAGAATGGAGTCTATTTAGAAAAGCAAGTGAGTTGGAAACAAAAATTAATGGGGAGAAAGTGACCATACACATACAATGAATTTCAATTACCCTCCTCCTTTGCTGTCTAAGCTGAGACACTAGCTCAGAATACACAGAGAGGGTATGCAAACAAAGAACAAGAACAATGAATATACACCGATCAGAAATAACATTATGACAGGAGAAGTAAATAACATTGACCATCTTGTGACAATTCAATGTTCTGCTGGGAAACGTTTGGACCTGGCATTCATATGGATGTTACTTAGACACGTACCACCCACCTAGACCAGACCAGGAACCCCATAGCAATGACACTCCTTGATGGCAGCAGCCATCCCCAGAAGATGCAGCCTGATACATTTTCTGGGGAACATGAAAAACAGCACAAGGTGTTGACCTGGCCTCCAATCACTAGATCCCAAACTGATCAAGTATCTGTGGGATGATCCACAGAGGCCCCTCCCCTCAACCCATAGGACCCAAAGGCCCACACTAACAACATTATGTACTGCATGATAAATAGAATGCAATGAAAGTTTAAATAAGACTTAAAATCTCATTACACACTCACAACATCTCTCAAGATTCTTAACTCACAATTTATAATTAAGTGTAATAAGAAACCTCATCAGCCGATTTCAAATTTGGCTTAAAGCATTCTTTTTTTTTTTTTTTTCCCATAGGCAGAACTTTTATCAAACTGTATGCGACCAAATGCACCACTTACTGTTGTGTCAGTCACCAAGATCAGCACCATAATCATCAGTACTCTATTTGATGCCTTGCAGCCACAGACCTGCGGACTCTCCAACCCATGAAAGTTATTTTATTGTTCCGTGATCCACTGTGGCCGTGTGTGACCCAACACAAAGAACTTCTCCTCGCTGTTTACAGCAGAAACGGAGCACCGCTGCCACCCATTCCCGACAGCGCTGAGAGCTTAGCATGTGGTTAGGGCTCACAGCGCTGGGAAAAAAAAAAAAAAAAAAAACAGTCAAACTTTTAGCTAGAAAAGGGGAAGTGCACTTCAAATGTGTTTCCATTAGTCACGTAGCAACAGCAACCATCATCACTAGTCCTTCCCAAAAGCATTTGCTAAAAAGGGTTACTGTAGCGAGAAAAGAACAAAACCTCTTTGCCTTTGATTCGAATAGTTGCTGCGTTTTCCTTACACTTGACGTTTCCATACGCTTCTGGTCTGGAGGCTTTTACGTTTTAGGGCTCCAGTGGAAGCTCCGGTGTCCAGGAGCTCATTATATCAGTTAATTCTGCCGAACACGTGCAAGGCCACACGTGAAAGCGACTTGAAGGCAGAGATTTTGTGATACCCCGACTTATCTTTTTAACCACTGGAGGAGGAGTACAGTGTCTGCTCCTTGTCAATCTGTCAACTAGCCTTGTGTCCCACTCCATGTTAACATGCAAGTCCCTATCCACGAGGCATTGACATGCAGGGCCAGCAGCCGCTAGGTGGGCCTGAGCAGAGCCCAAGGCAGGTGGCAGATAGTCAATGTGCATGCTCCTAAATCATTCATGTAGCTGGGTTGAGGGAATTGCGCACGTTTGTGTGTGTGTGCGTGGGTGTGTGTGTTTGTGTGTGTGAGACGAGAAAGGAGAGGCTTCTATTGATGTAAGAAAACGGGAACAGAACAAGTGAGAAGGAGCATGGGATAAAATAATATTCCACAGCTTTTCTTGTGGGATTCCACGAGTGGAAGTAATTCCTCTCTATATTTGCTTTTACCATATGGGTCTCTTTGATGGAGCATGGAAAAAAAAGAAAAAGATAAAAAAACGTGGGAAAAGAAAAGGAGAAGAGAGAGCCAGGCGAGAACATAGTGGGGGTTGATGGGATTGGAAAGACGAGAGGAAAGAAGGAAGGTGAAACTGACATTCTTGAGAAGGGGCAGGCCGTGCGGGTTTGTTAATGAATTAGTATGCATGGCTGGTACCACACAATGACCTCGAGCAAGGAGCTGACATGCCATAGACACTAGAGTGAAACTAACACTAACACCACAAATTATTACCTTTTCATTATGGAAATTAGCCCTTCCTTCTCATTCCTCCCACTCCGTCTCTGTCTCGCTTCTCTCACCTGCTTTTTTTTTTTCCCCTATTCCTCACATCTCCCCACTCGCTCTAGTATATTGGAGGAAGAATGGTGTTGACTCTGAAAAGCAATTACCTGTCATTTACCTGTCTCTCGCTCCCTCTGATAATGAATTTCAAGTGAAAGGTGAAATAATTATCTTTTCTCTCACAAAATCAGAGCTGTGGGCGGGGACAGCCCCTGTCACAATATGTGGCACGCCATATGGCATTAAAGGATCCTCTGTAACACATACGCCCACGAACAGTACATACACACACACACATATATATATATACAGTACAGGCTGTTCTTTGAACTGCATTTTCATGAATATCACAACCTGTCAGGACCGCTTTGGTGCAATCTGATGGCCCGTGGAATCTCAAAGTCCACCATGAGACCAAGACCTGGCAGCAGAAACACATCTGGAAGGAGGTGTATTGTAGCTGTGACAAAGAGACTGCGTGTGTTTTACTTGTGAAAAAAAAAAGAAAAGATCAGTTTGTTGCAAAAGTGTAAGATTTAGTGACGTACACGAGGTGATAATTAACGGGAATACAGTGAGACTACAGCATTGAACTAAAGGGGCTTTAAAATGAAAGAAGTACAAGCAGACAGTGATTGTGTGCCTCCGTTATGGGCAGAGAAGCTTTGTAAACTTGTCTATATGCTGTATATAATTACTGATAGGACACGACAAAATAAGGGGAAAGGACTCTTAAACCACAAAGCCACTACTGAATATTTAAAAAGTAGATAGACAGAAAAACTGAAGGAAGGAAGGAACGTAAGGAAATCAAATGGACACTTTTGGATTCCATTGGGAAAATCAGAACAGGCCAAAAACCAACAGCAATTACTGGGCGAACACTACCAGAAAACTATAGATTATATAGCATGACTTATGTTTGCAGAGAGGGCTGATTTATAATGATTCTAAATTATATTGTCAGATAGAAAGTCAGCTATTAGACATTTAGCAATAAAGAACTGACTTTTTTCCTATTCCATCTTACTCATCTTTACTCTCGTCTCGTCCTTTATTTCCAGATAATGTTTGTTTCATTAGCTGACTTCACTCATTAAAATGGCAGGGACGCCACACTTGGATTGGTACCCGGAAGGGCGCGTACAGAAAAAAGCTCCTCGTCAACAACCTTATTATTTTGTCACAGCCCATCACACATGAGGCCTAGCAGCAAGTTACCACGCAGTAAAAAGACAAATACCTGCATGTAAACGTTAAACCACCGGATGTATCAATAAACTTTGTTTTCATTGCTCTAATATAAAGTCTCATCCCTGCCTCTTGTAGCCGGACAGTTTGTGTATGTGCGTGCTTTCGAACTGCGTGGACAGTGTGCGGCAGGAGATGTTGTATAAGCTTTCCAGGGTTTCCCATACAATGCTAACACTATGGCGGTCTGCCATGGTCTAATTTACTAATTTGCAGGTTGAAACAACGTCATTCTTGTGTCGTGTTTTTCCTTTTGGTCCCGAAAGCATCTCTCCCTCCCCCCCAGACCCTCCACACACACCTGCTCTGCAGTGAATCGAACCTGCCGGAGAAAACAGCACAGACAACTCACGTAGCATGAGAAGCTACTTGTGTTGTTCACCAATAAAAACTGACACTTCCAGCACTTTTTAAAACCCGACATTTGTGCTCTTGACTTTCAGCCCGTGGAGATTTAAAATGACTTACATGTAGTTGGTCAAAAGCCGGAGGAAAAGACTCAAGATGTAACATGAACTAGCTTAACTTTTTAAGCGCTGGCTAGCAAAGTTAGCTTGATAAGTTAACGGTTTACCATTAGATTCATGCGCAGATACTTTATTTAATGTTACATACATTTGCCCATAGAATGCCACGTCTCAACAGCTTTATGTTTAGTATTCCTGTAGATGTATTATTTGTTGCTAAATCCAATATCCGCGTTATTATGGTAACTTAAAGGCGGACTGATACATAACGCATGATGGTATTTTATGTGCATACATTTCATATACTGTATAAACTGTTTTTAATACATGCGATAGCGTCATAATTATGGGCTCCTATTAAGACAGTAGAACCCCTCCCCCCACCCACAAAAAAAAAAAAAAGAAAAACGCCAGGGTCTTATAAAATCTTGTGGGAGACATTGCTTTCACAGTAGGCAGTTGCTCAGTGTGAATATAAAATAGGGAGATAGGGGATAAAATGATGAGGACGGCACAGATGTGGAGAAGCTGGAGAAGCAGAAGAAGCAGCGCTGGGGAGCAATGACGCAGGAGTCGAGAAGTGGTTGAATGAAGGGGGGAAAAAAGATGGCAGCTGCTTGTCACGGGTTTGTCCCTGTGGCAAGTTCAAAAGAACAACTGTTAGCAGCAAGCAACACAAGTTGCCTTCTGTTGTGTGTTGCATGTGGACAATCGCCTGTTCTCACCTGAACTTACAAAATCATGAATGAATGAGCGAGGAAAAAAGAATATATGGACAGATGATAAAAAAGAGAGCAAGAAAGTGAAAAATGAATACATTAAGATTGTTGTTTCATTCTACTTTACTTCGAGTGCACGTCTATCACGTCTGCACAATTTATTTTGCCATCTCTGACCTTAGTCTGACCTACCCAGCTCTGCAGAGCTCATGATCTTTAAATATCCTTCCATCCATCCATTCATTACCTATTATGTGTGGGTGTTTGTGTGCATGGGGGCATTTGCGTCAATGTGAAAGTGTGTATGGTCTACTTATAGCCCAGAGCATGATGCCTCTGTCGATATCCAATCACTGTGAAAAACTGCACTGTGCGGACTAAAAGCGAACCCTAGGGAGCGTCAGACATTTATCTGTGCCTAACAGGCTTCCTAAGAGTTGGCCGGGACACGCGCACAAAATACACACACACACAGGGTCATACATATAGTGGCTGCTTTCAAAACTATTTTAAGTTGACAGAACAAAACATGAAGAAATAAAAGAAACCTTCCATCCTACTTTGATAGTCTGTGTAATGGACTACACTGTATGTGGCTGCTTAAAGTGATATTTATAATTGGTACCTGGTTCCGTGCTGCAAATTTATTTCCCAGCAAGCTATGTTTACATGTTTCTATTTACCACGGCTCATTCATGCACAGGAAATAATTAGAAAGGCAGAAATTACGGCAAATTACCTTTTTTTTTTTTTTTTGCTTTTTTAGCTGGATGTCCGTTTCGCCACACACACATATACACACACACATACGGTGGAGACTACACAGGCTGCAATAGCGCGCCATAAACCGAGAGAAAGTGATAGACCAACAGAGAAAATGCAATCCACATATAAAGAGAGACGAGCCCGCTGGATTCTCAACACCTGATCCACGGGTAAGCTAGTTAGAGGCAGGCGCTTTGATCTCTGGAGAACGGCTCGGTTTGTGGAAAGCTGATTGGAGACAAATCCACGTTATAAACATCACACACATACACACACACGCACAGAGAAAGACCTACTGTATTGTGGTATTTCTCTTTTAGCAATAATACTGAGTTCAAGCACTTCACGTGGAAAACAAAATGCTTTTGCACTACATTTCAACCGGTTAGTGTGTACGGTATTCACCTCATTAACACGGAGTAGGACTCTCAGCGTTCATAGACACATTTGTGAGTGACTCTTCATCTGATGATGGGTTCGCAGGAAAAGGCTGCCTCCTGCTCCTGCTCCTATTTTTTATTTTTTTTGTGTGTGTAAGATATTCACTCGTTCTTTTCAATCCCCAATTCTTTAAGTCTTTCCTCTTTCTCTCTCGTGTCCTACTTTTCCACGGGCAAAAGTTGATATTATGCAAATGCACACTAATGCTAATGTTTGAAGGCTGGCGCGGGCCTTATTTGCATATGGAGACACACTCAGCCAGTGAAACAGCATGACATGCTGACCCTGGTCAGGTTGCTAGGGGAACAACCCCCCCAACCCACACACAGACACACACACACACACACCCCCTTCTCCCACATACAAAGAAGTAAAAAAATAAAGAGGACTGCACTCACTTAACTCTGACTACACCGGTCAGTTCGGATGTGCTGCACTAATTCTCAATTAAAGGCTCGCCACTTTATCTAGAGCGAAGTTTCACCCACTGGACATCCCATGGCGAACGCGGTCCCGTGATCCTAGAGGTGCAAAATGACGGTGGTAATGGGCTGCTTTTGTGTCCATCACAGCCACTTTGCTCTGCTTTTCAAATGGAAATAGTTGGATTACTGACAACAATGGGCTCGGTCCCCTTTTGGTTAATTTTACAATAGAATGACGAAGGATGTTAAGCTCCTCTTCCTCTTGCCACCATCTAAATAAAGACACATTTCCGTGCTTCAAAGCGCTATTATTCTTTTCCAAGTGACGTGCAGACAGACACAGTCAGATAGAGGAGCATGCAACAAACAATGATACATGAAAGCACTGACGGGTATATGTTTGTGCCATGTTTTCAGGAAAACACACACGCTATCTGTTTTCTTGAATGGAACAATGGCTGACAAGGATGGATGTTCTGGATTCTGGCTGCTTAAGGATTATGTGAACGGGTCTCCTCAGCACACGATAAGCCAATAAGACCTTTTCTTGGACAGCAAATTTGGGCTGCCGGGGATGCGACTTTCAGGAATCCTCTTTCACTCAGAGCATCTGTGCATTTATCAAAACTGACACTTGCACATATTTGCCGAGAAAAAGAAACAACAAGGAAACAAAACAAAGTGAAGGAGCGGTGCAGGAGACAAAACAAAAGAAAGAGAGAGAGAGTCCATAGTGTGGATGTGATGTACAGTCAGGCTGGCTGCACACATGTAACCGCTCAGATACAAAAGCCACAACAGCCGTCACTGCCACTTCTATCTGCTTTATCGGTTTACGTAAGCCAACATAGAATGAGGCAATTTTATTTTATTTTTTTAATTATTTTTATTTTTTAACAGTCTGACAGACGTCTATGGTATTTTAATCTGAACCCATGTCAGCCATTCAGGCAATCTTTCTTTATATTTTCTCTGTCTGACCTTACTCGACTGGAGCAGCTATGTGTGGATTGATTTATTTTTATTTTTTTCCGGTCAGGGTTCTTTTATAAAAGACTTATTTTATAATTGTGAGAATATAAAAAAAAATCATGAAGGTTTTAAAACATCTTCATATAACTCCTGTGTGGTAAGTCTAACAATTGGCAGTTTATCCACTTCCATAAAGCAAAGAGTCAGAAAACATTCCCTGGTCAGTGTTTCCCTCAAAATTTCTACTGTCTTAATAAAAGTGCCTAATTATGATGCTATCCCAACTATTAAAAACATAGAATAAGATCCCCCGTTTTGAATCAGTCGTCTTTAAATTACCGTAATAACGCGGATATTGCATTTAGTGACAAATAGCGGCAGCCTGTGCAGTTTATATACATGAATACTAAACATAATGCTGTTGAGACGTGGTATTCTATGTGCAAATGTATGGAACATTAAATAAAGTAGCAGCAAATTAACCTAATCTATAATAAACGGTTGACTTTCAATCTAGCTTTGCTAGCTAGCACTTATAAAGGTAAGCTAGTTAACGTTGCATCTTGAGTTATGAGACCATGGCGGTGTAAATTAGACCCTATATAGACCCTAATAGCTGCATAATGCTGAAGAGAATTGTTACAACGGTGCAATAATAAAATGAAAGCAATATAATGCAGTGCAAATAAGCTTGTTTAATAAATATATGCTCCTGGGATAACAGATTAGCCTTTCAGATTAGACACGAGACACACATTTAACGATATAAAATAATTTGGTTAATTGAAAATAACGTAAGTAATCTCCGTTATGTTGAAAATGGCTTGATCAGCTAATGTTTTGGCCGTTAGATCAATAAATCATCAAAGCCTGATCGGAGCACACGTCCTCTAGAGCAAGAGTTGAAAACAGCAGCAGTGTAAGATTTAATTCCTGCATCACTACAAAACAAAAAGTAATAAAAAAAAAAAAAAAAAGGACCTGTGCTAAGAGACATGATGACACAATGTTCCTGTGAGAGAAGTGAAGATAAGAAAGTGCCACAATAAGAACTAATGAGAAATACAGGAGGAACAAATTAAACAAAGCCCGACACATTTGCAAATTGTGGAGAAAAGACAGTGGAGCATCACAAACACATTACTGGATTTGCATTAGTGCTGCGTATGCTGCGGTGTGATACTGTAGTGTTGGCTGCAGATGAATATTCCACCTCTAAGAAGTCAAAGAAGGCATAGGCACGTCTGATAGTGCTGAGGAGCAAAATATGGGATGTTTGTGAATGAAATCATGAGTACAGGAGTATAATACCGTAAACACTCTTCTGTTTGTACAGTATATTTAACCACACTGTGTGTGACAGCAACTATTTTGATGTTCAGTCCCTCCAGTCTCCTTTTAAGCATTGTAGCCAAGCTGTGGAAGGTTAAACTTGATATGTTCTTTTGTTTTTCAAAGCCCAAATCATGCTTACAATTGGGTAATAAAATACTTGAAATGGTTGCATCTCCCTTAAGCTGTGTGTCACAAGAAGGGGAAATATTCATTGTAGTCTGCGCAGACACCATCTGTTTGAGAGTGGCCGACTTGCATTTACTCCTCACCAGTCCTTTGTAAGACCTGTTCGCTCTTGTCCTCCGCGGTTAGCTAGACTAAAAACCTGCGGTCAAATATACATAAACACCGATCAGGAGTAACATTATGACCGCCTTCCTAATATTGTGTAGGTCTCCCTTGTGCCTCCAAAACAGTTGTGACTCATCAGAGAATGGACATGGGACTTCTGAGGGTGTCCTGTGGTGTCTGGCAACAGAATGATGTTAGTGGGTTGAGGGGAGGGGCATCTGTGGATCATCCCACAGATACTTGATCAGTTTGGGATCTAGTGAATTTTGAGACCAGGTCAACACCTTGTGCTGTTCTTTTTTTAGTTGTTCCTAAACCATTTTTGTGTGTGTGCCTGTGTCAGGCTGCTGCCATCAAGGAGTGTCATTGCTATGGGGTGGGGGTGCCTGGTCTGGTCTAGGTGGGTGCTACATGTCTAAGTAACATCCACACGAATGTCAGGTGCAAACGTTTCCCAGCAGAACACTGTATTGTCACAAAAGATTCAATGTGATTTAGTTCTCCTGTCAGTGGTCATACTGTTATGCCTGATCACTGTATAAAATTATATACATTGGGGTATGCATAAAAGATTCATGCATAATGATTGCTCTTTTAATTTTCTATGAGCAAAGAAAACCTAATATATGTTGAAAATTGAGGTGAAGGGCCCAAATGTAAGAGATACAGCAGCTAAGTGCAGCCCATGGGCCTTACTTGCCCTTCATCACTGTAGATGCCCGTAAGTCTTCCTCCGACACCCCATGCAAATGAATTTCACAGACTCATTAGACCTGCTGAACAAGGTTAATCAGCTCATCATTTGGTAAAGAAAAATCTTCCCGTTGCCCGTGATGGGATCTCATCCTCACTTCATGCTTAGATGCTTGAGAAAGCGCAGAATGCATGGCATGGTTTTAAACTTTCAAACAGACATTAAAAACCATTTGGAAACCACTTCCTAAGCTCCTAAATCTAGACTGCAAGATGTTGATGGCAGCTTTAATTTAGTTATCTGATTAGGCTCTGGGGAACGCACTAAGTTACAATTATAGTGGCTATGGCTGGAGGCATCAAGTTTGACTTTGTAATGCCACACACCCAGTGTTTCAGTGCTATAAAGCACATCCATTTATTTGTCGCTTGTCTAATTCAAGACTGCAGCATATGCACTTTTTCCATTCTTTTACTCCTATTTCTTGTTTACGAGTTTTCTTTCATTAGGGTGGCTTTTTAATTACTGTTCCCTTCTCTCTTTATGGTCTTGTTGTTTTCTCCGTCTCTCGCTCTCTCTCTTTTTTATCAAAGTACTTCTTTGATAGTTTTATAAGTTGCACCAGTGGCTGTGTGGTAAGCAGATTAATAGGACAGTAATGTCATTAAAATGGTAATGTGTAGACTTGGGCGAGATGCTGAAAACAATAATACTCCATTTGATTAATGACACTCTAAAGCATGAGAATGCACACTAAATGTGCACACACACAAACACGCCAAGTACTACAGTGATAAAAACAAGCTTTCTGCACACATTTTGTTTTGGTTAATGCACACAATACAATCTTCACCGGTGGGATATTTAACAGCTAGGGTTTACTCTCACTGTTTTTAGCACAATTAAGGGTATCAAGATTGTGTCTGTATAGCCCTTTTCTCCCGCTTCATTCGCGCACACTTCATCGATGGCTGTGTGTTACCACATATAGCGCTTCTCGATGTTAAATGTATTATTGAGAATACATAACGATCAAAAAGAGAGAAATAAAAACGTGCAAAAACACACAGACGACACAAACCGGCACAATGGGTTCGGAGGTAATATCAAGCAATGTCATTGTGGACGGTTTTCTAATGAAATCCCAAAACCTTCTGTCTGCCATATGCAACTCATTGTTTGCAGCCGCAATGATTCAGGGTGGGTGAAAACAAAACAAAGACGGAAAGAAGTTGCGGGGTAAAATCTTAGTTTAGCTTTAGCAAAATAAAAAGGCTGGGTGATGACTTGCATGTGTTGTTTGTAAAATCTCTCGCAGAGCTGCTACACCACCATGATGGCGTTCAGAGGTGTTTACAGATATGATGGTTCAGTGTCTCTTGGTGGTGCTGAGGAAGGACTGCTTTCAGAACAGTGCTGTGACCCGCGGAAACACCTTTAGAACTTTTGAACTCGGCACAGTGGGGCTTGTTGTGAAGTTGTGCTCCACACTGGTTGTAGAGAATTGCGATACAGGAGCTGGATGACTTAGTAGCTGAGTGGTTAGGGCACATTGCCCATTGTTAAGAAGTCCGTCCGAAGTGCATCTCTAGTTCAAGTCCCTTGTGGCTGATCTTTTCACTGCCTCACTCTCTACAAAAGTTTTCTGTCTCTATTGCAACTCAAATTTGATTTAAAAACTGCTTTATGCACACAACAGCTAATAAACTTGCCTCCTGTCACAAAGTGTAACCAGTAGCAGCAACTAAATATATGTGCATCTCATAAGCCATCGCAGTCGCTGACTGAAAACAACTGACAAATGATCAATCAATGACCAGCAGTAACAGATTAGCGTATGCTAGGGACTAAATCCATTGTTTTTCTCAGTCCCCCAGCATTGAAACAGTGTCACACAGTTACTGCTCGAAATGGCTCTGAAGAAATAAATGTAGTTACTGGGCTATCGCACTAGATACAGGACAACACCCTGTGGGCAAAGCCCACACACGCTCTGATGAGTCCGCTCTACCCGCTTCTTTCTAACACACATTTAGGAGGAGTATGGATGCATGATGGTGCCTTATATCATTTAATTTACCGGATTATTAGAATGCACACTGACGTTTATGTAATGCATTTTTTTGTGCATGCATGCACCCAAATGCACACCTCTGGGCCGGCCTCCAGGAGGGAGTTGAGGCCTCTCAGCCTGAGCGGCGTCGGGGGAAGGTAGTCTCTGATCATTTAATAGGCCTGGCCCCTGACAGACAGCGCTCGCTTCGTCAGCCTGTCAGGGGGCCAAAGCTGACCCTGCAGAGCCATTTTGGCTCTGGCTGGCTGCGTGCTGAGAGGCTGAGAAAAACAGCAAACCTCGAGCCTCAAAGATTCTGTCTCTGTCACTACCGCTCATCGTCCAACCATTCACTTGCAAATTCCCCAACATCATAACATATAGCATAAATTTCACATAGGCAAGCACTCATGCGCACACAAACGCACAAGGCAGTCAGAGAGAGGAACAAAGGTCCATCAAATTCATTAGATTTCTGCTGGCAGTGAATCATTTATTCATACATCTTGTGCGACAGTGGGTTTGCATTGATTGGAGACACAGACACATAAACAAACATCAACAAAGACATAACACAAATCCAGTGCGCTGGCATTCTGTTACTTTGCACTATGCCGTGCCGTAGGCTAAAAGTCATGCTGCATTTGAGGCACAACAAAAATAGAATGCGACTAAAAGAAAGCCAAACAATATCAGCCTCCAAACCACAACTGTGCCTGTAGCACAGTTGACATGCCTGAGCACACAAACACGCACACACACACAATATATGTGCACGTAATGCCCCCACACACAAAACTAAGAGAACATGGAGACGGGGGCAGAATGAGTGCAATGCAACATCAGCAAATACACCTCAGCATGCCAAACGAGTAACGCATGACCTTGCTTAAAGGTGTGCACCACATTGATTACATCTGACCTGCATGTGACTGAGACACTGATGTGTGCCGAGATCAGAAAGACCGCATTAGAGAGTCCATGTGGAATTGCGTGTTTGTGTGTGCGTTTAGCGTGTAAGTGATCACTCACCAAAGGCAGGCTGCTTGTTTACTTTGTAGTAATCTATATCATTTGGGGAAGATAATATCCACTCTTCAGATTCAACTGATTCTAAATCATGTTGGATCAACCGCCACGAAAGCAACTATTATGTGTCAGGCTCCTGTCAGCGTCGGTAAGCAACAACACGAGACCAAACCAATCAGAGTCACATCTAACATGCGTCCCTTTGTTGTACGGGCTCAAGTTCTGCCGAAGTAATTGCTGGTGGCGTTAACGCACGTCTTCACCGGGTCACTGCTGGTTAGGAGAAGGGGGAAAGTATGAGGACGTAGGTTTAGATAGAATAACATAAGATTATGGTTGACAAGAACATAATAGAACAAAAGGCTGAGAGGGGTTGGAGGAATTATTCCTCATCAAGTATGAAGTTTGTAAGTAAAGACTACGTCTGTTAACGCAAACCCCTCAAATGCTCGTCCTGCAGCTATGAACTGACACACTTCTGTAAACCAATGATTGGATATTTAGGGCTGAAGACAAATATATTTTTCCTTCTATAGTGTACAACGCCTCAGAAATGTATTTCTTCCATCTGCATAAGGCATATGGTGACATCATTACATACAGTATATAAATGGAGAGTTGTAAAATATACATACGTGGCTGAATCATGTATTGGCAGTGCATGCTTCTGCTGATGACAGCTGCCGCCGCTGGCACCGGCGACGCATTGAAAACCAAAACCGGTAAAGCCTTCATTCGCCAAGACACACTGGACTACAGCAGGCGTGACAAAAAAACCCCAAACCAATCCAAACGCCAATCTGACATATGGGCCGCTCGTCTCCTGCTTCGCTAGATCAACACAGATTGGACTAATGTGCCACCATAATCCTCACAACACTGCATTCGAGCTGCAGCGAACTGATCCCTTGCTGGTGCGCGGTAAGTTGTCACACTTTGATTTCCACCAGGTTTGTCTTGGCTTGATTTGACCACGGCGAAAGAAGCTCACGGCAACCTGCTACAGATGGATTATGTGTGGAAATACGGCGTGTGGTGGGGAGGAGGGTGGTAGTGAGCAAAGGGATGAGGGGCAAGGTGCTGCAAGAATGGCGTGGGTGGATTCATTACAGTGAACTGCCAAAGCAAGTTTCTAATCAATGCTGAGGGTGTTTTTTTTCCTGTGTGTGCACGTATGCCGAGTAGGTGTTAGTGTGCATGTGTAATAATTCGAGGGCCACTTAGGGCCACTGCATAAAAACTAGGTTTCTGTGGGGGAGAAAAATTGTTAAAACCCAACACACACACACAGGGATTCAGAGGGGCCCCTCGTTACTCATGCATGACCAGTCCATAATGCACTTCTGTGCTTTCACTCACCGTTGGCAGGACAACAGAATTACTGAGAAAAGGATTTGGGAAGGCAGAATTTGCCAAGACTGTGGGAACAGCCAGATTCCTTCTTGTGCCACAAAAGATGGAGGAAGAGCAGCTCAACTCCCCCATTCTCTAATACAAGCACTCAGGCCGGTGAAAGTATTATCCGTGATCCTATCACCTTCTATTTCTGATCCTGATGCAGTAGTGAAAGCACTTTTCCTTTCGGTGTCCATGCAAAACATTTGTACATGTAAAAGGTCGGTTCAAATGAAAGCGCAGGGGTAAGGTAAGACTGCATATATGGTAGAAAGAAAAAATGATTGCACCTGCAAGTCATACTTTGAGCTGTGTATAAATGTGTGCGTGTGTAAGGCTGTGCATGTGTACGCACCCAAGTATCCAGCTCTGGCTGAGCATTGATCGGTCTGTCTCCCTACAAAGCAGATGTGAGCAGACAACTAATGGAAGAGCTAGCCTCAATTAGCCCACTGACTGATGGGAAATGTGATTTCATTTAGTTGTCACTACAGAGACTGTAAACAAGTCATGTTTTCCCTCCAGGAGACACGGGAAAGGGAAACAGACACACACAGTGAGAGACAAGAGGTGAGGGAGAGAGAGGGAGAGAGAGAGAGAGAGAGTTGCTCAGTGGCTTCCAAAAATGTACAGTAGATCAATGTATGTAGTGAAAATTGTATACACTCTCATTACATTGAATGTGTCTTTGTCATGCTTTGGCATTAACAATAGTGCTGCATAAATTCAATGGCACATGGTTAGAGACATTCAAAACTTTTGTTAAATAATCAACCTTAATTTTTAATATTTATTGTGAAAATATAAGTGGGTTGCTAAAAAAAATAATAAGTTTGAAAAGAGACTCATTTATTCACAAATAAATATGATTCTTGATGGAAAATGGTAAATAATTAGATATACTAATCAAATTAAACTTACAATGATACTAAATGGCACAGACCACAGACTGTATATAGTTATGGACAACGTCTCACCACTTCCTTGCATTGACCAAGCCTTCTTCTTTAGCGTCAAATAACTAACTAAAACGAAACTTCTCCGAAAAATGGACACTTGAACATGCATCAGCATTATATTAACTACCTAAAATGACAGAAACCATCTTTGAAAAAAAATGATTTGACGTGCATTTTAGTGTTTTAGTTTGGCGCAAGTCCCATCCATTAACATGGAGGAGGCGGAGCTTATGACCTACACTGCAGCCAGCCACCAGGGGGAGCTCTACTTGCTTTGGCTTCACTTTTAAGGAGCAGTTCTGTCTTTATACAGTCTATGGTACAAACACATTTTAAACTTTAGCCTTATTATGCTGTATTTTTTTGTTTCTCTACATTTAGCAGCATTCAATCAAAATTGGCACTATATCACAACAAGCAAGCATGTCCCCGTCTTTTTCTATACGGGCTAATCAAGTTCGACTGCTACTGATGCGACATTTTTCCCTTAATTTGATCAGTTTAAGTGATGATCTGAACTGTATTCAAGGATTTTCCAGACCGTTGGTCACGCCGACTATTTATTATTAGCCAATTACATTTCTCCACACCTGCTCTGAAACAATCATATCCCAAGTCAAATCCATTAACCCTTCAAATGAAGATCAGCCCCAGGAATCTAAAAGTCACGTCCACATCGCTTTCACGACCATTAGCATTTGACTGCATGAGGGGAATATATGTGATATATGCATATTAAGCAGGACAAGACACAGAAATGCTTAGGTCAGAAATTATTGAAGCCCTCTGCCAGATGCTGCATATTAACTGTCATTTAGATGCACATAACCTTTATGCAGCTCTGGCAGTGACATAAAACTGAAGTCTCACTTCATCCAGAGACAGAGAGCATAAAGGACAAGCAGAATGAAACAAAAAGAACGCGGCTTGCTAGTCTTAAGAGTTTCATCAGTACCGATCGGGTGCATTCTGATGGAAAAGGACGACTGCGTGCATCGCTCTGAAGAAAGGAAATTATATGTCATGGTCTATAAAGCAAGCCCTTCATATATTTTCCAAGACGGCATCCGTGTGGCTTAGATCATTGTACGCTGGCTGTAAAACACTCAGTTATGATGACATCACCTCCTGTTAAGCCATCTAGTTTCTCTGCAGTAGCTGACAGTAGAAGATCAGGCTACTTTAAGGATAGGGTGTCCCAAATTCCACACACGTATTTTGACCAGGACAGGGATCCAAAATAGATGTGGAGTAACACAGTGACATAGCAGACCTTTAGACCTGCCAAGACTAATTTTGTCTCACTCATGGTGATCTGATAGTTTGAAGACTTGCTGTGAACATGAACGTGAATGGTGGCAGCAACACTACTGATCCAGTTCATGTTGGATACCTCATGAAGCTGGGTAAGACACTGGGTTGTTAAAATGAAGGCAACGGAACTTGAGTGTCTCCTTCGTTCTAAAGGACTGGTGGAAAGTTTAGGGTTTTGTTAGGAACATCTGGGGTTATGCACACTTGAAACTCACAACTAGGGCGTCGGGCAGCACAGTGTTGTGGTTAGCACTGATGCCTCATAGCAAGAAGGTTCTGGGTTTCAAAAGTGTGGAGTTTGCATGTTCTCCCTGTGTCTGCTTGGGTTATCTCCGGGTACTCAAAGACATGCTCATTAGGTTCACTGGTGATTCAAAATTGGCCATAGGTGCGGATGTGAGTGTGAATGGTTGTCTGTCTCTTTGTGTTAGCCTGTCCAGGGTGTACCTCGCCTCTCAGCCAATGGCAGCTGGGATAGGCTCCACCACCCCCCGTGACCCTTCACAGGACAAGCGGTTACAGAAGATGAATGAATGACTAGGGCATGTTAACAACCAGATACTCATTAATGACCAGAATCTCGAGACTCAGAGTGTTAACTGCTCCAGCCACCTGAGTAAGTAGCGAAACGTCTTTAAACACGTGGATGCTACATGTCTAAGTAACATCCACACAAATGCCAGGTCCAAAAGTTTCCCAGCAGAACATTGTCACAAGTCAGTGTTATTTAGTTCACCTGACATAATGTTAATCTGTGTGTATATTAGCTACATGGGTTGGTGTTACCCGCCTGGTTCAGGTCCACTCATGCTGTACCTCCTTGTACAGCTTTTAATTTGCCAGGAGTTAGGCGGAGTCGGGCACTGGCAAGAAGGCAGCAGCCAGAGCCACCAGACTGAACTTCAAAAACGTTCTTCAGATATACCAGGGGTGATGTCATGAAGGGTTTATCCATCCTATTAAAGACAGACAATGTCTTCACAAAAAAAAAGTATAAAAAGTAAAAGCAAAAGGACCTTGAGTGACAAAGTGTGCCGTTTTCTTCTTTTCTACCCCTTTATGTTGAATTCTAAGCCATTCAAGCAGCCATTTAAACCCTCCCGGCAGAATCACAGCTTACATGGGATAAATGGCTACTGTGCCTTGCTCTGTTGCTTTTGTCGACGTTTCCAAAACACAGTCAAAAGAGGGAGAGTCTGAACTTAAATTAGTTATAAAATAATCAATTATACAGTAAGTGCCTTTGTATCAGAACACCAAATGGAAGTTATTGTTGTGTCAGCCAAGATTCAGTTTGATGTATTTTACCAAATTAAAAGCAAGAAACTCAAATTCAAAAGAACATGACTCAGAATCTTGTTCAGTTAACTTCTCTGCTGCATTTCTAAGTCCAAATTCTCCACGGATATCTGGCACAGCAAAACAAACTTTACTTACTCACTACCTTGGGGCCGCGGCGGTGAAACTTTAATGTCTGACAAGGACATCAACATAACTGTCTGCAAACTTCACCGCTTCTTTAATTTGGTCACAGGATCTACATCGTCATTGGTATGCAGTTTCGGCTGCGGTGCAAAACTCAGTGGTGCTTGTTAAAACACTTTTCATATCTATGCAAGTGCAATGAATGGTGTCTGACAAGGGCGCTTGTCTGCCAATTGGAGTATTCTTATAAAGGAAGCACCCAGGCAAGATGAAAGCCCTGGGTGACACTGGAGAGTGAGGTGTTGGGGTTAGAGAGAAATGAACCATTAAGACGAGAAGATGGGAGAGCAGAGAAATGGAAGGAGAGCCAAAAAGAGAGAGATAGACCATTGCACTGGCCAAGTAAGAGTAGGTGGGAATAAATATCCAGCAGTTTTTTCAGACTCAAGAAATGCAGATAAAGACAGTACTTTAGTCGGAGCCATTTGCATTTCTATCGGAAGGCCAACCCAATAACCTCCACGTTTGCACTTTCCTTCCAAAAGAAATGAAAAGCAAAGTTGGCATTAAGACCGAGATTAAGATTTGTATGCTATACGTTTGCTGTTATGCACCATCCGTAATCAGCAGGAATGTTCAGAGGAAAGGACGAATCATGTGAATCTACAATTTTTTATTGCATTCATGGTTTTCACAGAGCAAAAGGAAATAGACCTTAAAAAAAACATCACCTCTTTATTGTTACCGTTTATCTCTGTGATTTTATCTGCATACATAATGCACGGCTCACACTCCTGCTTGCGTATATGTCTCGCATTTGTGAGACGGGGTGCGCCAGTTTGTGTGTTTGAGAACGGGACCGAAAGCTGTGTCAAGGCTCATTTCCTGAATATCTCATGCATGGCTGCTTTTCTGTTTTTTAGCTCTTTTATTATTTTTTTTTCACCCCACTTCGCCAGGGTGTTCTGCCTACCCTCCCCCAACCCCTCTGTCTCCCCCACATCCATCTAATTCGCTCATCCCTTCACCTTTAACCCATTTATGACACACGCACTCCCAGCGTTTAACCGAAACCCTCGTCCCTGTCTCATTTCATCTTATCACAGTGAGGCTTTAAGAGGGCGCTGACACGGCAGTGGCCAGTACCACGTCATTCAGAATACCAGCCAAGCCACAGGCACAACATATACACTCACGTAGCATCTCAGAACAACCCATCACCTCCTCCCGGCGCATCTTCTGCCGCCTTTGTGTGCTTGTGCTTTCCGCCTACCTTTTGCTTTCCTGTTATCTCTTCTATCAAGGTGGTCTCCTTTGAATGACAAGTACCCACAGGAGAACTGCTACTTCAGGGGATTATGCTACTAATTTTGCTAATCAAGCTGGAAGGGGATGAAAGCCCTGCAAGCAGCCCAGGCAATAATTCTGTTTGGTATCGTGTCATACTTTAAAAGGCCCAATTTGATACAAATTAGCGAGTAAATGTCTACTTGCTTCAAGTTCATTCAGCGCTAGTCTCTGATATTTCTGGCTTTAGGATGATAGAGTGATGTTTCCGTTTCAAACAGCGCCTCGCTGCGCGTCGCCATGCACACACATAATGCACCGTAATATCTGTGATTTAAGCATTACGCCTAATTTAAACAGGAAAAGTGTCATCCATTTAAATGTCATAGTCTGTATCCGTGGGAGGGGCAGACCTATTTACTGCAGCAATATCTCTTTGTAGGCAAAGGGAATCCAAAAGTGCTTCCACTAACACACCATGACTGAACTATGTGTTGAGAGAACAAAGTGAGACTCTGATTAATCCATTTCGTGACAAGATCGTCTGAATTTTTAGGAGGGCTGCATGTGGGGGTGTAGGGCCTAGGCCCCATTGTTGGGAAAATATATCAAAAGCGTTTCATAATAGAGGAAAATAAATCATTTTCATTACTATATATTTACCATGTGGGCACGAGCATTAAGTCTAAATGATATCTGTCTAGTATTGAAAGAACATTTCATATTATATCCCGATTTGGTCAAATTAGTTTTTGCTGCAGAACAATATTTCTGCATTGAAGGGTATCACATTGCATTGCAATAGTCTGTGACTAAGGAAACTGAAAGACTCAGATATAGCCAAACATTTCTTTTCTGGGTGTCTCCCTATTCATTCACTGTAGTTTCCTAACTAACTACTCTGAACTGAACCCAGCTCTGCAACCATAATTCCTATGGGTTTAAGATGGCTCCACGATTACACAGTGTGAAGGTCGCTTCCTCTCACACTGGCTCAACTATGATCAGCTGAATTGAGGAAATACTATAGTCTAAAGATACAGCTCTTTTTATATTTTTTTTGTTAGAGGCTCACTTTTTAATAAGGTCAGGATTAGGGTGACCAGTGCATTAAAGCAAGGGCTTAGGATCAGCGCTTAGTCCAGGACAGTGGGCTACCATTTACCACCTCAGTGCAACTGTGGTTAACACTGTCTCATTATTACTGCGGTGCCCAGAGATGTTTGGCCTATCTCTTGAGTAATGGCTCATGTCCGCGGCTCCGTGTGTGCACTCCGTGTGTGCAGCGGGTATCGGAAGGTGACCACTGGCGTGAGGCTTTTGCATGTGTCATTTCTTATGATTTAATATTTGCTTGACTTATATCTCGATTCACCGTTCGTCCCCCTCTCCTCCACTATCCATGACAGCTACAGAGTAGTAATATAATGTTGCTCTGAGGGTGCTTCTGGGAGGATTAGCAGAGATTAGCATTAGCTGGTCCATTTGAACTGGATACACATAGAGCAGCATTTGCATGTTGGCAAACCAGTCTGGGATAGTAGCCATAGTATGAATTTACAAAAGGCAAGGAAGAAACGAGAAAAGGGGAATATGTAGATGCAGAGTTTCAAAAGGAGGAGGTCACAGAACACCGTCAGGGTTTTCTAAATCAAGGCCAACAATGTGAAATGGACCAATGATGTGGTCTTTTACAAGAACACTACCGGCAATAATAAGATAAGATTTCTGAAACCATTAGATTTTTTGCAGTCATCACTGAAATGCCATAAACTCTAAAAACAAACGACTGTCGCTAAAAGCTGGGGCACACGGCCAAGGTTCCAACGCAAATCCTATCCATCAGAATTAATCCACCTAGATTCACTTCCCAGGTGGGCCACAGATTATGAATTAGAACTATAAAATGCCCTGAAAACAAGCCTCTGACAAGCAATTACAAAAGCTGTGTGAGCTTATAAAAAAAATGTTGCGTCAGGCTGCTAACTGAGTAGTGCACTAAAGACAGATTGACAATGTTTATGTTAAACAACGGCGCACATTTTAGGCATCGCTCGCAATCAGGCCTTACTGGATTTTAACACCGTGAGAGTCTTTACTCACTTCAGCCAAAGGAAGATTTTGACTGTATATGAGATTGTTAGACGGGATAATTGATAGCACTGTGACACAAACACTAATGAGGAAGATAAAGAAGGAATTGGGTTAACCGTGTTTGCCATTTCAAACGATAAGAGACGAGGAGAGGCAGTGCAAAGAAAGGGAGAGCATTCTGCTTCCAAAAGAATGCTTCTGCTGTATGTCTAACTTGTCTGCTCGTTGTTTTCGCAAAGCACAATGCTTGCTCTACCCAACTGGAGCAAAGTGAGAGAAAAGCAAATAGCTTTAAGATAGGCAGTGAAATTACCCGTAATTGGAGACCATTTAAAAACATAATAACTTCTTTGTTTCCTCAGCAGGAGGTTCAGGGCTGGGGAAGCTTTTTGATTAGAACTGGAGATGAGTTCGCTATAAAACTACTGAGCCAGGCCTTAGCCAGCGCCATGCAGCGTGCGTGCGCTCGTGTCAGATCTCGCTGCCAAAATGCAAAAATTGATCATTCTGGATGAGGCGGGATTATCGGGGGTCCAGCGCCGGTTCAACGGGGACCAGTAGAAAATATCTTGTCACGCCAAGTTCCACACGAAGCATCAGGGACAAGCGATCAGGCTTGTAAAATCTGAAAGCATCGATGTTGAACGCCAATTTACAGAAAAAACAAAAAAAAAAAAAAAAAATGAAGCATGGAAATATGTATTAAAATCCAGCTGGAAACATGCCACCGCATTTTTTAACAAAGATGTGGAGGCAAATTGTCACCGTTCCACTGAGGAGGATGGTGGAAGAAAGCTTAGGGGTGTGTGCCACTTAGGACGAGGGGGAATAATGTTGTGTAGCATATAATGGATTTGCAATGTGGCAAACAGAGACAGATGGTGGAGGGGGCTGTGTGTTTCTATGTGTTCGCTAGCTTGGACACACGCACGCACGCATACACAAAGCACAGCACAATGTGTGTGCAGAAGAAATCCCTAAGGCGCATTATGTATGCTGCCGCTCGCTCACCCAAGCCAAGGGTCTCAGTTCATTTGGTTTTTAACTGTTATAAATTGTCTCACTTGACTCCATCTTCCCTCCCCTCTACAACAGGCCTGGAGCAATCTCTACACAGAAGAGGAGCCAGACTCCAAACTAAGAACCAATACAAGACTTTAAAATACTCGGAAACAGGATCCATGTTGGGATATAAGTATAGATTACACTGTGAATGGAGGACACCGAAGCTGGGAAAAGAGCATAGATACAGTAATACATTGTATTATTTCTTCTTGTGAAATATTATCAATACACTGGAGTGGTTACTACTTGACTGCTTGTAGTGGTGGTGCTTCAAATGGCATGCTAACTAGCAGTGAAGAAAAGTAAAGCTTGTTACATGCTCTGCAAGAAGCAAGAAATTAACACTATTTTGTTCTCACAGCCCTCGTTTGGGAGTCCTCACAGTTTGTTCTCGACATATCAACCGGTCGGAACCTTTTTCTGTCCAGCAGTTATTCTGTAATCGGCCAGAAATTGGAAGTGGGCGTGGTTAATGCGGGAAAGTGGAAATGCTAGCGGCCACTCTGTGAGCTCCCAGGTGCTAATATCAGCAGTCTACCTCTCCTGGGTAGAGATTGGCATACTGTGTGTGGGGCATTCTGAATGAACGGGGCGATCCAACGGACACGGTCGTCAAAACGACTGGCCGACATCCGAAAATAAGAAAAGTGCCTCTCGTCGTCCACCTCCCACGTCTCCTGCTTACGATGCTTACGTATGCGGCAGTGGGCAGGGTCCTTGCCCGTAGTTCTGCACTTGAGTTTCTCGCGAAGTATAAATGACCTGGCCAGAACTAACTTTGCTGTTGTTCTTGCTCAAGAACAAAACAAGAACAAATTTCTCGCTTCTTGCGGAGTATGTGCCAAGCTTAACTCACAGCGGGAAAAAATGGCGGATGACGAGGAAACGCAAATCAAAGATCATCATCTTTCATATCAAAAGTCTGGACCCACTTCGGCTTTTTAACACCCACGTGAGAAAAAAAAAAATTCTGTAAGGACTGCACGATCTTGTGAAACTGCACAACCAACACAAAGAAAAAACGCACAGCTACCTCATCATCACCCCGGTCTTGTCATCGGCTTGGAATCAATACAGTGTTTCAAGGTACGCTTCCTTATTTCATTCCCAAGGGATCCCACAGAGATAAATGTGTATTTTGTGTTAATGTTTAAGGCTCATCCGTATCCTGGACCTCCAGAACATGTGGACATGGACACATTTCCGTCGATGTGTATGTGTTTTAAAGCGGTGCTAAGCTAAGAAACACCTTCGTGTGCACTGTTTTATCTAAGCTGTCAAATTTATTGACACTGACACCACAACATAATGCAGTGAATAAATGGATAATTCCTGCTTTATTTTTTTTTATCGTAAATTACTCTTTGATTCCAGTCTCTACAGGTGTATAGAGAAACGGCAGCCTACCTGAAGGACTGACATGGTTAGGCCAATATCAAATATACATGTAAGACAATATATATTAAAAGCACGCGAACACAGTATTCACACAGAACAACCAGGAAGTACTCCCAGTGCAACACAGAAGCCTTGTTCTCACTCTTAACCTTAAGTTTCACTGTTGATTGTTATACCGTGTGTACATGTGTGTGTATAATAAATAGTGTGTCTGCTAACAGGTGTGTGGGCTTACGGTGTAAAATCTTTTCAATTGGATGAAATTTCACACTTGTGGCTCTCAAAAGTAATCACTGAATTGCAGCCTTTAAATATAATGCATGGTCTCCCTAGTTTCACACGCAGACAGAAACCCACATGCAGACACACGAACACAAACAAGCGAACACGCACACACTCCCCAACCCATCGCGCAACCCTCCATTCGCTGCCACCTAAAGCCCTGAAACAACGCAACGGCAAAAGGCGTTTGATTTACGACGCGCGGCAGCCACCGTGAAAGGACCGATTCTGTTCGAGTCCGAGACAAACATCAGTAGATTCTCCCGCGTTAGCCGCGTTTAGAAACGGTGCTCGTGCAAAACAGAGTCTAATAGCTTTCAAAGACCAAATTAAGATGTGGGGGGACCCTCCAGCTGATGATTAGACATGGGACTAGAAAGTGACTTCTGGCGATAATATGAATTCGAAAACATGCACACATACACACTCGAGAGCACGCACACGCATAAATAACCGGCGCACACAGAGTCAATTAACATGAACATGTGTCTTTGGGGAATTATATTTCAATTAGCTTCAGCTTTCCTTTGAGACCATAACACTAAAACAAGTGCATAGCTGTGTATTTGTGGGTGCTGTAAATCCTGCTATTCAATTAGTATCATGCCGTAACTCCATATTGTTACTGTATACAGTACAAGCTACGCAGTTATGCACTAAATCAGTGTTTTGCACTAAATAAAAGAAGAAAACAATTTAAATGGAGCATATATACAGCTCTGGAAAAAAATAAGAGACCACTGCAAAATGATCAGTTTTGCTGGTTTTGCTATGTATTTATTAAAATGAACATTTTTGTTTCATTCTATAAAGTGCTGACAACATTTGTCTCAGTAAGTAGAATGAGGAGGCTTGTGTTGGAATCGAACAAACACTGGATTGGACTGGCTGCCATAGATGTAGAGATGCTGATTTAAGAAACATTTGTGGGAGTGGTCTCTTAATTTTTTCCACAGCTATATATATATATATATATATATATATATATATATATATATATGCAGTGCAGCTGCATTTGAAGCCGATCCATTAGGACTGTGTAAAAAAACTCAAAGAGCAGCAGTGATATACGCGGGTATGGGTTTGTTTCTTTGGCAACCCCAAATTTTAGGGCCTGCCATTGGATCTTTCTCTTCATTCGCTATTGCTTTTTGCTCTACGTCCAAAATCCTTCATCATATTCTCTGCAAGTTCTTCCCATCAACCCCGGTTCGACTGAAACATATGCGTGTACGCGGTCAAATCTGGGACACCAACACAGATGCAAAACAGTAAAACAAATCCGTTACTTTTAAAGCTTCATCCCCTCGTCATCATCGGAGCCAATGTAGACCTCGAAAAACAAACAAATGTCAGCTGTTTCTTCTCACTGTCTTTACCCTGCCGGGCCTTCGCGCACGCATATTTGCCACCGGTGCACACGTACAATATGGCTCAGTGAGCAAGAAATATTTCTGTACACAATATGGGACAAATTTGCTTCGGCTGAATTAATTTCTGTCAAGATCAGACGCAGAGTCCCTGAACAATAACAGGGTCGGGGCTCGAGAGGAGAGTAGGCAGAGTCACTGCTGTCCATATCTTTATCTCTCTTGAAGAAAATGATTACTGTAACATGTACTACCGAGACTCCAGACTGTGGCCCTCGGGGAGATGTATGAAAAGAAGCTGTCAGATGAAAGAGCACATAGTATATAAAAAAAAAAAAAAAGAAAAAAGAACTTTATCTAGGCTAGGAGTTGTTAAGCGAGAGGACCATATGAGAACCTGCGGCGCACATAAGGTTAAACCACGTGCACATCAAATCAAGCCACTTCATTTGTTTGCTGCTTTGCATGTACGCATATGTGTGTTAGTTTTCTTAAACTTCTCCTTCAGTTCGATTTTTTTTTTCCGTCTTTCTAAAAGCAAAAGATTAGAATGCGCTCTATATGAAGAGTTTTAATCCAAAAGGTGATTGTGTTTGTGTCTCTTTCTTCCAGAGTGTTTGAGATTAGTGACACATGGCTTGTCAAAGACTGGAGCTCCAGATTAGCCCCTCTCTAATCCTTTTGAATTCTGCGCTAATACAGCCATCACATATGCATGCGCGCGTACACGCAGACAGAAGCGCTCGCGGCCAACAACACAGCCGACGTCATCCCCCGATGTCTGCGCCCATATTTAATTGGGAGGGGAGTAGATGATATCTGCTCGCTGAGGTTCGACTCAAACAAAAACAAAGACGCTCGCTTGTCAGTCAACACGCGGCAAAACGAACTGGCCAAAAGTGGGAATCCTACGAGGCCTGAAGTTTCTTTATGTGAATGATGCAAACAAATTGAATCAGCGGAATAGTCGGAGCAAGCTCATAAACATCTCACAGCAATAAACACGCCAGTTTGAATTCTAACTCGCACGCACACACAGCTACGTGTTCACTTTGAAGAAAAGCCCCATCAGCTGATATGTTAGCTGAGCCTGCACGCTACTTTCACCAACTGGGAGGTCTATTTGGGGGTGCGAACTTGCTGTCTGCTGACGCCTCGGCTGCAGCCGTATCCACCTGTGGGCTTGTTTTTCTCCACGGGAGGCTGCATTTGATCTCTCGTATCTTTGGGCTGGCTCTAAATTACGCTTTCACCCGAGAGATACGCGACGCAGCCTTGACGCCAAAACAAAAATCTACACGGATTCTCTACAAAAATGTTCATCTGTGCATTAGAAACCTTGCACAAACCTCAAGAGCACACGAACATTTGATTCCATTACATGATGCCCATCATTCAGATTAATACATACATTTTTTAGAATTAACGCGCGGCTCATACCATTTATACGGAAAATATGAAGTGTTCTTGAATTTACACTTGGCAGCATAATTGCGGATCTCTCTTTTTTTTTTAATTGCTTGAAACGTGCAATGGTTGAATGGATAGAGAGTGAGCCTATTTCATAGGTTACTTGCTCGATCACTAAAGCCCTGTACAGCAGAATTTAATAAACTGAATGAGTGCTTTAAAACGTAAGGTGATGTGTATGTGAACCCACACAATGAGACAAGCTGGAAACCTTGAAGATGTATATAAAACTTCAGCAGCATGTATAGGACATTCACGGCGTGTAGAATGAATCTTACCTCTTTTTAAATGCGTAGGTATTTACAATTCAAATATCAGGTCTGCAGTATTACTTCACTGGTACTCACCAACCTATACGGTACATTAGTGGCACCGTAAAGTAAAACGATGACGTGGCTGGCCTCGCTGTCATTCTGGGGCATCGTTTGGTGTGGGCTCATCCTATTTTGCAGGCTCATAGATGCATAGGGGATTTCCACAGACTGGTTTGGGAACTGAGAAATCAGCTGGTGCTCTGCATACTGGAGAATATTTGCATAAAACATTTTATCTCCTCCATGGTTTTAAGGTAACAATGCCGCCTGTCTCTTCTTTCCTCGCTTCAACTGTATGTCTGAGCACACCGCGAGATTGTCTGCGTTTAGCTCGCCACAGACGTACATTCTCAAGAAGAAAAGAAAATTGCCCAAACACGAAAGTTTAAGGATAAGGGAAACAACTGGAACAGGTGGCGGGATCACTGTAATTGTTTCTGGAGCAGTTCTGGAGAGGTACATCGCCGCTCTGCCATGAAGCGCTTGTAAGCTCTGAATCTTACCACGTTCCCCTCCAGCCTCCTCCTCCTGTCTGTTTTAACTTTTTTAACACCTGGACTAACAAAAGACTGGCTTTGATCATAGGAAATCCCTTGGCAGAGCAGCAATGAATCCGCAGTGGGGCTCGATGTGTGTGTGTGTGTGTGTGTGTACGTGTGTTTGAGCGTCTGTGTGATGCACATCGAGCCAGTGCCTCTCTGCTGAGGATACTCGGCATTGAAGTCTCATGGCGTGGTTGTAAGGTACGGCGCACCTTACATGTGCCGTGTGTCAAAGCGCAGCCATGAAAATGAACACACAGTCGCAGACACACAGAAGTGGAAGGGAGAGTGAAAGTGAGCAAAAAAAAAAAAAGAGAGAGAGAGAGAACATCTTGTTTCTCCCGTGTAATCAGTGGCTCTGCAAACACACACACAAGGCCGCTTGTTATCAGAAGCTTTCCCACGCTGCCGTGGTACAAAGCTCCACACCAGGATGGGAGGATGAAGCGAGGGAGGAATGGACGGAAGTACAGAGGGATGGAGGGTCAGCCTTCAGCAGCTTAGACTCACTGCGGGGATAAACACATCCCTCAGCAGGGGTTCGTATTTAGGCTAGCAAGATCAGAGTTCAAAACAGACAGACTGCAAGGCAGGCAGAGCGACAGGAAACAGACCGAGCAGCGGAGATAAACAAGCATCCAAACAGCAAACAACAACCAGTGCACAAATCACACACACGTACACTTAGGTGGAGGCGCTTCCACATTCCTCCTCCTCCTCCTCCACACCCCTGCTCCCACATTACTCTTACACATCAACTCCTCTATTCTAGAACATCTCCCTCTTCCTCTGTCGCTCTCCGCCTCTATCTCCCCTCGCCTGCTGCTCAGCCCCGAGCTCTTACGTAAGAGGCCCATTTGCATAACAGGCTGTTTTCTCTGGCTACGGCACGGGCACACGAGACACTCTGGATAATATGTTAACAACTCGGGCTGTTGATAAACAACGACCTCCATCACAACACTTCACGTTCACACTATGTATGGCGCAGGTCTTGCCGCTGACAGAGATTTAGTGCCTCTGGATCTCTTGATGCCAGCTGGCTCGGGGCCAGAGGGGCTGAAACAGCTGTCATTTACACAGCGCACGGATATGTCTTCGGCTTGATGGGTTTCATTCAGGGGGAGTATGACCTGGCGGCTGCGTGGAACCTATGCAATAATAGGTCTTGCACCAAGAGATGACTGTTCAAATCAAACAGCCTAGCATTATCCTCTTCAGGGTTAGGAGGAGAGAGAAAAGAGAAACATGGGAGCGTGTGCGGTAGGGATGCACACATGAAACGAGCCCGATGTGCACTCTGCTGCTACTCCTCTTCTAACATGAGACACATATATATATATATTTATATAAAGAAGCACAAATTTGCAGGAATGTATGAAAACACACACACGTAAAATCACGCATCCACACACTCATAACGAGCGTGACGCCCTTAAGAGAATAAAAAAGAAAAGCTGTGGAACATCAATAAATGCTGCAGTGGAAGCTGTCAGATATACCGTAAGATACCTCATTACACACCAATTAATTAAGTCAAGAATGGCCTTAATCATGTCAGGTTATTAAAGAAGGATTGCTCTCTCTCGCTCTGTCTCTCTAATGCACACACACACACACACACACACACACACTTCAAAGAGACGACAACAATTGATCAAGGGAATCAAGCCCAAATGATCTCTCATTTGGGATTTCTCCTTTACTCTGGTGGAAAACGCCAGTTAAAGTCAAGATGACGCTAATTTTTTTTTTTTTTTTTGTGCGTTTCATGTAAATACATTTGTTATCCAATGCCTTAAACACATCTCGACGGGATCTGAGGGGCTTAAAGTGCTCTAAAGCTCATTGTGGCACGCATTAACGGTCGAGTGTCATTCAATACTTAAACACAGCGCGTATTGAGGAATTGCTGGGTAACGACTCCACTCAGATGCCCTGCAAATTGTTATCAGACTTGAAACAGCTTTTGCATAAAGCATGAATCTCAAAATAGGAGCCTGATATCAACACCAAGGGTAGCAATGATGCCGCGTTCCAGTTTGACGGAAAATGAAACCTTACATGTCTTTATAGGATAACCAGAGTACATCCTCGACCCTGTAGCTATTCGCACATCGATTTCAGAGAGGCATAACACAGAAAAAGTTGTCGGCACCGTGTCATGAAAGACAAAAAAAAAAAAAAAACGTAAAAAATAAGAGTAAATCTTTTTATTCTTATTATACTTAAGGCTCACCCGTAAAACATGCATGTGCCATCTTAAAAGCAGGTGTGTACACTTCACCGTGACCTTGACCTCCAATGTCACCTTCCCCTTGTGTTTACAGTCTCAACACCACAGTTAGGTGTTTATAGTAAACTTATCAAAAACAGCCTGGAGATCGGAATAAAGTTCAAAGCGTGAGGCGAAACTGTCTCCATCTTCTAAACCGAAATGTACAAAGACAATGGCACAGCTTCCAGTAATGTCACCACATATTATTATTATTATTATTATTATTATTAATAAACAGGAAACTTTTTAAGAATTGAATGGGGAGCCATATTGTTCCTGGCACGCCTATACAGCTGAATTATAAGTATGTCTGCTACTGCGTTTGAGCTTGTTGACAAAAGCCTTTTTCATTATTAATTTATTTATTTTAATCCTTATGCAAACAAAGCTCAACGGAGCTGATCGTGCGCAACAGCCAGAACAGAGTAAACACAGGTGGAAATGTTACACGGAGACGCAACAATAAACAGATTCCACGTTGGAAGGGCTCTGCGCGAATATGAGCTTCTGAAGCTCTCGGCATCAACAAACATTTTGATGCGTAAAACGCTGCCATGTCTCCAGGACACATCCAAAAACAGCCGCGAGGTTGGTTATTTGACAGTGAGGTGTGTCTTTTTTTTTTTTTTTCATTGCCACTCACTCGCAACAACATAACGCCACATCACACGTAAGGAGACGCGCCAGTCTATGTGGCCCGCGGCCATGCCCGGGACGTGTCCTGCGCGCACACAACAGGGGGAAAACATGTTTTACCCTTATTCCTCAGCATTAACATCCAAGAGATCCCGCATGTTGCAGGACACGCACTCTCCTCCGGGCTGCCTCGAGTCACGCACGTTAGCAGACAAAGGCGCACGCATGCAACACACGTAAACAGGCGCTGGCACGGATACACGTGTACATGTCAACGGAGGGCAGAAAGAAGCAGGGCTCCGCATCTTTCCGCCAGGTCCCGCGTGTGTGTGTGTGTGTGTGTGTGTGCGCGCGACCGCTCGTTCTGTCCCTTCATCTTGCCCTGCTGTTGGCCTGGAACATGAGCGCGGAGTCGCACGAAAAACACACACGCGCGCGCAAGCACACAACACGCGCACCTACGCACCACTTGTCCCGTGCTCACCTTTCAGAAGAATCCCGTAAATAGTGTAGAGGGTGAAAATCAAATTACTCTTGAGATTCATCCTGTCTTCCTTGTTTTATTTTTTTTTTTTGTTTTCTTCTGGCTCCTGTCCTCGCGCCAATTTCTCCTCTCCGTCTCGCCGCTGGACCTCGAACAGAACCGGACGGCTTTGCCAGCTATCCAGGTGGACTTGAGAGTGTGTCTTTTGTGCGTCGCCGGGAAACGGGGTTAACACAGCCGACTTCAAGACCCGTGGACTGTTTTGCTTTTCAAAACGGATATATTCTCGCTCCACAGGAAAAAAAATAAAAAAAAGAAGAAATGTTTTGGATGCACCGCCGATGAGGTACAAACACAGTTTACGGGACTGTAAACAACAGCCGTAAACCTCAGGGGCTGAGAGAGCAGTCGTCCTCCAAGAACAGGATATATATGCCGCCGTTGCCTTACTACTGCCTGCCCCGCTCTTGGTCTACTGTGCCACACAGTCCACAGCACATTGAACACGAGTGGATTGTTTGAGTCCCGCCCACACGGTCTTGACGGACATGAAAGGTGAACCAATCGCGAAGACCCGAGGCTAAACGAGGTGGGAGAGGGAGGAGGGTGGGATGAGGTGGTGGAGGGGGTTCAGCGCGTCAAACGCTGCAAGAAATATCCTTTTTGACAAGTTTTTAGACGTAGAGTGTAAAAAAAAATGATTGTTGTTCAATGCAATGCTGCAAATATCTGGAAATATCAGCATCAGGTGAAATGGGAAGTCTTCCCATCTGTATTTGATTTAATTTGTGTGCACAGAAATAAAGCAATGAAACAAACAACAGTACATCGACACACGTACACATATATAGTCAAAAATAAAACAGTAGAGAGGCAGGAAGTTGAAAACATTTACACTAATGCGCTTCCTCTAAATAAAATTAATAAATTATACTAATGCTTGCATAATAAAGTTTGAATCAATGCAGGAACTGCTGCAGTAAAGGGTGCGGAAAAGCTGGGGACGTTGTGGAAGGTTATGCTCGAGCCTGCTGTCCGTTATTTGAATCCACTGCAAAACGGCTTGGAAAGTGATTCAGCAAGTCTGGATGTTATTCCTGATTTCTGCAGCGTCCGAGTGAAACATAGCGGTCCCTCTCAGATGGATTCCACTATAGGTACAGGCAGAAACAAGCCGATCATCATTTTTTGCAGCGTGCCAGCAGAATGGGCTCTGAATTCAAAACAGAGAAAGAGCATGCAGACATGCATCTGGGTGTGAGCCGTCCTTCCACATGAACCGGGTGAGTCACAGTGGATGTTCCATCGCTTGCTCCGTTGATAGTGATGATCCAGGTTGGAGGCCTGTGAAGAATCGAGGTTGACAACCGGCTGAGCTTTGAAAATTGTCTTGCAGAAGACAATCAGAGGGGTGGAGAGGTGAGGTGGGATGTTTTAGGGCAAGGTGGCGTGTAGGCACAGGGGACAGCGGGGGAAAGTAGTCTGCAGCCATTTTGGAAAAAGCTGTCTGTGCAAGTTCCTTAATACAAGGGGCTGGTGAGACGGCGGTGTGAGGAGAAAGGACTGCACCAGTGGATGATTCAATATGCGATGTTTGTCTCAGTTACAGAGAAGTTAGCAGCTTCTAAGTTCAGAAACTTAGAGGCAGTGTGGGCTGAAATAAAGGATTTGGATATTTTACATCGATGGCAGTGTTTCTGGAACCTTCTGCCAACGATATCGTCAACAGAGAGAAACACAGAAACTAATTAAGACTGTTTATCACAAAACACTGTCATATACAGCCCAGACTATACGTGTTTTTAGCTGTGACATATTTTATTCTTCAAGTGTTGTGCCTCAACACATCCAGGCATGAAATCAAATAATGAATACAAAAGCTTTCATTTTAGATTCATTTCAGTACTGAAACAACAGTGGGTGAGATATAACGCCTTAAAGCTCCTGGGATCCGGTAGTTCATGTTTGTCCTCTGTAGAGGACATGAGTCTCTTATTGATATTAAAAAAAAAAAACTATATAAGCTAGGGACATGAAACCTGTTGTGCCATGTAGAGGATGTCCTGGCCTTTCCAGTGGTATATCATTGGTTTGGGGGTTATTCTCAAAATGGCCGACATCTCACTGGCCACATTTTATGGGAGCAAGAGAGGTAAATAGCTGAAAAACATACATTTATCATGGTTCTAAGTGGATATTTGATATGTTTGAGTTAGAAAAGGGTTTTAGTTAATATTAAAACTAGTTTTATTCATATGCGCAACGTTTTAACCACAGAGCAGTATACTTTTTGTTGATGTCCTCTGTGGTGGACATCGGGACTCAGTTCATCTGTTTATATTTAAAATCCATGGTATCAAATCATGGTGACAGTAATTTGACATAAGCAGAGAGAGTTTTACTCAAAATTGCACATGAGATTTGAAATTTTGTTTGAAAACTGAAATTGTATCACATCCATTGTGATCCTATTTGGGTCAGGAGCAACATGTAATGTATTTGCTCAACAGTAGAGATAAATCTTAAGCATAAAAGAAGAGGTGAAGAGATTATTAAAAAAAAAAAAAAGAATTAGGAAATAAAATAAGGCACAGCTTCCTAGCTTGGATGTACACCATCATTCAAGTTGTCCATAAAGTAGTAAGAGCAGTGACAGATCAAATAGGATCACAGGAACGTATTTAACTGCTAAGCTTACGTATCGCCCCTGACACAATCATAAGCAGACATCTTGGCCTTGCATGGCTCCTGTTTTAAGTGATGGTTCCTGTTGCCGGTAGGCTTTTCATGTGTAGGGCATCAAGTAACTTGACTGCAGTAAAGTACCCGACAGGTGTACAGGTGGGCTGCTTTTGGGACAGAGTCTGCAAAGCTGGGACTTAGAGGAAATCCAGCACTCCGAAAGGCAGAATGCATCCCAAAAGGAACCCAAGTGTAACTTGTTTTTGTGTGTGACAAACACAGGAAACAGTTTCTGGGGCTACAACTCAAAAATATGACTCTTGATGCATGAATAAATTCTAAGGCTGATGACAATCCAATTAAGGGTTTGGGTTAGGCGTCCTCTGTGGACATTTTGAAACTGCTGATTTCTCATTCTGATCATTGATCATTCAGAATAGTGCCAGGTAACTATATTTTAGTTACAAGTTTTAATTAACTTCATAATTGTGTCAGTTGTTGGTGTTGCTGATATTGCAGAAACAATTTGGTAGGATCAGACAAGAGAGCAAAGAATTTGAAACCCGTTTTCCACCATAAAGGACATTCTATAAATACCTAATATAAGATGTTTTTAGAAAAACACCCAATAGTCTCAGTTTATGCAAAATGACAGAAATTCTCAAATTTAAATTTTTCTCGGCCCCAGGATAGTGCATATATTGCAAGGATTCATGGGTAATTAGAGAGGCTTTTTTTCTTGGAAAGTGTGCCTGTTAAGTGTGCTTAGACCGAGGTCTGTTCAGTACAAAAAGGAAACAATAAAGAGGTTCAAAACTGCAAAAAAAAAAAAAAAAGCACGAGAGGTGTGCTTAAGAAACATATAAAAGCAACAATGAAGAGCACAAGCCTTATGGTTGAGCCGTTGAAAGGACAACATTTTTGCTGATGTCCATGAGTTCAAGACTTTTGACATTCACTGACTGTGAAAGGTTTTCCACGGAATATTAAACGGGACAAATGTGTTTGACTCCACTTCTTTAATCTTAAACTGTGTGTAAAAAGGGTTACACTGCATTTTCCACACAGCTGGTTCCATATAAAGCTGAAACTTGACGTCTTAATGTAGCAGTCATTATTTTATTTTATTTCGTATTGTACAAGCTGACGCAGGGGCCCCGTTGGCTGTATATGAAAATATTTTATCATCGCTAAGTAACGAAGAATTCTAGTTGTGAGATTAGAGAGAAGAGGCTGCGAGCCGCGTTGTTATGCCATATGCACAGAAAAAGAAGTTTATGAAGAACAAACGTTCCATTGAGGTTCCATTTATGATACAGTATCACCACTTTACAATGTGGCCTTTCTAAATAAAAAAAAAGAAACTGATTTGAACAGTGTAATTAATGTACATGAATGTCAAACAACTTCACATTAATCTCAGAGGAAACATCGGAAGCTCTGCAATCAGATGTTTTATGCAACAGTAGAAATTAATACGATGTTGTTCAGAAGCAAGCAAAGTCAGTTATGGATCAAATGTTTTATGCAATGGTTTCACAATCGCCCACTGTATCACACTGTGTCTTATCTTTCCTGGCATATCTCTGCCGTGAAGGCACGGGGTCTCCGTCTCAGGGTTCATCTTTAGCTTTATTAGGAGTTATCTTCTCAGCACACCCTATGCATTATTTATCAAATTTGCTTTGCTTTGCATCATTTTAATAACGCAACTGAAACTGCTTAGCGGGAAACGTCCACAAAGAAAACACAGTGTTGGTCTTACCATCACTTCCTCTGCACCCCTTCATTGTTTTCCTTAGTATTTCTCATAACCTTCCCTTGACTTTCATTCAGTTCTTTCGACTGCGAGCAGATATTTCAGAAATACAGTGCTGCTGTTGTACACACACACACACACACACACCCACACACACACACAGTGGTGCCCCTTGTTTTTCCGTTGAAGATTTTAATCACTTTGTGGAAGATGTCCTATAAATAAACTTGACTTGGCCTGCCGATCCCCTTTTGGGTCAATCCACTTTAAGAGGGGGTGCTGCACACCTTGTAATGGCTCATTTCACACTCTCAAAATTGGTGTGTGCCATCACTAGGAGGCATAGCAAGGAGCCGAGGGGGGGAGGAGGTTGTCGTCTCTAAAAAGCGTTTGGATCCAGGAGAGAGCCCGGTCAGTGAACTGATAGAAACAGCACATTCAAGTTTCCGCCTCACCTGGGATCGTCTCCCTGCTCCAGATGGCAGATAGACCAGTCAGCCCCCCCCCTTCCCCTGCCCCCGTCACACACACACACACACACATGTGCACACACGGCCGTTAATGCACACCCTCCTCTCAGAGTTTCAAGTAACCACCACCTGCTCCTGGCTGAGACCATTGTTCACTGGTCCACCTAATGTAGGCTGACACATGTTGCCAAGCTGAGGGCTGAGCACTTCGGCTTGAACGGAACAAGGCGGGGCACAACATAAATCTCCTCACCTTTTATACCAAAATTTTCTTTCATGCATTTGTCTCCGTGTGTGGGTGTGTTCCCTTGAATGACCTACTTTGTAACAAACAGATAAATGATAAATAAGATTGAGGGGGAAAAAAGGGATAATCCAAGAAATGCATTTTAAAACACTGTCTCTGAAAAGGGCACATTTGCAAACCATCTTCAAATTCCCCTTTCTGAAATGCAAATGTATGCTCATCTACTCATTAATAATAAAGCCAGCTCTCTATTTTAGTTACAGAAGCTTATTTCCCACCACAGTAAACACAACACAATGTGAAGTCTTGAATATTACACATTATGTCTCCTTCACACTCTTTGGACTCATGGCATCTGTTAATAACGCACAGTTATTAGAAGTTTGTGGTGTGACATCTGGAAGTATGTGGGTGTTATTGCCAGGATTTGAGGGGTTTGGAGCGCTCTCATTTTTTTATTTTTTTATTTTTTTGCAGCTCTCCCCTGCCATCCGTTTTTCATTTTCCTGCTGCTTGCTATTTACCGTCTAGTTGAAGCAAACAGTATCAGCAGTTAGATGAGTTACCAGCGATCTGGAATACCTTGTAAGCATGAAATTGCTAATTGATATCAAATTAAGAGCTATTTAAAGACGGCTAGAATTTATCGCATTGGGTTTGGTAACTTTCAGCTCATCCTGTCTGTGTCTGCAGCTCAGCACAGACTGCCTGTCAACACACGTGCCGCGTAGCGACTATACATGCCAGAACTAGAAAATGAGATACCTTCAGACAGAGCAGGAGCAGAGCAAGAAGTTCTTCTGCAGCACAGACCGCCAGCTGAGAGCAAAGAAAATTGTACGTAGATAATACAACACCCCGGGAACCGAAAGATTTGCTACTTTTCAGACCGGATGCATAACTTCAATGCAAAGCCGGCGTCTCTTGCAGACACCTGAGTGTTTTTCTCCCACTGTGCCGGCGGTATAAATGACCTTTCCTTCAGATTTTTTGGCAACCATGAAGTGCCACAAAGACCAGAGCTATTGCAGGCTGCCACACCACAAGGGGAGACTGTCTGCCAAATACTACCAGATCCAACGCTCAGCAGCAGTGTTGAGATTAGAGTGGCACACCAATTGTTTCAGTACCACTCACTCGGAAAGTGTTCCTAGATCAAACTCTGCATACAAAGACAGTAGGGACTGCCCTCTTGTTAATGAGAATGGCAACGTTCCACATCCATTCAGGGGCGTATAGACACTCCGCCTGGATAAGATTCAATCTCATACTAGGACACTGAAAAGAATGCACGTATGCGTCTGTACATGCATGAGTCTGTACTTCTTTGATTTGTAGTGAATACCAGGCACGGAGATGGGAAATAAACAATGTGTTGGTTTTGTTGCTTGGTTACTAAGGTCAAGTTCATTCTGGAAATATTCAGGAGCAGAACATTTACTTTTCGATGGCTCCAAGGATGTGTAATGTTTACCCGCAGGTTGTAAAAGTCAAGTCTGGTAGCTTGGGTGTTTTAATTCTCTGGGCATTTCGGGGGGGATGTTGAGGTAATGGCCTCTAGGTGTGTGTTGTTTTTTTTTTTTTTTTTTCAAGCAAGAAGATAGAAAGCCTTTAGCACTAGCATGGCAGGCCATTACACAGCATACAACACACACCACTCTAGCGTCCCACATACTTCCATGCTTCCTTTGTGCACTCTTGTGCTCTCTTATGTCCCCATCACGCCTACGCACTGCCATTCTATTGTAGCAAACACAGCTACAGTCATACATAATAGTTTCCAATGAAATAAAGAGCCACTCTCATACCCAGGGTGACAGATACTGCCATTCTGTCCCCTTTGGCATCAGAGCTGTGCCACATCATGAAACTTTGACCAAATGTCCTGTGCTGCTCTCTTCATTGTAGTGCCTTTTCAACTAACATGGCGTTTTCCTTTTTGATATGTGCTCTGTTTTAGGCTAAACTCAGGATTTTTCCTAAACCTAAAAGCATAACAGTGAGTGAACACCCATTGTTTTGGATCAATAAAGATGGAACATTTGTAGGACTTGTCTTCTGTGAAATCTCAGCCAAAGTTTCTGCCACATTGTCGAATGTGAAGCAGGAAGTCAGCAGTCTAGTGTAATTCCAGTACTTAAGGTGACCACAAGTCAATTCTGCGATCAATCCAACTCAAGATGGTGGACCTAGAGAAAAGAAACACAAAATGATGACTCAGTGTGTACCACACATCCTAAGAAGCCAATAATTTCTTCAACTCGTTGATGAAAGCCTGGAATTTGACTGTGTTTTGCCACGGTGTTGGTATTGGAACTCACTCAGTTCTGGAAATCAGTAGATGACAGATGTCTCTTCTTGGATTCAATTTGCAGTTTGGATTATATTTTAGGACACTTTAATAGGCGGTTTATGCATCAATTTGACACCGTAGCCTGACTATGCGTCACGGCGATGCAGACCACTAGAGCTGATCCAGTGAGTAGCGTATTTGCGGTTTAGTATTTCTGGCTGCTCATCCATCGCCAGAAATTTCCATTTCGATGTTTTGGATCAATAAACTGAGGAACGAACGTAAAGGATTTGTACGACTTGTCTTCGACGAAATTTCACCTAAAGATTCAGGTCGAAAGTGAAGCAGGAAGTAGAAACAAAAATTAACCCAAATTAAAAGACACAGCGCCGACTAGCGTTTGGGTGGCATTTTTACAGAGCGAGCCAGACTGACGAACACACGAGTATAAATGGCTTGCACCGGCGTAGGCACCGGACGTAGGTTACAGCGTCTGTGTCCCGTGGTGCCCTAAATGAGACTTTATGCTTCCACCTCTCATCAATTAATCATAGGTTTAATGACGGAAGCAGCATCAGTTGTGTTATGCGTCAGATTTGCAACAGACTCCAGTGTTAACCCACCAGTGTCAATATTAGACGGCGTAAGACTTTGGACGAATATTCTATGCTGCTCTCGTCACTGTTGCAAGTTTCTTTCTAACACGTGATCTCTTTAAAAGAAAACCTATGATCTTTTTCTATACTTAGCCTAAATGTTTTATTTCAACATGTAATTCGAGTCCAAAAATATATGGTTACTAACTAAGTTCAACAATGATGGTCTCACATGGGACACAAACCCAAGTCTCCCAAATTAAAGTTTTATTAAAGTCTTTTAGCTCATGCATTCACCACCACTCCAACATCAGAGACAATTGAAAACCTGTCGCCTCTCACCAAAAATACAATATATTGTAGACGAGACTTGGTTTTAAAGACGGCTGTACTCCACTGAGAAACTGTTCCTGTTTTATGAGACGATCTTCCTTTAGTTAAACGGTCACTCTTTCACACACTACTTACATATACTGTTTATTGTTATATACTTTCTGTGTGATATCAGTGTCTCAAGCTTAGTAATACCGCCCCTCATATGCACACATCGTTTTTCTCAAATGCATATTCAACCTCCCAGCTATTCTCTCCTACAAACAATAACATAACAGCTGTTCTGTTTCACTTACAACTCTACACACACTAAGAAAAGAGGTTTTGCTTGTTTTATTAACAATGTCCGACTGGGAAAAATCAGACTGGAAGAATATCTAGAGTAAACCGCAAATCCAATAAATTAAAAATGTGGCAATTCAAATTCCAGGATGATGTTCTGTGTTGCTCATTTTCCTGTAGCATGGGCGTAACGACCATGTTTCTTGAAGATCACGCTGAGGTGTAACGTGTGCGAGGGGCAGAACGACTGTGTGTGTGTTTGCGTGCGCACACATCAATTTGATTCGTAAATTTGAACTTCCAAAAGGTCAGAATCCTCTCCCTGTATGTTTTGTTGCCTGTGAAATGTCACATTATGTCTGGCAGGTAGCTCGCGAGTCACATTTCAGAGAGAACAACACCTGTGCTAGCAGCCCCTCCCATTCTTGTTTTTGAATATTCAAATATGATTGTAGGGAGGACGCTTGAATTAGACTGGCCGGTGTGTTGAAAGTCACAACAAATTTAAACCCCAAAGGCTGTTCTCTATCTCAGTCTGCTTTGCAGTGTTCTTTCATGTTATTGCTACTGAACATCTGAAACTGGTGAGACCTTTTGCAACAGCTTACAATGAATGAAAACTCAAGGACAAAACCTGGCCATTATACAAAAAAACTCCAGTCTAGTTGTAGATTAGCATACATTCTCGTTTGAGTCATACCTTTGTCCATCTTTCTGCGTGTTCGTTTTTTTTTTTGCATGCCTCCAAATCTGTCTGTGTACTTGACCACAATGCATCATTGGATTCAATCAGATCCAGCACCGGTCCAAAGGGAGGTAGCCAGAGCTGAATACACCAACTGTTTCCTGGCATTCAGGGATAAATTATTAGCCAGTCCATTTAAGTTACATTTCCGTGTTTGATTGCCATATTCAGCTAAGCAGTGCCAGCGATGCCAAATCAGTGGGCGTAAAGCTAAGATCAAGTGCTAAAAAGAGGCTCCTAATGCTTCAATTTTCCAACCACACTCTGTGAAGGTGGCAGAAAAGAATTGATTAAGGCAGTTCAAAGAGAAAATTCTGAATGTAATAATAGTTGCAGTACTTATACGAAAGAAGAGAGAGAGATTATATAAATATATATGGTATATGTGAGCGCCTGCATAAAATTAAAGCTCATTATGGGTTACTTATGAAGCCAAATATAGATTTTGTTTGCCTTTGTGATAAAAAAATAGAGCACACATTCAGCCAATGAAGTAGTTAATTCTTTGATGAATATGAATGTTTAGCTCCTGGAGGCCTATGTTTTACACTAGAAACCTCTCTCTTGCTTACTCACACACACACACACACACACACACACACAGTAATATGCTCCATCATTTGTCATTTACTTGTAATATGAGTGTGACTGTCCACAGCTGAGGTATCTAGTTGGGCCAGAGACCTCTCGCTCATGCAGAACCACACAAATGCCACGCGCTCGCAAACATCCACGCCAGCACTATACACACACGGACATACACCGAGCACAAGTGTAGACCAAAACCCAACAGACCAGAACTTGCACAGATTTTGGGATGATTCACTTGAGAAGTGGGTCCCTTGCACACACACACACACACACACACGCATACACACCCAGTCACAAGCTCTAGCCTCTAGGTAAGGGAAGGCTCACGAAATTGAGTTCACGGTGGTCGCTTAGCAATGTTGAGCAGAGGGTGTGCTATCAAGCCAAATTGTTCCGGTTCCTCTTGGCTCCCCTCAATTCCGTTTGGGTGTTCAGGGGTGGAACGACGGCACAGTGATCTGGCGGCACTGACATTTAGAAAGGAGGAAGGGGAAAATAAAAGGCTGAAAGTGAGAATTTATCAGCTTCTGACATAAAAGAAGCCGTAGCACGGACAGAAAGAAAACAGCAGATCGTTTCTTCTTTAAAGACAGCGCACTGAAATTAGTTTTATTTTGCTTAATCGACACCTTCTTCAAAAAAAAAAAAAAAAAAAACTTAGTAGAAATGAACTTTTGAACAGAAATAAAGCTGAGGATATTGACTGCTAGGACGTGTCTTCAGTCTAAAACTGGAACCCGGAAGCCCTCCGCGGCCACATATGGATGCGCACTTGCATACAAATGTTCACACATTCTCAAAGCCCAGGGCTGTGCGCGGCTAATTAGCAGCTACCATCTTCCAAACTACGCTCTCAGCACTTTCGCTTTTTTTTTTTTTTAATTCTCTTGATCTCACAGCCACAGAGGTAAGTGTAGGAAAATGGGTAATTTGGCAACTCATCTATTCCTACTTCATCTCATAGTAAAGGACAGAAATTACAAGCACAGTTTGATTTTTCAGCTCGTGGGGCAAAGCTGTGTGTACAATCTGCTAAATTCTTGGCTAAATGTACTATCTTGCCTAAATTACCTTTCACTCCCGAATGTCACCTTCATACACTCTGCCAAAAGGGAGTTGTATGTGAGGAGCAATTCAATTTGTAGCCTGTATCTGTGTGTCTTTTTATTACTGCTAGAGGGTTTGAGAAAACTTGGCTAGCAATGATCCAGATGTTTCGCTCCTCTACCTATTTCACTGCACGCATCGACTCATATCACCCGGTTTATACAACTATGGGGTAAAAAAAAAAAATTGAAAATGTAATTTCCTGGCACATTTATTACCAATCTCAACATTCTGGAAATGCTGGTCGTCTTTCTTTCTTGAACTGTGTGTTCACGTCTCAAACTGTCATTGCCAGGTGAGCAGTCTTTGTGCATTGATAATTGGCTTCCTTCCGATTCTTATTAAAGAGATCTTGCTGGATTTCCTTGATGAATAGGAAACCAAAGACTACTACAGCGTGTGTCTGATGAGTTCACATAGTGGTGTAATTGCTATTATTTTAACTATTATCGCTCATAATTAACCTCTTTCCAAAATCCTTCTTGTGTCTTAATCTGTTTTTACCAAACGTTTCTGCAGCCAAATAGCCAGAACACAAAAAATATTGTTGGCGGGGGGAGTTCGGGCTGGCTTCCCGACTGCTTCCATCCAGGCTAACCAAGCATTTTTGCAAAAACTAAACTTTAAAGTACTGCTCTTTTAGCATCAATTTTAAGAGGCCTACTCTTTTGCTCTGTCAGCACTCAGTGGTAAATGCAGTGAGTGATGCATTTCGCCTTGGAATAAATGACTCTGCTAAATTACAATTTACACGGATGAACCCTCTGGGGCGTCACCCTTTGTATTCCTGAAGAGTGGTTATTAAGTTCAGTGTGGGTGGCACTGGCCATCCCCTTAACTCCCACCTAATTAAAAATGAGAGAGGAGGTGGATCGTGGGTGGAGCTGGAGTGGATGGGGGACATTTAGCTTAGACCTAGAAGACATCCACCTGTCACTCAAAACAGGAACAGCCTTGATTATACACAACTTTCAGCCTTGATCTAATTCAAACGGGTGAGTTATGCAACAGAATGTTGTTGGGGTCCAATGGGTTGAGGGGATCAAGGAGTGTCATTGCTATGGGGTGGGGGTGCCTGGTCTGGTCTAGGTGGGCGGTACATGTCTAAGTAGTATCCACATAAATGCCAGGTCCAAACATTTTCCCACATTGCATTGTCACAAGATGGTCAATGTTATTCTCCTGTCAGTGGTCATAATGTTGTGGCTGATCGGTGTATAATAGATAACCATTTCCTAACCTATTAATATGTATCCTCACCTCTCATGCTTTCATGAGAGCTTCATCTTTTTTTTTTTGATTTTCTCTGTCAAATAATCAAAAAGAAAGAAAGTTCTAAAAGAAGAAGATTTATTAAAATGTGAGGATGCATTTCAAGTAAAAACAATGAGCGGCTATTTCAGAAGAACATTATTCTGTCGTGTTTCATAACACATTTGTCAGCGAGTAGGAAAACAAAGCGACAAATTTTGGCTTCCGGCTTGATGTGATGTTCAAAACACAAAAGTGTGAAAGAGAATGCGGTGAAGCTGCGGTGACGACATGAGGCTGACAGTTAGTTGGCATCAAACTTTGGGTAAGCCAGGGCGGACAGGGGACGCGGAAGCTGGAGGCATTAAACATAGCACAAATGTTGTCATGGACATAAATTCGTGTCTGTGCGGAGGGAAAACACCACCATACCACAATTTTTTTACAAAAAGACAAAATCTAATTCTCAAAATGTCTAACAGAGCAAGGTTAGTAAATTATTATTAGTATTAGACAACATATTTCAGGTCACTTGATTGTCATCTTGGCTTCTTATCTGATTAGCTGTCCCTGACTAACCAATCAATGCTCATGGACTCTTATGTCATTATATGCTTCAAGAAACGTGCTGTCCTAAGTTCAAAAGTGATTCACAGCAACAACATTATGGTTCATTTATCTTTGGATTAATCAGGTTTTGGACTTCAAAGCAGCCAGATTCCCTGACGACACTCCTGCCTCTGTGTTCTCCTCCTCTACTGATGTGTCCAGCTGTTAAGGCCAACGTATCTTGTTTTCCAAGTCACTGTTTTTTAATTCATCCTTCCTTCTGCTTGCTAATTCATTATATCTGCTCTGTTGCTGTTGATTGGGATTTTAACCGAGCGTGTGAACTACAGCCAGCTGGTCCACACCAAACTGGCTGCCTACACAGACTGCTGAAGGCGCCAGATCTATCTAAAACTGATCCAGTGACCTCTTCAGACCAGTATGCACCGAAACAGACAGCATGAGCTGTCACTTAAAGATGCTAGTGCTTTTCTGTGTGGGCGTTATCACCCCATTAGAGTGAATACACTGCTGATCTATGCCCTTCTGTGCGCCAGAACTCATCCTCTTCAACAAAAGCAGCATTAATAATACTGTTTGATAACACTGAAGTGACTGAACGCTGAAGTGCTTAGTAAAATCAGCCTTTCAGCACTTCACTATGAAATATTACTCTCCTGCGAGGTTGCATTTGCATGTCTTATTGTTACCAGTGCAATCTCTGATTCATTAATAAACATATTAAATATTTTGTCTCTGCTTGTTTAGTGATCACAAAATCCTATTATTGTCAAATGTGATGATGCATGTATATTACAGGCAATTAATTGCACAATTAATTGCTTCGTTACATAATCCCATTTAATTATAATCTGTCATCATTTTTGTCAGGATGTTCATTCCGTCTTTTCTCGTGATCCTTTTAAATGTCTGTTGAAGGTTTTGTTCTGTTTCACTGTTCTAAAATCAAAATGAGTCGCATGTTTGTTGCAAGATGAAACTCGTCACATAATATTTATCTTATGATTTATTTTAAAAACAGCGATACACAGTCTAGTAAAGAATCTTCTGCATCTACTCTTTCAAGGAAACCAGTTGTGACTTTGAGGCTTTTGTCAGCTATACTGGTAAAAAAAAAAATAATAATAATAATGTAACTACTTCTACTACTACAGCTTTGGCAGTTCCTGCAGACGGGAAAAGGGACTGATGAAGACCTAAAGCCGATCCAAGCTGACTAAGTTGGCCTCGCTGGCCATGAATGTTGATGCCATAAATTCCACTGTGAGCAAGCTAAAGTCAGCAGCCTACTGTAATTCCAGTACTTAAGGTGACCTCAAGTCAATTCTGCAATCAATCCAACTCAAGATGGTGGACCTAGAGAAAAGGAACACAAAATGATGACTCAGTGTGTACCACATATCCTAAGATGCTAACAATTTCTTCAGCTCATTGATGAAAGCCTGGAATTTGATGTCTGCTCTTAGATTCAATTTGCAGTTTGGATTTTATTTTAGGACACTCCAATAGGCAGTTTATGACTCAATTTGAGACCATAGCCTGACATGCACCTCCCCAGAAATGTAACTATGCGTCACAGCGACGCAGACCACTAGTGTCCGATTGGTAGTAGCGTATTTCCGCTTTAGTATTTCTGGCTGCATCTCCATTTCTGCAAATTTCTACTTCGATGTTTTGGATCAATTAAGATGGACCACACCGAAAAAATATTGACTGAGGAGGTTCAAACGTACAACAATTTGTACGACTTGTCTTTGCCGAAATTTCGCCCAAAGTTTCAATCACCATTGTCGAATGTGAAGCAGGAAACAGAAAGTGAAGCAGACAGTAGAAATATAAATGAACCCGACTTATAAAAAAGACACAGCAAGCACACAAGTAAAAATGGGTCACACCAGCATAGGCTATGTGCGTAGGTTACAGCATCTACAGAGTCTCACAGAGGCATAAACCGCTCTTAAGACTCTATTTACACTGTGGGTTGTCAAAGTTGTTTTGTCAAGTTAAGGTCCAATGATCTCAATCAGTGGCCTAATTACATCATTAATGGATCAAATCTGTCTAGCTTGCATCGAACAAGCTAGAAAAGGCGACAGTTCTCAGTGGCTTTCAAACTATCTTGGGAAATTATCTATTAAATGTGGCTCTGCATATATAAGGACCCCATTCCAGAAAGCAAGTTTTAACAAACTCTGAACCTATTCCTGAACTCTCATTTGACATCCCAAGGGAAAAAACCCAGAAAAGTTGATCCTAGCTGGTTCAATCAGCTCAGAGTATACCCACTTTGACTCAAGCGTGAGCATAATGAATGAAAAGAGTCATGATCAGTGGAGCACTGGTACCATGGTTCACCATGGAAATGGGGGCAATAATGAGCATACCTCCATTTAATCCAGTAGAACTAGAAATATTAACGTTCGCATTTATCTTTACAAATACAGCAGCAGCAGAGACAGAGCCCCAGTTTGAGTGCTGAAGAGTGAATAAGTTACATTTATTCAGAGTCTAACACACTCATTCATCATTCAGTGCAATTTCCTTGGACATGGATAATGAAGTGCTGGAAACTGAATGTATATTTTACATAAAATATACAGTATTTATTCAACCATAACCTGACAAGAACAAAACAACAACTGAAGATATAATGTCGGATGGAATAGACATGTTTATTATTACATGTTTATTTATTCTGCAATAAGGTCTTTAGTGATTGGGATTGAAATAGCTTGCATTTAACAACATGTAATTCCTATACTTGAACATGTTGTTATTCAAAGTTATAACTGAAACCTACATGTTTTCTCATATTACATTGTGGACAACGTGATAGTTGTGTCAGTGTCCAAAGAGTTATTGTGCCAAAAATGCACCAATGTACAGCTAGAAGAAGTATTTAGCTCCTTTACTTGGTAATAAATGTGAATTTGATGTGGAGCTGAAGCTTATATAATTTACTTATCTATAATAAGACAGAATACTTTATTTGCTGGTTTAAAGAAATAAAAGTAGAATGCAGCATGCTAGTTTAGACGAGTCACTAGTTCAAATGATCTCAACAACCTATGATTAAAGATGCATGGTAAATTTACAGAGACGTCAGCTTCTTCTCCATCATGTTGGCATTGGCTCAGAACTGTAATGGTTAGGTTTAGGGTTACCTTTGACAGCTCCAAGAAACCTCTTAGATGATTCTACGTAATCTGCAGAGTAGAATATTACAATATGAAGCCGCAAGAACTTGAACTGATCATAGGGTTACGGGTCTAAGAGAAAGGGAAATATCAGAGCAGTGCACAAATAAAAAAATTAATCAGAGGGATTATTGTCCATTGGGTATAGGGACAGGCGAGCTGCTTGTAAGGGCTACAAAGTAAATGAATCAGAAAAAAAAAAAAACTACAGACAGGGTAGCTCAGGGGACTTACCTTTGCCCGAGCTTGCCTCCTTAGACCCAGCACACTGTCAGCACCTTTTCTACCCCTTGTACTCTCAGCTCGCCAATATTGAATGGGGAATTTGAGCCACAACAAATGGGGAATAGAGAAGAAACACTTACACAGGACAAAAGCCAGCAGCCAGAAACAAAAACAGCCAGACAGTCGGTGCAGTTGTATGCCTTGGAAGAACTTGGCTGTCCTCAGTCCAAGCCTCCTCATAATTCTATCTCGCTACTGGTACAGTACTTCATCGATTTACGAGGGCCATATTCATTGCCAACATGTAGATGCTTTCAGTGAACAGCAGGATGCAACACAATGTGTACTGTGACGCATTGCTTCTACAACGATCATTAAAGCTTCTATGCAACTTCTGCCACAATAGAATTTCTGTATGTTATGAACCAGACAGCACCTCAGTCTTTGCATCAATGAGCCTTAGGCACCCAGTTGCCAAGTTTAGCCTTCCTTACACAGCTGCTGTAGAAGTAATTTGAAGAAGCTCTGAAATAATTCATATTATTCAACTTATCTGGGAGTTACCACATTGTTTTAGCTGATTGGGTTAAATCCTTGGCTGGAGTAAAGAGTCCATGAGATGTTGGGCTGTGTAGGATAATGGAGGTGTCTAACTTGTCTGTGAGATGCAATTGATCCAGTTGGATAGCTTGTTAAACATTTAATTAAATGGTTTTGCACTGGATAAACCCCAAGAAAATTAGATTCTTTCTCAAAGTCTCCCTGAAATGCTTTCGGTAAGACTTCGGGATCTCTCTGTTACAATGCCTCGATGGCTGTCCCTTCAAGTCATGGGCTCAGAGGTGCAACTGACTAACATGGGTGAAAGATACAAGCTAAATTGATGATTATCTGCATTTCCGGTGTTGGTGCAAAAGAACACCGGAAATGCAGATAATCATCAATTTAGCTTGTATGTTTCACCCATCTTAGTAGGTTGCTGTGTGCACATGACTAGAGAAAAAGCTCAAATCAATGAGAGTATGTGTCTCAACATGTGAGAAGGTGAAAGGAAAGGGCGTAAAATGTTAAACCTCACTTTCTTCTCTCCGGTCTCTGGTGAAAAGCCAAAATGAAATTACCTCCTCTTGCAATATCACCAATCTGACTCAGCACCAACTTATTGTTCTTTTTTTCTTCATTCCTATTGCTCTCAAGTTGCCTTTTAGTATTATCCTTCCACCGCCTCCTCTGCCGCAGTACTGTGCATGCTGGAGGAATTCGACATAAAGTCTCAGGTTTATCTGCTATTTTCTACCCCCCTCGGCTGCTCCCCCCGCACTCCATCGCTTATGTTTTCTCCCCACGTGTTTTGGGCTGTTGATGGGCCACAGAGATGTCATTAATTCCCAACACAGTGTGAGCGAGAGCGCACACCAGAGGAGAGCGGTGCTGAAGCATTCACAGCTCTGCATCCTTCTGATCCCTCAGCCAAAAGAAAAATATCCCCATGGGCCACGGCTCTCGCAAGTGTGTGCGTGTTTGTGTGTGTGTGAGACAGAGAGAGACAGAGAGAAACGCTGTGAAGGAGAAATCAAGGGAGAGTGATGGCTAACCTAAATCACAGGTATTGTTTCAAAGTTAGCTCCTTTGGGGGGAAAACTGACAGCTAGCTCATCACACTTGATAAGAGTGATCCTAGGAATTTTGGATGTCTGAAGGTGTTGCAGGCCCTAAAGAAAATCTGCAAAGAGTCTGTACTCCACCCAGGCCAATTTTGTTATTATGTGCCGTAATCAGGACAGGACAAGCGAGAAGGTGGCACTGGCTGGCGCTTGACATAATCCTGGAATGATCAAGCTCATGCTATAAGCTCCCCCGTGTCTTTGAAAAGCCGAGCTGTGAGCAGTATACAGCCTCCGGTGCTGCGGTGTCATGAATATGTCTGGCTGTATTTTAACTATGTGAACCTGTGGTGCTTTTATGACAGATGTCTTACCAAGACACCGCAGGAGTTCAGGAACACTGTGGCTACAGCACAATGATCAAGCGGCGAAGCCATGCCAATTCCCCGCTTGCGTGCAATTGCTGTACGTAGCATGCATGTTACATCCATTGTAAACTAATGTGTCGCAGCCATAATCATAACAACCAAAGCACTGCCATGGTTGTTATGCCATCCCACGGCACCAGTCACAACAGGCCAGCATCAACCAGCCTCAGCAGCAGTCGGCGAGAGAGAGAGACAGGTGATCTAGCTCACTGCTCCTAGAGCTGCTACAAACTTGTGCCTGAGCCACTCTTTTATCTTCTTGTAAATATTGTTTGCCTTAATAGATTCCAACTTTAAGTGAATTTAAAGCCGAGCAAAAGTAGCAGCTTGTGGACTAATCGGCTGCAACAATAGATATTAACCTTCACAGGTCAGATTCTGCATCCAGTTGTGTCACATCACTGATGGGATCTGAGGTCATTAGTGGAGCAATAGCCTTACTCCGCTTTGACCCCCAGTCACACTGTTTTTAAAGAACTTAAACCCACACAAAAAAATGTGCACAGAAAAGGCAAATTCCTGAGCAGCATTCACGACAAACTACGGAGGCAACAGCTTTGAACTTTTGAGGGCGCTGCAGGGGTGTTATGACAGTTCTTGCCAATGTTTAAACATGGCAAGCAGTTGCCTGGGGCTGCCCTTGGATCATTTATAAATCTGATATACATGAGTTCATTTGTCAGCAAATTTCAGCACGCTGCAGGTGATATTATTTACTTATTCTGAGTGTCCATGCCAGATCAGATGTGGTCTTCTCCCTCATCTTGTAATAATGTACGCAGGATTGTTCATGTTTCTGCTTTTTGTGAGTACTTTGTTTAATTGCCATAGCTAAGACTGATTAGACCGTAAGCAAATTCTTTGAACAGAAACTAAAACCTCTTGTTCAGTCCTGTCCCCGAATGATGAAATACTTTTTGAGTAACCACCTTACTGATATCATGACTTGGATTTATAAAACTATAAAACAACAGAGTGACATTAAAGTGCATCCAAAACCTATTTGCAGTTGCAAACTGAATTTCTCGGCACTATACTGGTCCTAAAGTTTCGTAATAAAAGGTTAAAAGCATAACTGTAGGAAGTCTGTGGACAGTAACAACCTGTTGACACATACAGCACATTCAGAGAATATTAAAAACATAGATTTAATCAAAGAGACAAAAAGCATGTAATGCAAAGGAGCCTGCATGCAGTATTTTGTACCATTATCGGAGAGTGGTGGAGCTGTATCTTAGACTTGACTACTCCAGTTAGAATGTGGTAGTTCGTTGTTGTTTTTTGTATAAGACTGTCAAATAACACATCACCTTATCTGTGACTGGTGGTGGTGCGGGAAGAAATACAGTTCACTTGCAGCAGCTCTGGCTTCATTCCCTTTTTCTGCCTCTCATCAGTGCAGCTAAGTGCTTACAGCGGGGCGATTTCATTGATCGTCACAGTTTCCTATTTTACGCGTGTATGTGACATTTTGCTGCCCAAAAACAACTCAGAAGACAGCTGTCACCCACAAAGCGGCTCGCATTTATATTATGTTCTGACCATACTCATCACTGGGGTCTGATGCAAATCCAAAATCAACTCATCAAACCCATTCCCGCCTCACTGGATGTTGCTGCTAACCATAGTTTCTGTCTCCCCTGCCAGATGCTACACTAATATCACGCAAAGCTTGTGTGATCTTGCACACCCTGACAACTGATTGTGAGATAAGGAAGTCAGAGAATGTGTAACTTTTCTAACATGTTACTACACCTCCTATGCAGTTGAAAGGCTCCTGCATTTGATGCCTCCTTGCTGGATCCTTCAGCTGTGCCGTTTCACCGAACTGCTTCCATTATTTTTTTAAGATGTCAGTGAGCATGCCTGGGCCCAAATAAGCAGTAAACCTCGGGTTTATGATGGAGGTCCAGATGATGATGGGCTTAAAGGGTTCCTGCGTGCTGACAAACTTTCTGGCCATCAGGCTCACTGAGTTTACGGGCCCTCCCTGTACTATTAACACACACACACGTGTGCTCCTAGATGTTTAGGGGGGAGAAAGTACCAAAATTTGTGTAGTGAGGACCTGCTGCAAAAAAAAATGAAGGGCACTTGCCGCAGTGTGCTCAAAAAACTTTGGAACTGATTAAGTGCCCTCTAAACTGTGTCATAAAACACAAATAGTAGTTAAAGTGAATGGAGAAAATTATGTTTTAAAAAATGGAAGTGATTCATTGATACGTTTTAAATGGCACGACATGGTTCGCCACTCTGATTTTTTTGGATACTACAGCGCAGAGGTTCCGAATTCATACATTTTCCAACACAGGAGCTTAATTAGCAAAGCCCACTTCCTTGTTTATTGTGTCCCCGTCATTAGCCTTTCTGTGCAGTTACATTATTCCTGAGGTTTACAGTGTTTTAACCAGCAGGCAAAGGCAAATTATGCCATGGGTCATCACAAACCAGCGTGAAGTTAGAGGTGACTGTACCTTAAGTGCTCTTTGGGGAAGTGTATCATAGCTGGAATGCCTTTAATTCTGAATCCAGCATCTCATTTTACAAAAGCCTGATATCTTGTTAAACTCAACTGTGTAACAGTAACGCCAACGAAATATGTCGCCTATTAATATTTTAGCTCACTGGAAGGTGGTAGAATACCATTACGCACATTTTATCAGGTGTTGTGATTTATTGTGATTATGTTTAAGTTTAGGTTCATTTAAAACAGCAAGTATTCAAGTATAACAAACTGTTACGTCCCTCGGTAGATCTAGGAGAATTTAGGGAAGGACACTTGACAACCAAGGATGTCCAGTCAGGATGAAAGATAAATTTAACAGATTAAAATGTAACTAAACAATATAACTAAACAAGACCTGACTAGCAAACTTCTCCCAGTTGAAAACAACAAACAAAAGGCATAATCAAAAATATGTAGGTGGCACCAGCCAATAATCCTTGTTACCTATGTGGGGAAAGGTGTAGAGCGTACCCCAATTTCACCTACAGTCTGCACCTTCCACCAAAACTATCAACATTAATGGAGCTCACAGGTCCACACACCTCAAGATCTAACAAGGCAAGCAACAGAAAACAAAGTAAGCAGCAGTAAGCAGCAGTGAGCAGCAGCACGAGCAGCAGCAGGAAAGTGAGGAGCCAATCTGCTGGCTGGGTCCCTTTTCATGAAGGCCCTGATTGGGCAGTGATTGGACAATCTGAGGTGGAACCAACCAATTAGCAGGCACAACAAGACTTAACAGGTGGACACCACACACACACACACACACACACACACACACACACACACACACCAGGGGTCGCGTTAACCGAATATTTTCCGTCATTGACCGCTTTTTTAAAACGGTGACGGAAAAATCTGAAGGCCATCTGTCATTTTGACAGATTGCAATTCACACCCCAGACCACTCGGTGGCGAGTGAGCATATTGACTGGCTCTTGTCTCTCTTGATTAGTAGTGTAAGAGTCGGTTAAGTTTCGTTTATCTGCCGGCCGAGTGAGTGGCTTCTGAGTCACGGTTAAGCAGGGAATCACGAGCAGCGGTTATGAGTCAGTTAAGTTTCGTTTCTCTGCATATTGTGCGTAAGTGAGTGAGTGGCTGAGTGCCTTAAAGTCGGGTAGTAAGTTTTGATTCTCTGCCGAGTGAGATGTAAGATGTTCGAATGGTGCAGTTTATTGATTATATATCAATCAAACGTGGAAGGACTCAACCGAGCTGGTTAAATAGACGTCTAGATTCATGATTCTTGAGTCGTCTTTGATGGCCGGCCAAAGATTCGGCTCATATAACAGTTATATGAGGCGAATCTTTTTTTCCACCGCTACTGAATATTAATTGAAAATGAATGAAAATTAAATGCTATTGAATGTCATTATTATCATTTTTAAAAAAAGTAAAGTGACGGGTAAAAATGGATTATGACGGGATTTTTATGACCCTGTCAGTCAAAATGACGGACAACGAAAAAGTCTAGCGGAACCTCTGACACACACACACACACACACACACATTTTGATGTGGTGAAGATGTGACATGTTTAGGCACCAATTAGAACAATGTCATGCACACTTTCCCTTTTATTTTCCTCTACTGCACTCAAAGCTGCTACTACATCCATGGCCATCGACAACAACTGGCCACAAATAGTTTTTCTAGAACTGAACAGCCACTAGTCAATACCAAATGCATCCAGCGTTACCACTATGAACCAACAAATACTACAGTAGCAACAGCTGTCTTCAAACTTGCAATGTTTTCTGTTGCCATATGCATAAATAATGTCTTAACACGGTCTTTGTTCTTTCTGGTGATATTGCAACCATACTGGAGCTGAAAAAAAGTTTCTGGTGTATGAATACTTAAGTCAAAATACTGACTGATACCTGATGGACAGGTAAGATTTTTGATCATTTGTACACAACATAGCGAGCTTAGATGCTGATAAAGCCACACCATCCAAATCCAGATCATACAGCATGCCGTCTATTACGAGCTTCGGGGACTGAGACCCAAAAATAGATGCAATCGTCAAACTCTGGATGGATGAAAGAAACAAAGAAATGAGATTCAAAGAGAATAAGGTCGGAGAGATATTTGAACTGCAGACCAAAAAAATAAAAAAATAAGGGTGATCAGGAGAGTATGTCATGTAAAGTAATGCCTGATTCAGTGCTTGAACAGAGATGTAATTGATTACTGTTATCAGTGGACGAGCAGTTACTGTAACACAGATAATGGCCGCCATAATACACTGCCCAGCAATATACTGTTGCTGATGGAAGCAGCCGGACAGCAAGGGGAAGAAAAAGAGAGAAAGGAATGGCAGATAATAGTCTAACGTGACTATTGAGACGAATGAGAAGAGACAGAGATGGAGGAGAGTAATGAAGAGGTTCTAATAATATAATAGCGAAACCATATATCACTGTTGTCCTTTGGATGGAGGTTTGATCTTTCCTCACATGCCTTAAGCCCGTTCTATTATCCATATTTTCTTCGCCAGCACACTTTCATCTATGCACTTTATTATTACTATGCACCAATTCCACCCATATGACACCCATTTATCTCTCCTCACCTATTCTTACCCTCCTTGCCCTGTTTCACTCGTAGGCTCTCAGCGATCACCCGTCCTAAATCAAGCGTCCCTCATCTATCATTCCTCTCTTTACTATCCTCACCCCTCTTCTTGTGTTTCTCATCTATTCCCCCACTATGCCGCCGAGCCCTTCTGTCTTGAGCGGGGCAGAGCCGATCAGAAAAACACTAAAGTCGCCGTGGTCACCGGCTAATAATGAAAGGAGGCTGAAAGCCAGCCAAGAAGCCGTTAATGGTAAAGCAAGCAAGAGAAGATGATAGCCCTATTAAGAGACATGCATACAGAGACAAGGATGGGCGCATACGCAAATGCTCGCTGTCATGCTCGCGGGGGACAGAAGTAAGTACGCACGCAGCCACGTACACAAAGTCGGACAAACCCAGACAGAGGCACGCACATTATAGAGATACTGCAATATTTAATGTTCCTGCGTGACTCATGTCTCCTGAACGCCCGTGCCTTGGTTGTAAATCTTCAGACTTTTTGCAGCTCTCCCTGTTTTTTTTTTTTCTTTTCGTGGTCATCTGGGACCACGCACGCACGCACTTGCAAACCCACACCTACACATACGGGCATATAGTCACACTGTCTCATAAACCTCTACAGCAATTATGATGGAAACTGCACATGCGGGTGGTTTGAAGGAAGTGGCTGAAATAGGATCTTTTCATAGTATTCAGCTAACATGCTTCTGCTTTATCAAAACTACGCTGACAATTAGGATCATGGACACAAAAATAATAAAAATAATAAAAATAATAATAATTAAACCTCATTTGTATACCAACCTTCAAAATATCCATTGTTGAGTTTTTAGAGGACATTTTCAAGAGTCCATTTTCCTGCCTTTGCAGAGAGTTCCACAGCTGAAGGGCATGACATGACATAAATAAAACATGTGATAGCCCCATTAAAGACATTCAAACTTATAAATCTTTTGTGTTTTGTGTTCTTTCTTTAGCAATATATCTCAACTAATGCCTATGCATGGCATATGCATAGCTCCAGCAAATTCAAGGTTCTTGCTTCGTGCTTTGTTAACACACATGCAATAATGTAAATCCACACCCTCCGGCCTCTAAATGAAAAAAAAAATAAATAAAAATGGATGTGACATTTGGTTCAAAGAGCTTACCCGAGACTTTAGGAAACATAGACATTTCCTATTAAAGTTTAGTACAAGCTGGTATTTTTTAATGCTTCTGAGAATTGGAAGACATATATCATACTGTATGTCCCTTGAATTACAGTCCCTTATTACCATGCGCAAGAGAAACCTGGTCAAGTACAATGAATGTCAGTGTGCATATTGGAGTCTGTACGGTTGTCAGTACAGAAAAAATAAGAAAGCTCACAGTATCCATTTTGCAAGCAGCTGTATTTTGATATATCTTAGCACCAACCATAGACCAGCTGAGGTTGTTTTTTTTTTTGTTTTTTTTTAACTGGAGCAGTTTATCAGTGATGCTGAATCTCATTAATTGAAGCTCCCTGACGCCACAGATGAAGCAATAAACTCAATCTTCCGGCCCACCTGTGGTGAGTCGCCCACAGAACAAATAGTTGGTCAGCAAAAAATAGTCAGTATGAACCTGTGAACCTATGAAATGCGTACATCCAATGTGTTTTGACAGAGAACTACTTTTCTTTCAAGAACAGAAGAAAGAAATTATGAAAATGTGTGTGAAGGTTCTCAGTGATCCAGGTCAGGTACATCCTACTGACATGTGAGATTATGAAAAAACCTTGACGTTTATGTATATCCATGAATATAGATGTAACAAAACCAACATAAAAGAAGCACGATGATAAAATACCAGAATAACCTGTTCAGCATTGCACATCAACTGTTTTTCAGAGTAACAACTATGAGGTTTATTAGTCTAATCAGCAGTGAAACTGGGCCACGTTGATAACCAATCTAACAACCTCATGCAAGGGCGGAGAATACGAAAAACAAAGAAGAACATGGCTCGCAAATGGAAGGAGGCATCACCAGAGTCTTGGCTGGCAGCTCATCACTTCACACACACCTGGCCGCCATCCCAGCCTGTTCTAGGAGCTAGCAAAGACCCACCACAATCAAATTACAAGGAACACACAGCAAGGTAACACAGTCGGTTCCCCAGTGACTTCTACACCCTGTTTTCTAGAAATTCTAGCTGAGACAGCTCTTCACCGAACCAGGAGCTGAGCGAAAAAACTTCTTGTTTTTGCGACCCTCACAACCATCTCTCATTACTCATCACATGATGGGACCCTGTAGACAATGAGAACCACAGATATAGTTCATTAGAATGCATTGATCATATTGTCACTTTAGTGCAACCCCAGCTGTTTTCATATGTTCTCTCCATAGGTCTCTATATTATACTGCATGTGCAGGAATACAAGTTGCAGTGCATAACCTGTATATGTACAATTTGCACACAGAGTCTGTTTGAATGAATGAGCACGAAATCCAGAAAAGTAATAACAAGAAAAGATATTGGTTCAGTTTAGGAACAACTCAAAAACCATGAAGAACAGCACAAGGTGTTGACCTGGCCTCCAAATTCACTAGACACGAAACTGATCAACCCAACTCATCAACATTCTGTTGCCAGACACCACAGGACACCCTGAGAAGGCCACTATCCATTATCAGATGAGGGAGACCTACACAATATTAGGTAGGTAGTCACAATGTTATGCCTGATCAGTGTATGTGTTTGTATGTACTGTAAAAAGAATGGTATTTCCTGATTTACAGCACAAGCCCAGCCTGATGATATTGACTGTGTTGAGTTTGTGCGTGTGTGCGTCTGCAGCAGTGTCCCAGCTGCCTTTCTGTGCAGGATTGACTCCACTCTGTTGTACTTTGCCAGCCATGCTTGAGGTAGCCTGAGCTAAGCTGCCTCGGTGTAAATTAATAGCAATGCGGAAGAGAGGTTTACTAAATTTGTACAAGTAAACACTGAAATAATTTTCATGTATCACTTCAAACCAAACTGAGCTGGGACTTGAAGATCATTAGACTCTGCTCAATCGTAGCTTGTGGATTCTGACAGCACATTCAACAAAACAAGCAGCGCGGTGATTGGTAAATACACAACCAAACGCTCCTGAGCACAGGATATCAAACCCATTTGGCTCAGAGTTAAGGTTTTTTTTAATCGGTTCTCAGAACTTTGTTACCCTGTCTCCTCCTGGCTGAAAATTCAGTGGATGCTTGTTGACATGCAAAGTGCTTTTCATTTTCTGGCAAATAGAAGGCCTCTTTTGAACGTGATTGGATATGGTTTGGGGAACATTGTGTTTCTTGTTTCTAGCTGATGTGCCTGAAATGAGCAGTGGTTCAAAATTAAAAAGTGCCTTAATGACGCAGATTTGTTCTACACATGCGCTTTGTTAGCGAGTGCCAAACCTTTGACTGCTTAAAATATGACTAATTATCAGAACAATGTTCCCAGAACCACATTTATTTTAAATAGTCAAATGAACTGGCTCAACTGAAATCGTCTAATTTCAATTCACTATAATTCACAACTGTACTGTCCCATAATTGAGATTACTCATCAGCCTGATTTGATTATGGAATCTGAACTCAAAATACCAGTTACCTACAGGTTCGATGTAAATTCTGTTACACAATTTTGAGTGACAGATAATAAATTAGTTAAATAATATAGACTCTCAGTCACTCATCTCAAAAGCTAGCATTTTGCCTAAAATAATGAATACAATGCCCTTTAACATCTAAACAGGCTGGTTTTGAATGTCATTATCTCTACGTTTTCAACTTTATAGATGGGTGATCTCATCTGTGCATAAGAACAGTAGAGCCAATAAAATCAAACCTACGAGTTCAGCCTTTTTGAACAGCATGAAGTACAGAAAGAGAGGAATAGCTGGCCAAAGAACAACAAACCGCTGCACGTCCGCGAATAGATAACAGGTAACTCCAGACTCAACGGGGAATAGCACAAGCATATCATAACAAAATATTGGTGAAATGAACGAGTTTCACGGCAGATAATGCGTTATTTAGAGGCTGCGTTTCGGTGCATCAGTTACTCCCACTATATGGATATACTCGGATCTAAATATCATCCGAACAACTCCAAATGACACCAAAATTATATGGGTGAGTAAACGATCGTATTTTATGCCAAAAATAAGGTCCAGTTGTAAAAAACAGTAATTCCCCTTTAAGATGTCCGGTGTTGTTGGCTGAATCAACTCAGATTCTTTTTTTTTTTCAGGCCATGACGATGCTGAGCTGCCGACAAACTCTTGAGCCGGGTTACGTGTCTTGTCACCATGACAACAGGCGACTTTTGCGTACGAGTGTTCCGGTGTCACGGATCGGGGTTTAGGTGAGCATTGCTTTTCCTCTGCAGTCTGCATCTTATGTTTAAAATTGCAGCATAAAATGCAGTTAATGTAAATGTTGCCTCTTTATGTGGTGAGTTCTGATGATAAGCCTGTTTTGGCCTCTCTTCAAGGAACCTCATTTTTGGGAACTACAGTCATGCTCTCCTTTAAATTAGTCATCAAAGGTGTTTTTGAGCACATTTTTTCTTGAAGGATAAATTTGCTTGCGGTGCTATTCTGATCACTGTTGTATTCATAGGCTGTATATTTGAAGCCGCGAATTCAGCACTTGGCCACCATCTCATCATCAGTTTGGATTTTTATTTTTTTCTGAGCCACAGAGGATCATACTTCGACGAGGAGGAGGTACTGGGGAGGAGTCACGGGGGCATCTTGCATTGGTTGTCATCTCTCAAGACCAAACCAGACCCAACTTCAGGATGGAAGTACTGGGCTTGGCTTCAGTTTTCAGAACCGGTGGCTACATTCATCTTTCATACAGTCTATAGTTGGGTTGGATTAGGTTTTGCATAATCTGCAAGATTACAATGTTGAATTGATTAACGCAATTTCTTATACCTTAGATATTTCTGCTTGTCAGCTCGCAAAGAAAGCATCTGAGTCCTAGAAATATGTTGCAAGAAAAGTATGGTCTTGTGTGAAATTAGAGCAATCCCTCATATTCCAGACTTCTCACCACCTCATCAAACCAGAGAGCTCTTGTTTCATAATTAATGCTAATATGGAAATTTTCTCTCAGGGCTGGTATTGTTAGTCTGACACTCTGCGTCATTATTCAGTGCGAAACGTTTGTGATGATACCAAAGCAGGGGGCACTGTGTTCAAATTGAATTCGATCCAGACTGGTTTGTCCCTAACCAGTTACAGATTCTAAACCACTAGACAGTCCAGAGTAATTCTTGTTGGCCGCATGTGGGTATTTACGCGGCCTACAAAATTCTAATCCTCAGATTGTGAATTACAGAAGGGGAAATATCAAATTCCAAAATGTTCATAAATTTGTAGGAGGAACATCCAGCTTTACCAATTTTCCTTCTACCAGCGTTGCTACATTCTGAAGTTGCAACGGATTAGCTTTGTTTGATCAAATAATACAAGTTTAATTATCCTCCATGTCCTTTGTGTTGTTTCTTTCAATTTAAATACAAAGGAATGAAAGCTGGAGATGCACGGCCCTTGTCTCTCTCCGTCGTTAATATAACACATTTTCGGGGGTTTGGAGAACAGTATTCTCCTTTTAGTATCACTGTAATTGAGGATTCAATAGAGAACTCCCATGGGAATACAACATACAACAGTACTAAGATGCTGAATATTAACACATACTGCAGCCAAATTCCTCTGTGAAACTCATTCTGTTTAGAAGATGAGTTTTTGTTCAAGCAAATTTGATGTAATTTGGCTCAACCAACCTGGACATGGCATATGGAAATCACAGCTAATGCACTAATCTCACTCAAAACCTAGCCTTGCACAGCCCATTGCAATGATATGCACTCAGGTGGCTTTTGGCTCATGATTTCTTCTACATGGTGTACCTGTCACGCTGCACAAAAATGTAGAAACGAAAGGGGCACAATATATCCAGATACATTTGAATTCTTCCTCTTTATTAGTTTTATCTCAAGTGTAATAATGCGTTCAGGGCCAAGTGGAGGCAGGCTGGAGGGGGGGCGGAATTAGGAGAATCTGTCAGAGAGATTGCGATACAAAAACAGAACCCAGAAGTCTGAATAAAAGCACATCACACACTTAGACACACACTTGAAGGATTTAATGGGCACGTCAAAATAAAACTCCACGGTGAGGCAGGAGGCAGTATCTTTAATGAGTCTCCGTAACTGTTGAATGATGAAAAGAAAATTTCACATCGAGACGACTAGGTGTAAGAGCATCTTGGTTTATTTTTACTCATCAATCTGTTTGCGTGAGTATTGGTCCGCACGCACAGGCGCTATGCTATTTTAAAATTAGCTTAATCACCCGGTACTTCACAACCTGAGGCATGCATTACAATGTCTCATCTGCATACTGCTCCGGCTATAATTTAATTTCAGTGCCTCAACTAATATCGGATATAGCATCATCTTTGACACACATTATAAGGGGCATTCTCGTGTGCACCCTCACATGCATGCCAATTTACACGCAATCAAGTACACATGAAAAATGTTACTGGAACACTGTGAAGAAAAGCAAATTTAACACCTTTTTCTTTGGCTTTCTCTCAAAACCACAGATGTATGCAGTGTGCACAAACACATGCAGACGCAGACGCCTACAAACTCAGGACATTAGATCGAGTTAGGCACGGATGGTGCTATAAATTACAAAATGCAGCTCCGGCTTATCTAAGCATTGATTAAAAGGGGAAACTGGACCTGAATACCATCTAGAGCCCAAAATGGTTAGAAATGAATAAATCATAGCTCTTATCCCAAACAGCAGAAGGAGAAAATGAGCAATATCCTAGAAAGCTTTAATTTTTTTCTCCCTGCGTAAATATGAAGGGTTGTTTAGTGAATTCTAAGCGGATGCTTACCTGATTGGAATTTGATGCACAGCAAAAAATAAATAAAATAAGTTCAGTTGTGGAGAATCCAGTGAGAAAATCCCATATTAAAATACATAAATGAATTTTAATTCCACCATGAAGATTCATTTAAAAACAGAGCAGATAGTGGATGTAAAAAATAAATTGGCAGTGACAACTGGCACATACTAGAGTATCAAAGCCTGTATGAAAAGTAGAAGAAGCAATACGAAGAATGCTTGTTGCATGTACATATATTACATTTTAAGTTTATGGTTTAATTACTTATTTCTTTGCCTGTGCTGAAACAGGTTAACAATAAGTATCCAGGTGCCTTTGTCACCCTGATAATGTAGATGAATCACTCTATCTTGCAATAGCAGGCTGCATGAAGTAGGCTAGCTGAAACGGTTAATAAGCCCAGAATATAGATTGCTTTATTTTTATCTCAGTCATTTGCAGACATGAATTGGACAAATGGCTCTTTCTGTTTCTCTAAATGATGGAATGAATCGCCCTATTTAAAATGTAGGTTATAGCCATTGCTCCGTTTAATGGATTCAAGGAAAAAAAAAAAAAGTAAACGCATGCATTCATCTCCAATGAATATGTCACACCCCAGCCCCTCCTGAAAAAGCAGGTCTTTACATGTAGAAATCCCAAGATAATAAACAAGCACATCACACGGCCTTTCTTTGATTTCTATAAGTTGTTCAAGACTGATCTTTTGGACTGCTGCTCTCTTATCTCGTCTGTACAACGAGCAGGACCAACAAAGAGTTGTGAGTAAAGTGGAATAAAAAGTGGTGCAGTGTGAGGGCAAAAGTCCAGATTTTAAAAATGCAACAACAACTGCAATAACAACAACAACAACAAAACATGTTTAATTATGCTGATCTAGTTAAAAAAAAACAAACAAAAAAAAAAAAACACTGACTTCAGTATGCTAAATGGCAAATGATTCATGGATAGTAAAGTAATTCTCATAGGACAGCTATTGTTCTTGGATGTATGCACCTGTATGATTTCTAAAAAACAACAACCTATCTAAAGAATTCAGTTCCCTTGAGTAAAATGCAGAGTTGAAGATTTAATGATGATAATAATTTGTTTCCTTAAAGGGGAACTACTGTTTTTTTTTTACAACCTGGATCTTATTTCTGGCATAAAATACGATCGTTTACTCACCCATATAACTTTTGTGTAATCTGTAGTCAGTCGGGAGATAATTAGATCTGCGTATATCCATATAGTGGGAGTGACTGGGGCACCGAAATGCAGCCTCTAAATAACGCATTATCTGCCGCAAAAGTCGTTCATTTCACCAATATTTTGTTATCGTACGCTAGTGCTATTCCCCGTTGAGTCCGGAGTTACCTGTTATCATCATCCGGGGTCTGTAGATTGACCTACAGGCTGCATTTCGGTGCCCCAGTCACTCCCACTATATGGATATACGATCTAATTAACTCCCGAAGGACTACAAATTACACAAAAGTTATATGGGTGAGTAAACAATCGTATTTCATGTCAGAAATAGTGTCATGGTTGTAAAAAAAAAAAAAAAAAAAAAAAAACAGTAGTTCCCCTTTAACTACAGTATAACCACTAATCCTAACATTACAAATGGTCATGGTATTGTGGTATTCTTTCCTATTATCATTTTAATCTTAAAAGGCAGCACAAACAAGCTCAAGTGTACCCATGTTTTCCATGTAACTGTGCAAGACTTAGTACACATCTGAGTCTGCAAGTATGTTATTGTTACAAAATTCCCTCCATTTTTCGGATGGTCTATTCCAGATTCCCCTCCACAGCATACAATAGTAGAAATTTCCCATCACAGAATATGATTCTGCACAATCCTTCCTTTTCTGCACAGTGTTCCGCAGCTGCTGTAGGTTTTGCAATTCATTCTCTGTGGCATTCATTTGGCCATTCATTTTTCCATCTGGTCAAACCTTCTTCATCTCTCCAGTGGGAATGCAATTTCCTTTGTGTCGGGACTGCAGCCCATCAGCCCATTTAGCTTTTATCTTTCATTTCTTTCTATTTTTTTTTTTTTAAGAATAAGGACTTTGTCATTGTTATTAAAGGCATTAGTTTGCAGCCTCAGTAGTTCTGTTTCAGAAACATCACTATCAAAATGAGACCTGCGTTTTTGACAAACCTCCAAAGAGGACCTTATCCGCTAATGCTGCTCAAATGATAATGTGTGTCAGTATACTATCTGTGCTGTTTGTATTACTTTAATGTTTCTGAAAGTGCGCACAGATTCTTCTGTGGTTTTCATTGTGATGGCCACAGTCCCGTGTGTGATACTGCATTCAGACTATAAATAAGTGTATTATATATTTTCACATAAACAAATCCCGATATAACCGTGTGAGACTGTTGTTGCTAGTGCAAACACCAGGAGCCTGCACGACCCATTTTCTTCACATTGCATTCTTAATAGCTACTAACACCTGTGCTGTTTTAATCTTCTCCTCCATGGGGGAAGAGTTCTGTAGGTAATTTCTAAGCTTCACGCAGTTCTTTTGGTTTCTTTAAGTTTAACACAACATGAAAACCGAAGCACTATTAGGTTGATTTCCTATAGTTGCACGCAATGCATTCATAGCTCCATTGATCAACATGTATTCAACCAGAGAGCAGATGCCAAGTCTTTGGAGGACTTACTGTCTGCTGCAAATCAGTAGAATATTCCTTTTATGGTGTTTTCAAAGTGAACACTAAGTAAATTTGTGTTGTGGAAAATCATTCTGAGTTGGTCACAGAAACCAAGTACACACACACAGTTCCTGTTGTCGGCTAGCCAGCTGTCAGCCAGTCTGTACTCTCACTTCCTCTGGAAAATCAAGCCTGCATACTCTCTGCCCTCCATGACACGTGCTTGTCTAACCCAGGCCTCGCAGCTTCTGGTGCTTTACCCCAAATCTCAAAAGGCAAGTGTGCAGACAAGGACGTCAGGGATGTCTGGACCTCATTAACTTATTACTTGTCTTTAACTTCATTTAGCTGTGTATGTGTGGTTGTGCGTGTCTTCTGTGCACCTGTGAGTGTACATGTGTGTGTGTGTGTGTGTGTGTGTTTACAGATGCGAAGCCTTAGCAGGCTACTGACCACCTGGTGCTTGACTGGCATGTTTGCGGCGCAGCAGGCAGTGTGGGCACGTCTCCAGAGGCATCATTACACAACCTTCTTTTTTTTATACTTTCTAAGTTGACTTGCTACCTTTGGTTGCTGTGTTTGCTTGATGGTTAAGGACATTGTCTTGTATAGTTAAACAGCCTTTTACAGCAACATTATTCAGTTGACTTGTCTCAGGAGGACTTGACTAATTTGTAGTTACACTTGGTGATTATGTTTTCTACAAAGGAAAAAATACTAATTGAAATATGTTGAATTTCATTAAGACAGGATATTGCAAATGTATACATAAGTGTCATTTTCATTCATTTAAGTTCTGAGTATGAATTAATGTGAAGACAGATGTGTCTGTGTTGGTAGATGTGTGCGCCTACATGTGTGTCCTTTTAGGTGTATGTGTGTGTGCTATAAACCCTTGAGCCATGAGAGCTTATGGCTCAGAGAGCCCAGCCCCTCCAATTAAAGCATGTTAAAGGCAGAATTCTCTTTACTTCTCTCCGCAGGGAACCGACAGAGAAGGCTTGTCTAGTTTCTCACTCTACCCAGAGTAATAATTACCTGAGATAATTACTTTCCTCTCTCAAGCAATTAATGCCAATTCCAGAGGCGATGGTTTGGGACTCAGGCAGGAACTGGGGTTATGCACAGGCTTAGAAATTAACAGCAGGAAGCTTTTATTTTTCTACTGTCTTTGTGAAACACTTTGAGATATGGAACCGTGAGACACGTGAGCCGTATCACGTGGTAGTGATCTTGTAAACCAGGAAGAGGTAAACCTGAACAAAGTGAACACAAACAGAACAGATGTCGCTGTGACACGGTTGGCTTTCGATCCTCTTTGTATGCGGTTTCTCTGGTTCTCTGTTTAAAAAGGCCGCTGTGGTACAGCGTGAAGTGCCTAATTACAAGGTAAAATAATCTTTGTATGTTCATGAGAGAGGTAAAGCATACAGCTGCGCTTGTTAAACGAAACCGTAACAGCCACACAGCTTCTTGAATGACTGGAACAACCCTTCAAAGCAGTGTCACATGGAGTGGCATTCAAATAAGTGGGCTCAGGATGATCAAAACAATACATGTCTGTATCTAATCCTGCTGCGTTCGAGTGCGTGAGCTTTTTGCATATGTCTACATGTGTGAATAAGCGAAGTGGATAGCCGTCACTGGCAGCTGCCACCCTGGGCTGAGTGCTCGTACACTGGTGCCAGACTCTCATCATGGGGTATGCAAAACATTGTGAGAGATGAAAAAAAACAAGAAGCTGTATAGTGAGAATGGTCATCATTATTTGCTTTGAAATTTGTCGTGCTCATCTCTAATAATATAGTAGCAATAATGTTTTTATTATCACATTGATATAAAAACATTATTGCTATTCACATCAATGATATTCATGAATGTCAATATGTATATTCAGTAGGGGTGTAACGGTATTTGTATTCGTCCCGTGGTGTCACGATACGGGCGCCACGGTTTGGTGCACGCAGTCATACAGCAAATACGTCTAAGTGAGTAGCCTAGTTAAAAAAAAAAAAAAAAGTTAAGCCCTCACCTCAATCCAGGTGGCGGTAATGACCCCTAATATTCAGCCTCCTTAACACCTCAACCCTCAATTTACACTAGTTGGTTTTTTTTTTCCAATTTTTGGTTAGCTACTTAAACCTGATGCAATATGAAAATATTTTTTGTACCATAACGTCTTTACTTTTATATAGTTTGTCTTGTCTACCTTATTCTATTTTTTTGTATCTTTTCGTATCTTGCACTGTTGTTCCCCGCCGCTGTAACACCCTAATTTCCCCATGGGGACAAACAAAGTCCTATTTTATCTTTCAAGCGCGTGATATGTTTAATCCCACTATGATCAGTTAAAAACTCTGCTCTACAGAACTGGGGTTGGATAAAATATTTGCGACATCACGGAGCATAATGGAGCACACTTCAGAAGCACTACAAACAACTTCAGCTTCTAAACATGTTGGCGAGCTGAATCAACAGCTCTCCGACAGCCACAGACAATCAGCTTTATAAAGGTCAGCCTTATTAAATGTCTGTTGTATTACTACGGAACTGCTACGTTACTAGCTAAGTGTACTTTATAATCTGGCAAGACCATGTACACCATTTCCTTTTCTTATCTACACGTGTTATCAGTGCATGCGTTACCATTCTATAATTGAAAAGAGGTAATAAAAAACATGAATATAGGAGTCACCAAAACACCAGGACTCTGTAGACCTCTCTTTTCTAAGAGAATAGAATAAAACACCCATAAGAGTCTGGGCCTCATGAAAGGAGAATCATTATATTCATGTGTGACAGAGAAAGAAAAACATTGCAAGCAGTTGAGAAAGCGAGCATCTCAGAGGGAGATGGCATTTAGAATGTATAGCTGTTGTTGTTTGTATCCCATCGCCGCGGAAAGCATGGTATTGTTTCATCAATAGTGAGTAAATGACAGCGAGAGAGAAAGTGTCACCTTTAGAGTGAGCACAAAACAATACCTGTAATAGCTCACTGTGTCCCTGATAAACACGGCGAGCCTGTCTTTCGACTGTTTTTGGCTGTCAGGAGCAGATAATGCGCTTGTTAAATATTCATCTAATTACTATAGATGAAGAGCCTTTCTTGTGCCGCGAGGTGACATTTTAAATGGCATTCAATAAATCCTCAAGTCTAACCTATTCCTTCGTAGTTCAGGTTCAAACAGATCAGATGAAAATTTTAATGATCTCCACGGTGGAGCACAGTTCCTGCAGTAACTAGGAGTGTCAGGACATGAGAGCAACAGTATGCAAAGAAAAATGGAGTCTAGATTTAGGAATGTAATGAGAAGAAAAACTGAAGACAATCCTGGTAATAAGCAACAGTAATATATACTTAATTGTAACGGTTCTTGGTTGCAATTTCTGCATTTTCTACTATGACCACCAAAAAAGGGGCGTATTGGATGTTGACAGTGGATGGACGGGTCAAAGACGGGGATGCATGCAGATGAAAATCATTGGTTTAGACAAATGAAATGAAGAGAGGGATAAGAGGATGAATGGATAAAAAGGGATGATCGGCGGCAGGAAGAGGAATCAACAAAGGGTTGGGAAGGTTGAGGAAACTAGGATTAACAAGTGATTAGAGACGTGGCCCTGCTTTCAAGGCCATTAACTAGTTTATTTACTATGTTTAAGGTTACAGTGCAGAACCGTTCAAATTCTTGCCAATTAAGACCAGTTTGCAGTGTTTTAAATCTGGTTACCGTGATGATATTCCTGCCCTGGTGCACCATCAGTAATGCTTTTTTTTTTTTTTTTTTTTTTTTATGTCAACCAGCAATGATTGATTTGCCAGAGCTGGAGAGGGCAGCAAACATAACCTAGAGCAGGGGGCAAAGAATAACGAGAGTCACGGATGTAACTTGGGTTCTATTAATTCACTGGCTCTGGCAGGAAGTTGAAAACCTTCTGATACTCCAGGTAATAAAGAAATTTGGCATTCAGAGGAAGTACTGAAGTCTAAAAAAAGAACGCAAATGACAGGGAGGACAAACACGGATTACCTTTGGTGTGGCCTTTTCCTCACTGGAGAGAACTGAAAGAAGCGAGGTGGCTGAGGGACTGTTGACTCTAGACATATCATATGTCATATGCATTAACTGTGAATGTGTAATTACTCTCACTGCCAGAAGGGGGTGACAAAAGTTGTGCACAGTAACTTCAAGTTTACCTGATTAAAAAAAGCTCTCACAGAAGAAAAGGCAAACGTTGTGCTACACTACTAGTGCTAACACTGCTTGGTTAATATTACGATATAAAATAGCACGTGTTACAAGAGTTAAAGTACTATATCATGTAATACTGAATATTGGATTCTTTATTGTATTGGTCTCCTTTTTAGTGAAACTATCTCATTCTTTATTTCACTCTTTAGTCATTTATTTCCTGATCAACATATGGTAAAATGCAGATCTTGATTCATCCTTGTCAGTAGTACTTTGCCATTGTCAGTAGTCATCATGTGAATACGGAATGTGTGGAAAAGATTAATCATCAGGTTTTTTTCCAATAGCACGAATGAGAACTTTAATGAGAGAAAGTGACAGAAGATGAAAGACAAAGGACAAACACTGTATATGAGAGTGACCACTGATGCTTCTGCTAATGTGATGCTCTTTTCATCATTCCAGAGCCGTTTGATCATTTTTTATGTTCGGTCATTCTCTTAGCAGCTAATGGGCTGTTATTAGTACTGCACCACCCAGCGGCTCAGAGTGGCCTCAGGCTTCCAGCGTGAGGCAGTCTCGTTATCCATCTCTGCTCTCTGATCGTTCTGTTTTCTGTCTAGTAAACACAATCGTACTGGGAGAAAAAAATATAAATAAAAAAATCACTTTCAAAATTCTACATTATTATGACAATCCAATAAGTTTCTCATTTACATTCTGCTCAGTCTTTAAGCCATTTCGGTGTCTTTTAGACCCTGACATTTCTTTCAATGAATCATTGCGATTTTAGGTCCTGTGGTGATGTTTCCATTAGCTGGGTTCATCTGCATACAGTTAATAAATTTCCTTCTTCACTGCACTCTGACTTTTTGAAAAATTTGACATTCAAGGACAATTGTTCCTTTTTTTCCACATAGATACAAAGGATTGTGTGATTATTTCTTCATTTCTTCAGTTTTCAGTAGTTAACATACAAAAAGCTTTGTTCATGCAGTCAGACTGCATGACAAAGTTTCCACAATGAATGTGGGAGAGGACGCATGTATAAACATGCACAGGCATATATGAAAAATACACAGACAAATACCCTTAAATCAACCTTCAGGCTCATGCACCAACATGAAGATTTCTTTTTTTCTGTCTCTCTTTAAATGCTGATGGCTTTTTGGTTTGATTCGTTATTTTCTCCAAAGCCCCAACTCTTTTCTTCTCTTTCTCTTTGGAGCTGGAGCGTCATCTGGCAAAGTAAAGTCATCCGTAAAGACGAATGGCTAACAATTGCCATGCCAATCCCGTCTAGACACCGGGACTTCGTCCAATTATGTTAGAAATACAAACATGATCACAACAACAATGGCAGGATTACGAACACTATAAAGAGGAGAGGAATAACGGCGAGGACATGCCATCAGGATAAAACTGACAAAGGAAGATGGATGGTGACAAGCCTGGACTGTGGAAGACTTGATATCAATAGTGAGACGTGGATTTGACTTAGAGGATGAAACTAAATACAAATACAGGAGGCCTCTGATCACGGAGCCATTGAGGGTGAATTAGTGAGAGGAAAGGCTTTTGATTGAGTTGATATAGCAAAGGAAATCTCAATAAGAGAACAATGACACATATAATGTAGATGTCCTCAGACAATGGCTGATCAACATTATTATGTGATGTAGTCATGGTGAATGATAAAAACACTTTTTCTGTTTTTTGAAATCTAAAGTTTAACCAACCAACAAGCAGACATGGAAGATTTATTTTTTTTCCTTTCACTTTATGTCTCCATGAAGGAAATGCTTTACTTTACATAGCAGTACTGAACTGGGTTATATTTCAAAGATATCTTCTCATTTTGTCTTTTACATTCATTCAATAATCCATGCCCTTTAGGATTTGCGATAGAAATAATAAAATATTGATTTTTCATTTGACATTCCGTGATGCAATTAAAGCCGACCCTGGACAAAAATGTAAAATGTAAGAATGCAGCCTGAGATGTCTTGTGGCTTGTGCAGAGGTTTTATGTAGTGTGGGTGGGGGGGTGGGGGGGAATCAAAAATGCTGACGTAATGTCTGATGACCAGCTCCACAAATAGGCATCCCGCCAGACAGTTAAAGATGATATGTGGCTAGATCAACCTCCTCTAAAAGGTTTGCACTGGCTCAAACCAGTCTGCAATTCCACTGCTCAGATGTGTGAATGTCAGGAGGTGCAGAGTGCATGTGCTTGCACTTTTGTATGTGTGTGTGTGTGTGTGTGTGTGGATATTTTTGTCCTCGATTTCATCCATCCCTGTTTACTTACCTCTTATGATACATGGAGTGTTTAGTCAGAGCTTGTGAGAGACATCTTTGCCCATTTGGCTCATTTGTCTACTGTAAGGTTGTGTCACAATGTGTTGGCGTTAGTGTTAGATCTACGATACAGTTAGATGAAGCGACTTCCTCCACATTCCCCTTTTATTGATGTTTATGGCAAACAAATGTAGGATAATGATTTATTGATGAAATGCCACTATATTTTTAACAGTATCTTGCATTGTTTTTCTGTAGGAGAGTCTTCTGAACATACAATGCCATGTCCATCATTTTATCCGTTTCTGTGTCTCACTGTGTTTCAAGAGTAATGTTTAATTTTAAAGCACATTGTGTCTGTTTTTACAGTGTATTGGATACTTTGAGGTTTATCGTGTGGATGCTGAAACCTTGAGTTAAGCTGGTTGCTGCTGCTGTAAACTTAATGAATTATAAATTGTCTGCAGAATTACAAGTACCCACTATTGATAGTGGAACCACCACAACAAACAAAACTGCTGTGATGTGACATTATTTCCTATATTCCTTAGCAATATATTTAAATGATTTGAGATCACAGCTAAATAAATCAGAAATCTGAAATTTTATATTCTAAATTATTCAGATTTCAAAAGCCTTATGTTTCGCGTTGACGCAATTTAAGGCACATGTCAGCAGCATGACGGGGAAAACAAGATACTTAAAATATAAATAAAACTATTAGTACTAAATAAATAAAATAGAACAATACATTATATGTACAAACACTATGCCATAAAAATATAAAACTTTAAACTGTGCATAGAGGATGTAAACATGGCCGTATGGGGTAACGGGAGTTACAGGGATTATATATTTGCATGTTACTGCATTATATAACATTAGAGGTTTGTATCATAGGTAAAACTTAAATTTTGATGTACTTCGCCAAAATGCATTGTGCTTATCCTTAAGGCACACACCCAGCTGACAGTTGGCTGTTTGCTGTCGTCAAGTGGTCGGTGACCGTCTGTGTACCTAGTTTTTCTTTTTGGCTGCAGTTGGTGTTGTACGTGTTATTGTCGATTCAGCTTAACAATCAGTGCATGAGAAGAGAAACGAAGTATACATTTTTTTTTTTTTAAAGTTTAAAGGGCACACAGACGGCTCTTCTAAGAACTATCATCTAAACAGTCAAATCCACATATATTTTCATGCAGGTGAAGTAATACATGTGCCAGCTGATTGCTCCTTGTAGTCCTTGCTGTGTGTTCAAGTCTATATTTTTCATCCGTGCACAGGCGACGTGAGCAGACGTCACAGTTGGCCTCTGTTCCCGGCAGTTCCTTCACGCGAGTTTGGTGTGTTCGTACCTTTAAAAAACATTTCCTGAATGTATTTCCTTCTTTGTAAAATATTAGCAGGAGCATTTTTCCATCCCTGTCTACTCAGACTTGTACTAATGTGTGTTGGCTAATACTTCTGATAGCTTGTTGGTCTTTTTTTTTTTTTAGAGTTGAGTATAATGCTAGAGTGCCGTTGAAGTCTGCTGAAAGAGAAAAGTTTCTCTGAACTCACCTGAATTTCAATTTAAGGAATGCCCTTGCAGCATTCAGACAAAAATTTTTTTTGTTAGGTTTAAGCACAAAAATAACTAGGATAGGTTAAGGAAAAGATCACGGTTTGGTAAAAATATAACCTAATCTGAACACATCTGATTTATTTTATTATTGGATGTTTCAAACTTTTTGTGACATCCAACAGGTTAATGCATAAACTATACGGTGGACTTCAAAACATCCAGTACGAACAAGGTTTCCTTTTGATGCAATGTCTGAGGGAGTATATTTGATATTTTTTTGCAAACCAAATCATGAAACAGATTTGATAAAGTCAGACTCCCCATAACTTGTGCAAATCAAAGTAAAATGAGGACAGTAACTAATTCATTTATTTATTCAGCCATGTTACCAATGTAGAGTGTTGCTTAGGGAATATTTTCGCTGGTTTGGTGAGTTACACACATACCAAACTAATGTTTGATTAAAATGTATGACACATCTAAATCATTGATAATTATTTCAGAATGTTCTGCCTTACAGTGTTCACATGAGTTCATCTTTTCTTTATTAACTGACAATGATTTATGATGTTAATTATGGGAAACTTAGTCGCTGTGTTCTGAATTTTAAAATTTCAAGTACATTATAAGCAATGTTGAAGACAAAGACTTCAGCCATGGAGTGATTTTAATGTGATCCGATTCTGACTTCTTGATGTTGACTAGCTACTAAACCCTTTTAACTCAAAAAATAAAAAATTAGAAGTCTGCAGCACAAGGGTAAAGGAATTAGGATTTGGGGAAGATCAGCATGCCAATAAAGTCCTTGTGCATTTTAATTAGGGCCGGATCATTAATGAGTCATCCGAAACGGCACACTCTGAATGAACAACTCACTTTTAAAATGTGGCGTTGGCTGCCTCTGAGGCCAGTGTGCTAATAGAAAAGTTAATTACATCAGAAGCATTCATGTTAATGTATGTACTTTGACAGAAGCGATATAATAAAAGGTTAGGGGAGTGTGTTCCAGTCCCCCGATACTAGACACATTTAATTGCTTTGTCTTGGGTCCCACAGTCAGTCATCTTGACAACGCTGTAAAATACAGTTTCATATTAATCATAAACGGCTTGTAGTTTTGACAGGCTTCACATGATGATTTGACCAGATTGTAGTCCAAATGAGGATTGGAGTATTACTGCATATCTAAAGGAGAGTTGATATTTTGACATTAAACTGTGATCTATACACATAATGTAAGGATCAGCTGAAAGAGATAGCACAAAGCAAAACTTGGTGATAATTCCTCCCAACATGACTTCACTCTCACAAGAATAGTATAATGAAATTATGATATAGATAATGTGTGTTGCGGTTGCATCATATGGACGATGCTATACTGCATCTTTTGTAATCGCTCATTCGTTCATTATTGTGGTATTATATAAATATTGTCGTATTGTGGGCTTTACCATTGTTACTATCAGTACTCTACAATAATGAAAATTTACAACACAGACACTTCAGTGTCACTACAACTAAATTCAGAGTAATGAAATAAGTTTCTGTTTTAAATTAAAAATGAGTTACCAGTTTATTATTGCTAATGCATCAATAAAATGAACTTCAAGGAACTAAGAAAGAGACTTAATGACAAACCAACCTAAAAACAAGACTTAAATGCTATTGTTCTTGTCCACATGACCAGGAAGAGAAACATTTCCCTTCAGCAACCACGCATACCTATATAAGAAAAACAAGTATATGATTTATGGTAAATCTCTCTACAGATATCTGCATATGAATATGCAAAATCTGTTGGAAAAGGACAGGATTTTGGAAGCTTTCTGCTTTCCATTTGTAGTCTGAATGATCATCAGTCTGTTTGGGCAGGCTTCGGTTGCATGTGCCGTAAGCAAACTGAGCGCCCTGTCATACGGTGTTGGCAAGCAAGTTCGCGTTTGTCAAGCAATGCTTTAAACAAAAAACGGCTGAGCGAGTGTAAACTGGCTACTTGTGAATCAATCCAGTCGGAGATATCATCTCTAATCTCCAACTCTATTCTGGCGTCTCAGATTGCTAGTTGGACAAGATGCCTTGTCCCGTCTGGCCGTTTTCTGTTGTCCGGAAATCCGCTGGCTGAATCAGAAGTCATTAGACGATACCTGGTAGGTTCCCAGATTGTTGTAAACCTTGCAAAACTGTTCTTTTGTTTTCTGTTAACACAAACCTTCCAATCTTAAAGATTACAGCAGAGCATCCACCGATCAGCCACAAAATTACAACCACTGACAGAAGAAGTCAATAACATTGACCATCTTGTGACAATACAATGTTCTGCTGGGAACCGTTTGGACCTGGCATTCACGTGAATGTTACTTAGACATGTAGCACCCACCTAGACCAGACCGGGCACCCCCACCCCATAGCAATGACACTCCTTGATGGCCGCAACCATCAACAGTCGGAGGCAGCCTGACACAGACACACATTAGAGGTTGTACCGACTAGTCGACTAATCGACTTTACTGCTGTTCTGTGAAGCTTTAAGGAGGAAGTCGACCAGTCACCAATCACGTGACAATAACAACACGGGTGCCTCCGAGAAGACAGGTGAGGAACTCAGTGTGTCATTGCAGCAGACTAGCAGCGGTTCATCAAGTGTGTAGAAATACTTCACTCAAGATGAAGTCCATTCTACCGTGACATGCAGAATATGTAAGTTAGTCCTGGAATACAACAAATATACTACTGGAATGCATCTGAAAAGGCATCCGGTAACTAGCAGAGGAACGGTCCAAATCCTCTAAACAACAGTCAATTAGCAACTTCACCTGCGGTAACAGAGAGAAGGAGGCTTTGAATTAACAATTTGCTGGTGAATTTCACTGTCTAAAGTTATACACGGAAAAGGCTTCAGGGATATACCGCATTGTTTTTTATCCCAGCTACACTATCCAATCTTAAAAGATGCTGTGAAGTACTATTAACCGCTATTAATGGCGCCAATTTATATAGGCTATACATGTCTGCAGCGCACAGTATTGATAAGCTATGTTTGTGTTCTATTAGTTGACATTGTTACTGTGGTTGTAGAACGTGTTTTTTTTGTTTTTTTTTGTTTTTTGCCGAGTGAGTGTTGCGCATTAGAAGTGTCAGACTGATGGTGTTTATGCTGTTGACGTGGGCTACGGCTGAGAGCAGCCCGTGTTCAAGCTTCAGAAAACTTGCAGAAAAGCCTCTGCAGCTTCCTTTGTGTGAGATGTTACAATATGTATTCAGGTCAAGAACATTTCATTGTTGCAAATCATTACTTTCTACTGTGTTTTTATGTGTGATGCCATCGACTAGTCGATGTCGACTCGACTTTAAAGTTGTTCAACACCTAGCACACACACAAAAATGGTTTAGGAACAACTCAACAAACATGAAATACAGCACAAGGTGTTGACTGGTCTCCAAACTAGATCCCAAACTGATCGAGTATCTGTGTGATGGACTGGAACAAGCCTGATCCACAGAGGACCCTCCCCTAAACCCATATGATTTGGTTTTGTGTTAATAAAACACACAATAACGGGGACTTAAAGAGTTGTTAAGATAGATTAATTACATCTTATTAAATTATACCTTGAAATAATGTTGTTGTTCATCTTATAACATTCGTCTTATGTTAGCTGGACTCACATCGGTGACATTTTGCGGTTTGTTAAATCTATGGGCCCACATTAAACAACATATACTCTATAGACACATACTGAAATGTGTGCAAATCATGTCACATTAACTGACTGGTAAGTGCCAGGTGCCTGGTGCTAATTGTTTTAAGATTAAAACTGATTTAAGTTGTAGAGTTCTGGATTAAAAAGAAGAGATCAACTCTGAAGTGAAGAAGGCTTTTTAGAAATAACCGTCTATTTGAGAAGTTACGTTCAATTAAGATTAAAGTTAGATTCTTAGACAAAGTGGAACATGTGATCTTTTCTAATTCAGCGTCTGAAGCCATGTAAAATATAGGTTTTAGCCGATTTGTGGCTTGTGGTTTGTTTTGAAAAGAAACACGTTGACGCGAAATCTGTGCAAACGGCGTTCAAAAACAAAGATGAAAGTGCTCCAGCTGGAAGACGAGGGATTGTGCAGCTGCAGGCAGAGCGGAGAGGAGTCCCTGACCGCTGCACCAACACCCAGATATGTTCCGCGATCGAGGGGTGAACTTCAAAGAGGGGTGACTCCCAGCTGATGATACTTCAGCTGGCCTGAAGGCACTGCTGATGCCATAGGTGTGACAGGGAGCAATGCCCACAGGCCTCAAATCAAAGTCTGTATCCGACTCTGGAGACTCAACATGGCAGATGGTTTCAGCAAAGTGTTATCCTTTTTTTTTTCCTCTTTCTCTCTCTCTCTCAGTTATAATAAATGCAGAAGTTTCCGTTTTAAGATAATAAGATAAATTACATACTTAACGTAGCTTTTATTGAACTTAATCGCTGTTTCCATTTAGTTTCATATCATAATGTGTCCATTAGACCAAAGTTAGGAAAGCATTACATGAAACAATCAACTGACAATATACTTATAGAACTTGTTCCTCTTTGGGAGAATATAAAAAAAAAAAAATGGTGCATAAGTCTGAGTTTTTTTGATAATTGATTCATTGTGCTATGTGGTTTATACTGTAAGCCAATACTGATTTTTTTTGTGTGTGTGTGTGTGTGTGTGTGTGTGTGAGTGAATACCATATGTTTGGTATGGTCACTCTGGCAAAAAAAAAAAAAAAAAACATTTCCGCACCTTGGATTGAGACACAGAACAGACTGGGTTTGATTGTTTTGGCACCCTGAGGAGAAGCAGGCAGAGGGAGACACTACTAATACTAATACTGTTAAGTAGACACATACTGTTGTCCTTTCATAGAGGCACAGTCAGAGAGGATCTGACCATTTCAGAACCATGGAGAGAGACAGGGTTTGGCAAAAAGCAAAAGGAAAAAAATTGTGCAGACATAATTTTCTTGACTGCTATTGCTAAATCACACGTGGAGCTAGGCACAGCTGTCCCTGTATTTTAGTTTTTCACAGTACGGCTTAGCTTGGCATTCATTACAAGTTTACACAGGATTAACACCATCAGATTTCCGTCATGTCAAATGTATGTCTTTGGTGCATGAGTCCAAAAAGTCAGTTTCAGTGAACCCTGAAATGACAGCAATATATTATTATATGAAGAAATTCAACAAACCTAATGGGACTTTGTTGAACTCTCTCTAAACCTTTGTGTTAGTGCATATGGCAAAGCCCAGGCAGTGGTATTAGACTGTTCTGTAAACCCCTGCAGAAAGCCTTCACTGGCAAGCAGAAAAATAGAGGGTATGACAGATGGATGGATACAGTGGACAGATAGAGGGACACAAACCAGATTAATCATCTCATCATGTGTGATTAATTTGGAACCGAGAGCCATTGGCAGGGAAACACACCAAACCAGAGACAGGTCAATATGCTTACACCGGTGGGTTTGCTCTCGTACGAGTGGACACACAAACACACACACCGCAGACACAGAAGAATGGATTTACTTTGAGTCAATGCTGTGAATAAATAAATAAGAAAAAAGGAAAAGAAAAACTCTGTCAACATCTTGTCATTTCAATGATGTGCAGCTGAACGGCTAATTTTGACTAAATAAACATAATTAAGCTCAATTATTCTAACCCCGTAATTCTCACTGATAACAACGGTTTCAGAGCAGGGCTGTCAAACTCGTTTTAGTTCAGGGGCCACATACAGCCCAATTTGATCTCAAGCGGGTCAGACCAGTAACACTGTAGTATAATAAACTATAAATGGTGACAACTCCAAATGTTTGTTTTATGAACAACCTGGAATTTCTTTAAAAAAAAAAAAAAAAAAAAAAAAGTGCAATTTTGTTGCTGTCTGCCGTTTGGTTCTGGATGTTGAGTTCTGTTCGCTACTCTTACTAAAACAGTGGAGAAATTAGGAATAGCAGTTACTTTTGTAGCACACTGTTCTCTTATTTCAAAGGAGGATGGGTAACCCACCTCAAAACTATTTTAATTCAGTAAAACCAAGTAATCACTCTTTGCATGGGAGGTGAATGTTAGTGTGTTGGTGCGTGACGTCAGATGATGAGTGACAACGCGAGGAAAAAAAAAAAAAGGAAAAAACAGATGGATGATGGACGCCACAACAGAGAAGGCACTCCTCCTGCCAAAAAAACCCCCAAAACCCTCATGTAAATACCGCGATCAATGGGACAGCGAATTTCCTTTTCTGAAGACGAGCAGGGTGGGGGACATTCACGCGTTTTGTAGGATTTGTAACTGCGACTTTAGCATCTCGCACGGGGGAAGGAATGATGTAAGTCAGCACAAGAAATCCGCCAAGCACAAGTGCGGGCTAGAGGCACAAAAAGTTTTTGACAGATAGCAAGCAACTCCCCCAAGAAGACAGAATCGACAGATTCTGGGGCCTGGTAGGAAAGGACATGAGGTTCAGTGAGCTGCCAAAACTTATGAAGGCTTTACTATGCATTCCCCATAGCAACGCAAGTTCAGAAAGGGTGTTTAGCATGGTACGAAAGATTGTTACAGAGAATAGGATGTCGTTAGACAACAGAACTGTTTGCGCTCAACTCTCATGTAAAATTAACCACTCTGGCCCAGCCCACAAATACACTCCTTCCAAAACAGTCTTAAAGAATGCAAAGTCTGCAACAAATGTGTACAACAAGTCACTAAAAGAGTAAAGAAAAGTTATGTGAAATGAAAAGAAAAATAAAAGAAAAGCAATATGAAATGAAAAGAATGTGTGGAATGAAAATAAAATGTAAATGTAAAGACAAGCAATGTTAAATGAACAGAAAATATGCAAATAAGCCTTTAAATAAATGCTCTTCATATATACCCTTTTGTGTTTTCATTTACGCTATAATGAATGTTCACAGCATGTCAATGTCAACAAAGGTAGGCCTATCATTGGCTTTATGCACAGCTGCACTACTTCCTGAACTTAAGCCAGCTCCTTTGTTTCCTGTCTGCCATTACAGGACAAACTGATTAATCCAGGTGTGTCTGATTATTGTTGTTGTGACTACTGAGGTCAGGCACACCGGAAAATTTCCCTTATTTTCAAATCCAAAACTTGACAGGTATGCATGGTACGTCATCACAAAGGTACTTCTAGAAACACACATATCAGAATAAAATGTAATTTGAATAGATTCTTTGTTAATTAGTCTATGGTACCAAACCGTTAGCGCGCATGTTGGAGCTCATTTGAATCCAGTTAACAGCGTTTTAACAGTACTCACGGTTCCTGGGATGTAGAATGCTGCCGGATGTAGTTTGGCAAACCCCTCCTTCAGCAATATCCCGTCACTGTGGTGAAGAAACACGTCCTCAGGCTCCATCCACGTCCATAAGCAGGTTCTCAGCAGCTTGGTGCACAAAGTGTTTCCCAAGAACAAGTCTCTCATACTGCTAGCACGAAGAGCTAACTAGCAACAGTCCGCAGTGTGGTCACGGTTTAGCATAAATTAAGTAGAATTCCCGACGGGAAAAGGCTCCGACTGGTCGTCCAGTCTCTCCGGCAAACAGTCGTGCAGGCAGGCACGTAACTAAATCACACTAACTTAAATAAATATTGAACTAAGTTTTAGCGTGACTTTCTCTCTTGGTCCGTCTCTCTCCTCTCGGTCCCACCTACCTGGAATCCCGGTAGGTTGACTTGAACGTCACTAATTGGCTAATCAAACAGATTGACACCTGTCCATACTATTTACAACACATGACTATGGTGCGTTCAGGAACCATGTTGAACATAGGACATTCCATATACTTTAATGAACTTTCCCAAATACCAGTAGTGTTCTATGTAATTTCATTTTGCACTTAAATTCATGCCGCGGGCCAGATTAGATCCTCTTGTAGGCCGGTTTTGGCCCGCGGGCCGTATGTTCAACAACCCTGTGTTAGAGGGAAAGTTCCCCATTCGTGCTTGCTTTTCTGCACAGGAGTTTAATCACCTACAGATGGAGGATATGATTTTGATTAATTCTTGCGCATGTGATGACGGGTGCGTTTACTTCTTCTTCACATATTTATTTTGATGTTACAGGTTGCCAAATGATTAATTGTAGCGGCCCTCTCAGCTAATATATGCTTACAATGCATTGGGCTTATGATGATCTTGCACTTTTATAATTCTGCTTTATTTATTTATTTATTCAATTTTACCTTACCCAGCTGAAATAGTACATGGATTTAGTAGTTGAAGGTCATTGTGAGAATTAAATTGGAAAAATGTGTAATCACTTCTGCGTTGGTTTAAAAGTGTAGATATCCACAAAATCAATAAAGCGTGTACTACATCAGGTCTGTGGATATCACGTCAGTGTCACATTTTGTCTCGTCTAGATAGTACGCATGTGTGCGATGCTGCAGCACCAGAAGACACAAAGGTCACGAAAGGTCCTCGCCATCAGGAGGTTGGAGGAGTCACGCACAGGACTCTCACACTCTCTCACTTTGATGTTTACCCCCTGTTTGCTTCCATTTTGTGTGGCAGTTTCCTGTTGCTTTCAGTGGTTGCTTTGCTAGGTTTAGGAAGAAACAGTCAACAACAGCCCTGGAGTTGTTGCCATTGGCTAAATGATCGCCCCCTGCTGGTTCTGCACAACACAAGTGGCCTAAAACTAACTCCTCTGGCGTCAGTGTAAGGTCTATTACATTGTTGTGTCTATTTTTGGGCTTCTATTTGCATGATTCTTGCATTTGTAGGTGTTTGACGTACGGGATTCCTCTGGCTATGAGCCGGCCTGAACTAAAGCATAGACTCCTTTTGATACCAATTCACATCATAAAAAGTAAATTTGAAATCACAGCAGAACACTAATTGTGAAGATGAGTTCAAATGCTTTGCACCTTTTGTCACACAAATCAATCACAAATTGATGATCCTGTAATAGAGGACAATATCTAATTCTGGATTTTTTAATATGTATTTTAGGTTATTTTGGTTCTTAGTAACCACGTCCAAGAATTACAGGACCGAGCATCAAAAATGCATGTGTGTTTTTTTTTTTACTTGCATGAAGGACAACACATCAGTAGAATGCCTTTCACAGCAGAGTGATGGCCAGCTCGGTATCTAATGGCCTCTCTCATTGAGTACTTCAATAGGCCCATCTTTCTCTGGCAGGAATCAAAATTCACAAGGGAGGAATACAGGGGGAAAACAATGGCGTGTCACCTCATGACTGCGTAGTAAAAAAAAGAGAAAAGCTTTATGTTGCTCTCTTTTTCAAACACGCAGGTGTTCTGGCAAACAACTCAAAGGGTGTGTGGGTGTGTGTGTGTGTGTGTGTGCTTATCCGCTCACCTTTACTGTCCTTTCCTGAACTGCCCTTGATCACTGAAACGTACTGCGTCATCAAAAAACAGGCACATCAAAACAGAGAGTGTTTGCAAAGTTGTGAGAAATGCTCTCCGGGGATCTGGTGACTTTTGTGTTGTTCAGGGTCCTGTGGAAAAAAGGCAGAAAGATGGCAGGAGTGCTCCACTGTCAGTCTCAAGGAGATAAAGGGAAGGCTTTATCACAGGAATTCACTTTGCCGCGGCTGTCCATATGTCATAGCGGCCTGCACTCGAGTCCTCTTCCATGAAGTCAGGATAAAGTATATTATATGTGTATATAGGCTTTGATTGTCTGATGAAAGTCCTAACTCTGCAGAAGGCTGCTGAGTCAACACACACTAAAGTGCACTTACACTTTAAAGTACTTGGGGTAGAAAACATTTTTTCCTTTCCTCTAAAAATGTCTAATTAATATTCGGTTGTTTTATACAGTGCCTCTTTCTCCCACTACCTGTATATTTAAGTACCAATAAGAATAGATGAGTATGTGTTCCTGATTCACAGGCTGCATTTTAAAATGTTACCAATATGCATTTCATTCAGCAATTTCAGTTTCCCTTCTGGTTTACATCATTTCTTTTATAAACTTTCTTATAAATCGTTGTTTTACTGACACGCATATTTTGTGAATCTTTATTGCAACAGGACTAAAGGGCATACTATACCAGAGTGACAGAGTGGTTTCTCGCTTGGAAGCCTGTTACTCTATCTCAGACTGAGACACTTGGATCAGCCCTAGTTACACTGTTACACTGTATTTCAGAATATGTCTCTTGTGTGACTATAATGGCTGGTGGTAGTGGGTAATTTTTTTGTTAAAATAATATGGTAATAACAGTGGCCTGCTACACAGCTGACATTAAGAGACATTGACTGAGATGGAATTTGCGCAGATTGCTATCATTCAGGATTAACAATGGGAGGAAATTGTGGGTTATTACGGAGCATAAAAAGAAAAAAGAAAAAGACTCAGTCATTTGTCAGCAGGAATCATGATTCCCCCAAAAAGCCCCATCACTAGCAAACTCGATGAAAACTTGCTACGCTCGTCGGTATGTGTGTGTCTACGCGTCTTCACGAGTGCGTGAACGGCTGTTGTTTGTATTCAGTTCCATTAGAGCATGCACATCTGTCAGATGGCAATCTATTTCGTTAAACTCAATTAATGATGATCACTGGAACAGCAATGATCTCAAGTTAAACAGATTTGGTGAACAAACTGTTGAGATCAACCACAAGATGTTGTTGTAATGTTACAGTAGCTTAGCAATAGTTTCAAAATACATATCAAACGTGCTTAGATCTAATGATAGTTTCAGTGTTGGCACATTCATTCCGGGCCACCGGACCAAGCTGAACCAATTAATTCAATTACTTACATTTTGTTGTGCTTTTTCACGAATATTATGCGTGCTGATCATTAAGTATAGACCTGCAAACATATGAGACACATCGCAGTACAATTTAGCACCACTCTGCTCAATCAGATTCAAGAGACGTAGCATATGCTGGACTGTCCTGAGTTGGAGAGGCTGTATTATGGAGGTGTGAAAGATCTCACAGTCTTTCATGGTGGGCCAATAACAAACCACTTAATTAACAGCAAAGCTCAATCTGTAATGAGAGTTATTCAAACATCTGACGTGATTATGTTCCTGTTATACTTCAGCTTTGATAACACCAATAAAGGTCAAAGCAAGTTGACCCACTGAATACTCACAAAAGAACTTTGATACGGCCAACTCAGGCCATTATTTCCTCCAGGAAGCAGCCTTTTGACTTCCACAACAAAACTTTCAAATACCCCCAGCCCTGAACTGGTGCAGATGCTGTACGCTGAACATTCCTCATTGCTTCTGTGCTATTTATAACCTCAACGTTCACCGAGTCATTGCAACATCTTATAGCAGTTTTCCACAATCCCATAAGACCTTGAAAAAAGGAACGCCAAAGCTGCAGCACAGTAATACTGCACTGCTTAGGTTCACGTTAGCAACCACAGTAATTTGGATCCATCTCTGCACTAAAACTTTCCTTTCAGAACAGCTGTCAATTGTCAGGTTTAAGGGATTCCACACTTAGTCTTACTCGCTGTTTTATGAATGAAATCGCATAGGATTATTCTTCACTTGCTGCACTGGATTGGTAGTACAGTATACTGATGAACATGCACATTTGACAAAAAAAATGATGGAGAGAAGCCAGATAACCTCCAGCTGCCTGAGGCAACTGCAGCCCTCAAGCATTATTTGACTTGAACCACCTAGTTGTTGTGGGCCCACCAGCAGAAACACGGTCTAACTGTGAAGACCTATGAATAAGTAATATAACAGCACACAAATGCAAGTATTTATTAAGGCTCTAAATGTATTTATTCTTGTCTCAGTTTGAGTTCCCACATGTAAATAGTTGTCACATTTACATTTTATCTTTGTAGACATGCTGTAGCCTGTGGCCTTAATCACAGTTATGGTGTAAAATAACGTCTCTTGGTTAGAGTTCAGTAATTGTCTTGTGGCTTGATTTAAAAATATATATAATCAAAATTCATTACATCGTCCTTACACACATCCACGTCTGGTTAGACTGTCTTTAGTGTATACAGCATATTTACAAAATAATTCAAAATGACCTGTAAAGGAAGTTCTGTTTTAACTAAAATAATAAAGCTGGACAATGTGTCCCCACTTTCTTGCATTGGCCAAACTGAGCTATTTTCCGGGCGGCGCCATCTTGCGGGTTTGGAGCCAGAGTCTGCGCAGTACGGTCTGTGAGTGGAGGGACACTGAGCCACACCGACGAGCTGCCAGACTCACTCGCGTTTTCGTTTAATTAATTAATACTACGCTCTACTCTACCTCCACCAGTAACAAAGAAATGTTGGATTGTACACTGTACATATTATTATTATTATTTTTTAATAACTCTCCCGGTCCCGCAGGACCGTTTTACAGAGCGGTTGGCATGGCAACTGGTGGTCGCATTATATCACATCCTGTTTCACGGCTAAAACGACATTTATCCCAAAAATTGACACTTGAAAAATTCATCAACGTTCTACTTAGTACCTAAAAGGTCAGCAACCATCCTTGAAATATTTCTTTATTAAATTTATTTGACATGTATTTTAATGTTTTAGTTTAGCCCAAGTCCCACCTACTAACATGGAGAGGGTGGTGCCACCAGAGGGAGCTCTACTTGCTTTGGATTCACTTTTGAGGAGCATTTTCTCCTTCCATCTTCATTCAGGTTATGATCAGGACAATTTAGTAAAAGCATGTAATCAACATAGGCCTACGCACAAATGTGTATTGTGTCCATTTAATTAGAAGGGATATTTCAGGTTTTACATTAGTCTTCTGTCTGTTTTTTTCTTTTTTTTTATGGGATGAAGCTACTGGACACTGAATTTCCCTCGGGATAAATCTATCTTATCTATCTATCTATCTATCTGTCTATCTATAGAATATGTTTGTACTCTGGCCAGAGGTAGCCAAGCTTTGAAGAACGGCTACACAAAAGAAAAAAGAAATGAAGATCACAAGCCTTTTTAATGATAGAAAAAGCTTTTTTAATATATATATATATATATATATATATATATTCAAAGCGTCTGTAATTTCCATGTCAATAGTGTGCCTCTTAGTAACTAAAGAGATCTAGAGTGCTTCAAGGTTGACTCTGAATTGAAAGGTACATTGCAGCATTTCAAAAGTCACTTACATAAATGTTCCATCCTTGTTGATGCCGTAAAACAGTGAGTCCAGGTCATCTAAAGATCAGAAACGTACATCTGAAGGCTTCTGTCAGAGCTGACTTTCCATCTGACCGCGTCTGATGTGTCTATTTTAATAAGGCACACATATGATTTTATACCGATACTGACAGTGGGCTGTCTGAATCCTCTAGTGGCTTCAAGTGATTACAGTTAAGCTCAGGAGAGCAAACAAAATGTCTGTTGCTCTTTTGCATACATTTTAATTAGTTACAATCATATTTTATGAGTTCCAGGATAATTACTGTCATCGAATGTTTTTGTCATGTTTTAGTTATTGCAATAGGCGCCATGACATTTAAGAAGCTACGCCTCTTTGACTCATGATGACGTCATTAATAAGCACACACAATACTGAGGAGAAACAAGTCTAGTAACTCTGTGGTGTTTATCACTCCAGCACCCATTTCCATAAGCTTGCTCCTTATTAACCAATCGGTTTCTTGGAGAGACGACCAAAACATTTCATAAACATGCATACACTGGCCTTTAGAGAATAATATACTGAAGTGCTCGGCTGATACGGCCCCAGTTAGAGTTAAACTTTAATGCTATGTTGGGTGCGCCGGTCCTAATGAGGGGGGCTCTATGAATATTCCAGTCAGTGTGCAGTTTTGATTAATTCATTACAAGCTGTGACACCCAACTGACAAACAAATCTCTGTTAGGAGAACCTATGGATAGGGCACGCAGATGGTAAAGGCACACAAACAGAATTGGCAAATTACTGCAAACTGCAAGGAGAGAAAAATCACAGCACAAAAATCTGGAACAAATATTTGGCTGGCAGTAGTTTTACGGCTTTCTCCGTCATTTCCAATAAACACTACTCTTGAATCTTTTCACTGAGTGTATTTCTAAAGGACAGCAGATCACCAAGAGAAATAAAATAGGCGTTTGGTTCAAGAGATGCTAAACTGTCCTCTCAGAATGATCTGGTACCAGAGATATTTGTTTCTGTGTGGCCATATTGTGAGTGTGACTGCATGTGTGTGGGTTCGCCTAGGTTTATGGCAGTTAGTGTGACTGATCTGATGATTTGGAGGGCAAACCAAGCAGACAGGGATGGCATTTGTTGCATGCGGAGGGGGTTGCACTGCTTCTGTCAGCTACACTGTTGTGGTGTGCACACAAATAGTAGAATACCACTCACAAATGGCACACACACACACACGCACACACACACACACAGTATGCAAACTACATTGCCTGTGGCTTTTCAGATACCCCCAGGGCTTTTCCTGTCCATCTGTGGTGACAGAATGACCACTCTGCCCCCTACAACTCGAACAGAGCCATGTAGTACCACACACATACAGGGACACTGAACCAGAAGCTCTACAGAAGCCCGCCACTTCATGCTGCAGAAAAGCAGCATGAATCTTGTTTGTCTAATTGACAGCATTCCAGCCAACCAACCAAACAAGCCCCAAACAAGCCCCGTTGCAGTGAACTCAGTGACACATTTAGCTCGCAACACCTTTGCGCTGGCATAATTGAAGCGGAAACACACAAAGTGAACCTTTTGTGAACGGTAAGTGTTGACAACAAGCTTTGATATGTTTTCGCTTTTTATCAGTGCTACCTGCAACAGATGGGCTCATGTAAATTTTACTCACGGGCTGCTGCTAAAGACAGAGTAGAAACAAACGTCCAGTATAATTAGTATAATGCAGTTTGTTCAGAGAGGTGTGGGATTCAGTAGAAATGCTTGAGTTGCTGTGAAAAGATTTAATAGAGTTTTAACAGTAGGTGAGATAAGTGCCATCTGAAGACAAAGTTAAAATCAGAAATAATTTAGGAACTTGACAAATGGAGCTCCCAATTGCACAAGCAAACACTACTTGGATTAATTCATTTAAAACAGAACGTTTTGATAAAAAAAGCTTTTCCTTCAAATTAAGATTGTATGATGACACATCTTTAAAAGGTTTAAAGTGAGAGAAGCAAAGGTATTGCTTCGACTAATGCAAAGTCAAGGTCAGCGCATTGTATCACAAATTACGTGGAAAAGGAATTACGCTTCAGCTCTTAATGTGACAAAGAAAACAAAGAAATGGGTGTGGATCTCCTTAGTGCTTTAATAAAGCGCAGCAATGCAAGGTTGAACTTTCTAAACTTTTTTCAGCAATTATCCTTGACTCACTGTTACTAACAAGCTGTAATTGGTTAATTGCCCTCCTGTTTGTGCGGCTGAATAACAGCTTAGAATGTCACCTTGTGTAATCGTGCTGTTGTAGAACAGAGTGTTTATGGGTCGCCAAAGTCCCTGAGCTTTATTGTGAAAGGGTATCGCAAAGTGAAAAATGGTAGTTTCTTCACTCTCAAACACTTTGTGGCTCTAAAAGGTTTCTGTGTGAACTTGGAATGATGGCAGGGTAACATGTGTATGTGACCAAAACTAGGAAGACATCGTCTATGACAATGACACCGGATGATGATAACGGGTAACTCCGGACTCAATGGGGAATAGCACTAGCACAAAATATTGGTGAAATGAATGAGTTTCGCAGCAGATAACGCGTTATTTAGAGGCTGAGTTCCGGTGCCCCAGTCACCCCCATTATATGGATATACGCGGCGTTCCACGGGATCCAAAGGTATAAGGGTGAGTAAACGATAATATTTTATGCCAGAAATAAGGTCCAAGTTGTAAAAAACTGTAATTCCCCTTTAACAACGTTTAAAAAATAAATGTACAACATTCATTTAGCAACATAAACCAGAATTTGACAAATATTTGCATAATGGATTCATAGCAGATGGCCCGGCCAGTCCAGCCTGAACCCTAACCACTAACTGTTGGTAGCTCGCACAGAACACAGGCGCCACTACAACATATTCTTTATATAACACAGGTTACCAGAGACTATGAATTTATGTACGGTTATTTGTTGCCTTTATTTTGCAAAGCAGATGTGCCCACATAGCCCTGCTGCCACTGCCTTGCCCTCGCAATATGTGCTGTGGCTGAGAAGAGTCTGTTCTGCTGATGTTACGCTACAGGTGTTAAAATGAAATTCATGCACGTAAGAAAATAAAATAGTTTGTCTTTTGCGCCCACAAGTGAATCGTTTCACACCCCAGCAAATGAGTGGTGCAGCTGCCAACACATCTAAGTGGCAAGAAGACCTCTCATTAGTGCTCCCTTTTCTGCCTTCTTGACAATAACTCCATCGCAACGGTGCCCAAAGACAAAGACTCATCAGGGATGAACGTTTTCGGATTTATTGTTGGTTCAAAGGACCGCAACTATTCGGCATTGCTTATTTAAACCAGGTTGTTCAACCGTTTACACTAATAGCTCTGTGTTCATGTACTACATGTGACTGAGAGCCTATTCAGGATGATGTATTACTTGTATGTATTGACTGCAGAAATGCATAAACGATATGTGCACTATTGGCCTAGTTGTTAGTTCCGTCATCCAGCAGTTTGTTATTCGATCTTTTGAGGAAGGCGTTCACCTGTCTTACACAGAGATCAATCCGAAACAGAATTACATTTACAGACAGCTTGGCAAAGGTGTACATGTGTTGAGAATTGACTGATCAAACTGAAATCTAAAAACATGATTTGAAACACTGCAATATACATGAGAATGAATTATTTATGCCGCTGTACAGCTTCAATCAAGGAAATGAGATGAGCTAAGCCCTGATCATTACGGGGATGGCTTACATCAAAGCCTTATAATGTGTGTGTATGTGTGTGTGTGTGTCTCTCTTTTGCAAATTCACACTGAGTCTTTGTGCATGATTGACCTAGAGATTACTGAAAAGAAAATTATATGCTAGGATTGTACGCAGCTAATGATAATAGAGGTGAAGCTATGTATGTGTTGTGTATGTGTCTGTCAAACGAAAGAAGCGTTTGACTTGTTCGGTAAAATTAACACTTGTGCTGTCGTGGCCTCTGTGTCCCTGTACCTCGACTACGTAAGACTAGATATTGTAATGACACCTAATTCTACAAGATAACAGAGAATTTAAATCGAAACTGTAACTTTGGTCTCCGTATATTATTATAAAAATATGATAAAGAAATATAGAAGTTTCTAAACCATACAGAATTAAATCAGACAATTTTCAGATGCACTGTAGCAATTTACAACAAAAGTAAATGTCACAAAGGTCTGATGCCATGCTCATTAAAATGATCCAAACTGGGTTATGGAAGATCGTGTAACCTTCATGCAAGGGACACAATTTATGCCAAATGCCATTCAAGAGCAGAGGTTTTAGTACTTTGGACGTGCTTTGAACCTGCTGAACAGAAATTTACACATAATGTGTCTGAGTCAGATTGTCAAGATTGTCGATTCCTTCATACTCCATAACTAAATATAGCCCCTTTTCTACTGCAGGAACTCTGCGCAGGTGAAAAGTGGTGTCGTTGTTTACAGGAATCGCTCTTAAAAGCACAATCAATTGGCTTTTCTCCAGCTTACCCTTTTCCCGTATGATCTGTCTGTTCTGTCAAAAGGTGACAGGTGAATTATTTTGTAACAGCTTTGACGGAAACGTCACTTTCATCACAAAGCACCAACAATGGAGGGATGCAAAATGTTGTCAAATTTAACCAATGAGTGTCAAGCCAGCATTTTTCAGGGCTGCTCAGAAGTACGAACACTGGAGCAGGTAACATTTTCACCAAGAAAAAAAATTTAATAAACTAGAAAAAGGCCTTGCTGATTCCCCCGTCGTTTCTGTGACACGTTTTGCCAGTACCTACTCAGTGTCATTCGGTAGTCATCGACTACTGTAATGACTAGTTGGCAAAAAAAAGGCATACAATGTTACTACTATGGTGGCCCGCCATGGTCTAATTTACTCCGCCATGGACTCGTAACGATCACCCGGCTAACGCAGAAAAACATATTACTAATCACAATTACACAATCAACCAATTCAGAATTGTCAAATTGGAACAAAGAAAAGAGATTATTGAAATAAAACCGATGAAAAAAATTACAATGAAATGAAACCAATGAAAAAATGACAATGAAATAAAACCTACTGGAGGTGTGGAGTGGAGGTGAAATAGAAACCACAGCAGTCTCTTGTGGGCTCAGTTGAAGGGCTTACAAGAGCCAACACAGAGGTTATGCAGCCAGGGCAGACTCTGGGTGTGGCGACCTGCAGCCAAATTTCTCAACACCATTAACACAAATGAACAACAAAATCAAACTAAATAACACAAAATGAAAATGAAACGAACAACAAAAACTAAAATGTAAATGTAAACGAACCTTAAATAAAACTGAGGAAAATAAAAACAAAATAAAACTGAATAAAACCAAAATGAAATGAAACTTAATAAAATGAAAGTGAAGAAAATGGAAATGACGCAAAATGCAACACAGAAAATGAACTACATCCATGAAAAGTGAAATAAAAATGAAAACAAATGACTGGATCTGGGCTGGATGTAGCTAGCTGTTCACATTCAGTCTGGCTTTGGTGGAGTGCAGAGATGGAAGGAGATCCATCGGTGGAGGGAACAGGAGGTGATGGAGCTACAGCCACAGAGGTCTCCTGTTCTTGGCTCTATGTACGTCGTTCCTCTGCTGCATCCAGGCAGGTATACAGCAGCACTGGTGGTTCAGTAGTGGTGGTACGAAAAGATGAAGGAAAAAAAAATGAACAGATCTGTGCTGCTCCCACATCAATGATGGTGTTGAGCAACTCTGCAGCAAAACTGTTGAGACCTGACCAGGACGTCTTGGTGTAGGCCTGTCTAACGTTCTCCTGGATAGACTTAATCATGTTGTCTCTGGTGGACAGAGCAGTGTAGACCCACTCGTCCACTGCTCTTGTAACTCCAACAGCCATTTTGCAGAGCTTCCTGGAGGGCATGTTCATGGAAGTGGTTGGAGAATGCACCCAGAAGTGATGATCATGGGATGTCTGTGGGTTAGTTATTCAGAGTTAGTTTTAAAACACTTCTGGAGCCTTCTGGCTTCAAACTCCACATCTCAATTTTTCATGTGGTTCATCACCTCCCACACCTGGACAAGAAAATAGATGTTGAGCAGATTGAACATTTATAGAAGAAAGTGAAGTCATAAGTATCAGTTGAAACTAGTGTGCTGTCTTTTCAGGAGTGTGTCCTCACCAGCCGGGCAAGAGCTTTGGCATGGGTCTTACGGAAGCTGTCCATTTTGAATTCCCACATCCTTTAATCACAAAGAAAATAAGAATTTAATCTTTACAGTTCCTTTATATGAACAGAATAGGGGTGTGATTGGGAGAAACGGCCCGCCTGATCTGAACCCGAGTGGTCAGGCATGTCCCACCGGAAGGAGACCTCGGGGGCCGACCCAGGACACCAGGCCGACCCTTGGCTGACAGGATCCAAGGAGAACTCTAGATTGTTTCTTAAGTTCTGCTGGATTTGACGTACGTGGCGCCAGTGCACAGCTGCAGCAAAGCAGCGAGTGAGACGAGACTTTTTGAAGTGTTCTAAGTGAGTTTCTTGCTTTAGTAATGGCATTCATCTCTCCATATGAGATACCCGTCATTGATGCAACATCCTGTTTTATTGCATATCCCTTTGTTGTTGATGGTTTCTATAGCAGTGGCGTCATAACGATAGCACTAAGAGGTGTTTTGAATAAGGTTGGAGGTCATTGAAGGCCTGGGTGGAAAATGCACGGCCCGCCACTGAAAAATCCATACTTTTTAGGGAGTTGCAAGTCAGTTTTCATGTACAGCATGGGTGTAATCATTAATTTATATCTAGTTTAACCCTCCAGTCACCCACCCTTTAATACTCCTTCTGCACAAATAGGATGGTGGCACTACATGGCGCATCACTTAAGGCCCGTCCCTGCTGTACTGGCGCACACAAAGATACATACATGCTGAGAGAGTGAAAGAGAGAGAGAGTCGGTGCCAAATACAGCCACGGGCTCGACTCGTCACAAGCATCAGCAGCATTTGGAGCTGTTGGCAGATGAGGAGAATAGACCTGTCATTGGGCACCGGAGTCAGAGTCAGCTGTTTCCACCTGAGAGGTGTTAAATCCATCCTTTCTGCCTCCCACAGCCTCTTTCACTGGAAATAAGGTCATGCTACTTTGAATCACTTCCAGAGTTGCAGCTCAGTGTTTGCACAATACCTTTTCTAATTGGAGTCATGTGAGAGCTTCATTTTACCTCTGTTGCAATCATTGAAGTTGCGGAATAACAAACAACGTGTACAGTGTTGAATCTTGATGTAGCACTTGTTAAGTATGGGGGGAAAAAACATGCGCTGGTGAAGAACAGTTGTGAAACAAACGGAAAAGGAGTGAGGACTAATCAAGCAGGAGCTTTTAGAGGTGCTTAGCTATTACTGTATTTACCAGGCAGATCCACCATAATGAAGTGTGTAGTCAAACCAAACGAGGGTTTTCTCATTCTCCCCTTTTCACGTCCTTTTAACTGCTTTCTTCTTTCGGCTGCCTTCTATTTTCTCAATATCCCTCCTCTCAATTGTGTGAAGAGTCACATTAAATATAAATAGGGAGAAGTGATGGGCAGAGGAATCTAATTGTTTAGACACCATATTGAATTTTAGAGGTCTCTATTGAATTAATAGGGCATGATTTCATCATTAAAAATTCATGATGAGATTGTGCGCGGTGTTGGTTTTAATTCCGAGCTAAAAACCGACAGCCCAGGCTAGCAGAGGTACAAAGGGACCGGATGAAATAAAGTCACCTAAAAGAGATTTTTTTTTTTTTCTTTTTTAGAAAATGAAAAAATTACTGACGTTATTTAACTGCTGAACGAGTGCTCTCAAGGGACAATTGAAATAAAAACGGGCGCAGTGCAGGGGGTAATCAAAACTAATCCATTCAAATCAAGCTGGAGGTTCACTCTGAAGTGCTACTCTGTGCAAAGACGAGCGCTGCGGCATGCATGAAACATCCGGATTTCTTTTCGGATCTTATAGATGTACGACACACGCATGACATTGCCGTAGTGATACTCACATAAACGCACACACACACACACACACACACACACACAGTGACTCAGAGGTAAAGAAGACTTGTACCCTTTCTTCTATCCCTTTAGGAAGGGATTGCAGGCAGCAGTTCCTATTTATCAGACTGCCAGCCATCTGAAATCAAATTTCCCCTGAAGACACCATGAAATTACAGATATTTTCTCTCCCAGTCCACCTCCCTGCCAAAGCCCACAGGATAAATATCACAACTCTAAGCCTTTCAAGCTGCTATAAGCTGGCACGCTGATGACATTTTGACCAGCCCTGTGTTTCTCCCCAAAGCCTCACTCTAAGTCACACGTGCACTCTCTTTTTTCTCTCTCTCACACACACACACACACCTTTGCACAAGCGTACACTGCGTCCGGAGTTTCTCCTTTTTATTTTTTGTCTCCCTCTAGCCCCTCTCCTAGTGACAGGCTTAGCAGTGCAGTGATCCATAGTACTAGCCGCCTGTTTATCCAGGCTAAGTGCTCTTTGCTGTGCCACTCCACTTTTCTCTGTTGTCTCAGGCCTGTTTGATTGATAAATATTGCAGCCAGCAGGCAGAGCCAGCCCCTGACCTTAAGATAATGGAAATAGTTGGAGAAGTATATGACAAACGGCTAACCGCTAAAATATCCTTCCCACCAGTATTGACCATGTTTTGGGAAACAAGTGGCAGCTGAGATGGATGAAATTAGGGTAATTCACAGTTCAGCCCGGTCTTGGTTAAATGCCTCAAATGTCCACGGTATCCTAATGGTGATTTACTCATGGACTAAGAAAGATGATTGTGAACATATGCATTTCTGTTTGTTGCCCAGTTCATTTCCTGTTTGTCTGTGGTGGAGGTGGTGACCCAATAGCCATGTGCTTTGGATGCAAACCACATGGGTGCTAACACTGTCAGCAGTGAGGTCCTCGGTCGATCGATGGCTGACTGGACCTTTGCAGCACCTTCACTCTTTCCCCATATATACTGTCTGTCTCTATTATAACTATCAATAAATAAAAACTGGGATTGGGAATGCTATTTGGGTCAACTTATCAATACTAAGCAAACAGCAACTTGTTAGATGAAACTATGAATGATGAAACGCATGTGACCTTGTGGATCGTTGCATATTTTTGGCAATGAATTAACATTTTTCATGCCGTGTTGAGGATTTTTATTTTTTTTTTATATGACATTGTTCACCCTATTAGAAAGATAACCCACATGTGCTAAAGTACTAGAAGATACCTCGAGCAAAACCCACTTTTAAAAAGTAGAGCAGTGGCATCTAGGAAGATAACATCAGAGTTAATCTAAAATTTAAACCGCATTACTATTTTCATCACAGCATTTTATGTGCCAATCCACATGATCACATGAGACAGAACAAACTTTATTTATTACTCATTTGCATCCCATTACTCTTGTTGAAGCTGATGCTAATCAAGGTATTACGTTTAGTATGTCCACCATCCGAAACGGATCACCCATGCTATCCATGGCATAGCAGTGAAGTCGTCAGAACTTAGAGACCACTACCAGCCACTCAGATGTGACGGAAAACGAACCCATGGCTCTATACAGTCCTGGCTGCCGGTTGAAAGAGCCGCATGTAAGATGTGACATCATTTGCCGAGAGACATACATGAGACATACAAAAAAGCCCCTTGGTGTACCCCATGTGCTGTATGTGTGTGTGTGTCTGTGAGACAAGTTGAAAGAAACAAAGGAAAATCCAAGTTGAGTGACACAGCGGGAAGCTGCAGTTACATACTGAGCGATGCAAAGACTTTAGATGCTTCCCAACTGTCTTTGCTGCCAGAGACCCAGCTCAGGAACAGAGCCTCGTGGAGCCCACTGCAAGTTACAATGCAAGACGTACAGCGATGCCTTGGGGGGGGATGCAAGCTTGGTTACGAGACAATGTAGCTGGAGCCTAAAAGGACTTATTTCAAATGTCAGACAAAATGAACGCAACATTGCCATACACACTGTTGGACTTTACAGGCCCCTACATGAGAAGGTAATAGAAAGCACACAATGTTTTGTTTTTTTGCCATCTAGAAACAGAAACCTGTATTTTTGGATATAGATTTATTTAAGACAATTCACAAAATTATAAGAAACCACAAATGGATGAATCAACGTAATCTAGCTCAAAAACTACTTCGGTAGTTTAGTGTTTTACTCACAAAACATCCAGTGCGCCTCAAGTTTAAATGATTACTTGGCTAATAATTTCTTCTTGCTAATTACTTGATAAAGCATTTAATTAAAAAGTTAAATGATTTTTTTTGGTCATCAACATTAGAAAACAGATGCAAAATAAGACAAGGCATCACATCTTGTTTTCAATTCCATCCTCGATTGAACGCACAAAATTTCTTATATTTGTGTGTTGGGATGGTGTGTTGAGTCTGATTAGTTAGTTGTTTCTTCCTTTTTTACAGCCTCGTAGTCTCAAGAATATTTAAGGATTTACATTAAACTCCACCAGAAAACATCGATCAGGCATAACATTATGACCACTAACAGGAGAAGTGAATAACATTGACCATCTTGTTACAATACAATGTTATGCTGGGAAACGTTTGGACCTGGCATTCATGTGGATGTTACTTAGACATGTACCGCCCACCTAGACCAGACCAGGCACCCCCACCCCATAGCAATGACATTCCAGTGACAACTAAAAAAATGAAAATGAAAAACAGCACAAGGTGTTGACCTGGCCTCCAAATTCACTAGATCCCAAACTGAACAAGGATCTGTCGGATGCACTCGAACAAGCCTGATCCACAGAGGCCCCTCCCCTCAACCCATAGGACCCAAAGGCCCCCACTAACACCACAGGACACCCTCAGAAGGCCCGTGTCCATTCTCTGATGAGTCCCAACTGTTTTGGAGGCACACGGAAGGACCTGCACAATATTAGGAAGGTGGTCATAATGTTATGCCTGATCAGTCTACATGTGTCGACAACTCAAAGTAAAGCAATATCTATTTGAGGCCACTGCACTAGAATGAAACTCTACTCACTTCAACACGCTCTCTGCAATATGGTGGTGTTATCACTTTGGTCTACCTGCTGCTGCTGTGCTGCTCCACCTGCAGGCTCTGAGATCCCCACTGGGAAGTCATTATCATCAACCCCCACACTGCTCCTGTTTTGAGTTTGGTATATCCAGGGAAGAAGTGATAAAGACACGGTAAAACTCCTTTCAAGAATCATTTATTATTATTAAGTAGTTAAACACGATCACTATACCTAAATGGCCTTATTGAGCCACTGGTTCACTTGGATAGGGTTACATGTTATAAATTGGATTTTGAACAACATTTCCAGGAACCTATTCCAGCACAGACACACAATATTAAAATTACATCAGCGTTTTAGTCACTGGTGATCCTCTTCCTGAGTCATCAAAATAACCACAGAAATAGGTTCACCAAGGGAAGTTGGAAAGGTGAACCTGTTCTATCAAATTTCCCCACAGGAGAGATGGGTCTGACTTCCACTTATATGGGACTCATTTGATCTGCAATCTCATCCCATATTCTGTTATATAATATCTCTGAGGCACATGCCAGGCTTCAGCTCAGTAACTGCTTCTTCTGCTCTCCAGTCTCTTGTCCATTTATTTCACTGTCTCCTTTCTTCCAGCTGAGCCCACAGGGGCAGTGACCTCATCTAAACCCAAACTCTGTGACCACTGGGCTTCCTGTGTGTCTGAGAGGAGATGAGAGTGCCAGACACCACTCTTATTAAACCTCTGTTTGGCTATCAAGCCGGGGGGGTACAAGGCGGAGACGGCTGGGCTGGACCAAGCTGAGTCTCTTTTGTCACATCTAACATTACACTCTAATTGGCTCCCATAGGTCTTGAGCTGACTGAAAAAATAGCGTGCACATACAGAGATATTTACACAAATTTAATATAATATTTGAAACTTTCCGGTAAGAAAATACGCTCTGTTTGTCAAATCTATGAGTTTTTGGGAGTTTTAAAGCCATGAACTGTATATAAAGTTGGACAAACTCTCTGTGATGTAACTTATAGAATTCCTGAATAGGGAGTTTGAAGCGCAGCACGACTATGGCCAACGCCATCTTTGCAGTCGTGACTCCACCTGACTTACAAAACAGAGGGAACCCAGGCAGCTAGCAATGAGCGACACCCAGCTTTTACTCAAAATGCCCACTACCTTATATTTGCATGTTTTAAAGCCTTAATACAATTGTACAGTTAAGCAAAATATCTGGCTGAAACCATTTTTGCTGTAAAGTTGTCCATTTTAACTTGGAGGGAGCCTCACGTGGTCATTTGAGCAACTGCAGTTTTTGTAGATTGGTTAAAAGTAAAATTAAAAAATGACAAAGGGAATGATATGTAGGAGGCAAGGCCAACTGGAAGTTCAGCTGAGGGCATGTGATATGGTATATAACCACTTGGCAACTGGGTTGCCTCTATTTATTTACAGGCTTGATCATAAAGTAGAGTATCTGCAAGTGCTTTGCTTTGGTTTTCTACACTGATACATATCTTTGTGTCAGGGTGCCCATTATTATTAGCTTCCTACCAAGTATCACAAAGATCAGTCCACTAATGGTGTTGTTTTTATGTCGTTTTATGCACACACACAGGAATACACATGTGCGTGAGCATGTAGTAACATTGTACACTTAACTTGTCCAAAATTTGCATATTATTCTTTGATGTTTGAGACCCAATTGATCATCATTTGACAGTGAATAAACCAAGAAGCACACACATATCTATTATAAACATGCATAGACTGTATATAAATATGGACAATGCGCCCCCACTTCCTTGCATTGGCCAAACTGACACTATTTTCCCGGGGATACGGCAGCGCCATCTTGGAGCCAGAGTCTGCGCAGTAGGTCCGAGAGAGGAGCCACATAGAGCCTCGTTATCGATGACCCGACCACACTTCTGCCATACTCACTTGTGTTTTCATTTAATTAGTACTTCACTCTACTCTGCCTCCACCATTTGCGAGGATATGTTGGATTATACACTGCACTTATTTTTTCACATTTTTTTTTTATAACTCTCGTGGTCCCATGGACCTTTACGGAACGGTTGGCATGGCAACTGGTGGTCGCCATTATGTCACATCCTGTTTCTATAGCATCAAATAACTAACTAAAACGTAACAAAATTCAGCATCATCAAAAAATTGACACTTGTAAATGCATCAACATTACATTAACTACCTAAAATGACACAAACCATCCTTGAAAAATATGTATTTGACATGTATTTTAGTGTTTTAGTTCAGCCCAAGTCCCATCCACTAACATGGAGAGGGTGGAGCTTATGACCTATACTGCAGCCACTCACCAGGGGGAGCTCTACTTGCTTTAGCTTCACCTTTGAAGAGCAGTTCTGCTGTCCATCTTCATACTGTCAGTGGTTACAGGTCACATATTGTTACACAATACAGGTTGCAAGTTTATGAAGAAAGAAATACAACATGGCAGCTAGGTGTTTCATTTAGCTCTTAAGCTTTTCAATACTTAATGAGAGATCATTGGGTTAAGGAATATCTATGATAGCTAATAATCATCTGTGGGCGAAGACAGTTGGAAAGGTGAAGATCCACAACTGGTTGGGTTAATCACAACCCATGACCTACACATGTTGAACTCCACTGTGAATCAGGCAAATGCACGTAGCAACGAGTGGTGCTAGGGATTAATCCCAGGAGATGACGTCGCTAATCACTGTGACAAAGGTTATGCCAGTGGTACGTTTAAGTATCATGTTGAGTTGTGACAGGAAATTACCTTCAACAGCAGCATGTAATTTAAATTAAATGACCCCATATATTCATACAGTATGCCAGGATATCAGGCTCTAGAACACCTGCAGTCGTGGACGTGTTTTCTCAGGTTTTGTTTGTTCTTTGTGACTTTCTTTGTTCAGCCATGTCCTCAAGGAATTCCTTAAATATTACAGTCCTCCCTGAAAAAATGAATAAAGTGGCATCATTTAGGAACCTGGCAAATTATATTCCATTTCAGCTCACCGTTGACTGAGTCCCCCAGGTTTTATGTGACCAGTCTCGCCCGCTAAATCATCCTCTCTCTAACATAGCCTGCCATCAACCGTATCCTGATGGCACATTCACAGACTATAGATTAATTCACTTTCTCATATAACAATGTTTAATTACACAGCCGTCAGAGCAGCACCATCACAGGCGGAGATTTATGCGTGTTTGTCTGCAGATATGAAGTCTATATAACAGTACGCTGTCATATTCATCATCCCAATAGATGAAACTGGGTTTAATTCCTCCCTCTGTTAGGATGTAATTACAGAGGTTTACTGAGATGGAGAAGAATTCTGACAGAAATATGCACGCGCACACTCAGAAATACACACGCTACATACACAAACACAAAGACTCACATCACACACTCACACTGATGAGAATTATGCTCTCTGTTGTGCTGTGTTCACGTACGGTTCTCCGACAAACATGAGTGTCCCAAAATAAGTCCTTACCTCTTCTGCACATTCCCATAGGAATAAATTTGTGTGATTGTGATTCAGGAAAGAGAGATTTGTATCTGGCTAATCCTATTTGCATCATTGCAAGTCTTTCTTTTAGACTATTCTGAGCACAAGTGTCAGATTAGAGCAAATAAACCCGCTAATATAAATGGAAATGGTTCTGAAAGTCGCTCACAAGCACTCTTAGAAGAAATCATTATTGTAGTTATTAATTCTCTCGCCGATGCCAATCTTCAATGGCCATCACAGCCCTTATGGTGTTTGAGCACACTCTCGTGCAGTCCCTCCAGCTTTTTCCTTAGGCTTGGCTAATTGGCGTGAGTGTTGCCATTGATTGAGGATGAGAGGCGGATGTTTATATCCGGGCACAAAGGAGAAGCCGGTCCACAGTAATTGGTCAGGCTAAAGTGAGTAGAGGGCAGAGACTGAGGGCTACTTGAGAGGAAGTTGTTTATTTATTTATTTATTTGTATGTCTTAGAGTAGATGCAATGCTCTCTCTGTGTCTGTGTGTGCGTGAGGACGTGTGAGCGGGTCAGCAAGGAAGTGAGTGAATAAAACACACTCGTGCTGTCGTTCCGACGCATTGTCGAGAGACTAGCTGCCCCTCCACTCCACACACACACACACACACACACATTCGCATACACTCCATCCTCTATCCTCCGCCACCTCTACCGTCAAGCTGTCTTAACAATCAGTTACATTTTTTATGCCCATCAATCACCGGTTCTGCCCACGCCAATCACTCCACATATGTCTCCAGATATCTGTCGGTCTGTCACAGCTTTTTTTTCCTCACCCACTTCTACCTTTATGATACTCTCTCTTTCACTGTGAAGCCGAGTTTGGGTCGCTGTCTGGCCCTATAACGTCTCAGCTCAGTTCTATATGCAGGGGCGAGCAAACTGAGGCATATTTGTAACGGTCTGCCGCTGTTCCGGCAAGAGTCTGTCATTAAACTGTTAAAACTGCATGAGCTGAAAAGTTTCAGGTGAAAAAACAAAACTCAGTGTATCTCGAAAATCAAAATCATTACCAAAGACCGGACAAAACTCAAAGGCATCCCTCAGAGCTTCTCCTCACTGATGACGGGAGACAAACCCTCCTCATCCTGCTCTGGAAATTTGTTTTGTCATACATCAAGGGATAATAATAATGGGTAACGCTCGGCAGGGTCATTACATCCCGGGGTGAAAAAATAGTTTGAACACACTGGTTGTTGTAGTCCAGGAGGCTCTGGAGATTCACAGTTGCATATTCAGCAGCAACCAAACAGGGTAGGAGAAGCTGGCACATTTTATTTTACGGAAGAATTACAAAGCCACATGCAGTGAATGAAGAATAGGGTGATGACCAAGCTTAAACAGGAGCATGTCCCATAGGGTTGAGCAGGCGCGCCATGATATACAAAGCGGCTCCCCTCGCCAGGAGCCCTGTCAGTGGGCGAAGGCTATGTGAATGTTACTCTTCATCTACTAATTATTTGTGATTGCGGCTGAAAGTGTTGCACGCCATGTGTCAAAGTGGGCACATTAGCACGGAGAGAGAGAAAGAAAGAGTGCTGCTGAATGATTACGAGCACCGCAGTCCAAGGATGGGGATGCTGTTGTTAGGAGAGGAGAGCTGAGAAGCTGAAAGGGAGGTCACGGCTTCCCGGTGAGTCCCGAGCCAGAATCACTAAGGTTTTGAAGTTTCCAAGAAAGGACATTATTGGCTTATTCCTAATGCGTCTCCACAGGTGCACCAATCGAACGTTAGCATTAGCACTGATTGTGATTGCGGTTTCACAGGCAGCAAGTATCGGCGGTGGAGGGATTAAGAGGAAAAAGTGGGAAATGAATGGGGATTTTATTGAGCGTGTGTCTTTAAGACAATGAACTTGTTCCTGTATAGGTTTAGTTTTTAGGAAACCACTTGCCTCTCGCTTCATCAAACTAAACCTTCCCATAATGTTGAAAAATCTGTCCAGATCCACTCATAAACAGGCAAATGGTGAGCAAAATCTGTTCAGTAAGAATAAATATATTATGAGTTCATACACTATTACCTATTTAATAAACATTTCTCACCACACAAAAACTAGCAATTAGCTTATTTTTGTCTAATTTAGATGGACTTTTGTGGCCATTACTCCACAAATAAAAATATTGTGCTCCTTATTTTGTTACTTACATATGCACTATATCCCATGTGCCTTTATTTCTACATACTTGTCTTGTTTTTCAACTTTTCATGCAATTCTACTTCTTGTCTTCGTTGTGGTCTTCGCTGTGGGTACATCTGGCAGAATTGACAAGGAGGATGACTTCGCCTTATGATAAAATCAAGGTATATGGTTCAGCATGTTCACAAATCTAGTTTGAGGTAATGTTCCTTTGAAACTGTGTACATATAATGTCAGAATGTGAGTCAGTCCCCATGTTAAAATGCCCAACTTTACACCATACAAAAAACAAAACAAAACAAAAAAAAAATGGTTTTGTTTTCTATACCTAATTTCTCCACCCATGATACCTCTATGGATTGTGATTTTTTTTTTAGAACTCCCCCATTTAAATTATATGAAGGCTGATATATAAATGGGCGGGCCCACTCTGAATGACAGGTGGGTGCCTTCAAAGGTAGCTAGCCCTCGGCCTTGGCATCACCCACCTCCCTCGGCTCCACTCCCACGCCACCTCTTTGCCCATTTTTGAATCAGCTGGGAATCAAAAAGAGTCAGCAACCAAGATGGCAACAGCCGGTTCAACCCGCACTGAGCTTCAAATCCTCTATTCCCATGAAATCCCATGGGTGACATCAGGGAGGGTCCGTCCATCTTTCAGTCAGTGCTCACAACTTGTATCAGCTGACATTTCAGAGACAAAGGTCTCCTGTGCCCAGAAACATTGAAAAATCGAAAAGTCATTTCATACACCTCAGTTCAGCTTCAACTGTATCAATTTCACATGATTACGCTTGCTATATTCTACAGTTAATATGTGCACCATTATCTTCTTTACATGGAGATGGAAACTTGGCAGAGGTGGTCGGGTGCATTGTCTTGGCCTCTCTCTTTCCGGCCGGTGGAGACAGCCTCCGACTGGAAATGTCGCAGCTCTCTCACAAGAGCCATTTAATTGATTTGTATTGGAAGTCACCTTTTGCAGTGTCTTCCTTGGAAAAGTGTGCTGTGTCGTGTGTTAAAACCACAAGAATGAAAGAAACAAAAGTTATTATAACAACAATAGTTTCTCCTGATTAAATTGCTGGTGCAGTTTTACCACTCATGAACTCTTCAGTGTGTGTGTGTTTGATTCAGTTCCAGTGAGTGTGCCCTCTTTTTTTTCTTTTTTTTTAAGGTATACCCTCTAAGATCGATGTTTGTTTGTTTGCCTGGTAAATTATTAATTACTTGCTAGAGAAGTGAGGCATTCTTTGAAGCTGAGCTATACAACCTTGCAGATTCCCTCTAATGATATAAGCAGAGCCCCCAGCCCTCAGCGCCTCTGCACTTTCCATATGGCCGTAGCCCAACCAAGCTAAACAGTTTGTGATGTGGCGTAATAATATTATAGATTTTAAACCGGAGAGACATGAACTTCTCCTTGAAGAGAAAGTCTGTGCTTATACAGCCTTCAGACAGCACATCCATCTAACCCTCCTTATACCTTTGCAATTCACTGGTGAGCTGTTTGTTGAATAATAGAAGAGCAGTCCTTGGATGAAGTCAGCTCATTGCATAGATTTTTTTTTCTTCTGTACAAGTCAATATTCCTCTCTTAAGGATAGGTATCACGCTGAAAAGAATGTGTTTTGGTCTCCCAGGGATATTTAGCATTTGTGTACCAGCATTAAGAGGCTGAAAGACGGTATAGCAAGAAGTAGTGTGTCTGAACAAATATTAGAAAACTGGATTTAAGCCAAGAGGAAGTAGAAGGAGAAGATGTTGTAAATATAATTTGATTATAAAATGGAAAATAACGGTGTTTGAGTTCTTTTTGTGTCTATTTGTTTTTTTAAGTCTTCAAGGCGGTCTACAGTTTGGCGTGTGAATGAAGCACACAGGACATTTGACGCTAGACCGAGCAGGAAATTTTTCTGGCTAAAATCCCAACCTGGATCCTGTCGCGCAGACCTATGATAGGTGAGAGACAACAGAAGGTGGATAGGTTGATGTGAGGACAAAATGAGGTCCTAACATCGTGGTCAGAAGGGCAGGAAACCTAAAGGACAGCAAGCTCAGGGGATATGACTGTTCATGTTTCTGGGCGTGTACGGATGGATTCATATACACAAAAGAACACTCTGCCTACCATCTGGGCACGAAGCAGCTCCAAGCCTTCACACCAGGACACCAGGGGGGTACACTGGGGTCCTTCCCCAAGACAGAGGGCTTGTAGGCTGGGGAGCCATCTGCAGGAGACGACCTGTGGAATTGTGGTTCAGACATTCACAGTGTGGCAGCGGAAAACAGACGGAAACCCTCAGTGGTTTCTTCCTATATTAACACATGCACATGTGCTAAGGCAAACTGTGTGAACTCAGACACAAAGACACACACAGACACACTCAGTTTCTGTCATCTTGCCAAAACCCAGGGAAACTTGATTTATATTGTTTTGTTCACTGCTTTAGAAGGGAAGGATTTACATTGAGAAGGAAATAATCTGAAATCTGAAACCATTGCTCAGGCCATTGATGGAAAATGGATGTGTCCGTATGAGTGAGTACCAAACGAAAAATCTAAGACAGAAGTATTTGTGCACTGCCTACCACTGGCAGAAAGTTTGTAATAAAACTAACATTCAGCACAAATGCCACAATGCCATACAGTTTGTAGTCTAATACGACTTTAACCCCTGCACCTCCCACCCACAGTTAGGACATTTCACCAAAAAACATGCAGCTGAAAAAAACAAGGGGCCCAGTATACAGCCATGTGTAACTTTAATTTTATGCGCATAGAGGAGAATCCTAAAGCATCTCCGTTAATTGTATTTTGAGAAGGCAAGATAACATTAATTTAATCTTATTGGTTAATTTGTGACCTGCTAATGCTATTGTTCCACATTGCATGGCAAACTTTTAGATCTCTGTACATGGGATGAGTGATTGGCCAAAATTAGAAAGACAATTGTACAGATCTTGTTACATGCATTCAAGGTTTAACAGTTTTTATGATTATGCAGAAAGTTTGGAGTTAGTAACATTTTCGATATTTCTATTTCAGGTAATTGAAACAAAAAAATGAAAAAAAAACAAAAAACATTTGTGCAGTCATCCGCTACCTCAGTTTCAAGGGCTTCAAATTCAAAAAGAGGAAAGAGGACGAGGACATGATACACTAAGAGTGGTTGTTCCTTTTTAAATTATCACAAAGAAGTAGGCTGCTGAACTCAACAGAGGGTTCAGTGGTTGCCATTTCCATAGTGATGCTGATGCCAATGCTGCTATGGACCACTTTCTGAAGATCCAGGAGACTGAAAACGTCTGGACTGATAAATGTAGGAAGGAGCTCCTTTTACCTTAGGTCAAATTTATCAATTATCCTTGTACCGCTGCACTGCATCCTATATTCATTCCATTTTGCACAAACCATATCGAAGTGAATCAGGAAGCACGCTGAGTATGCTTGTAGACATACTTATGCAAGTCATGATTTGATATGAGCGAAATGCCAACAAAATTATCAATTGCAGTCAGGGTGAGAGAAAGAGCCTTGATGGCTTAAATACAATAATTTATGGGCCTATTCACTCACAGCACATGGTTATTTGTGTGGCAATAATGAGCGTAATTATCATTGTCAATGAAAAGGATTTTATCTTAAATTTATGTAAATGAACCATGTGGTTATGACAGAAGCTAAATGGCCTTATCAATGGGACCCCCTCCTTCACTGACACAAAATGACTGTTTACTGGCTACGAGGTTTATTAGCTGAATACCACAAATGATGGCCTTAGACATGTGACGAAATTGCAAGATGAGAGATAAGGAAAGGCTGAGGCCTGAAGTTCCTTTTTGGCCCCTGAACAAGTGGCTATTTTGAATTTGTGGATGTGTGTGTGTGTGTGTGTGTGTGTATGGGTGTGTGTGCCTAATTGAGAACGAATGGTGAATAAATTAATCTCAATCATGCTACTTGGATGACGGGGGAGGTTAATTTATCAAAATCTTTTTTTTTCTTTTTTTCTTGTACACACATGGTAAAGAGACTATTCTAAATAAATTGTTCGCAATCCAAAAATAATTTGCTATTGCTATTCATGTACTATTTATTAATTCAACTTCTTGTTAATATATGTCATTACTTATTCATTTACTGTACTTAATTGTCAGTTGACTGAATTCTTGGAAGATCCAATTGTGATAATCATGACCTATATAATCTTGTGTGGGTAACCCAGATTTGTTTCTATTATCAGATCTTTTGGACAGATTGTCCACTTTGTTATCTGCAAGCTTTCAGATCAGGTTTGTGTGTCACCATCATAGGTTACTTTCATAGTTGTTAGTAATTATGCACCTCTGTTGGTGTCGCTGGTGCAGACTTTCTAAAATTAATTTGGATCCAAACTGGATATGGATGAAAACACTTTCTTTTTAGGCTGTCAGTCTGATCATAGCCTTGTTATGAGCAAACTTGGTAATTTAAGCCTAACGTGAAATTTTGCAATTTAACACATTTGGCTTCTGGTAATTTTCTGGGAGAGAAAAGGTTTGTGTCATTAAAAAAAAACAAAAAAAAAACAAGCAGGATAATTGTTGCTGTAATCTTTCAATTGTGAGGAGAAGTATTTTAGAAATATTAATTTCTAAAAAGAAGCACTATTGCTGATCGTGGCGCAGCTGTTATAGGTCAGACTGAGCAGAGCCTTCCCATATCGACAATTTAGAGGATGAGCTGATAGAAAGTTACAGCTTGCCAGCAAGTTTGCTTGGTTGTCACAGTTACTTGCTATTTCTATCATAAAAGGAGTCAGGTGTTGTAATTCTAATTTTTCCCTACAGTGAAGAATTACTGTCCTTCCCTACAGCAGAAAGTTGATTTATTACCACAAATTAGAAAAATGTTTTAACAAAAATTAAAAAAAAACTGTACAACTTGAAGAAAATAAGTATATTTCATTAACAATTAAATTATTACATTGGTACGCCACAACCAGGCCGTAGACATCCACACATTGGATAGTTCAATAATGTGCACTCTGTGTTTTGGATTAACACTCATTTTGCATATAACAAATTTCCGTATAGAGCAAATTCTTAGTATTTTTTAAAAATAAAAGAGTTAAAGAACAAAATTAATATTGGACCTAGGAGAGGCTTCTCTCTTCTCCTTAAGAGACCTCTCCTTGGTCTGACTTCCTCTTTGATTTAAATTAATGCAAATTTTACAGACATCTGAAGTTCTATTCATCATCTCTTTTAAATTATATCCTGATGTCAGATGTAGGACAAAAATCATAAATATCTTGATGGATACGGAGTTAAGGTCAATAACTCATCAGAGCATTTGATGTGTGTGTCAATAATCTGACAAAAAAACATGTAAAATTTCATGGTGTTTATTTCATACTGCTCACTTACTGAATAGCTCAGTTATGTGAGCAGTCTTGTCAGAGCAGTAAAAGGCTTAAAGTCTTATTTAAGCCAAGGGTGAAGCCGGAGCTGCTCCAGGGAGGGACGAAGCAGCGGGTCGACAGCCAAGCACTGACGCAAAACGTCCTGGCAGTCCCGAGACAACTCCTGGCTGATCTTAACTCTGTTCCTCAGGAACTTTCTCGTCTCGAAGTGAATGCGACTGTGCAGGATCTCGTACAGGACCACTCCTATCTTTGATGTGGCATTTGGGACATTATTCAGAATGAATCTCTCACATACAGATATGACATCTAACTTATTCACACTATACTGAAAACCTCATATACATATAACAACATACATGTTAAATTGGTTCACATATAAACATATGCACTGTTGTCATACACACTATTATCTTACACATACTAGTGCATAGACCCTAATACCCACTTGCCATACTGTTGATGGGCCAGCCTTGTAGGTGTGGCGTCGGTACCATTCTGGTGGAATGTGGGCAACGGTACCACGGAAGACCGTGAACACTGAGGTCTTCTTTGTGAAGCAGCTGAGGCCGAAATCAATCAGCCTCAGGCGTGGGACATCAGAACTGGTTTCCATTAAAATGTTCTCCAGCTTAATGTCTCGGTGGAAAATGTTTTTCTCTTCGAGCTCCACGGCTGCTTCTACCAGCTGCTTCAGGACCAGTCTGGCCTCTTCCTCGCGCAGATACCCTCCTTTGTCGTTAATGTATTCAAAGAGGTCAGCGCAGGGGTCTGGACGTTCCAGGATCAGGATGAGCTCCTCGTCCAGATCATAATAATCCAGCAGGGCAATGGCTGCAGATTTCTCTACTGAACTTGCTGCACGTGCTAGCCTCGTCATGACAGCCACCTCGAGAGGGAGCAGCCTTGTCTTCTTAGAGATGTCTTTGCAGAGGACGTTGTCCCTGGGAATGTGTTTTATTGCCACAGGGAAATTATCTGCTCTCCTGTAACCAGCGTAGACAGATCCTTGGCCTCCTTCACCAACCGCGTTCAGCTGTTGGTATTTAGACTCAAAATCCTGCCTGCTGGCTTTCACAGAGCTGGATTGCTTGGTGCTGCTTTTCTTCAGTTCAGCAGTCTCTTTTGAGGATGAAGTGCCCTCGTCTCTCTTGTCCAGCTCAGAGACCCTCTGCCTCTTGTGCAGTCTATCTCCAGCTTCGGAGGCTTTTCTCTTTGTCCCTTTCACCTTGACTCCTTCCAAGGCATCAGACTCAGGGGTTCGTTCTCTCGGTGCTTGAGGACGAAGAGTTTCAAGCTCCCGCGCAGTATCACCATCCATGGCAACGATTAAGGCGTGACGAGAAGTTACTGGCGTAGAGTAAAAACCAACCAATGCTCGAAACTTGTGCTGTCTTCAGTGTGTTTCTGGGTTGTGATGTCTGGTTATCAGGAGAAGACGGAATGTGGCGTCGTGTTCTATTATGAGGTCATTATGGAGTTCTTAGAACCTGTGGGTTTCTAGAATTCTGATGCATGTGCAGGTGCATGTGTGTGTGTGTGTGTGTGTGTGTGTGTGTGGGGGGGGGGGGGGGGGGGGGGGGGGGGGTACTTAAAGAGTCATGATCTTTGGGCAAAAAAGGAAGCGATTAAATTGAGTTTATATATATATATACGTATATATATATGGATATATATGGATAGATAAATGGACAGTAGATCGATATTTCAGCTCCTTTGTGTCTCCATTTTTATGTGACTCCTTCCTCTTGTCCTGAAAGTGTGGAAGGTGACTGTAATATTCCACCCTCCAGCAACAGTCAGGGAATGATAATGTGCCTGGGTTAAACCCCTGCATAGTTATAGCCTTCATTCAGGACTGTTTTACAAACGCAGACACACACACACACAGTGAAGGGGCTGTTGAAATGGTAGAGGTGAAGGAGAGACATGATGATAATATTCATACGATATAATACAGGGGCTTTAAAGGGGAAGGACAAAGTCTTGAATAATGGTTACTGTTAAGATAGCTGCTATCACGCAGTCTTGGCCTCTGAAGTGTTGTTCACCAGGAGTGGAGCGATCACACAGGCCTCTTATGGTCAACATTAAGAGCAGCATGCTCCCATAATTAGTACTCAGGTTAGGCACTGCAAACACACGTGCATAATCATGCATGCACAAACACGTGCAGTCGCACATGCAGCCCTAAATCTCCACGGTCCAAAAAAAAGAAAAGAAAAAAGAAAGTAATACTGACAGGAGCATAGTGTGCAAAGAAACCGAGCCACCCCAATGGTTAAAAGAACCTAAATGCCCTGTTAAATATTTATTAACCTCTTCTGCTTCACCAGCATTTATCCACACACCTCAAAGAAAACAATATTTTCCTCCGCTTTCCCATAGCGTAGCCGTTTCGCTGTTTTTAGAGTTGTGTAGGAGGTGAGCACAGTTTTGTCTGCTGTTTGATGCCCTAGCAGAGGAGGCACTGCCTTCAGGGATGCATGCACTTATAGATACATATACATAAATAGATGTACAAAGTGTACAAAATCCACTTAATAAAATGAAATACCAACACTTGTTACTTGATGAACTCCATTGATTCGCCAACCAATATGGCCATGTCGTCAGCCGGTTCTACCGCAGAGACGGTGAAACGCATGCTTTGTCAAGCTTGAGGACTTTTGCGAATTAAAGAATGGGGACCAAATTGAGTAATATTGCTGGTGCATGTGGCTAATTTTGTGCTCCCAAACCTTGAAATGAGGGTGTAATGAGAATAACTCTGGCCATGGTCTGATGCCACTTATCTAGCCAGTGCGGCCCTCATGAATAACCATGAATGTTATTCAGCAGAGATTTGCAGTAGAGATTTACACCATTATTCTACGAGTTCCCTTACTTACGCGCTCAAATGTAGTACTTAGGGTTTGGTTCATTAATTGTGGACAAAACAAAAAAAGGCATATTGGAAGACGCAATAATGAACACGCTGTATATACTCAAATCAGTCACTGGGTTGCGTTTTAGTTGCCAAAATGATAAAGGCTCAGCCGGTAGTTATTTTCTGAATGTTCCTTCCATTATATCTCTCTTTGCCAAACTTGTGCTCAGACTACAGAAGTTTGAAAATATTGCCGGATTCCGAAATCAGGTTGCGTCACACACTCCAGGACAAACTTCACACACACTCTGATCAATAATCTAGCAGACGCTACCTGATTTGGAAATAACGGCGCAAAAACAGGACATTACTTATCTGTATCATCATACTTGAATCAGGGAGCACTGAATGCACCACCCCGTGTGATCTCATGGGGAAATCAACCTACTGATCCGCACCTTGGCCCGACATGATGCTGAGCACAGCCGCATATGCTTTACAAAACCCCCATTAGCTGTTCTGTAGTCAAATAGAGATGTAGACGGGTCTCATCTTTGTCACTGTGAAAAGACTAATAAAAATCCTAATCCCATAAATCACACTTGTCTGATATTTTAGTGGGATCTGGTGTCTCTGCCGACTCTCGGGAGGGTTGAATTCAGGGAAAAAAAATCGGCCCGAAACACTTGTGGCCTGAGCAGATCTTAACCACGCAGGGCTTCTGTTCTGGTACAACCGAGGTCTCAGTGAAGTAGCTTTGGACCAAAGCAAAATATGCAGTACATGTGTTTTTATGCTTTGATAGTATAGTTTGAAGCTTCTGGGAAATTAAGAAAAAGAGAACCTACCGAGCATGAATAAGTTTGAAAAGCTATATGGCATAATACATTGGATTTTATTTATGCTTGGATATCTGTAGTATGGCTTAAGGGATTTAGTCTTTGAGAGGACTTCTCGTATCCATAAAGTTGTACGCGACCTTGTCTGAATGATGTTAACAGTTTAAGGTGACCTTGGAAACGTCAGCTCTGAACACTTCCTGGAGGCTACAGATCTTTTGGGTAGTTCTCAAGTGTAAAAGCGTGCATTTTTGCAAATGCTAAAAAGGCTGCCAGCGGAAAAAAAAAGAAAGCTTGTGTGCTTCACTTCCCCCAGCGGTGCCACAATATTAGGAGAGAGAGAGACAGAGAGAGAGAGAGAGAGTGCTACAGTAGTCTTATAAAACCTTAAGCAACACAGAACAAATTGATCAAAGACATGAATAAACAGCTTCTAAATCTGTTTACAAGAAGTTGTGTTCACTTGGGACCTTATCTAGAATTAAGACGCACAAATGAGAAGGGGCAAATACAAAAACTACACACAGTGCTACAGCTTACAATTTTACACATGACTAAAATGTTTTCTACAATACACTTTATATACTATACATACTGTAACACCCTATAGTAAAAGTATTCAATCAAAACAAACTGCCTCAAAGAGACACTACAAGGTGTCTAACTAGTAATCAGACCTAACAGCAAATCTACTGTCTGATTCAAGTACATGTTTGAATCTGGTGAGGTCAGAGGACACCCAAGAGTCCCGTTCAAAATTATTCTGTGTACAGCCTGCCTTCTGACACGCAACAGGAAATGTTGAGGGCTGTGAGCCTGTGTCAGCAGCAGCTGAGTCTGGCTGGGTCAAGTATTCCTGTTTCTAGCACTAAACGGTCTCATGCCCAAGCATACAGCAAGACTCAAGGGGAAATGTCTCTGGGTCAGCGCCCACACAGAATGTTGTCACGCAGTACTCACAGTACTGCATTATGGAGTTTGCAGCGCTTAATGAGATTGTCTATACTTCCATTTATTTGGTTGGCAGTTGTGTAAAAGCGGAGAAACTTTTATCATGCTGGCCAAGCATTTTGCTGTTTCCCAGAGGCATGCACGTCCTGACCTGACATGTATCTTGACTGCAAAAAGTACCAGTACAAAGTTTTGTTCATTTAGTTATTCATTTATTAAATGTGCATTTTGATAAGTTGGGTCCATGACTGCACTTCTGAATGTAAATAAAAATCTCTCCAGGGCTGTAAATCTACTTACAGACACGGTAGGCCCCTCCCCTCAACCCACAGGACCCAAAGTCCCCCAATAACAACATCCTGTTCCCAGACACCACATGACACCCTCAGAAGGCCCATGTCCATTCTCTGATGAGTCACAACTGTTTTGGAGGTACAAGGGAGACCTACACAATATTAGGAAGGTGGTCATAATCAGGGTTGGGTAGTAATGGATTACATGTAATCTGGATTACGTAATCAGATTACAAAAATCAAGTAACTCTAATCAGCCCAGATTACAATACAAAAATTGTGTAATCAGATTACAGTTACATTGTTGGGGATTACCTGATTACATTTTATCATGCAAACAATGCAACTTGTTTATGACAGCCTGGGCATGAAAAAATCCAAATATGTTGTAAAAAGAACATGTTCACTTTCGTTCTATGATATGTTTACAGACTTATTTACAGACTTATTTTGAGATTTTGAAAGACATGTTGTGGATATGTTATGAGAAATGTTCAGAAAGAGAAATATGAGAAAAGATAGAAAAATGTTTTAGGAATGTTTTTAGTTGTAAACATTCAGTATGATGTGAGAAAAGAGTTAAACAGGTTGATATGAGGATATGGTCTGAAAAATGGATATGTTCAGAGTAAAGAAAGTACTTTATCTAAATCTAAAGTTTTTAGTTAATACAGTTTTTAGTTCATTCACAAAGGAATGCTTTCTCAGCTTTACTGAGAACAAAAAGTTTTCTTAGATGTAATGAAATAATAAAGAGGAAAATAAAAAGAGAATTCATTGTTCAATTCTGTGACGGTGTCTTTTACTTAAGGTGCATATTTATTGAAGTAATCTAAAAGTAATCAGATTACGTTACATGTTTTTGGTAATCCAACTGATTACGTTACTGATTACAAAAATTGCCATGTAATTTGTAGTCAGTAATGGATTACATTTCAAAGTAATCTGACCCAACCCTGGTCATAATGTTATGCCTGATCAGTTGTAGATCACGAATCTCAGTCGATGCAGGTAGATGGGGACAGGACCCCCTGGAGTCTAGGAGGTGGAAGTAGTGATGTGTTAATTGAGGACTGACTGAGTTTAACAGCATCAGAAAATGGAAGAGATAAGGAAATAGAGTGACAGCCCACATTCACGGAAGGGGACAGATCTTAATGAACTTTCATCTAAGCTTCAGATAGATAAACAGACAGACAGACAGACAGACAGACAGACAGACAGACAGTTGAGGTCAGTTTTGTTGATTTTACATAGACTTGCATTAACTTCCTCGAGACCGAAAAATAACTTTAACAAGACCCTAAAATCAGCATTTTCCATTTGCACTAGCCATCCCCAATTTACTGGGGCCCGAACTTGAGTCCGTTATGTGTGTCCCAGAGAGAAGTCTGACTCGCACACACACAAACAGACAAAAAAAAAATAATAAATGACCAAAGAACAAAAAGCCACATTATTTTTCTTTTGTAATACTCATTAGATAAGTAGCCTTTATGAAATTTAATTAGTGAAGAATTGCAATTCACGTACAATAACAACAAAAAGCTGCAAAGATATGTCAGATTAATCACATGAACCTATTTTCTGAAGTTTGTTTTTGTTAAAACTCACACCAAAAGGCTATTAGTAAAGATATGTCAGCTTTTCCCGTTCAAACACAGGTTCCTTGAGTAGCAATTAATTAAGTGCGCCCAGCATCCATCGGAACGTTAAGGGCATTGTGTTAAGGCTGGACGCTCAAGTGCAGCAGATGTGCGAGTAATATTCCACTGCCGCTGAAGCAGCATCTAATTTTGTCAATATTTTGGACAAAGTGACGTTCGGTCTTAGCAACTAACAACTTTCCCATTCAGCACTTCTTATTTTAGACACAGTCTTTAGTTTGAAAGTAGCCATTTTATCTGCACGATCCAATTTATGCCTGTAAATACGAGTTGGAGACACTGTACGCTACAGCAGCTTGCAGCATACATTCATGATCAACACATTCAATTTGTCATCAGTTTTGCTATCTTTTCAACACTCAATACTGCCGAGTCAGAGGCAACACAGATGAGCAGCACCGATCGATTCTTTATTGATTTTATGGTGCTGACTGTAATTGTTGGAGAGCCTGTCCGCTAAACACAGGCTTAATCCCTGTTAGCAGCAGATCAGATTTACTTGCTGAAAACCCTGGCATTATGCTGCATTAACAGAGATCTGGAAATACAAAGGTCACGTCGTCTAACCCCACTTTACACCCACACTGAAATCATAGTAACAGCAGAATCATATTGCTGTTATGAGTGTTGTAGTTGTCACCACGACCCCAGGTAAATGATCTCTTACTGTATGCGTCCCCTAACTTGCCAAGTTGTACTTGTAATTTTGAAGTTTTTACTAATTGACTTCTGCAATTTGTTTTTATTGTTGTTAATATTATATCTACAACTTCAACAAACATTCTTAAGCATTTGCTCATTTTGTAGCGCTGATATTGCAGAGCATCCATTAAACCCTCTGCTCTCAGGCTACGTGGCCTGACATTCTGACAGGCGTTTTGGTGTCCCGTCAGACTCTCTCTCCGTGTCCTGTATACAAACTGCCACATGGTAATTGCCACATTTGTAATTTCAGCTTGAATAAAGAGACACTTTCCGGTTTGCTTCGCCAATGCAGGTGCCTTATAAACCCCGAGTGTGGTGGTAAGTAATTTGGAGTTCAAGTGGAAAACTATGATAACGTTTCAGAAAGCCGCATCTTTCACGTTGAAATACTTTTGTTTATCCATGACGAATGTGTATGAAAATTCATGATGCATTTTGTAAAGCTGTCTGTCGGCGCCTCTCCCTCCCTGTGGGTTCCTTGTTTTGCCAAGATTTATGCCACAGGGTTTGTCTAACTTCCTACTTCGCAAAACCAAGTAAAAAAAAAAAAAAAATGACACATGCACTCTTCCATCGGAACAAACCTTTCCATATACAACTAATGGAAAAGTAGCACGGGCGGCACAGTGGCACTGGTGCCTCACAGCAAGGAGGTCCCGGGTTCGAATCCATGGGCCTGTATCTGCGTGGGTTCTCTCCGGGTACTCTGGCTTCCTCCCACTATCCAAAGACATGCTAGTTGGGTTGATTCTAAATTGGCTGTAGGTGTGCATGTGAGTGCGAATGGTTGTCTGTCTCTCTGTGTTGGCCCCGAGATAGACTGGCGACCTGTCCAGGGTGTACCCCGCCTCTCACCCGATGACAGCTGGGATAGGCTCCAGCCCCCCTGCGACCCTTAACAGGAACAAGCGGTTACAGAAGATGAATGAATGAATGAATGAAAACTAGCATAAAATTTTCCCAGGAGCTCGCAAAATCTACTCAGGATCTTACAATTTTTTTTTCTTTTTTGTTTTTGACCATCTTTCTTTCTCCATGTCTCTTCAAGGGGTCCGTAAATAAATGTCTTCCACTGTTTCCTTGGTGTCCAGCCAACCCAGAAGTAAATGAAACACTTTAGCGAGATCTCGCAAATGTTTCTCGTGAGTTTGCAAAAGTTTCTTGGGATCTCGCAAAACTTTGACCATCTTCTTTTTTTTTTTTTTTTTCATGTCCCTTCCGGGGTCCCGTGGTACACAAACGTCCACATGATAATTGCCACGTTGCCTTATAAGCCCTGAGTGCGGGGTAAGTCGTTCGGAGCTCAAGTGGAAAACTATGATAAGGTTTCAGGAAGTCGCATCTTTCACGTTGAAATACTTTTATTTATCCATGGCAAATGCGTACGAAAATTCATGATGCATTTTGTAAAGCTGTCTGTCGCCTCATCTCGCTCCCTGTGGGTTCCTTGTTTTGCCATGGTTTATGCCACAGCCTTTGTCTAATTTCCTATTTTGCAAAACCAAGTTAAAAAAACAAAAACAAAAAAAACCCAGAACATACTCTTTCATCTGAACAACACTTTCCATATAAAGCTAATATAAAACTAGCATAAAATTATACTTTCTTTTTAAGATAATACGCGTTGCATAATGGAAATCAACATCTAAATATACACCTGCACCAATAGCTAAATATATACATGCATGGCCGCTTGTGAGCTCATTAAGTTCTAGACAATTTAAGGAAACAAAACGTGGTATTGGGAGTACAGTGATTTCATGTTGGGCCAGAGAACACCACAGAAAAAAAAAAAACAAAGACCAAGAAGGAAAAATAATGTAACTACAATAAGAATAGGAGAAAGTGAATGACATTGTCTTCCCTCACTAAAACAACCATATTAACATGAAAGTCCGTACGTGTAAAAAGGCTTTTTTTGTAGTTATACGTCCACAGAATATCATCTCCCAGCTTTGCAGTTCCACTCTGCTCTGTTGTGGAGCTAAAGCTTCAAAGTACCTATCCTCTTATCCACACATGCAGTGCACAGGTATTTGTTTTGGCGTTTTGTCCACATGAATGCATTTTTGGGTCAGTCAATTTTTAGGTCACTGCGCCTTTTGGAAACCTCCTTGCAGGATGCAGATATTCTGAAACTCCGTTTGCAATATTGACGTGAAGAACAGGGGTTTTGGCTTGTGACGTCAGAGTGTGCTCCGTCATCCTGTTTGTTTACAAGAGGCAATTATTATCATTATTCTTATTATTTTATATAATAAGTGTAATCTCCCCATACATCTTCTATGAATTGGTATCAGCTATAGAGACCTTTTTTTTTTTTTTTTGCACCAAGCTATAAACATTTCCCCTCTAAAGTTTGGGAATTTTAAGACGTGGGTCTACGGAGGCTGACTCACTTTTGGAGCAATCTGGAGCTAACAGGTATGACAGATTGTGTTTCAAGTTAACGCAACAGCTGTCTTATAGAGAACAAGAATCAACCACTGTAAATTATTTGCAACCGTTCCCAGCTGATCACCTTCTTAGTCAAATTTTTAGAAACCCCGTGCGCGTTCAATAACAAGCGTAGCTATTACGAATGAAATTTGATGAGTGTCGCCAAAGACAAAAACAAAAATGAAACAGCAATGGGGATCGATCGGCGTGACACGATTCAAATAACAGCTCTAATAATAAAGCACAAGAAGGTATTTAAAAAGGGAGGAAAGGAAAAGTGCAACAATAATATAATAAAAAGGAAATAGATTACTGAATGGCATTCCCAGTGAACTGAGACTTGCCTTTGCTTCTTATGTTGGGGGATTATTTTACAAATGAAAATTACTATACTGTCACATTCAGAGCGGCAATTCAAACGTTAACCTTCTCATTAAAACAGGAACGCTTTGTGTTATGGCACTCTAATTTTCATGACCATGAATAATGTTCTACTGGTCGGGACCGTGTAAAAAAAGAGAATTGGACACTAAATTACTGATTTACTACCTGGCAACAAAATGTTCAAATTTTAAATAGTGTTTCAGAATTTTTACTTCTACGCATTTTTTTTTATTATTATTTTATTTTACTTATGTTAAATCTATCTTACTTAAAGCAACTGAAATCCATAAGCTCTTGCTATTCCTTTGTTTAACTTGTTAGTATCAGGGTTTATCTCTACTGACGGTATTCTCAGTAAATGTCAAAATAAGCCCAAGGACATGCACCTTACAAAGGAAGGATGTAGAAAATGTCTGAGGAGCAGACATTTATGTTTCTTTTCTTCTTTTTTAATATTTTGATCAGAAACAAGACCATCTCACCATCTATGAGACACACACAAAAGAAAATAACCTCACTTCAATGCATATTGCACGTAAGCAAACAATATTCCTCAAGGAAATTGAAATGGGAAAAAAAAGTTTTGTTCTCTTTGTGGCACTTATTTCAATAAGTGGTAATTTATTGCAAGTGTGTTTTTTAAACCTCACTTCCCAGAGATCCACAATGTGTTTCCCTTGAGCCTCCAAAACAGTTGTGACTCATCAGAGAATGGACACGGACCTTCTGAGGGTGTCCTGTGGTGTCTGGCAACAGAATGTTGTTAATGGGGGCCTTTGGGTCCTATGGGTTGAGGGGAGAGGCCTCTGTGGATCATCACCTTTTCCAAAACCATTTTTGTGTGTGTGCGTCTCTGGTCAGTGGTTTTAATGTTGTGGCTGATTGGTGAATACATATATGTATGTGTCTATCTGTCTGCTCTCTGGTGTCTAAAAAGTACTGCCTCTGTGAGCTATTTAAGAAACAGAATGAGAATGCTACAGTTTTTGGTAGAAGTCTCTCAAAACACCAGGATGGATAGATTCTGACTAACATTTACAGACAATAAATGATGTTCTCGACCGACCAGCAGAGGGGAATGTAGATGTTGACTCACAGAAGCATCTCTTTGTTGACCTTTCAGTAGCATCGGATGAGAAGTTGCGTAACACTGACTGAATACAGAGTAGCCGGGCATTATGAAACATACATTATATCAGAAATGTGCATTATTATTGTTTTATAAATAATATATTTGATTAGTTATTTCTGTGGCGGCTCAGCAGTAGTAGAGCACCATTTTCTGGAGGGAAATGAGAAGCAGCCATGCTTCGTGCAGAAAATGACAGACCAAAGGTCACCAAGATGAAAACAGGTTTCACTGCACATTCAAAGCACGCACAGCTCAAAGCAACCGTTTGAAGCAGCGATTCCCAACCTAGAACCTTTGTCTTAGGCGGTATGTAGGGGTGTAAGGGGGTATGCTGAGGTATATTGCTCAGCGTGGTGCATAAAAGGCATCCAGTTGAAATTAATGGGCCAAAACACAAGTTAAACAAGCCAATGGTGATGAGGTGTCCGCTCTGTAACACCTGCCAAGCAAGCAGCAGGTGTTGAGGCAAACAGGTACGCCTGTCAGCTCCTATTTCCACCAATATCAGTGCACTTCAGTGTAACACAAACGTGAACATAGTTTCAGATTTCTCTGCTTCAACCATATCACTGCTTTTTTCGTTTTTTTTTTTTATTTATTTTTTCCCACGAAGAGGCTTTTAAAGCCTTGAGACTTTTATTGCCCTTGACCCTGTCTTGCTGCATGAATAATATCCCATTAAATCTCCAGTGACAGTTGAAGTAAATCATGGCCTGGCTTTAAGAAAGCCATTGACAAGGAAGAAAGCTAAGTCCTTACAATTTTCTGGGGCCAGATGGGGGCTGATGGAGTGTGAAGCACTTTGGAAGCTAAACATGGAGCCCTTTTACCTTGTACAGTAACTCAAAAAGGGTCCGTTTGAGAGCCTTTCACTACTCTGCCAGTCTTTTATTGGTTGCAGGATATAAAGAAAGGCTTTATGCAGAACCTTAAAGAACAGACACTCAGCAATCCCCCAGCCCTTGGCTAAGTCTGTTTAAAGTCAGTTTAATAAGGCTCACTCAGCCATATTATGACAAATCACAAAATTGCTGAGTTGTATTAAATGTCCTTTCTAGGTGATCAATTTACAAATTACATTGCTGGGGCACAGTAACTCACATACAAGGTCTTGGGATGATTATACTGATGTGCAAAAAGATTCCTCATTTTGTAAGTAAACATTGTTGAGAACACTGGACATCACTTGCATGTTCTTTCGACCACTGCCTTTCATCTCCTTTGCACATAACTGCATTTGCTTTTGCATTCTGGTGTCCTCAGTCGCTCAGTGCATAAAACCTTTGGCTCAAAACAAATCTGAGGTAATGCAGCCTGCAGATGCTTCACTCCTTCACTGGCAAAACCCCTTTTCAGGCCGCGATGCCAGCCGTAATTAACGAAACCGTTACCTTAACCTCACCTCAGAAAATCTGGGCCAGGCAAATTTGCCCCCCTCCCCTTCCCTTTTTCCCAGCTGCCGCCAAACTCGAAGTCTGAAACTTTATTCAAACACCCAAACACGCTCTCCCACTCACCACCGTAGACCACAGACGAGAGACCTACATAGTTATTAACACACAGACGAGCCTACTCAGTACGCTGTGATCTTTTGAGGGGAAGTAATGTATATATGTGTGTGTGTGTATGTGTGCAAAGTGAGATGAAAAGAGTAAGAAGATGTTTGTAGAGGCTGCACTCCCACTCGCTCACAGCAGGAGGTCTGTATAGCTTCAACTGCACTGCAAAATATAGGACAGCTCACAGACCTGCTATATATGCACAGCTCTTAGACTAGTGGAGTTTTGCGTTGGTGTACATACATGCATGCACAAATGAAATACAAAAAAGAAAAGGGAAAAAGGGTGGTCAGGCATGATAGCAATGTAGCATTTTGTAAGAGGTAGGTCTTGATTCCCTCTCAGAAAAAAATAAAGAAAAAATCTTGTTTGATGAGAGCAGTAACGATGATTAAATAATTAAGAATGTGAATGTTGCTCACAGTGCAAAAACAACTCAGATGTTTATCTGACAAATAACAAAGACAATGCCCTCCAAGTGGGAAACGCACAGCAGCAACAGCAGCAGCGTTGCACGCTGCCAAAATGGCCAACCTGGCCTTCTCTCTCAGCCTTTTGTACTAACAGCCTGGATGAGCAAGTGGGAACAGCTGCGCCCAGTAAGATGGAGGAAGGACCAGGAGGAAGCACAAGGGAGGGAGACAACAAAACACACACGGGATACAAGCAGAATGCTCACGTCATGTAACGCTGGCGACTCATGATGCCTAAACACCTTTGTCTTTTGCTTGTTACACATTCAGATTACATTGTTCTGCATCCTGTGAACTAGTACCGGTCTACATTGAGAAATGCCTGCTGGAAGTCCTAATAGGCCGTTATCCGTAAGTCAATGCTATATTATTAGCTGTAAACAACTGCTGGTGTTATGTGCTGAGTGTTTCTGTGCATTTCTTGAATGTGTCTTTCCACTGCAGCAGGTGACTGAGTGCACCTGATACCACTTGTTTGAGAAAACATTGAGAGAAGGCACAGCAATTTACCATTGGGCAGTTATGGGTAATAACTGCGCTGCCTGTGTTTGTTGGTATCCACTCTACATTTTAATTCTGTGTACATTTTGTATCTCTTTATGTTATCCAGCGTTTCTTTCTCTTTGTAAGCAGCCCCACAGAGTGCGTACACAGCGGTTACAGTATTACTAAGACCTGAGTAACAAAAGGTAAACAAAGAAAGTCCATTGGTGAGGACAGTTTTCATTCCACCCCTGCATATCCTACACTTGCATTACATTACTTATCACAGTATATTTTTAATTCAGCTTTACTGAAGGTAAAATACCTTTAAAGTGGATGATGGCTGAGATGCTTCTATTGCATAGGTGCAATGCAATAGGTGCATTGCGTAGATGACACTTGTCACCCCAGCAAGTATATTGAAGCTATTATGTTATTATTATCCATAATCTTAGAATTATTTGTCATCTCACAACAATATGTCCAAGGCCACAAAAACCAGGCTCTGAACATATTCATAGCACAACAGCTGCTGGAAGATTCTGTCTACTTACCCGATAAAAGAAACGACTGTGCTCAAGTCTTTATATTTGCTTAAGGCTTTTGATACCGTTGACCACAACAAATGTAAATAAGCTGTAAATAAGTTTTTTTTGTGGAAATTTATGTTTCTGCTCAAATCTAGTTCAAATCATACTTCTGTCATAAAGTGTTACGCCGTTGTAACAGTGGTTTCAAAATTCTGAACTCTATTTACGCTGATAACACCTTCCTGTATGTCATTGCATCCACCAGAATCCTGTTTTTTTATTGTTGTTTTTGTCAGTATGCATTTTCATCTTTACTTGTATTATTGTGTTGTTTTTATTCCAAGTCAAAGTACGCATCTGACCTAGTACAGTCCAAATACCTAGATGTGTACTTGCACCGTCCGTTTTATTGAAGATGCATCTAGATTTAACTTGTGGGGGCTTGGTACAGCCAGGTATCCCAGGATGTATTCCGCAGGCGTCATCAAGTACGCTGCCGTTCCAATTACAGAATGACTGTCCTGCGTCCTCCTGTCCTCCAGAGTTAGTACTTTAGAAGTGAACTTGTCAAGTCCAAACTACCAAGTATGCAATTTTGAAATTGACTTGCCTGACACTGATATGCCCCACTAGATTGAGGGTGACAGTAGCCTATGTCTATTTTTAATAGCATCCAGGCCTCCCATTTCCATTTAAACCTTGTTGTATATGCTAAAAGGACAAAATGTGAGCATTTCACAGAATCATCAAAAATAAATCATGAAAAAAATAACTGTTTCCAATCAAAATGATGCTCTGAATGGAGATTCAATTAATATGGTAGCTACAAGATTATGGTTATAAAATGGTAGATTCTTACACCAAAAGAACATGTATTTTCTCAGCTGAAAAAAAAAAATGAAAGTGAATTATGGACATATCATATGTGCACAAGCTGCTCCTGTTATCTCTACCACAGTCTTATTTGTTTCAGTGAGATTTCCCATTAAAGTAAAACATACTTGTTCATAGGAGACAACACTATGAACTTTACTGAAAAAACTATTTCTGTGTGTACTAATCTACAGGTATATGCATTGTGTAGGTAAACACTGTAAATGTCAATATAGTTTATTTTTATTTTTTTTATTTTTTTTTAATGTCATCAAGTGTCTCTGTGTTTGTAGATTCCTTCTCATAAAAGCCATAATTCAAAAACAACCCAATAAAACACTTACAGAGCAGGTATACTCCTAAACAGTAGATTAGGTTTTTGGAGTACCTAGCTGCATAAATTTGCATGCTCATGAGGAGAAATTGTGTGACATTTGGCAGCTCAAGTACCTCTTGTTTGGAGTAGCTGTGATGTTAGGTTGGTGTTATCCGAGGTTTCGTCGAGCATTAGTCGCCGTTTTTGATGCCGCTGCTAGATGGAGAGCTGACGTTTAATGTGTATTCAGTTCCGGGAAAGGTCTTCTCCTCGTGGTAATGGCAAATACAGCGTGGCATTACCAAACGCTGAGGGGCATGGAGAAAATGTGAGTAAGACCATTGTTCAAAAACCATTGTCGCTTAATGTGTTTAACGCAGCCATTGCAGTAGCTTGTTGTAATTGCCTGATTTTAGTTGTCGGTTGTCTGGTCCCACCTCCCTTCTCTGGCCCGAAGGGCTGATAGGCTTCTGCTTACACAGACATCAACTTCATTCAGTTGAACTGAAAAGGAATTAAGTTGTAGACTAAGTATTTAAAATCTGCTTACCAAACAACATTAAACAAAAGAAGGGAAACTGAATGCCTATAAAGTAAGTTCAGACTCAGAGTGACGATTCTACGCCCTTATGAGGCCGGAAGACTTGAGTTGATGTGGCCTAGTTTACAGCTCTCTCTTTCCTCATCTTCTTGCTACCCTATTGGTTGAAAAAGTGTCAGATTTCTATACACTTTTATTAAAGAGACCACTAATGAACCCATAGTGTATATATCAAATAATAATCAGAGGAATCCAAAGCAGGAAGGCGATATAATATCAATAGACAACATGATTTGAGGAAACCTGACAGGGTACACAATGTACAATCATGCCATCTAAAGACAAACACTCCCCTCATATGGGAAGCCTTTTGATTGAAGTAAATGAATGCTAATGTGGCTTGTAATTGGGGTTAGACAAAGGTTTTGACATAAATGGTCTTGTCACAGGCCTAATATCTTCATGTCATGGCTCATTATTAATAGGTGGTGGTAATTTTGGCCAGGCCACGTATCACCAGATTCTATTTCACCGCTTTGATACAGATTATATGATAATACCCCCCTCTGCTTTTGTGCCAGTAAATTAGGTTTTGTGCTTATGGGCACAGTCAGACCTGCACATCAGTGGTGATGGTTTTTGTTTTACACAGAAGTGCTTTGTCTGTTCTGTTTTTGTACCACTTTACGTATGGACGACCTTGTTTCTCTCGTGTTATTACTCAACAGCCACAGATGGTAGCGCATGACTTACAGTTTAGATCGTCTGAGCTCTAGAGTAAAGCAAGAGAGACTCAATGAAAGAGAACATGGCAGCATATATGTTATTTCAAGCTTGTTAAGAGACAGCAACTGTCACCCTAAAGTCCACCTAATCCTGTGACAAGGCAGGGAGAGAGAATGTGTGTAGATGTGCGAGACGGCTCATGTGTTTTAGCCACGCATTGTCAGCACAAGTCTACACTACCTGCCATTGGGGAGCTGATGCTATGCTTTTCTTCAGTGTTACCTCACCGTGGTCCCTCATGAATGTGAAATTTATGTATGCGTTTCCAACTTTTTTTTTTAAAAAAAGTTCTCTTCCACAGTCAAGGAAGTCAACACAGCTACTCATAAGTCACATACACTATTTAAAAATAATGGAGAGTGAAATATTTATGCCTTCAAGCTCATTTAAACCAAATCCTTTGATTGTGCTGTCTCGCATTTCTTTTTCATCCGCTCGCTCTCTTCCCTTCACGTTGGCACACATGCACGCACACAATAAAACTGTACCTCCGCTCGTGTACTTCTCAACTTCGGCACTTTTCCTTTTGAAAGTAATATTGTAAATCGCTATCCACCGTCTTGATTTGTTGACAGATGTGACAAAACTAACAACCATTAGGAGATGAAACACATGAAGTGGATAAGAGCCTGATCCCTTCCGTCAGCTTATCAAAGAGCAGCTTGTATTACGCACCACCATCTGATTTATTGTTATTGATGGAGACACTACCTCTTTTTACCCTGATATAATCTTCCCCTGTGCATCTTATTTGTGGCAGGAATCATGTCTTCTCACGGTTCTCCTGTCCCTTGCCTTCCCAACCATGTCAAGGTATCTTAGTAACATGTCAATCTTTATTCCAGACAAAGTGTAATTTGAAGGTGCAGACTAAGCATCAAGAATCAGACTGGGTTCAAATTATTGTTAGATTATTTTTTACACATTTTATCTAGTGATTTTATCTACTTACATTATGACCACCTTCCTAATATTGTGTAGGTCTCCCATGTGCCTCCAAAACTGTTCAGACTCATCGGCGAATGGACATGGGCCTTCTAGGGTGTCCTGTGGTGTCTGGCAACAGAATGTTGTTAGTGGGGGGCCTTTGGGTCCTATGAGTTGAGGGGAGGGCCTCTGTGGATCATCCCACAGATACTTGATCAGTTTGGGATCTAGTGAATTTAGAGGCCAGGTCAACACCTTGTGCTGCTTTTCATGTTTTTTTTTTTAGTTGTTCCTAAACAGTTTTTGTTTGTGTGTCAGGCTGCATCCTGCTGAGGATGGCTGCTGCCGTCAAGTTACTTCTTCTGACAGTGGTTTTAATGTTGTGGCTGATCACTGAATATATAAATGAAAATATTAAGTCCGGTCTTGTAGAAAAGTTTGCTGCAAGTGTATGGCTCTATATCAAATCTGAAGGCGCTCTTCATCCCAGATGTGTCTAACAAGAAGGTCTGCGCTGCAGAATGCCAAGCAGAGACCATATGGAGGGAAGTAGCAGAACAGTATCGGGCCAGTTTCCACTTGCATACACACTGCCACAGCGTGGGATGGTGCTGAATGAATGCAGAAGCAGTCACTCCCTAACACCATGATCACTCTTCCTTCACCTCTACCCCACAGCAGTCTCTTGTATTAAATTCAGCCGCTACCTATTTCCTGAATCCATTATCAGTTTAACTCTATTCATCTTCTACACGCCCCGTGGTCGTGGGACAAAGCAGTTCCTTATACAAACTCTGGTGGGTGCTCTGAAACCTTGGATCTTCTAAAGCTGGGCCCGATCTAACCATGCCAGTCTCCAAACTTGTAATCATTCCGGGCACCTGATGTGAGTGAGTCCACAAAAAAGTGTACGTGCGTGCATGTGTGAAGTTTATAATTGGGTGTTTTTCTGTTTTATTTTATTTAATTTCAGTGTGTGTGTGTGTGTGTGTGTGTGATTCATACTCACTTTTGTTTTCTGGTGTATCAAGCCATCTGTGGCCGCTGTCACACAGCACATATTGGCAGTAAATAAAGAAGACTGTTTCTGAAGTGCACATGTTGCCGCATTACTTTTTTTTCCCAGACTTTTTTTTTTTTTTTTCTGAGTGTGAAATTGGCATCAGAAAAATTGTAACACCTCATCCACTACTGACCAAACACAGTGAATTAAACAAAATTGATTTCATACAACTATTTGTTGTTACTTAAAACATTGTCGTCTTGTGTTTCCAGCTATCTCTATGATTGTAGTGCTAAATGTGGACGTTATTGTTTCGTACAGTGCACATGCCACTCTTATGGCAGAAACTGATCTGCTGTTCAGGGCTGGACTTACACTGGCCGACTGAAAAACGCATTAAACACATATATAGACAGGCTTGCTTCGCCTCGCAGGCCCTCTTTAGTATTCTCATCCTCAGTCTGTGTTTTTGATAAGGTACATTGCCATTCAGGGGTCTTGTCCCAGGGGCTTGTTTCAACACACAACTCTAATGGGTTAGAGGTGGGGGTAAAAAAAAAAAAAAAAAAAAAGCGTAATGATATTTAGAGAATTTGAATACGACGGAACAAGCCAATTAAAGATGTAATGTGTCTCAGCAGGCATGCGTAAGTGGTTCTGACAGACGGGAAAGGGAAATAAAAAAAAATAAAAGACATAGCAAGTTTTACTTTTTCAATCTCATCAGAGGATGAGGCTGGGATCCGCAAAGTACTTTTAAACACGTGTGCATGCATTGTCTTGAGATTGTCCCCTCCGGCTGCTTTACTTGCCCCAGAAAATACTCAACTTTATTAGTGTCGTAAAGAGAAGGCACGAAGGTGTGATAGGGCTCACGAGTGACAGAGAGAGGTGTGGGTAGATGGGGTTTTCATTTTCAGCTGTTACATATTTAGCAGCGTGTGGGGTGGGGAAAGGCAAGAGTGATGTGCTTTACTTGGGGTGTGTATAATATAATAAAGGAAAGCAGGAATGACAGTTTGCCATTTGTCCATTAGTTTTTATTTTTTTATTAGAATTTCATCTCAGATTTAAAAAAAACAAAACAGAAATGATCAATTTCAGAAGGGAAATGAGACAAGAAAGTAACAGAGAGAGGCGGTTGGTGGTTAATTAAGGAGAGTGAGAGCACAGTCATAGCGCAGAGATAAACAGGAACGAATGCATGTAGAAAGACGGAGAGGGGGGAAGAGAAAGGAGGGATGGAATCGTCATGTGTGATATTGACTCTTCTTTTCCTGCCCCTCCTGCTTGGAAATGGGCCCATTAAATTCACTTTAACGTTCGCTACATCTGTAATGTGGCATCTCAGCACACCCTCCACCCTCCCTCGGGACACCGGGATAATCTCAGCTAAGCCTTCAGGAGAGTGGGATTTTATCCCCACACTGACAGAGATATATATACAGAGAGGGAGAGAGAGACGAGAGAGGGAAAGAAAGAAAGAGGGAAAGAGCTGGCTACTGGGGGATAACAACACAGATAATGATTAAAAATGTCTTCTCATTCCTCTCGTCTGTTTCTCAACTTTCCCAGATGCTTAATCATTTAAGAGGGTTGTTTTGCACCTCCTTAATAATGTGTAAAATGGACTGCACTGTCTAAAAAGTGTACGGCAATACTGTATGTGTGTTGGTGTGTGTGTGTGTGTGTGTGTGTGTGTGTGTGAGGGAACAGACATCTACTTTCTTTGTATTTCTAAAGTGTAGATTTGCTTTTAGAGACATGCTGTAATATTCACAAAATACTGAAAGCGTTGCATCTTCTTGATGAAAGGTTGCAGTCTGCTCCTAATTAAGCCCCTTGGAACGGCGCTCTAACAGGGCTTCGAGTCGATTTTGGCAAAGAGGCTACATTGAGAATTTAACATCACGTGAACCCCTTAGCCACAAAAACACTTCTTTCTTTTCTTCCCCCCTACACATACCCTCACTCTAAATGAACAGAACTCTAAGACGTTACATTAAAATTCTCCACGGGAGTCACCGACTCTAGAACTTTAACTTCTTGTAATATTGGAATTTGAGATAAGGTGTAATAAAATTTCAGAACTCTCAAATTAGTTTTCTTTCTGTGTGTGAGGAGGCAGCAGAAGTAGCGCCACATGGAGAAGGATTCAAATGGTAATTATTATTTTTTGGGGCATGGATTGAAAAGCAATAATTATTTGCTATTATAACTGTTAAAAAAAATACAGCATTCATTGTTCCTCTTAAAATAGAGGATGTTCTTAATAACGCTTAATGGTAGGGGTATGCTGCAGGAAGAATTTGGGATGTTGATGTCTCTGTGCTGGTAATTTATGCTGGATAAGAACATGTGCCTAAAGGTTTGGGTTAGAATTAGGGTTTCATGAGTGCAATCTCTATATTTGGTGTACAGTCACTAGAGTCAATCTGCTCACCTTAAAGGGGAACTACTGGACCTTATTTCTGGTATAAAATACCATCGTTTACTCACCCATATAACTTTGGTGTTATTTGGTGTTGTTCGTCAGATATTTAGATCCGCGTATATCCATATAGTTGGAGTGACTGGGGCACCGAAACGCAGCCTCTCAGAGATGACATCATCCAGGTCAGAGGTTAGTAGGTCAATCTACAGACCCCGGATGATGATAACAGGTGACTCCGGACTCAACGGGGAACAGCACTAGTGTATTATAATAATAAAATATTGGTGAAATTAAGTTTCGCGGCAGATAATGCGTTATTTAGAGGCTGCGTTGCGGTGCCCCAGTCACCCCCACTATATGGATATACGCGGATCTAAATATCTGATCAACGACTCCAAATAACACCAAAATTATATGGGTGAGTAAATGATTGTATTTTATGCCAGAAATAAGGTCCAGGTTATAAAAAAACAGTAGTTCCCATTTAACACTGGTAAGGAACTTTGAAATTTCCCAAAGCAATTCCTTTAAAGAGGAAGTAGTGGTAGTAAATCATTTTAATATACTGTAGATTTAAAGTTCTTCACCTTGAGTTGAATATATGTAAAAACATTTCCTGTAAGTCAAAAGCCCAGGTTTCAGTCTTCTTTGAAAACCAGACTTGCGATACATGAACCCGTTTGTTGCGTAGGATGCAAGGCTGTTCAGTCGCTCATTGTCTTTTTTTATTTTTTTTGCATACTTCAGATTTTGGTTTGAACGTGATGTATTTGAGACATTGACATTTTAATTAAAGGACAAACAAAAGAAGTGAAATACAATTAAAACTGAGTGGGCTCATGAGAACGGGTGGCCTTGAGGGGGCAGTAGCTACAATGGCCTGTTTCTAAAAGTGGAACTGCGGGACTGCATAAAGAGATAAAATAAATCTACATTGAGAAGTGAAAAACATTAAAACACAAAAACAAAAAGATGCTAGAGTGCATTTTGCTGATTTAAAGCAACTATATTGTTTGGGGTTTAATATGCTTATGCTGTCTTCAGGCACATACAGTTCATGAGCAGTCTGAGTAGGAGGACTGTGAGATGCAGATGTAACATACATATGAAATGTATATACTATACATTACTTTGGTATGTATCGTATGTACATAGTTCAGAAAAAAGCATATTTTTTTTATTTATTAGTATATTACTATCTAGCATGTTCTCCCCGTGTCTGTGTGGGTTCTCTCCAGGTACTCCAGCTTCCTCCCACTGTCCAAAGACATGCTCATTAGCTTAACTGCTAATTCTAAATTGGCCGTAGGTGTGAGTGTGAATGGTTGCCTGTCTCTCTGTGTTAGTTCTGCAATGGATTGGAGACCTGTCCAGGGTGTACCCCGCCTCTAGCCCAATGACAGCTGGGACAGGCTCCAGCCCCCCTGCGACCCTTCACAGGACAAGCGGTTACAGAAAATGAACGAATATTACTATGTATCTCTAAGATGAAATATGAGCGCCAGATGATTAAGCAGTATTATTTAGTAGAATTAACAATGCCTCAAACGTTGTAAATATCATAAAATATTTTCTCTCCTAAATGAAAAAAGGATCTTACATAAAATCCTTGAATAAGAAGTTGGTGAGGTGTCTATATTTTAGGACTGGACTGATCTATCTCCATTATCTGACAGATTAATGTTTTCAAATGTGCTGAAAATCTCCACTATATATATATTCTCCCGTGTATGCACAGGACATGGTGGACTCTACAACAAATCATGCTGTCCACGGCACCAGACCTTGTTTTGGGACTAGTGTTGCCAGTTTCTGACAAGACTATAAATGTGTCACCTAACTGTATGTCAGCACACATTTCTTCAAATCACAATCTTTCTTTTTTTGCTATGTTCTGCACCCCAGTGTTCTGCCATGTGCAGTATATGGCAATTTGATGCATGTGGGGACAAATTTGATGCCTGTCTGTTTGCTTTTGTTCCTGCTTTCCATCGCCACGGGATTCAGTGAAGCTATCAAATGCGTTCAGTTTAAGAAAGAGCATACATGGCAACCTTGGGAGATCTGAAAGGCGAAGCCAGTGTGATATGACTTTATGCTTTGGATTCCAGTAACGAATACACAGAACAAGAAAAGGGTTAGGGCAAAACACTGGAAAGACATAAAATGAGTAATGCATATGTGCTCTGCTCAATGTACACATTTCTTCAAACAGAATACTGTAGGTGTGTGTCAAAGTCAGGGCACATCACCCATCGTTTGATGTTGACAATCTGCACAAAGACACAGCTCTTACCGGAGGCAAACAATGTCATGGGTGCAACCCAGCAGTCACCTTCTCTGCCAGCAAGACAGACCTGCTGGTACAAGAGGCCTGCCACATACAGGCAAACAGCGTCTGACAGGAGGATGTGGACAACGCCACCAGTGGCAGTGAAAGTCAGTATGAGAGGTGGGAGTGTAAAGAGTCCAATTATGAGAAACTGTGCAGGGAGCAACAGGCATCAGGAACAAACACATTTTGCACATCCCCTATCTCCAGCTTTATGGGAATTGTTGCTAGATAAAGATCAGAAGAGGGACAGACAGAAATAACAGAAAGGGGACGTCAAAAATGTGCTGCAAACTACATTCCTCCACCGGAGACATCGTTGGGGGAAGATGTGCTCCCTGACAAAGGAGTCGCTATCGATGGGATCAGCTAGCATCCCTTTTACAACCGACAGAGCGACTGGAGATTTTTTTTCATCGCATTGCAGACCAGGACTAAATCTATGACCGGAGAAAGTACATGCTTACTTTATTGTTATGGAAAAACAGGGTGTTAAAGGACAGCCCATGAAAATGTGCTAGAAATGAGTTGATGAAAAGACTACAATACAGTGAGTAGAGAATTCTACAACAAGGTTTGTTTGAAGCTGAATAAATTCTGGTGATAAATAGATTTCATTTAGAAAGGATCATTTAGCTTCCCACTTTATGGCTAGAAGCACTTTAATCATACGTCTCTTTCAGGGTAGGTTTCTCACAGTATGATCGAGTGATGGGACTTATCTGACTTACAAGGCTATCTAGTAAGGCCTCGTTGGCCAAAAAAAGTCAGTATTGTATGAATTTATGGCTACAGGAGATGAAAAAGTGTCTTTATTAGAATTCACAACACCAATGTGTATAAGATAGAATTCCTCCGACCTCATTTAGGAGCAGGGTTTTCCATTAGTCAAGTGTTGTTGCTGCTTGCTTAACCAAGGGGAAAATGGGTTTTTAAAACTGCCACTCGTGAATATGTTCACCGTGTGTGCCTGTGCGTGTGTGTGTTTGTGCGATTATGTTCATATCACTCCGTGCACATACGCATCTCTGAGGTTGTCTGCGGTGTGAGGTTGTGAGTGCAGATTCGTGCTGCAGATCAGCTCACGGAGCAATAGAGCTCTGTCTAATGGATTTAATGCTGACAGTGGGGTTCAGCTGAGGGATTTGACAGTCATCGCATTATCAGTAGAGGTTCTGAGTGTGGAAGCATGGATTATTTTAAATGGATCATTCGCAAACTGGAAACACATTGAGTCTGTAGTGTTACGTACAAAAGGGTCTGAGTCAACAGGTCAATGTCTGGGTGAGCCATATCCTTTTGGATACATTTGTTGTATTGTTTTCCAACATATATAAGAGTTATATGTGTTTAATGAATATGGGCTAAAAGTGTAGGCTCCCAGCTTTAATTTGAAGGTGTTCACATCCAAATTGGAGAAAGGGTTTAGGAACCTGGACTCTATGATGGTAGGTGGCTCCCTCATTTTTGGGGGACGAAAAAGTGATCAGACAATTATCTTCAGGCGGGTTCCTGGACAGATGTGTCTGTCTTCATCAGTTAAACAGTTAAAATATCTGAAGCTCTTGTGCAAGTACAATGGCCCATCCTTGTGCTGCAAAAACTAAACAAATAAATTCAAATAGCAGGAACATAAAAAGTGGCCAATTTGATTTGATACATAACACACTGGTGAGCTCAGCAACTGAACAGCAATTTTTGACTGCAAGGTTATTTTCATGGTAAAGAAATAAGTACCCTCACTATATCCAGCAAAGTGAAGAACACTCTCCAGGAGGTAGGCTTTTGAATATACTAACCCTACCCAGTCTACCGTAAAGAATTATGGAGAGAGGGTTTTCACAAGAGCATATACAGAGGGTTCACCACAATGGGCCAACCATTCATGAACCTCAAAAATAGAAAGGGCAGATTAGCCAAAATACACCAAAAAACTAAAACAGACCCAAAAAGCAGATCAACGACAGGAAGATAAAAGCCACGAAATTGCGCGGGCATGCATGGCTTCTAGTGGCATCGAGTCACAAGTGTTTATCGATGACGTGACAGAATACAGAAACAGCTGGATGAATTCTGTCACATCCTAAAGGGATACACTGTCTGCTCAGATTCAGTTAAATGAAACAAATTTGACTGGAAGCCACCTCAATGACCTAAATTATACAATGGAAGTAACCCAGGAGTTATTGAGGCTAAAGAAGCATAATATCCTCAAATGGCTGAGTCAGTTGCCTGGTGAAGCAAGCGAGAGACTAAAGGCAGAAAGACCAAGTAACAAACAAACAACAACTGAAGATACTGTAGTAGCAGTAAAAGCATCTCAAAGGAGGAAACCCATTCGTTCTAGACGGCGTCTGACAAAGATTTTGAATTAACATTTCATTTATCGTTATCTTAATTAGTCATTTCCTCCAGGTTTTTACCATAGACTGTATAAATATGGACAATGTGTCGCCTCTTCTTTGCATTGGCCAAACTTATGCTATTTTCCCAGGGATACCGGCACAGCCATCTTGCAAGTTTGGAGTCGGAGTCTGCGCAACTGGTAGTCGCCATTATGCCACATCCTGTTTCTATAGCATCAAATAACCAACTAAAACGAAACTTGTCCAAAACATTGACACTTGAGCATACATCAACATTATATTAACCACCTCAAATGACAGAAACCATCCTTGAAAGAAAATGATATGACGTGTATTTTAGTGTTTTAGTTTTGCGCAAGTCCCATCCACTAAAATGGAGGAGGTGGAGCTTATGACATATGCTGCAGCCAGTCACCAGGGGGAGCTCTACTTGCTTTGGTTTCACTTTTGAGGAGCAGTTCCGCCGTCCATCATTATGCAGTCTATGGTTTTGACCAACTCTCTTCAAAAATGTTTAAATCTCTATGGTCTATAAAAATCATGCGCACAAATACTGGATTTTAAACGCAAGTTCAAAATAGTTTGGGACGTGCAAAAATATTTCGATTTGTTATGAGACCATGGCGGAGTAAATTAGACCCTGGTGGGCTGCCATAGTATTAAGATTGTATGGGAAACCCTGGCTCTGTGGATGGATATGGCTGCAATTCTTATTTATACTCATTATATAACTACATATAGAATCATCGTCAACATCATAAATGACAAAATTTCAGCCAATGCCCCAAAACATCTAATAAGTATTAATTAAGTTTGCACGATAGTACCTGCTGAGTCTTTGTAATTTATCTTGTTCTTTTTATTGGGCATCAACATGGCTCCACTTTTCTCCCATAGCAGTTTTATAAGTCAGTCCAGACACTTGGAGGAGGTCTTTTTCCCCCGTTACAGTCAGGGACATTATTTTAGACACAAGCACAGATGACGATCTTATCCTAACTAAGTCAGCATGTCAACATTTCATGGCAAGATCCATTTCCATTTCCATTTTCAGTGGCTATCTGACAAACACCTGACAGCTGGTCGTGATGCAGGTCCTGGCGCCATGAGCATACTGAATGCAGAGAACTGTAGTTGTGGAATATGCGCTGTAATTTAACACTACTCTAGAGCAAACTGGAATGAAGGATCACACAATGAGACAAGAACAACTGCTGTTAGGGGGGAGCCCACCCACCAACACAAACTAACACACCCTTCAAGATGAGTATCATTTTGAGTCTCAGCCTCACTGGAACAATTAGAGTGTAAAGGCAGGCAGAGCTCCTGTCAGCACATCTTCACCAAGGATTAATTAATTCTACTCCAGTCTTTAAGGATTGCAGCAAGAAAATGAGGAGGGGTGTAAATTAGGGTGAAAAATATTTTTGTCACAACTTCACAACAACTTTGATGAACTTTAAATGCTCACGGGCAATTGCAGTGTGGCACAAACGTTGCTCTGTGAATGAATCACATTTGGTTCATTTAACATTTTCTTACCACCACGGGCATCAGTCAGAACGACACAAACACAGAACAAATGTGTCCTAATGTTATTTTAAACTTACAATCATAAAAATTACAGTGTATAGATAACTTTTTAAAAAGAGATACAACATCAGAGAGGAGTTTTTCAGCGCTGCGAGCTCAACTTGGGGGACTTAAAAAGGTTTCTATATCTCGGCGTATGATGTAAAGTGTTACATGAGAATTTTATGATGAGAGTGTGCATCTATATTTCTAACTATAAAAATGCATACTTTTGCCTCTTTGAAAATGTACTGTCTGTCGCCCTCCTTTCAAACACTTTAGTGCCATGTGAAAAGAGTTATACAAGCAAAGAAGGGATGTGCAAAGCCCTCAGCACAAACCGACCTTCCTTCCAGCGTCAGTTCCTTATTTTTCAGTCCCAGGCGCCAGGGAAAAGTGTGAGGGGAGCCTCAACGCTTCCTGAGACAGATGGAGATTTGCAGCTGAGAGGTGATTTAACACTCAAGGGATCCCTCATGTGTTAGCAATATCTCGAGTCACCCATAAATCATAAAAGGGAAAAAATAAGAATGTGTTAGCATATTTTATATTTTCACATATTCTGCAAATGTTTACATCTGTATATTATATGGAGGAACAAGTGTTTTATTTTTCCTTTCGAATAGAAGATGAAGGTCTTTGGACCTGAGCTGATAATCTCTGTGATGATCATCAGCCAATAGTAGCTCACAGCAATTCATGAATTTCATATTACGTTCCAAAACGCGCATGTTTTTCAAAGCACTTGAACAGTACAAATAAACTGGTATTTGACTTCACTCTACCAAAGCATAGAGAAGACTTTTCAATATATCCTCATGTGAAAAGTTCACTTGCTCTATCTTGCAGTGTAGATTTATTTATTTATTTTTTTGACTTTTGCCTTAGGCTTTTAGCAAAGTTTGCCCAACTTTTTTTTTTCTTCTGTCTCTCTCTCTTTGTATCAGAAATAAAAGCAAGAGCGGACTTGGATTTTCTCAAAGTATCATGGGATTGTGTGTGCAAGTCTTTTCGTACTTTTTCAAGCACCCTTTGTCATCTCTGTCCCCCCCCCCAAAAAAAGCCCTCATGGTTTTTGCTCTTACTCATGTATAGCAGATGTATATCTGTACGTGTTTTTCACTGTTTTTCACTTCTAACAATACAAACATGAATGAATTCTGGTCAATTACGGAACTGCAAATGAATCAGTCATCAACTGACTCACTCGATGTTTATTGTACATTTGTTTCTCATTCTCAGCAAGACATTCTACTGTGAAGGTGGCATGATATTGTTTCTTTAAACCCATATCACAATGGGTTACTGCAGTATTTTCACTCCGTGAAGCCCCAGAGGAATGTGGCTCTCGAGGAAACCAACAGGATACACTTTGAGCTTTTGTCGTTGTTTTTCACTGTAGTTTTCATTGTTTACCGTAAGACCAATTGCACTTTCCATTTGGACAACATGTCTTTTCCATTTACTGTGGAAATTTCTTATTTTCCCTAAAATGTTTTCTTTTTAAGTGTAATTTGGTGTTGGATAATCAACCAAGAATTATTTAGAGTTAGCTGAACTGTATCCAGAACATTTAGACAGATGGATATGTACTTACTAGATAAGGGTTGGCTGGAAAAAAAATAATATTCATAAGTCTTCTAAAACTCTAAATGCTTCAAAAATGCCAAAAATGCATTAATGTTATTCAACAATGTTATGTTGATGGAAATTTATAAGGAAGGACTCAACAGTCAGGACACTGCCGTTTTTAATAGTTCATCTTCAAAAAAGGAAAGTATTTGGGTGAATCTGAATTTAAACGATCAGATCATATGATTCAGTTCAATTCAATTAAATTTTACTTATATGGCTTCAATAACAATACAAATAGGCTCAAATTGATGCTTTACAAAATCCGGTCTGAAACCCCCAGATTGAGCATGAAGGTGAGGAAAAACTCCCTTTTAACAGGAAGAAAACTTGAGCAGAACCCAGCTCATATGGAGGGACCCATCTCCCTAAGGCCGGCCAGGTAGAGACAGAATAGAGAGCAGAAAACAGCAGGAAAACGAGATAAACATACATCTGTCATAGTTACATACATCATTTAGAGGGATCCATTTGCAGAGATACTATAAAGAAATGATTGAATGTTTTGAATAAAGTACTGTATGTTCACCTAAAAAACAAACAAAAACAACATTATGTTTTATTAACCTTTGAATGAGCCCTTCCAGGGGTTTTCCATGTTGCACTGTTGTGCCATATGCATCTACAGTAGCCCAGATTGTACAAACCAAACACTGGCTCTAAGGAAGACTTATCACATTGTTTTTGCTTCTTTAGTTGATTTTCCTACAAATTTGGAAAGTTGGTTGTCTGCAATCTTACCACTAGATGGCTCTAAATTCCATGCACTGGTCCTTTAATGACAGTATTTTGAAATGCAAAACAAAGCTGAAGTGATTTTTTTTTTTATCAAATACCAGTCTCTAGCATTCAAAAGAGAAAGAAAGACCTAACATTACAAAACATTAACCATTCTTGTCGGGCACAGAAAATACCTCATTCAATAGTGTGTTTTAAAGCACAAGGCTCTGAGCAGAGTCTTGGATATTGGTATATGTTCAGCAGCAGCAAGGCTGTTCTTCAAGACTAGGAATGCACACAGCACAGTCCTGCAGTCGAGGATGTAGAAACCAAAGACTACGTAACTACAAAAAAAACAAATTATACATCAATTTTATTATCTTCATACAGGAGGAAGACAGTAAAATTATACCAAGTTGCAGCAGTTAATTTACATCAGTACATTCAAAACATTAAGTTTAAAAAAGTTGCCTTCTCTAACACACCATTCTATTCAATGACCCTCATTACACAACCAGAACTGAAGGAACAACAAGACATAAATTCATTTTTATGGCTTTACATGATAGAATAAAGACAGAGAGAGAACTAAATTTCGAACTTTCTGGGTTCAAGTTCAGTAGTGCAGAGACTGAATGCTGCTACAAACCAGTAGCTACAATGCTCAGAGGTACTGTAGACCAACAATGATCAGCTTCTCAAAGTCAATGACACACCAGTTTTGGACTGGAGACTTCAACAGCCATGTATTCATTTACTTTCATATACTGTTCAATACAGACGCTGTGTATTTGTCAAGCATTTCGAAATTTTCAAGTGCACGCTTGTGCGCAACTACTTATGGAGGTTTTTAATTGTGCACACTCAGGGCTAAACCACGGACATATGAATATTAATTTACGCTATTTGTGTTTTCTAAGTATCAGTTTTATCAAGAATTTATTGCTGCATTCGTGCTCTGAGCATATCTTCTGAAAATTATTTCAGCTTACACAGAAAAACAATTATTACATTTTAGATGTGTCTGTGTGCGCTCGTTTCCTAGGGTGAGGGTGTAAAGTGAGCTATATTATCAGTGTTGTCAGATCGGGTGGTCTTTGGCACCCAGCTGGTCGGTTTTGAATTTATTTTCGTAAAAATCGAGTTGGGTGGCTGAACAACATTCGGGCTTGTTTGTGATCATTTTGCCATTTTTTGTAATTACTTCTTAATGCTGGTTTGAAACAAAGCCAATGTGCATTTACTCTCCCCAAGATGATGCATGCATGAGCGCTCTGAACGTGTACTTTTTGTGCCGCTCTCTAAAGAGTAGAGAATCTGCCTATCAGTGGACTACACGGCGTCAACGTAGCCAGATGTGAGTAGTTGTGGTGGTTGGCAGCTGCAGTTTGTTGCTGGATGATTTCTATGCTTCGCCTGAATTGTTTTTTTGTTTTTTGTTTTTTAATGATAGAATACCTGTAAGCAATCTGTGTGGTCATGGTTCTAAACAAATCAATTAATCAATCTAGTATTTTGGACGATTTTTGGCAGTTTTTGAACAGCTTATGAGCCGGAAACCATCAGCTATATCTGGCAACACTGTATAATATATTATAGAGCAGCAGCTGAGTGTTATAAAGAGAAAGGAGAGGAAAGTGGACCAGAGGAGAAGCTTGATGTTTAACAATAGATGAGGAGAGACCGGACTTTGGATGATGGAGTAGGGTGCTAGATAGGTCAACGATTTAAAAAGTGGTGCTTTCGAGTCCCAGAAAATAAATGAAAGCTTCAAGCTGCTGCAGTTGAAGGTCATAACCTGCAGCATGGTCATAATGTAGTATGCACTTTGGATAGCTGTGCTATGCGGTCGGATAGACGGATATGTCACTATTTTAATGTGGTCAGTGTTTCCATGAATAGGGCTGTAGAGACATTAAGAACAGTTGTGTAACATTCAGGATGTTGGAATAAAAATAACCAGAGGATGAAGCTTGATGATTCTAGACATGCATTCTTAGAAAACACAAGTTTGTTTTTCATTTAAATATATGGTTAGCGGGCACCAAAAATGTCATGAATCGAGTAGTTTATCAAATATCAGAGCATGTTAGTTGAAGACAAAGTAGTTTGATGCTTGATATGCTCTGTTTATGTATGAGGGAACGAGAAATCCATATTTATGTCCTTTAGACGGTTACTGCGGCTGCATGAGACAATTTCTATGTACACATCTTGACCAATTAGACAATGATCTCCACCTTGAAACAGATTATGTTCCTCGTCTTTAATATTTAATTGTTTTGATCAATACCAAAGCTTGTCTTTGTTGGAACGTTTCTCAGCTCCTCCCCTGGGACAAAGAAATCCCCGTCCCGAGATGAGAGAGATACATAGAGCGGCTGACAGCCACATGCACCCACAGCTTCACTTCTGTTTCTGTGTGTGTTTGTGTGTATGCACGCCTGTGTGTTTAGTACCTAGTGTTGTCAGGTTGATGCCCCCGGGCGTGTTATTAAGCAGCAATCCTAGTGCCCCAGGCCACAGTAAGACCTTTACTGTGCCCTGATGCAGCCAGGGGACTGTTTTTTTTTGTGTGTGTGTGTGTGTGTCGATCTTTGTACATATGAGCAGTGGCAACCGTGTGTCATTTTGTGTGTATGCCTAGTGTACTGAGGAACTGTTCGGCAATGCATCACGCTTTATGCAGGGGGGAAGAAAGAGAGACGGAGGAGGAATTTTTGTGTTTGTAGTTGCACAAAGTTTCCTCTGGAGATAGCTATGTCTTCGCTCTCGGGGTGTGTTTGTCCTTATCAGGGGGGCAATACTTCACTTTTTCCCTGCCTCACTTCAAAATTTGCTTAGATTTCTGAATCATTTTAGGCGAGCGGTGATAAGTCTCTTCTATCTGAATATTTCAGCAGTGTGCCCATTGTGTGCCAGACTGCTGCTGGCACATCAAACCTATTGTGGGACCCTAAAGCTATGTTAACAAGTTTGCAGCACAACTAAAAGTGAGAGTTTGAGGAAAGATGTACATGTGTGTCTGCAGTGGAGCCCAAGGACATCCATATGTGTGTGTGTCTCCACTGGTCTGCAGTCAGGGCTGTGAAATTGTTCAGGTCAGAACTATTTATTGGGCTGCTGTAAATGTGTGTGCGTGCCCTCCCCACACCATTCCACTGCTAAATGTTATTGCTCGAGTCAGAGATTACACTCTTTATATCCCTATTACCAGCTGCTCTCTCACTTTCCCCGCTTCTTTCCTCTACCTCATATTCATTTTCACCTCTCCATCCACCGTTGGCTTTCATATGCCTTCCCCTTTCACAACGTATCACTCTCCCCTTTTTAATTCTCTGCTTCTCTTGGGGAGCACTGGAGTCACGGGAAAGGGCTTAAACATCAGGGTAAACGGGGTGATATTGCATTTTGACATGCCTCATATTATTTCCCCTTCAATTTCACTGCCTGGCAAAGGATGCAGGACTTTCTTTCTCCACGCATCTCCTCTTCTCAACCTCGCTCCTTATCTCCCTGTCATAATGTGTTGCAGGTGGGAGGGCATATAGTGGCTGGACATATTGCACTATGCTTTCCAATTCCCTCAATTTTTTATTCATTTACTGCCTGTCCTCTGTACAACAAAAATGAACTGCAACGGCATTAGGGGGTAGGAGCGAAAGAGCAGGGGACAAAGAGACAGAGCAATTATTCGTGACAAACTGATGTTGCACTGCATGGCCAGCGAGAAAAGGGTCAAGAAATCTCATTTTCCAAGTTAAACTTTAGCTTGGACTTGCATTGGCCTCTGCTTCAAATGCATTCGCCAGCTATTGATCATTTGGTTTCCACCAGACTGGGAAGCACATATAAACTGCAATTACACTGACATTTCAAAAGGCTACTGATTCTGGATTTTTTTTTTTTTTTTTTTTTAAAGAGCAGTTTTATTGCAGTTTTTTTAGATAGATTCAAATTATATTCGCTTTCCACACAATATGTACTGTTGTTCCATGAGCTAAAAGCTTCAGTAATTTGACTCCAAACTGGAAAAACACACAAATAATCCACAGTGAGTATAGCTTTTGTATATTGCACAGACGCGCCTGATCTAACACACATTAAGATCAAAAGAGTTGTGAAGTTCGCGGACGAACCGAATCTATTGATTGGTTCTTTATAACGAACAATGGGAACGTTTATTTATTTTATTTTTTTTATTTGTTGTTGTTGCACACACAAGCTCCTCCTTTGGTACTCCACTGAGTGAGACGGAGAACAGGCACAAGGGGAATGGTGCAGCACAGTACGTCTGTGGTGCTTATTTGATATCCAAATATCGCATGACCTCATCGGAGTTGTCCACACTGCTATTACATGAGTGCCTCAGTACGCATCGATCTCAAGAAGGGGGAGGGGAAGGGGAAGGTTTTTACTGAAATTCCCACAGGATAAATAAAGTCTCTCCCCAGAATCAATAATTCAAACTCAGATATCACACCAATTGAATATATATTGGTGGGATCTCTAAGTCTGAATGATTCTGATCCAAATCTTACCCTGTCATTCTTCCCAGTGATTATTTCATGTGTTACCCCCATTGTGGCATCTAAAATGTAAACAAATATCAAAATGAGCCAGTCTATTGAACGGCCCTTTGAAAGGAATGGATCCCCAAGATCCGGCTCTCTTCGAAGAGCCGTAAATCCCATCTCTACAGCTCATTTCTTTATCTTGACAAATGCATTTGCGTTGGTGTCAAAGGGACTTCTTCTTTAATATCCAACTGTTTTGATCAACCCCAAAGCTTTGTTAGAACATTTCTTGGCTCCTCCCTTGAGAACGCTTCTATTCCGGCTACATCAAAGACCCAACGAATTGTTGTCATTGAAGTTGACTTTTCCAGCGCTTCACTGCATAGATTCTTTTATTTTTTTGTTTTTGTATTTCAAGAAGTTAATCTGGTTGGAAATTTTGGGTAACAATCAATCTGTTTAATTTTTTATTTTTTTTATGTATTTTTGTATTGCGAGCTTTGGGGCTCTTTGCAGGTGTCTGTCCAGTTGGCAGCCTTCTACATAAAATGACTTTTAAAACATGCATTATGGATCGTAATCGCTAATCATCCATGCAGAGTCTCCTCACCCAAACAGTGCTGGCATTTAAACAAGATGAACGCAAGCTGTTTGTGTTTGTTTGTTTGTTGTTTAATGATGCCCCACAGCTATCTCCTAGGTGATCATAAATGTAAATACATTGATTTCTGGCAAAACATTTTGAATCAACTGAGAACATCCTGTGCATTCCAATAAAAAAACTGCTCCGTAGTGGGATTTGTGAGGACTGGGTTATTTTGGGTGACACAAGCAGCCTCGTATGGAATAATATGGAGATAAGTAGCGTTTTATATTATATTACTATATGAAAGTCTTTTTTTACTCAAAAGAAATCTGCACCATTTTCTGGTAACATTATGGTTGGACTTCCAATATCTGACAGTGAACAACTCAGATGGCAAACATTTGAATCAGTTTTTGACCACATAGGCCTGCCATCCTTCCGTCCTCTTTATGCTGTTCTGTCGACTTGCCTCCCTTGACTGTCTGACAGGCAGATGTTTGGGCTGTGAGGTGAGGAGGTGACTCCACTGGGAGTCCTCTCCCCAGTAATTGGCTGTCACACACAGCTTCCCAAAGTTGGCAAATCGGATTTCTTGGCATCCGTGAGCATGGGGGCAAGGCCAGGGATAATATGGCAGGGTGAAGGCTTTAACTGCAGGTGTAAGTGTGTGTGCTTAACCTCTTACTAGCACTCCCTGTCCTCCTCTCACTTATCTACCTCTTTGCCTGTCTTCCTTTCACTCTTACTCTCCTACTCTCTAACCTTCTCCTGATCCAGTACTTTGGTACTGTCTTGCTGTGTCCACATTTTGTTATTGCGCCTGTTTTACTTCCAAGGGTCACCTCTTAGTTGCTGACTACCATGTGACAAATCCGCTCCTTTGCCTTTTCCGTCATTCTTTCTTTGCACTTTTGATCAAAGCACATTTCTGATCGCTCCAAAGATGTTTTTTTTTTTTTTTTTTTTTGCACTGGCAACAAATGGAAAAAGAAGTGTCTCCTCTAGCAGGCACTTAAATGAACAGGAGAGAGTAAGACCCAGAGACATAAAGAGATGTTGATGATATTCAAGGCTAAATACTCATGTCAAAGAAAATAGTAATTATATATATTTGTAATTACAATTAACTGCCTGCCGGAAAGTCACTAATCTTATTTGCCTTTTGCAACCATTTTGTATCAGGTATACTATCTGCGCAGATGTACATGTGCTACCACTCATCGGTGATTGCACAAGATGTTTTGTCACCTGTCGTTGGTCCTGGTTCTTCCTGTCTGCACTCCAGACTGATTGGTGTGGCGCCATCCAGTCACAGGTATCCTCTGCTCAGGCATATGTCAATCTGTGGCGACTGTGATTTAGAGTGAGCAGTTCACCCTAGTGCCCTCGTGTTGGGATCCGTGTGAATATTGTGATATGTGCTTGTTGTTGCTGTTTAATCTTAACCACTTGTGAAGTGACTGTTTAGAACATTGTGACCAGGAGTACCAGCTCTGTTTTAGATTAGGGTAAGGATTTGGGTACGTAGTGGGTATGGCGTAGCACTGAACCCTATGCCGCAATCTGACATGCACCTCCTCAGAAATTTAACTACAGGAGCGGCTGTAATTGGTCCAAAATGTGTTCCCTTGTTCACGAGACTCAGAGGCCGAATGTCCACACAGAGTTCTCCCTTGTTCAGGCTCCTACACACCATCTACTCAGACGTCTTCTCTATGTCCTGTGCTGCAGTCTCAATTTTAACATGAGCTACCCAGTTCCACTCGCCATTGTGTGAAATACAGAGAGAATCTCAACACACCTGGCCAGTTGCCACTTAGGGCGTATTCACACCAGGAAGGTCCGTTAGTTCACTTGCTTTGGTCCGGACCAATTATTATTTTTTTTTTTTTTTTTTTTAGTGCGGTTCGCTTTCACACTGTGATTAATTGCAACCGGACCAGAATTTATAAACAAAAACACATGTGCTAAGGTCGTTCAGCCATTGGCTGGTAAACGTATAGGCGGGGTAAAGAAGGAAGCCAAATGTCCCACGTAAATAGGCTACAATGGAGACTTTGCGTACTGTAGGTCTACTTGTTATTATGCTAGCAATATGGTTTATAAACTTACAGCTTGTGCTCGAGCGTCAAGACCGTTTGATGCAACATGAGTTTAACCATATCATGCTCGTTATTTTGCAACGGCTCATCTCTACCTAACCTACCTGCGTTTGTTTGCTTCACGTGTCTCTCTCTGTTGTGTGTGTCACTGGGCTATCCTACATTTCCCATAATGCGCGAAAACTACGGGAGCTCGTCAAATCCAAAAAGGTAGATTTTTGCAACTTGGGTCGGATCGAGGTCGGGCTGCTTTCACACCATAAAGGAACCGCACCAGGGTTCGGTAGGAACCGCTCCGAGACCACCTCCTCAGCTGGGTCTCGGTCCGCTTGTTTGGTCCGCACCAGAGTTCGAGTGATTGTATTCACACCAGTCAAAAAGGTCCGAACCAAGCAAGGAAACGAACTTGAGTTCGTTTTAATCGAACTAAACAAGGCAGGTGTGAATACACCCTTAGTGTTTTAGTGGCAGAGTTACAGAACAATACGGACACATCAGCGCACACGTATACATGCTTTCGATGGCATAACCCCCTACGGTGCAGGGCTCAGTGTAGACCGGCCCCACGCTTTAGCTTCATTTAGTTTTACTAATTTCTTCATTTAACATCCCTCTCTTGTGCGTCCATAGCGCTACACTTTCTGTTTATTCCACAAAACCACGTCTGGTCTAATGTTGCTTCCCTCTTCTCTTTGCAGATCTAGGTCCTAACACCATTAAAAATAACCGCTATGTATACACAGTGTGCAGGACAACCTATGGTGGGAAACACTTCAACTTAAAGAGCACAAGGCCCTCTTAGGGGCAGTGTTTTATTTTAACAGATTTAGGCCAGAGTAGAAACAAGGGGGTAGCCGTGAAAGAGAACCAACTTTCTATAAAGACGTCCAGGCCTCACCCTGAATTAGCAAATATATATATATCATTTTGTAGGTACATGTATAGTAATGCAAACATAATTTATAAACACAATAATCAACTTCTGCAAAGAAATCCATTTAAAGCCTACACACTGTACCACTGAAACATGCTATACCCATTCTTCTATTTTGATACTGTCGCATTCTTCTATGTGAAAAGCAGAAAAAAGGAGCAAGGTATTGAGAGACAGGAGAGCAGTGGCTGGGCTGGGTAAGGAGACCTGAAAGCAATATTAAACAGCTGGAATAGCACTGTCACATTTATGCAGATTATACAGCAAGACCTGAACATTTATCCCTGCAGCTGGCATTACCCTGGGTCAAACTGCAATAGCACCGTAGGACACTGATTAGCTTCTCCTAACCTTCTTCTTACTGAGAGGTGACTATGTGTAATTTCATTCAAACTGTGCAACATTAATTTTCCACGAGCCCATCCAGTATTTAAGTACATTAAAGCCCACACCCTGATGTCTGAACTGATATCACATCCATTTGAACAGCATGTCACGAAAGGCAATCATGTTTCTATTGTAAAACCCAATACAAATATAATATAGATAATATAAATATAACTTATTGACAGAATGTGTCCTTCCCACAAATGTGTACATGAGAACACGGTTACAACACGATATTGGAAAAAGTGTAGGAAGAACTGGAAAACCACTCAGAGAAGAACAGTGCAGCTGTCTAAACTACTGTATATAAATGCACTATACGTGGAGTATGAACGAGTGTCACTAAGTACGTATGATAAAACTGAAAGAAAAAAAAAAGAAACGTGAGTTATACTTTTAAAGTTCCTGTCCCATATGTTTCTGATCAGACACCAAGGTTCTCGGGAAGCGCATATTGCTTTTATGTGGTTTAGCTACAACAACAAGACTCTGTTTTATCTTTATTGTATTGCAGAAGATTGCAGGACATCCATTTATTTGTTTTTGATGCAGTTAGTAACGATCTACCAGAGCTCAAGCTGACCAAGATATAGCTGTATACGAGCTTGGATTTGGGGGCAATGGACCGACAGTATGTGAAAGCCTTATCACCTGTGACAGCTGAGATTAAACTATATTGTATATTTTCTTTATCATAATAGTAGTGATGGGGACACTTCATTACAGCTTAATAAAAAACAAATATGTTGAGATCCTTTTGTAATAATACTGTGATGAATTATAAAGATAACAAACACATATTAATGTGCTATTTCAATGTGAAACAGTGGGCTTTAACTAAATACTTTTACGGTCAAGATGTACACCAATCAACATTATGACCACCTTCCTAATATTGTGCAAGTCTCCCTTGTGCCTCCATAACAGTTGTGACTCCTCAGAGAATTGAATGGGCCTTTGGGTCCTATGGATTAAGGGGAGGGGCATATATGGATCAGGCCTGTTCCAGTGCATCCCACAGATTAACAGATCCCAAACTTGATCAGTTTGAGATCTACTGAATTTGGAGGCCAGGTCAACACCTTGTGCTGTTTTTCCTGTTTTTTTTTTAGTTGTTGCAAAAGCGTTTTTGTGTGTCAGGCTGCATCCTGCTGGGGATGGCAGCTGCCATCAAGGAGTTGCTATGGGGTGGGGGTGCCTGGTCTGGTCTCGGTGGGTGGTACTTGTCTAAGTAACATCCACATGAATGCCAGGTCTAAAAGTTTCCCAGAAGAACATTGTATTATCTCAAGATGGTCAATGTTATTCACTTCACCTGTCAGTGGTCTTAATGTTGTGGCTGATTGGTGTATATATCAAGATGTCATAGCCAAATGACGCTACTAGGTGTTTTTTTTTTTTTTTGCAACTCATGGAAACATTTTGTAACATTCCAGATCCAGGACTGGGGTATAATTAGTTGTGACCGGTATGAAGTCAGGAAGTGACTCACCATTCATGCCTTTTCTTGGTTGCACATCTTTGCAACAGAACGTGCGTCATGTCTTACAAACGTTTAACACAAAAAAAAAAAGTTGCTTATAATGAAATGTAATGACTTTCTCAAACAAATGACCTGAAATGCTTCTCAGTGATGACAGCCTTAGAAAAGATTTCTTATCCATGAGGAAATTTTAAAAAGTAAGCACTTCTTGGATGTTAAGCGAGTCAAAAGTTTCAAAACAAACTTCTTCACTCATGATAAACATTAATGTTTACCTCCATCATAACTAGTGGGTATTGCATCTTACAACTGTGTCCCTACTGTTAGCTTCATGGTGCCGTAGAGATCCCTTGTAGATCCAAAAGTGTTCTGGGACTCTCCTAGACAACAAGGCGCCAGCTGCCACTAGTTTTGATTGGATTTCATGCAGCTCGGCTCATTCTGTTGTGATGAATTTTCTCAGAGAAGGCTTCCTCTTTCGCCACACCTTGGTGTCCAGACAGGATAAGAGCGAAATCGCTTTTTTCACACGGCTCATGTGGCCGCGCGGGGAGACTATCGGCTGCTTCGGGGCAGTCGGAATATGGTTTCATGGCAAAAGACTAAAGATGATTAAAGGCTGTGTCAGTGGGACAAAAATCTGAAATAGTGTGAAATATGTTCAGATACACTTCATACTCTATTCACTTCACAAGGGCAAGTACTTTTTTTATTTAAGCTTTATTTTCTTGGTTAGGTAATGTAATGTCATCTCTTTTTCAAGGGTGACATGAAAAAGTCAAAGCAACACAGAATCTCAAGGACAAAGCTGGCATAAAAACATAATAAACAATAACAAATTAGGTTCAATATATTAATGAATTCAGAGAAACAGGTTAATAACTAATACCTCTTTATTTGCTTGCTAAAGGCAGCTCTATCTGCGTTTGTGGGAGTGAGAAATGTATTCCTAAAGCCAGAACAAACGGTACTAAAACTTGATCTTGTAAATAAATCAGGCTGTTCCGGAGAGGATGAACTGGCAGCTTTCCCAGTCTATTCTCTGTGGAAGAGCTTCAGATTTTACATTTCGATAACATCTTGATAAGTTTGGGTATTAGATTTTTTGGCAAAGGTGACTATAAAAAGCACTTATGAGAACCATCTGGGGTTATGGGTATATTTTTCTGCAAGATTAATCTACAGCGCGCACAGATTTTACGTGATAATAGTTAATTGAAAAGCCCCGTAAAAGGTAATACAAATTGTTAAGCTTGGTGTGCACTTAAAGTCAAAACAGCCTACTATTAAACTGTCCATTTTCACATTTCCATCCAATTACTGTAATTACAGCTGTGGCCAAGCTGTTATATTTGCTACTATTTTTGATTCGGCAGCATTTAATCTGTTTCTGACGTTGAGCTGCATTCAGTGCTTAGCACCACAGCAAGAGCACATTTCTTTCTGTGATCAAGCAAAGACTCTTTATGTGGCTAGATGAAAGGAAGAAATTTGAACTGGTTTGATAACACCAAAGGAGCCAGCAGTAGACCTGTCAATATGGGAATCCTTCTGCCCGAGGCGGTTCTGGAAACATGAATGCGCCCAAATGCAGAGTGTAGCACAGTGTTCAAGTGTGAGATAACCTGATGCAACTTAGCCCACTACACTCTGTGCTCTGCCTCAGGTGCCCACGTGTTTTCACTAGCTCGGATTTTACATTTCCCAGAAATTAGAGCTGTGTATTGTGTTGGTGAGCATGCAAATCATGTTTACCACTTGCAAGGGAAAGCTCGGAGGAGAGAACGCCAAGCACAGGTGTGACCAGAGAGTGAGACAGAGGCATGAGGAAAGGATGAGAGACAGAGCAAAAAAAAAAAAGTAAGGGACTGAGGGATGAGGAGCCAGAGAAAATGACACGGAGGGAGAAACAATGAGAGGGGGGGAATGTAAAACTGCCTTGGAATATTCGGCAGGTAAGCCGAGTGTGTTTGATGCGGAGATGTTTCTTAGTATAATTGGATGTGAATGCATGTGTCTCGGTTAAATGAACGGACGTGTGCACACAGGCACACAATGTCACATAGGCACATTTATTTTCCGAATAAATAAATAACTTCTACAGTGTTGCCTGTACAAAAAAATTCCACAAACTTTGTGGGTGCATACTTCTTTATATGTAAATCTGCGCGCAGTGGAGACTTGGTTTTACATCCTCTATCGCGGTAGCTCGAGTTAAACCTTAAAATGCATTAGATTCACAAGTTAATAATTAATAAGAGGTGTGTGAAGGTGGTAGCATTTGTGGATCATACTGCAGGTGACTGTGAGGAGTACCAAGAGACCTCATCTACGCACAGGTACTAATGTGGAGCTGGGAGCTCACAAGTACCAAACCTCGAAGGAATCTTCCCTCTGCCAGAGATGAATCTAAACTCTCCTTTTTCTATCATCTACCAGCAAAAGAATATCACCCTCAGCACTTGTTCTGGGTGTGCATGCAGGGTGTTGGAGGAGCGGTCCTCATCTCTGAGCTAAAGTGAAATCCTACAGTGTGGCTTACAGTATGCTGTAGCAGAGGCACAACAGATAAGAGCATGGATGCAGTTTGATAACAACAATCTTGATAGCTGCTCCATAATTTTTGATTACAAGCATGACTCTTATCAGACTTTTCTTCTATCACTCCTCTACTGAACTGTCCCTGACTGTGTCCAACATTGTTGTACTTTAGCATTTTCTCAGGTAAAGGTGGATGAAGAGATGTAGAGGTGTCATAAATGGAAAAAAAAGAAGCTTATGTAAATACACCTGAACAAAGTTGGAGAAATTTCAATTAATTTCCAACTGCCAAAGTGACAAATGTAAACGACAAGAAAAACAACAGTAGACGTATGTCTAAAACTCTTCAAAAGGCAAAGGGACTACAATGACAAAGGATAAGTATGAAACAATACCCCTTTTTGTTAGACCGAGAAGTACAAATACTTACTGCTTAAGGAGTCATTTCCAGAGGATTCCTCTGATGGGCACTGAGATCTTTGGGGAGATCATTTATGGACCCAAATATTCCCAGAACCTGTCTGTTTGATGAGAAACTGTAGCAATATGCTATACTACATTGCATGCTACGCTTCATGCTTCTAGCATGTAGTGTGTGCTACTTTAAAATGTCAAACCACATTGACAACACATTGACAACTCTTCTCTGCACCAATACAACGTTAACAGCTGCCTACTTTCTTCTTCTTCTTCTTCTTTTACGATTGGTTAACCATCATGAAGGTGCTTTGCTGTCTCAGTAGATGCCTCCATCAATATCTCCACAACAGTAACTGGGCCATTTTGTCTTCATCATCAGGTCCTCTCATCTTTAGGTCGATTAAGAGAGTGATCAGTTATTATGGAGGAAGTAGGACATGCGTCTTCTTTTTCATAGTCCTCAACAGTGCTGATGGTTCTTTAAATAAAATAGGCATAGTGAAATGCTCCCTCTTCTCTGCACCAATACAACCATGTTAATAGCTGCCTATCTTCTTTTACAATTCGTTATCCATCTTGAAGGTGCTTTACTGTCACCTACTGCACACCAACCTTAGTATCAAGAGTTTTTACAAGCACAAGTACACGTACGTCAGTGCAATATCCAACCCATCAGCAATTATATAAAAGAAACCAAAAAAACATTCCCTGACCAGATTCTGAATGCCATGTATTGTAGGATCAACCCTAACCCTGTCCCTGAATGTCTGCATGGCGAGTCCGCAAATTAAGTCCTCCAAGTGAGTGCAGCGAGGTGAGTACTGGATTGCGTGATTAATTTTATAGCAGAGAGCTTTTATGCAGTTTTATACAGCTAATGGAGGGGTCTAAGAAATAAAAAGCATCTGAAAAATGTCAGACCTCTGTACTTGAGTGATTGGTCTGACCTCAAAACAAGCTGCGTTTTAGTAAAAAATAATAAAAAAAATAAGGGGTCTACTATGAGAGTAGATTAAAACAAAGATCGGGGACATTTATCATATTAATAAACCTTTACATGCATTTAAATCAAATCTACTCCAGTGATAAATGCAGAGTAATACGCCAACGCAAAGACAGACAATGGCACACCACTGAGCCACTTAAGGTGAAAGTATCCACAGCCACCAGACTGAATCATCAAGCGAATGAATGAATTGTCAGACTAATGTAGAATATGAACGGAGGTGAGGTTTTTGCCTCATCACACCTCGCCAGGAAGCATCAAGCTCAGCGTAACTGTGAGTAGGGTGTGACAATAATACGGCAGCAGCAGCTGTGGTAGCACTAGTAGTGTCGGTAAGTGACAGCGTGAGGTTGTCTTCCCAAGGAAAAACAACATCAGTCATCTCAGGCAGTGCCTAATTGTGACATAGAGTTTGTGTACTTTCAAGGGGCAAAGCCTTCTAGCCGCTGTAGGTAGTATGACTGACTGTTGGTAGTACTTTTCCAGACCAGATTTCCAATGTGGGAGGTCGGGGGATCCCGTAAGCACATACGGTTCTGTTACATCTATCCAGAACCTTTGGGAATAATTTGTCCATCCAAGATGCACCACAAACCATATCGGTGTCATTATAGATTACTATGTTCACTAATTTGGGTTTGGTAGGGGTCACCATATAGCAGGGTATGGTAGGCTACTGAGAAATACCAATGAATCTAAAAACATATTATGTAGCTTAATTACTTTATAAAATGCATCCAGCCTTTCAACTGCGCCTGATGAATGACTGACGACCAGCTTAGGAACCTTAATTCGACCACATTAAGAACACAAATATCAATAAATAACTGAGCCTAAAACCTAAATCTTCCCCATCTAAAGCGACAGAGACAAAAGATATTGTCCTTCCTTGCAGAGGGTCAAACAACTGATGGACTTGGTCGTGCAAGTTTAGCAGCAGGCTCAGCTTGACTCACCCACCCTGACTCATTCATCCATTTATTCATTTATTCATTCATTTTTGAAAACCAATAAACTCATCTCACACAGGTTTCACAGGCAAACCCTTTCTCTCCAAGTGATTGACTAAAGCAACAGATGCTCAAGGCATTTTTTGTTTTTTTTTGTTTTTTTGTAAACCATGTGTGCATTGTTTCCATCAGGTTTCCCCCACTGGATTTCCGGCATTGCACCAGAGGGAAAAAATCACCCTGTTGCATCATCCAAAGTAGCAGCAAAAGCTTACTGCCCTCCCGTGGTTTAGGTATTGGGCCTGCCTGTGGCGAAGTAAGTAAATTATTAAAATGTTTTGTTGAAAAACGCAAGAATGCATCATTCCAAGTAGTTGCCCATCACTCCCTCTTGCTTTCGGCTCACTGTTTTCGATTTGTCTTGTCAAAAGAAGGAAAGTAAAGAGAAGGATAAAACCCTATTTGTCAGCCCAGCCTGTTCTCACTTGACGTCCTCTCTGTTCCAGATTACATCAGCAGTCTCAGTAGATGAAGCCTCCATCAATATCTCCACAACAGTAACTGGGCCATTTCGTCTTCATCATCAGGTGCCTCACATCTTGAGGTAGATTAAGAGAGTGATCAGTTATTATGGAGGAAGTAGGACATGTCTCTTCTCTTTCATAGCCCTCAACAGCGCTGATGGTTCTTTAAAGAAAATAGGCATAGTGAAATGCTCCCTTGCTTGATATTGAATTTTAATTTTTGCACTAAAGCATATTCACTCAAAAGTCTCTTGAAAATGGTTTGATGGCCTCACGGAAAATTTTAGTCTTTGAATTTGTTGCATCTCTAATTTGCAAAGATAAATCATTAACTACAAAGCAGCCAGAGCTGGAGAGGTGTCGCTTTTAGTTTTGAAATAAAGCATTAGTGGCAGTTTCAGGGTTACAAAACTTGCCATGAATAAAGATCAGACACCTTTGTTGTCATTCGGTACGCGTGGTAGCAATGTATGTTCAACCTCGCAAAGATGAGGCTGATTTTCCTGAAGCGCCATCTCTCTGATCATTTTTTATCTAAACTATACAGCTGTGCACGAATGCTGTGATACCTAATCCTCATGAGCAAAAGCTCTCTTGTTCAAAACCATCGTATGCACGGTTATTATCATTGTTGCCATCTTTTACACTTACTTCTTATAATGAAAAATCAAATTTCAGAATCTTGAATGCCTTCCATTTTAAGTTACTGGCATGTCTTGGGTTGGGGAAGCATTTCTGATTTACAGAAATCAGCAAAGAATGTAGCAGATCAAAATATTTCTGGCACATACACAACTCTAAATTTAATGTATCTGGTACTTCATCACTGGACATTTTGCTGAAAATAGGAGTATTATTCAATGAAAGTGACTGAGCTTTCTTCATAATTTCAAACGCAGAAGAAAAAAAAATACATTCTAATCAAAATGAGCCACAGGACATCTTATATTCCCAGTAAAAAAAATAAAAAATAAAAAAAAGTGTCACGTAGTAGTTAGATATTTCACGCACCTCTCAAGTTATTAATGAAATGTTCAAAGACATTCTGCACAGAAAAACATTGTGCCAGCAGATATTTGACTGTTTCCCCACAAACACTGGGGAATCGAAGTGATTTAACTTGCCGCTTCCTGGGACTTTTCAGACTTCGCCGACTCGTTCGGAGTAGGGAATGAACTGTGGAATGGAAACGTCGGGCGGCTGATAGATTGAACGATACAGAAAGGGATGCCCAGGCTGATGGGCAGATGCGGGCTGATGAAGAAAGTGTTGACCTTTGTGAATGTCAGTAACCACAGCAATCGCAGGTCCCACCTCGTCTGTTCATTATGAAGACCTTACCTTTTAAAAGAATACTTGTTCATGAAGATAGAGAAGAAATGGAACAATGGCGTCAAGCAAAGTGCAATGGATAATTCCTGCATAGCATTGCTGAGTGGTTTCATTTAGATCTCAGAACTCGGGTTTTGACGTATTGACCAACTTAACAGCCTCGTTTGTATTGGAAACACACGTTCTTGACACAGCTAGTGCACAATGCATTTCAGCTTTTCACAGAAAGTAGACATGAAGACTCAACCGAGTCATCTTCAATAATTCATTTTCCACTGAACCACCATCCTTGATACTCTGCGTTTTATTTCTGTTTTGTTTTGTTTCTTTTGTCAGTTGTGGCTACATACACAATCCATATTGAATAATAAAGATGCTTTGGGTAGTTTTGGCTGAGGTGTTAAAATCCCCTGATTAATCATCTGTTATATTTTCTTTTAGCGTGCACTGTCAAAGTATTGCATAAATGACAGAAAAAGAAAATTATATATATAATTCTGTTTATGTGGGAAGTTTTCAGATCTCTGTGTTCGTGTTCCTCTGTGGCCCTACAGCATTTGACAGCACTGGGATTAGAAAAGAGAACATTATATTATGAAAAATGTGAAACAAATGCTCCTGTTGTGTACTGCTAAACACTACCTCATCCTATAAATACCAGTTGGGGGTTTCATGATCCTTTTGAATCACGGACAGTTTAAAATTCATGTTGACCTAAATTAAATAGAGAATTGCATAATGCAGATCACAGTGTCTGCAGATAGGGTCAAACAAATTCAATGTCATAAGTATTTTAATAAATAAGCTGCAGCTCATTTGTTGCAAAAAAAAAAAAAAAAACAGACTTTGTTTCGCACCTGGTGATGAGCCTGTTACCTGTGCCTCCCTGATCTGTCACTGGCCCACTCTCTCCGACATTTTGCTCGGCCAATTAGACAGGCAGCCACCTCAGAGTTAACCAGGCACTCAGAGAGCCAGAGAGCCACGCTGAGGGGACATGGTGACTGTCACTTCAAATCATGAAGTGAATAGAAAAATGCTATTTCTTTTATAGTGGAAGCCTTAGGTGAGAAATGATGAATCATTCCCAAGATGCTTGCAAAATTCTTTGGCAGTTCCCAGCCAGGGCAAAGTCACCGAGCTAATGTTCAAAGGCGCCACCAGACATGACCACAAACTTGAGGCACTTACTCTGCGCCCACGTCAGCAGCTAATAACATTTAAAAGACCTGCGTAAAGCGAGTTGCTCAAAAGGTCCCATTAATGTATTAGAAAGACTGGCAAATGTAAACTAATGAAGGCAGATTAGACTTAATGAATTTCCTTTCAATTTGTTTTCTTTAAACATTTAATTATTTTTTACTGCATTGTTGATTATATAAACCTAGAAGCATCTGTCAATTACGTGTTCCTGCAGACTATATTATTATTATTATTATTAAGAATAATAATTCCATTTTCCCAGGGATACTGGCGGCACAATCTCAATGACCCGCCCACACTTCCACCAGACTTTCCTTAACACAACCAAGTTCTTCAGTTGTTTGACCCCGTTTTTCCTTTAATACTACGCTCTGCTTTACCTCCACCAGTTGCAAGGCAATGTTGGATTATACACAGTACTAATACAGTTGGTATGGCAACTTGTAGTGATCATGATGTCACATCCCGTTTCTATATACAAATAACTAGCTAAAACGATACCTCTCAGAAAAATGGACACTTAAGAACACGCATCAGCATTATATAAACTACCTAAAATGACTGAAACCATTCCTGTGAAAAATGTATTTGACATGTATTTTAGTTTGGCCCAAGTCCCATCCACTAACATGGAGGGGGTGGAGCTTGTGACCTATACTGCAGCCAGCCACCAGGGGGAGCTCTACTTGCTTTGGCTTCACCTTTAAGGAGCTGTTCTGCAATCCATCTTTATTCTATCTATGGTGAAAACTAAGAGTAAATTTCTACTAAGAGCATATTTCTCTGTCTTGTTGACCTGATCGTGCAAGTGTACAACAGTGCAGCCTGGTGTCCTCTAACAGCGTGAGTAATGTCCCAAATACTATTGTGTTTCCGGGACAATATTTCAAGCCTTGATTGGCTGGGTACTTAGCCCTGACTAGCATCTCATGGCAACACATTTTAACATTTAACAGAGTTAATGAAAGAATAACTCCAAAAGGTCATGTTTGCGGAAACAACATGCAGGATCATTTGCAAATTACAATTGTGGTTGGATGAGGTGATATAAAGAACGCTGAACTACAGCGCAGTTGAAGCGCCACAAGTAAAATTCAGCCGTTTCAGTCAGGAGATTGTCCTGTGTTGGACCTTTACACATAGCTGACTTATTGTTTCCTTTTTGCTTTGTTACGTTTGTTTTCGTAGCTTTCGCTAGATGTAGGGAACTAAGTTACTTGGTTAGAGTTTAGGCTAAAAGACATGCATCCCATCACTGAGCACACTTTAATAACCAAACTTTTGCAATCTTCCAATCTGAAACAAGCCCCTCCTCCATTTTCTTGGCAACGATGGTGGCAGTCCTGCCCCAGCCACTAGACTTTACTTGCACTATAGCACCGACTGGAATGAGTATGCAAACAGCAGATTAGGGTGTTGTACGCCTTATTGCCTCTAAAACACTGTTCTCTACATAAGATGAATCCTTTCCTCTGAATGATCTGATTCCGAGTCTAACATCTCTCATAAAAAGACTGAATTCCTTCGTCTCCCTCCATGTTGACCAGAGGGAAGAGCTGCTCTGTTTCCCTACCAAGGCCAAATATGTTAACAAGGCGGCGGACTCCAACACTCTGGGACCTTCTCCAAACCATTCTTGGTACCTGTCCAATGTTTGGCTGCCTACAGTATGTACTGTATATGATTGCCCAGGCTTGCAGGTGGCAGAGTGGAGACAGATGTTGAGCCTTACATCTCCTCTTGTTAAACGTGTCTGCTGAGAGATTATTTTCCCCACCGGTGATATTAACAAGATACTGTAGTCTCTGCAACCACTCACTTTCAAGCATTGTGTTTTCTTTCTTTCCCTCTGCACCTCTTTGCTTAAAACGCAAACACGGGCACTGCTGTTTCTCTTGGTGGGAAGTCTGTGGCCATAGACAGACAGACACAAGTCTCCTGATTGGATCAAACTGTGTCGAAATGAAAGCAAAAGGGGAGACAAGCAGCTTCTTTCTGTTTGTGCTGTTCCTCAGTGAAAATGTGGATGACACAACTTTGTTTTTGAAAGTTGTATGTACTTTTTTTTTGCCAGTTTGATCAAAAAGTTTCCAGGTGAGTTTGCTTGTTATGAATCAAAACTTCTTGAACATTTGAAGATACTTGGCTTTTGTGATAGAGTGAATGAGTCTAGCTCCCAAGCTTATAGTGGATGTGTGTTGGTAAAGACACTATACATCAAATAAAGATGTTATTTTTTGTCTTGCGTATCTTTTTTCATACCGTGTGCTTTTTCATTCCAACCTTAACCTTTTCCCCTGAAACTACTCTTTCTCATCCTCCAGAAAAACCTCCTTCTCTCCCTTGCGCCTAATTTTTTTCCACACTGTAACCTAACTTCACCCCTGCTTTACATTATCTCTCCTCTAGCATAATACATTCTTGTCTGGGGGTTTTCTCTCCAGCCTGAAGGATGATGCTCTTTTTCGAATGATGTAAGATTGCTGCAGGTGTGTAACACATTGTCTTCAGGGGCTGAGAAAGACAAACCATGAACCCTTGTTGCCATTTTGCTCCGAGTTCTCTGTGCTTGTTTACGCTTGTTGTTCGAACTTAGCAGGCCTATGACAGTTTAGTCAGTCTAACCTTCTCCATCTCTGCCCTCCTGTTTATGTGTGCTTCTCAGCAAATGCCGATTCATGACTTCTGAATGTTTCACGGCCTTTCCCACCCCCACTCTCTGGAGAATCTTAAACTTTATTTTTTTCCTTCTCGCCCACGTCCAACTTTCTTAAAATCGTGAGCACGCTCATCCAGAGCGTCTCTCTCCCTCTCCCTGGAAAACCTATGAGGCCTACATTGGCATAGCCTCATCTGAGGTAAAGAGATATTCACTGTCAATGTCTCACGCAAGTTAAGGACGTGGGTGAGCAGTTATACTGTGTGTGTGTGTGTGTGTGTATATATATATATATATATATATATATACACACACACACACACACACACACACACACACAGTATAACTGTATATATATTATATATATATATAATTCCCATGGTGACTGCACGTCATATATTTAAGAGGCGACTGACGGGAAAGACACAAACTCACAATGTCATATGTTTGTGTGAATCAGTAAAAGTTAGGCTGCTATACATTATGAGTTCTGCTTTTTTATTTATTAATTTTTTCCTTTAACATTTGACTACCACTAGTTAAGACTGTATTGTCGATACTAGGCACTAAGTTTGGTGAAATGTTACTTACTCTCTCCAGCTTTTAAATCTTTACCAGAATTACACAGGACTTCTGCCACAAACTGAAGACAAGTTCTCCTGTCATTGTAGAAACATCCTGGGAGTAGGACGCTGTTCTTTAATTGATTTCTCCTGTAAATTGACAAGCAAAGGAAAACTGCATCTTGCAAAAAAAAAATTAAAAAAAAAAACAACTGGTGAAAGCTGCGCAAGCAACTGCAATGTGAAAATTGCTGACAGCATTTCTTCATATCTCAGGAAAGTGTGAGATTCAAAGAGACTGGGGGAAAGACACTGTGCACGGCCTCCTCTGCCTCACAGCGATCCAAACCGAGCTGAGGGATTCACAAAGATAAGTTGGATGCATTATTGTCGCACTGGATTAATTTGGTTCCTGCTGCAGGTGCCGCCCAACTAATATGTAAAATCGGTCGACGTGAATAACAAAAGAAATAGCAGTCAAAACAGGTTAAGTTTTGTATATTTAAATTAGTGCCTAGTTCTGTTGACATATGAAAAGCTTACTAATTGATTGTATCTTAGTTGAAGTACTAACACTTCAAATAACGAGGAACTGTCCATTATTAAAAACCCCAAATACATAAATAAATATATATACACACATACACACTGGCATTTGGTGCATATGGTGCAGAAAAATAGAACTGAATTTATTTACTTTTTAATTTAGAAAAATTTAAAACACGGTGCACATGAACAGTAATCAGCACCACAGTCGGCTGGACAGCTCCAACTCCTGCACCATGTACAAATCACCCAGGATGGTAAGAAGCAGCATATGAGGACATGGGATTCATATTACAATAACATGGTGATACTGTGCCACTGTGGTGCTTGATACGTTACCAAACCAGAAATAAACCAGTGAAGTACATCCCACTTAGTTTATACACCCCCTGAGCGGGGGAGTCCTACCTAAAATCCCAACTTCCCTTTTACTCAACTGTTCTTTATAAGACTCAAAATCCCCTCCAACTTTTTGCTCATTGCACTGCTGCACCCTGACCTTTCTGTGTTCCCTGCGAGATCAATAAAGATCTCACCTTGTTTTCACATTGGATTGAATGCGCACAATTTTCAGGAGCCAGTCGGCGGGATCAGACGATGAAAGCATCTGGAAGATTTTTTTTCAGACACAAGAGCCAAAGAGTTTGGGGGGAGCCAAAGCAAGCATGAAACATTGCAGTGCAGCTGAGGGGAGACGCACGGATTTGAACTAGGAGTTGTGTGGAGTGCAATCAAGTCTCTGGCAAGGTTAGCTGGAGGACACCGGTTTCAAAAACTCGCCTGGAGAGACAGGAGTGAGAGCGGTATAATCAGTGAGGTTACAAAGTTTGTGGGAGAGTGGAGGTGGATCATGGTTGTGAGTAAGTGCTTGGGATGTCATCAACCTTCTCTTCGGACCGGCTGACAAAATGCTCTGTGGAACAGAGAATAGTTTCCTGAATTGACCATCTTTACTCAAGAGGATGTTAGACTTTCTGGAATGTGACTGTTTTCTGCCATTTTCCAAATAATATTACATAAATTGTATAATAAGCTAAGAACACAATATTATAAATGAAATAGAAATTCTTATTGGAATCGAACCCAGAACGTACTTGCTGTGAGGCATCAGTGCAACCACCACACTACTGTGCTGCCCTTCAGCAACATTATGTCTTATGTGGTCAGCTGACTACCTGAATATACTGGATGACCAGGTTATTCCATCAATGGATTGGACACGGGCATATTCCAAGATGACAATGCCAGGATTCATCGGGATCAAATTGTGAAAGAGTGGTTCAGGGAGCATGAGACATCACTTTCACACATGGATTGGCCACCACAGAGTCCAGACCTTAACCCCATTCAGAATCTTTGGGATGCGCTGGAGAAGGCTTTGCACAGTGGTCAGACTCTCCATCATCAATACAAGATCTTGGTGAAAAATTAATGCAACACTGGATGGAAATAAATCTTGGGACATTGTAGAACCTTATCGAAACAATGCCACAGCGAATGCGTGCTGTAATCAAAGCTAAATGGCGGTCCAAAAAAAATTGTGTGACCTTTTTTTTGTATTGGTGGTGACTTTTTTTTGGCCAGGTTGTGTATATATAGTATTTGCACTCTTTCTTATCCTGCGCATGTTGTCTTTTTCATAATTGCTACCGTGTTAAAAGCATTCCTGTGAATCACTGCACATAAATGTGTGTGCACTTTCACATGCATAGCCAAAGTCACTTTTCAAAAGGCCTTTCAAAATGCTTTATAGCACAATGAAAAGCAGGAAAACATACCCACTAAATAAAAGAAAAGGAACTGGAGTACAAAAGACCGAAGGGAGAAAAACGTACAAAAGAACCATGCAAGCAGTTTAAAATGAATACACAAAAAAGAAAAAAAAAGATGGCAAAAGTGGGTTTTACATAGTAATTATGTGACGCAGGTAATTACTTTATTTTGTTTGTCACAGGGTGTTCTATAGACTCTATAGACAGCTTAATACACGTACTCCCTGTGGCCACTGGTGCAATCCCCTTCAGGTAAAGTTCAAATATTTCTGAGGATGTCACCATTATATTAAAGATTATATTACTGTACACACTTAACGTCACATTCATATGGAAGGATAGGTCAGAGCAATTCAATACAGCAGACATTCATTTTTTTCGACAACAGAAGAAAAATGAAAACCCTTGAATTTACCAAGAAGCCCTTTCATTCAACAGGAAGCCTTTTCAGCATGGAAGCAGATGCTTCACATTATAGGAAATGCATACTCTAAAGCGCTTCTCTACCTTATTGATATTCATTTGCACAATGTTTCTCATTTGTCTATTCATACACCAATGGTGGCAGAGCTGCCATTCAAGGTTCTCGTCTGCCATCGGAAGCAAGTTCGGATTCAGTGCCTTGCCCAAGGACGTTTAGCAGCTTCCTTACTGTACCACCTGAGCAACAGGCACACAACATGAAGCAGAACCCAGAGTAGTAAAGCAAATGGAACATGTCCCTCTTTGAAACGAGCTAACCTAAGAAATAGGAAACAATCTCTGGGAAGTCTGTCCGATCAGTGCCCATCTGTGGTATCCTCAGAGCAATTACAGTAGCATAAAACATAAAGTAACATCATCATTGCATTCGACTGGCAAAGTATGTGGTGCAGCTGATTTACTGTATACGTGTTTGTATCTTCTGTTAATACAAAAAAAGGGAGAAGTGGTTATAGGTGGCTTCAATGTCCACACGGAGCATTTCCATTTCAGACTGGAGTGGTGAATTTAGCTTTCAAAATGCGACGTGACAGATGTGCTTTATTGTTCATTGGTACCTTGTCCATTTTTGGCTCCAAAACACAGTTCTCAGAAGTTCATGGATTGTCCTCAGGGGCTCTTTGACAGTATGTGGGGAGAAGGGGGTGTGCGTGTAGGGGGGCATTGATAGCAGACTAGACTGTCACCAGGGGCTGATAGCAGGACTAAAACCACTGACTCTCTACCTGACTCACACACACACACACACACACACACATGCACACACACAAAAGGGGCTGAAAGAAGGACAAAGCCTAAGGCTCTCAGTAGGGAATCCATCCTTTTCGAAAGATGGATTTCAAAGTGGAGGCACCTTGCGTTCTCTACCTTTCCCTCCCTTATCACCCTCTCTTTCTCCATCCCTCTCTTAGCGCTGCAAGGTTAAAAAAAAAAAAAAAAAAAAAAGACCTGCTGCAATCTGCAATCAAGAAAGACTGTCAGCTTTGTATACATATGCATTCACAGGCACATTTTATGTACAAGAAATAAAAGTCTCTTTTCTTTTTTTCCCTTTTGTTAACCTTTCAATCCAGGAACAAGGGTGTGCAGTTAATGGCTATTATTAAGTAGAACTACATAATTCAGGTAAAACACATACTAGTTGCTGTTGCCATGGCAGAGAAAAACAGTGAAAGTAAAAAAAAATAAAAAAAAATAAAGAACCACCTGGGTCCACAGATGACAGAAACAAACAGGGTCAAGTGAGAAACTGCAAAGTGACCTCCTATACATTAACATGTCATGGACACAGACCTGGTACAAACACCCACATTTGTTTGAGAGAATCCTAATTATAGCCTTTAACAATAATGCTGGCAGCTCTTTAATTGCCAATTAACTCAGGGTCACTGCTGTTATCTCACAATCATGCCAGCCTCTCTGCTTTGCCCCCTGGTCTTTTTCTAGGAAGAAAACAGGGAGCTTTCGTCCTAGCCCTTGCTAATTCCCCTCATGTGCAAACCCAAACCAAACCAGTGCTTAATTTGTTGTATTTCTTTTCAAAAGCTGTGCACCAGCAAGGGACATGACAATAGCGAAATGGTTATCGTTTAGTGTCGCTACTAGAGAATTGTCTGCCTGCCCTGGCTGGTCTGCATTCTGCTCGACTGCCACTAAATCACCTTAACCCTCTCCCAAGAACAAATGCACACTGCAGCCTATTATGACCACACACACACACACACACACATACACACACACTAGTGCAAGCCACTAAATCGCAGAGAACAAATGTGACAGGATAGCTAATCTAACAGTAAACACATTTGCAGTTAATCCTGGAACAGAAAAAGCCCTTAGAAAATGCATAATAGTAATTGGAGCGGGGGAAAAAAAAGAAAAACCAATTCATCTCTGGAGAGACAGAGAGCTTAAGGTGAGAAAATGGATGTTCAGTTTAATTCAAAATATCCCAAACTCATATTTGGACTTGCAAATATACACCTACACAAATGCACAACGCTGCATATTTAGTGGTTTGCACCCTTATCACCACCCCAGTTATTCAGTAGCTTGAGCAGATATAGACTTATTAGAGAAGCATATGCACATGGCCTTGCACTAGGTCTAATATCCCAGCACGGTAAGGGCAATGTTATGTATTCAACTTAATGTAAAAAAATAAATATATAGCGACAATTGTATTAAGGATTCTTAGTGTTGACAAGAAGAAGGTCAGCTGAAAATGCAGGCTATGCATTACACAGATTATCTAAGATTTTTTTCCAGAATATTTTTCTCTAATATATATATATATATACACACACACACACACACACACACACACACACACACACACTATAGACATCGATCAGCCACAACATTATGACAGGAGAAGTAAATAACATTGCCCCTTTTGTGACAATGCAATGTTCTGCTGGGATTCATGTGGACGTTACTTAGGCACGTACTACCCACCTAGACCAGACCAGACACCCCACTCCACAGCAATGACACTCCTTGCACACAAAAATGGTTTAGGAACAACTCATTAAACATGAGAAACAGCCCAAGATGTTGGCCTGGCCTCCAAATTCACTAGATCCCAAACTCATCAAGTATCTGTGGGATGCACTGGAACAAGCCTGATCCACAGAGACCCTCCTGGTCTGGTCTAGGTGGGTGGGACATGTTTAAGTAACATCCATATGAAAGCAAAGTCCAAAAGTTTCCCAGCAGAACACTGAATTGTCACAAGATGGTCAATGTTATTCACTTAACCTGTCAGTGGTTTTAATGCTGTGGCTGACTGGTGTACATATAACACCGTACAAAAACAAGCAGGGGCCTTGCTTTGTTTATGTTCAGTGTGATCTCTGCATGGTGGAATGCTGACTGACCCGTAACAGTATACCCATAGAGTTGCAGGTTCTGGCTGTGTAGGAGCGCTGATCGAAATGTTTTTGTGCGAGTTAAAAGATGGACAGTGTCTGCACAGCTTTCAAAGTTAAACTTCATATCGTCTGTGAAGGTTCTCAGTCATCCAGGTCATGGTATATCCAAAAAAGGTTCAAAAAAAAGGCAACTGGACTTGTATATATTAGGGTGAACTGGACAGCACTGGACAGCAGATTGCAAGATGTAGACGAATAAAAGCTCAACATATGGCAGAAACAGTTTCCAGGATTTCCACAAGGTTCCAGCTGCTCTGTCTTCCATTAGTGTCTATGGTGAGATTTTAGAGCCAGTTTGCATCACATGGTGAATGTAGAAGTTGTAGGAAAGCAGTTTGGTCACTATGCCAAAATCTCTACCATGCATACTGCTGTTCCTGGGCCTTGCCAATGGGAACAACAATTGGTGCGCGAACAAAATATACTGGGTAAAGCTTACATTTAGAATTTTTGTTCTGGGATTGCCAGTACGCAGACGTGAGAAGACTTCTAATTGTTTGGATCACTCTTTTAGAAATCAACATCACGCACTGAATGGTTCAGGACGCATACCCACATTATTACATTATTCTTCAAGAATAAGAAAGGAACTATAACTAGCTGTGTTCAAGCTTTCACTGAAGCATATAAAAAAAGCCTTTAAGTCTAGGCCTAATAAAGAACATGACGGTAAATGTGGCAAAGTGTTTTTCTTTCAAGTGGGTTGCTTAGTATTTCAGAGGAGTTCTTTAAATGCCTCCCTGAGTAACAACTGAATAGAGGGCAGAGTGGTGGTGGGGGAAAGGGGAAATGTTCAGCTCAGCAGGGAAGGTGCAGGATTGGACCAGACAGGAGAAAAGAGGCATTAAGGGCAGTTATTTTGTGAAATGGCTTGCGTGGAAGGATAATGAGTAAATAGGTCTGTCTATATTAATATTTCTCAACCTGTTTTGGTTTAAATGCATAAGCTCATGGTCTTTTCCTTTGATCAATGTCATTTGCAGCGATAGGAAAGGTTAAAGGGTTCAGAGATTTTATGGATAACCTCTCTTTGCCATTACATAGTCGGTATTTACGATTATCCTGACCGGACAAATCATAGCAAATAGCAAAGCTGCAATGACAAGGTTTATAAATCTTCAAGCAGCAAATATCTTGCAGTAATATTTCCACATCGTTGAAATTGCCTCGCTTAGTGTCTGTGATTAGCCTGCCTGATCCTTGGCCTAAGACTAGAGTGGATCAAAACAAAGGTCACATGTTGTATTTGAGAATTTGTTTAACCACACGAGAAAAAAAATAAATAAAAAATCCTTCCGCCACACTAAAACAAACCCAAAAATATTAAACCAGCAAAGATTAGGCATGTCCTCCATGACGGCAGATCTCCTTTAAAAGGGCAACACACCCGTAATATCTCCTGTTATCAGCATTTCTGATTATAAGATCTTTAAATAAATTGGTTTTACAGCATGTCCAAAACTATTTTAGAACAGTAAAGAAATATTTTGTGCCATATGCAGATTGTGAGCATAGAGTGATTGGGATCAAGAAGAGGTTCATATGAACACACAATCTTTTTTTTGGGAATCCAGCCACTCGTATTACATTGAAAGGATGCTACAGGCTTACCACAACACCCTAACCTTTTCAATGTATTCACATTAGCGCTCGTGTTTGGTTATCAAGTAGCCGTGTGGTATTTACCTCAGGAAAGGATGACAGGCCGAGCCTATTAGCTTTCTGTTGTCTGAGGTTCCGCATGTTCATTAACTTCATACGTTCAATATTTATTCAAAGTCAAAGTGGTCATATAGTTGCGCCCTTTCTCCACATTTTCCTTGGGGACTTTGTTCAATCACATCACTTTGGAGTTTTATGAGAACATAATATTTGCAGAATGAAGAAGAATGTCTGACTTGTACTATAGGTGTCATTGAGGATTTGTGCTATTTTGAGTACCATACGGGTATAAAACATCACAGAAAATGAGTTCAAACCTGCTGTTCTTGAAGGTCGGTACATTAAAGAAGGTCAGTACATCGTTTAGAGATCCTACATACATGCCTCTTCACAACGGCTCTGACTCTTTCATGCTGCTCCTGTACTTGACAAGATTTTTTTTTCTCTTTACATAAATGAAATGCACAAATCAGACTTAGTACCAGTTTGCCCTTTTGCCTTTCCTTCGTTTAATAACTTCACGGTGCTCCGCGGTGGCCCATGAGCAGACTGACTACGGTAAGGCTGGAGAACTCTGCATCACACATTTATAAGACAGTATAAATGTGTTCATATTCCGATCGATCAATTCCGCTCAGGATTTCAGTCATGAAGTCAAACATAGCTGAGGACACCATCACATTAAAGGCTCTATTAAAAGACTCTATTTTCGAGTTTTCAATCATTTGGCTTATTAGAAAGAGAAATTTGTCGCCCAACGTTTTGTAGCCGACAGCTGGTCGCTAGCGGACGTTCCGGTCTCTGGTTTCCAAGACGACACACTTGTATATTTCCCACCTCAAACGTTTCAGAGTGAAATAACAGACTGCCAAAGTATTTTTTTTTATCAAGGCCATACTATGGACTATGGATTTATCCGACGCGCCAGTCCTGCTATCATGACGAATCTGGTGGTACGCACCAAAAGCATGGATAGTATTTCCTTGCAGTGAATATTTGGGGAACTGTGTTTGAGTCGTATGCCAGTCAACTCTCTTACTGGTCGTTGCCTCAGAGTTGAGATTAGTTCTGCTTCGTACCACTTCGTAACACTAAAGGTTTCTCACCTATCACTGCTACAACTCATTAATTTCATTAGAATTCCATGGTCTTTTGTCACTACATCACTGCTAGTCTCTTCCTGTGTGCACAGCCCTTTAGTAACAATCCTATTTGAGTTAGACCCTATTCACATTTATATAATTGGACTTATGTGTTATATTTCTAGAACGTGATGATGATTGTACTCAAAACTGCCACCAGTCATACCTTGCTCCCAACTAGCGTAGACCATTGTACAGGCTGCGCAAATGTAGCTGATCTTCTTCCCGGTCTTATTTCGACGTGATGCTGTGCTCGTTTGTGACCTCTCTTCTCATGTCTCAATAATATGTGGTTCTGTTGTGTTGAATCCTGCACTGCTGTTCGAAGACTACTGGAAATAGTCACTGCTGTGTCATATCTGGATTTTTACAATATACAGTCATATATGCTCTGACCCAGACCCTCAGATAACAGTAACAAGGTATTGACTGTTAATGTCCCAAACTGGCAGGAACCTTCATCATTGTAACTTTACTGATGAGTTCATTTGAACCCTCCACCCTGAAAATTACTCTACACTATACTATGACCTAGTTGAATGAGTATGAGTAACCATCTCTTTGGGAGAATTAGTCATGTCACTGCCAGTATTCAAATAATTCAGGGACTTATTGTGAGTCACTGTCCCAACTAAAGAAATTTCCGTGTGTTACTGCTGAACACGAACAGCTCTTTCACAAAGGCAAAATAGTCCCAAAAATAAAAGAGCCTAAGCTGCAATGTCATATCAAAGCACAGTCTCAAGCAGCTCCACTGAAAAAGATCCAACTTTGTGGACACACAACATGCCTGTCTAAACTTTGCTTTGTGTCTTTATTTTGTCGTCGCTGTTATGCATAGTCCTCCTTTAAGATGACTGAGTTTGCTAGAGAAAGCTTGCATGATTTACAGTAAATAAATAAAATAAAAATGTTATACTGGGCCTTCATGCAGCCACTCAGTCCATCCTTTGTCTGACAAGCCCACTTTCTTCTATTTTTAAATAGGTAATGACGACTTCCAATATCCATCCGTACATGTTCGACCCTAGATCGGATTTGGATATTGAGACAAATAGCTCTGATCTCACGCTTATATATTATTATTTACATTTTTTTTTTTTTCAAACTGTTATGGTATGTGGTAAGGTATGACCCAAATGCAGGACACATGCAGGGGTGGCAGGAGCAGGAAACAAAACAACATTAATAAGGAATCTAGAACAAAAAGCACTGCAGGATAGGCAGGTAAGATCCAAACCACCATCACCAAGGTACATGGAATTAGGAAAAACAGGTTACTCAACAGACGACCTGAAAAAGGGAAAGGCAGGACTACGACTGCATTCCAGAAAGCTGGGATGTAGGATTTATGTCGGGGCAGATCGGTTTGCCCCAACTTCCACAGACTGGAAGTGAAGCGGGACACGAAACGCCAAAGAAGAAGCTCACAAAAGTAAAAACAGGAAACAAGGAAAATCAAACAGGGTCACAGGAAATATTCAAAAGTCATGAACAGAAAAAAAAAGGTTCTGAAGTGAACACCATACAGAATACAGAAACAGACAAACTTAACCTGATATACACACCACCTCGCACCTCTTAATTCAGTCATTCTGGCTCTCATGAAGATCTAAAGTGATTGATTGAGCTAGCCGACCTTAAGGGATCTCTGTGCTGTCAAATGTGGCCCTCTGTCACGCCTCCAGTAACACTGAGGATGGACTTAATTAGATGGACCAGATACTTTGTTTCTTCCAAGTTGCATCCAGAGGGCCACAGTGGGGCTTCCATCTCCTCATCTACCGCAGGTGAAACGGCACACATGAGCGCCGATGTTTAATTCTGAGGCTCGCAGTTTTTTCGTTCTATCAGCAGCCCTCCACATCTGAAAGCTGTAAACCCTGGGATTGTTTATGAACTAACAAGCTTCAAACCGGCATCAGAAAATGAACACCAAATACCAAAACCTAGCCGGGCTACACGCAGATGCACGGGTCACTCATTTAGATATGCAAATGCTGGTAGAAACGTGGTCTCTGAAACCAGCAGACCACAACAATAGGCCGAGAATAATGGAGATGTGTTCAAAGCCCTGTCGATATTTGTTCATAGATTTAATTTGCTATTCCTGTTCTGATTTATTAATTGCTGCATTCGGTGTGCGCGGAGGCTTTGTTATTGTTGTCGTCCTTTGGCTGTTTGTCTGGACCAATTACTGTTGATCCTCCCGGGAGTAGACTGGACTCTTCAGATGTCTGCTATAATCTATTGATTCCTTTCATCTCTGGCTGCTGTTGCTGGTGTGTTTGTGTTTGTGTGTGCGCATGCAATTGTGTGTGTGTACGAGGGCGTGTTTGTCAAAGACAGATGGGGGTGGGTGCTCGTGTCTATGTGTTGGAAATGAGTCGATCTCATTTACACTGGTCTCCTCGCCCGACACGGGAGGGAGGGAAGGAGGGCGCCTTGCTCACGCATTTGCTGCCTCTCTCCTTTTCTTCCTCACGGTTTTTCCTCACAATCCGCTCCAAGCTTTCTGTCATTATCGTTCTCTGTTGCGTTTGTCCTGTACGCTCGCTGTATCTTCCTTTTGCCTGCTAGCTTCACATATTTAACCGTCCATCTTTTCCCGTCTAGCTGTTCACTCTCAATTTCTAACTTTGACCGTTTTCAATTATTCTGTCTGTTTTTATTCCACTACCATTTCCTCACAATCTGTTTTAAAGTCTCATTCACTCACTTCTTCTCCATACTCAGCCTCCATCTCTTCTCATCTCTTTCACCGTCTATCAGTGAGTGTTAATTCAGAATCATACTCGCCAAAATAACGGTCTGTAGAATTTGCATCCCTAAGAGTAATACTTGCGTGATAACCTCAAATTCAGCCTAAGCTGATGTTTCTCTCTTGTCACAATTAAGGTCAACTACAAAACAAGGGGAGCAGCTTGTGGATTTGAGAAATATGTAAATATAACAAAAGGCTGCGATATAAGAAATATGTGGATTTGTCTATATGAGCTTCAACGTCACATAGCTCCGTCTTACCTAGAGTTAATATACAGCAGAGTTTCTGAAAGAATTCCTGCAAGGATTTCTGTTAATATTCAGGCATAATTATATTTATTGTTCAACACATTAAAACCACTGACAGGATAAGTGAATAACATTGACCATCTTGTGACAATACAATGTTCTGTTGGGAAACAGAACCTGGCATTATTGTGGATGTTACTTAGACCTGTACCACACACCTAGACCAGACCAGGCACCCCCACTCCATAGCACTCCTTGATGGCAGCTGCCATCCCCAGCAGGATGCAGCCTGACACAGGAACAACTCACAGAACATGAAAAACAGCACAAGGTGACCTTAATCCAAAACCGATCAAATGTCCGTGGGATACACTGGAACAAGCCTGATCCACAGAAGCCCCTCCCCTCAACCCATAGGACCCAAAGGCCCCCACTAACAACATTCTGTTGCCAGACACCACAGGACACCCTCAGAAGGCCCATGTTCATTCTCTGATGAGTCACAACTGTTTTGGAGGCACAAGGGAGACCTACACAATATTAGGCAACACCTAGGTCATAATGTTATGCCTGATTGGTGTATATTTAGATTTTGGAAGCATCACACAACCAATTCACTGAAATAATTAACTGAATTCTTATCGCAAGACACAAGCAAGTGAGACTGGGATGAGCAATGTACAACACAAAGTCAATTTAATAAGAGCTTACAAAATGAAGAACAAAAAGCTCTGCAGCGATGGTGCAGGTAATATCCAAATATAAGGCCAATTAAAGCTAATCCATCACACTGGATACATCTAAATAATCCAAAAAGGCAAACACTTGAGACATGTAGGGAACAACACAACTTGGAATCACAAAGTGAGACAGGCAAAGGCTTCCAACACACAAACGAACAAGAGAACAAGAAATGAACGGAAAGACGGGACTATTTATACACACAGAGACACATAAAGGGCTGATTGGATAGCAAGGAACGGGTGAACCTAATGAGGGAGGGAGCACGACAGACAAAAAGACAAGGTAAGACAGGTGAGAGCAATCACAAGCGAAGAGAAGTAAGAAGACACAGGTGAGGATCGTGAGGGGGGAGCAAACAGTCCGAGGTGGGGGACAGACACACAAGAGTAGCAAGACAAACGACAGGACACGGGGGCCAAGGTCTTTTCAGAATAAAACAGGAAGTGAGCACAGGCAAGAAACTGAACAACAGAATACTCAGCTGACAGCTGAACAGAGACAGTCCAAAACTCAACACTATGTCAGTGAATGATAAAACCAATCGTACACTTTTTTTTTGTCAACAGGTTGTGATTCCATCTTCACATGAAATCTTACAGTAACCTACTATTACACACACTGCCACTTTCAGACACGCACACAAAACACAGACAGTACTGGAAAATCGCCGTTTTGTGTCGGTGGTAAACAAGTCACATATAGTGTGTGACCATGTCAGAGTGTCTGATCATCAGGGAGGATATTAGCAACTGTGGTAATTAGTCATTATAAATATACACATACACACTCTGAGTATCCATCACTCTGAGCAGCTCTGATGTGAGTGGATGGATTTTGCTCCTACAGTAGATGATATGACTTTAAGTGATAAGCTCCCAGAGTGGAAAATCAAGCGCTGTCTGGTCTCTTTACCATGGTCATGATCCCATCACCTCACACTCATTATACAATTTAGAGCAGCCATTTCGATCAATCACCGCCCATTGTTGCATCACTGTAGCAACCTTGAGGCTTTCAAAGCCTTGGGACTTTTTAAATAACCGCCTTAAAGCAATGAAATAGAACCACAATGATTGTGTCTTTCAAACATTTTCTTTACCCAGTCTCACTTTTCAGTCTGCCCTCGTATTTAGTTTTGTTCCTTAGGCAACGGCCATTTTTAGCGGTAATTATTTGGACAAAGACACATCGCAAGCATGCATGTATGCATGCATGTATGCTGTAGAGGCTTTACACTTTTCTTTTTTTCACATTTTGTTAATAAGCACAGAATGGAATTCAGCATGAGTGACATGTTTTTTCTTCTACTTTCTTGGCAAAAATGTTGTTTTGACTCAACTTTCTGACTTTTAACTTCTCTTAGAACTTGTCCTTGTTTTGTCAAGAAGTTGTGTGTTGCAAGGTTAGCTCGCCTGCTCAGATCCTGGCTTCTAAAGTCCTGTGTCGAGATAAGGTGCTGTTGTTGTTCTTGTTGGATACAAAGCCGCATTAGCAGTAACTGCACAGAGCTGCCTTAAAAACAACCATTTTGTACAAATGTTTTGTTTCATTATGTTTTAAAGGCAAGCGTAAAGAGAGGGGAAATCAAACACCTTGGGGCAGGACTTGCTTCTTCAGCAATAGCAGCAAAAGAAAAAAAAAAAAAGGCTTGTGGCAAAGCAAAGCACCATTTTTCGACGGCAATTAGAGAGACTTTAATCACTTCTGACTACTCACACCGTTTGTGTTTTCAAGAGTGTGTGCTTTCTCCACTTTATGAAAACCAGCAGTTCATACTGTATGGGCACCTGCATCTTTATGTACTTGTACGTAAAGACGCAGGTGCCCATACAATATGAACTGCTGGTTCATACTGGTAAAAGATACTTAGTATATTTTAGTATTTTGCTGAGATATAGGATCATTACAGAGTTTTAAATGCCTCAGTGTCCTCCAGAGACAGAAACAGAGAGGTTATTGGAAGCTGAAGAGCCAGGTTTCAGTATAAGTTGACAAGGCCGCCCTCAAACAGTAACAATGAGGATACAGCCTCCATAAATCACAATATAATATATGTCGTAATTCTAGTGAGCTCTTTTGACCCCCATCATTCCTCCAGCTTGTTCCTTGTTTCATCCAACCACAACCAAATTGTTGCCAATGAGGTGTACAAGGGGGTAGAAGCAGAGGTGAAAAGTTTCTTCATACAACTAAAGCCGAAGCAGATATAGCAAGGTATTTGGCACTCAGATGCCCCCAGTGAGTCCTTTGACTGCCCCACTCAACAAGGTCAGGTTCGCGACTGATTACATACTCCCCGTGTCCTGCTGTACAGCAACTCTCCTCAGCAGAGGGAAACACAGCGGTGGCGAAGCACCACTGGGGCAAAGTCAGTTACTTGTATGAGTCAGTCTCGCCAAAGTGTTGTCTTTGGCAGTCACTTGAAACCACTTAGATAAAATGTTAGCAGAGGAAGCAGGAGGATCGGTCATTTTCTCTGAGACATGATGTGAAGTTCAAGCAGCAAATGGTTACCTTTAAGATGTGCAAGTTTGAGCTCCCCGCATGCTAGCCAGCACCCAACCATGCTACTTGGCTTTGAATAAGGGTTCACGTTAGTTTTAGCCTCAGGAGTTAACAGAGAGAGGCCTCTGTTGTCCCCAAACATGTGACTTCCTTGTACTTTGTCAGAGTCCAGTCCCATAACGTGCTGCAGTCTCCTAGCACACTGACATTTCTACTAGCAAGTCGACTTTTGCTTCTCCTCTTCTTTCCATTTTATGCAATAAGGGGTGCTTTTAGTTTACTGTCACCTATTGTGCTCTGATCTGAAGACCGTCTGGGGTGATGCAATGAACATAAAAGGGAAGATAAGGAAGCTTATCTTAATTACAGTTTCCTGACAGATGAATAAGTTCTGCCATATGTAGCACTTGACAGAGGCCTCAGTGGTAAAATTCTCAGCAACATTTCTTTTGTGTCCATAAAATTGAGCTTCACAGACCTAAGGAAGTCACAGTAAGTGTGGCTGGGAGTAAAAAACACAACAAAAAAAACTTAAATAGTATCTATTCCAAACCGCTTTTGGGAAATCCTGTAAAACAGGGCTGTTAACTCATTTTAGTTCAGGGGCCACACTTTTGGTTCTTTTATTTTACAGGAGGACAGGTAACCCACCTCAAAACTATAGTAATTCAGTAAAACTGAGTAATCACTCTTTGTATGGGAGGTGAATGGATGACGGGTCTAGTGAAGTATTACATTTGGGATGTGTGTATAGCAGCAGTTAGACTGTATGACTCATTCTAGGATATAGTGAGACCTGGTTATCTTCATATACAGCTATGCTGCCGTGAGAGCTCAGCTTCCCACACGTTAACAAAACTACTGTGGCCCTATAGTTCCCTACTCGTTACCAGGAAATACATCATCACAAAGGTACTTCTAGAAACACACATAACATTTATTTTGACCAGGTGGTCCCCACCTTTAAATTTAATGTCAAACAAAGACTTAATGATTTGCTTATTCTTAGTTAATTAGTCTATGGTAACAAACAGTTAGCGCGCATGTTGGAGCTCATTTGAATCCAGTTCACAGTGTCTTAACAGTACTCACAGTTCCTGGGATGCAGAATGCTGCCGGATGTAGTTTGACAAACCTCTCCTTCAGCAGTGTCCAGTCACTGTGGTGAAGAAACACGTCCTCAGGCTCCATCCACGTTCATAAGCATCCAGTAGGTTCTCAGCAGCTTGCTGCAGAAAGTGTTTCCCAAGAACAAGTCTCTCATACTGCTAGCACAAAGAGCTAACTAGCAACAGTCCACAGCGTGGTCACGGTTTAGCATCAATTAAGTAGAATTCCCGACGGGAAAAGGCTCCGACTGGGCGTCCAGTCTCTCCAGCAAACAAATACACTAAGTCGTGCAGGCAGACACGTAACTAAATCACACTAACTTAAAAAAATACAGCTTATTGAACTAAGTTTTAACGCTGAATTTCTCTCTCGCTCCGTCTCTCTCCTCTCGGTCCCACCCACCTGGAATCACGGTAGGTTAACTTGAACGTCACTAATTGGCTAATCAAACAGATTGACACCTGTCCATGTTATTTACGACACAAGACTATGGTGCGTTCAGGAACCATGTTAAACATAGGAGATTCCATATACTTTAATGAACCGTCCTTCCCACATACTAGTACTCTTCTATGTAGTTTCCACATTTTGCACTTTGCAATTTCATGCCATGGGCCAGATCAGATCATCTGGCGGGCTGGTTTTGGCCCGCGGGCCGTATGTTTGAAAGCCCTGCTGTGAATATTTTCTTCAGAAACAACACAATTTATACTTTATGATTTTGAATGGTATGTTATGTGAGAAATAGCACACACTTTTGGCTGTCTTCACTTACTTTACTACACTATTGCGTATCCGTTTCACAATCACAGAGAGAGTTCACGAATACCTCCACAACTGCTCTTGTATCATGATCCAACTAAATGGTAATGACATGATGCTGCTCACATCGCCAAAAACAAATTTGGTAGTGGGTGAAGTGAGGTTCTGCACTTTCTGAAATGTAGCCATATTTTTTTTTTCCATTTCATTGAAATAGCAATGTTCCTTTCAATATATTTTGCGCGTACATTGATATGCGTGGATCATACAGTATCTTTCATTCCTTTAATGTATCTGCAATGTGCTGCTATCAGCTAGGAGTGACTCACAATCATACCAAAGGGAAGAGGCCTCAGGGCAATCTTCAGCTCCTAATTTCTGGCAGAATAATGATAATGTTAACCGTTCATGTTAATACCTATAATTGTGTTGAGAAGTATCATTTTACACAGATGTATTTCCCAGGAAATTCACTGATTTGTTTTAATTAATATTGTAACTGGCCATTCAGTATGTCAAAGCAACTACGTTCAGGCAACTTGAGTGGAATTCTTTCTCACTGTCACCTCTGTGCTTCCATCGCTGACTCACATTATTCCCCCATCGACTTCACTTCTCCGTAGGCTTTTTTCCCCCCTCATTGTTGTCTTTGATACTTCTTCTTTTCTCCGATTCCGTTTCCCCCCTCCACCCCTACTCTGTCTCAGACAGCTTGTGCTGCAGCACTCTGCTGTGGGACAACTTCATTGCAAGGCAACCAACCAGGGGAATCGCGGGAAGTGGAGAAAGAGTAAAAAGCTGGAGATTGAGGAAAATAAGTACAACATTGTTATGAAGCTGTCTTCCTTCTACGCCTTCATTTTTATCTCTCTGCTCTCGTCCTGCACTGATAGAGACATCTAGAGTCTGGCATTAAATAAAGAGACGCTCACCTACTCCAGGGTCCGAAAACAATAGAAATATCTGTTTTAAAAAACGGAACCTCCAAAAACATGACCATAGTGATATACTAGTGTGAACAGTATTTTGAATCCTTTTTGGTTCAGTATCTTCCTGGAAGAGTATCCAGCTACAGTCTATGGGTGCAACACTATCCCCGAGATAATAACATAATAACTAGTCTTTTTCTTGTCGTGATGTCTGTTTACAATATGTGAGTATGACAGAAACAGAAACCTCAAAATGTAAATTGTTGCATGATGGAAGATTCGACTCTCTGAAGTTACATCAATAACCAATCCGTGTTTACTTCAAGTATTTTTTTTGTTGTTGTTGTTGGGGAGCTAATTAACCATCCACTTCAGCATTTGTTTGCAGCACATTTGTCCTTCCCCTCACCACTTTCTGTTTCCATCCTTCTCACCCGTTGTGCCACCCTATTCCCTCTCTTAAGGCAGCGTATTATTCATGAAATATAATAGGGAAGAAGAGGACATGGATAAAGCTGAGCCCATTAGGCTATGAAGCAGTCATCCCAGTATCATTTAAGTTTCTTTAATTGAATCCCAACAGGCAGAAACAACTCTATGAAGTCAGTCTTTGGTGAGTGTGGGAGTGTGTGTGTGTGTGGAGTTTGTGATCGCATGTGTCTGTGGACATGCATGTCAGTGCTTGTCTTGTAGCTGCAGTGTAATATCCTTCTCTGCCTGAAAAGATATTTCTCTTGTAAAAAAAAAGACAAAAAAGGGTGTTGTAAACAAGAGGAGCTTGAAGACATTTTGCCCCCAAGGCAGCAACGCTATCATCTCACTTACACATACGCTCATCTGCTGGGCTTTGCAGGGGTTCACAACAAAGAGTGACAGAGATGTAATGCTAGAAAAGCAGTGCGATCAGCCCTACATTTAGAAAGGGTGTGTTTAATTAATATTAATTCATACAGCTGATTACGTGTATATACATAGAACTGTAGGTGTAAATTGCAATTAGTGCATGCGTGCATTAAAGTCAAGATATAAACAACAAGTACTGTATTCACTGTACACTCAGATTTCTGGAGTGCGATTCTTAACTAAGAGGATCCTGCAGAGAAACATACTTAACACGCTTGTAAATAATTATCGCGACGGGAAAATGTATTTAACACTCATGCCTGCAAATCACGTACTCCAACTTGGGCAAACAAGCAACGGTCAAATAATCCAGAGTTGCGCTTTGTGTTTGTGTTTCCCATCTCGACGCTCCGACTAATGTTTGGCTCCATCAAATCAAGCCTATCTGTTTGTTGACACGTTCTTTCACGGAATTTTTCACAGCCAAAAAAAAAAAAAAAAAGATGGTGCAATTAAAAGCAAAATGCCTCCCAGGCTAATTGCCTCAAAATGCATGAACTGCAAAAAAAAAAAAAAAAAACTCAGCAATTTTGAGTTTGCAAAAATAAATAAATAAGAGAGTTCACTTTAGGATCTGTATCCCAAAAGGCAGTAAAATTCTTTTACAGATGGCAGTGATGTACTCAACTCAGCATCTAATGACAGGGTGATTTTACCATTTTGCTAAGATGTCAAAGCAGGAACGTCACTGTGAAAGCAAAATACACTGTCGTTGTTTGCTAATTATAGTAATTGTGTTTCTTGTGTCTTTTGCCTTTCTGAAGAGTAGTGAGCACTGTGGTTTGTCTGAGGATGTTGCACTTCCTCTTGCCAAACCTGATCTGGTGTTCGAAGCATATCCCGTTAACGACTTCGGATTTTAAAGCGTCACCTCCATGGTATATGCTGTGACACGGCGTGTGTAGGCGACAAAGGCACGGTGCCGGAGCATTTCACTGTAATTCATTGGGAATGTACACATATGTTGTGTAACTAAAAGATGAGGGAAGAAAAGCAGAATAAGAAAAGGGGAACGGTGATGGCGCTGTGTAAGAGACCTTGAGAGCATAATGAAACACCGTCAATGTGAACGGGGGAATACAAACATTTAATCAAAGCAGGTGTACTATTCCTGGTTCTCCTATTACTTGTATCCTTGTCTCAATCTCCCTGCTGTCACTCACAGGCCATAAACGCACTCAACACATGGCTCATGGCTGCTTAATGAAAGAATCTGAATAATATAATAGCCTCTGATTCCCTCAGACTTTAGATTTTCCATCCAAACATTACACAAACAAGCAAGCCTCTGCGAGTTTCACAGGAAATAAATGACTCTTCACAACTTTTTTTTACCTTTATGTTTTTTTTCTCTTTTCTTCTCCCTCTGCCTTACTCTATGCTCCCTGTGAGCCTCTGACCTGAGAGGAGGCGAGAGAAGCAGAATGAGAGAGGTGGTAATCAAATGCAGGTAATAATGGGTAATTGAGGTCTTGTAGCAGAAAAGGGGTGTCCGCGAAGTCCCTCTGCTTCTCTCATTTATCCCCAAAAGTTCTCACATTCCACCTAACACTCTCATCTCCAAAAGAACGACACCTTTTTCCTTCAACCTTTCAGGAGGGAGACCTAATCTCATCCATTACTGCTACTTTTTTTTCTCTTTCTTTGGCAGGGTTCATCCTCATTTCTCTCCTCCGTCTACAGATCTTCCTCACACTTTCCCCAATTTTTAATCGCCCCTTTCAGCTACGTTACTTTTAGTTTTAGCAGTTCTTGAGTGGAGGAAACAGGAAGAATACTGAAAGTGAGGTTTTTGAGATTTTATTTCTTCCTTGGTTTTGGATTTACTTGGCAGGCTGGTATAAGCTTATTAAGAGCTGGAAAAAGAGAATTTGTACTGGTGATGTCAAGTCGCCAGTGATCCGGTTCTTTTGTATAAACAAAGGGAATGCTCTTTTTATTGTTATGTGCAAATTTCACCGCAGTGTTTCCAAAGAGTTAGGAATTAATTTGTGGCTGGTGCGGTGTGACTGATGTGCATGCACTTTCTGCAGCATAGACGCAAAGGGGGAAAAACGCGTTATCTTTTCTAACAGCAATTTGTTGTTCCCTAAATGCCTCAGAGGCTACCAGGAGTCGGCTACACTAGCTTCAGCTACAAAAACTTCAATAAAGGGTAGTGAAACACCTGCCTATCAAAAATGTCATTCAAACACAGACTGTTTGTAAAGGGTTGACATAGCCACTGTGTATGAAAATTGAAGTCAGTACGGAAGGGCCTTAAAATGCAATACCACAGACGGCCATTAGGTGCTGGCTCCAAAAAAAGCTCTGTCTCCAATGGATGGCCATTAAAACCTCCCTCATGAAAGTCAATACATTTCTTCCACAAATCGTAACCAGACAAACTTCTTGATGACGGTGTGTTGATGGTCTTTTTGAAATAGATATTAGATATTAGGCCATAAAGCGTTTGACAAGCCGCCCTCCGCCCCAAGCTCCTCCCAAGCTCCACCCTCTCATCTGAACATGGTTACTTCTGGCTCCATAAAACCCAAGATAGTGACAGCCAAAGACCAAAGGCGAGGTTCCAAAATGGTAGCCCACAAACCAATGAGTGACATCACTGTGGTTGCACCAATGGGTTACACCAGTCTTTTGTCTGCAGTCAATGCATATAAAGCTGAAATGGAAAACAGAACAATGAGCAGATCATTTTACCTGCTGTTCAAAACTAACAAGGCCATGAGATCCGGTCTCTTCCAAAGAGCAAAAATTCTTCTCATTACTTTGTATGAAAAAAATCAGACGGTAATTACCCTCTTTAATGGAACAAAATTGTAATTATTGATGTTAATCCCACAATTTTGTGAATATTCATTCATTTATTCATTTTCTGTAACTGCTTAGCCTCTGGGGTGGGGGCATTGGGTGATGGGGAGTGCTGGAGCCTATCCCAGCTATTGAGCGAGAGGCTGCGTACGCCCAGGTCGCCGGTCTATCACAGGGCTAACACAGAGACAGGCAAATATTAACCCTATATCTGTTTCACATTTTATCTTGATGAAACTGGAAAACATTATTTAGTCAGATTTGCATGTGCAAACAAGTAAGGAAAGTACAGAAACAAGGTTTCTTTGTTTGGTCTTAAAATCTCTCCCCAATAGGACTGTTTAGTCTGAGGGTTTAAGTGCTGTGGTCCTTCTGTGGCCATGCAGAGGCTGCTGAAAGGCACTGCCACTTGAAAACAGACAGGGCCATTAAGGTGCTTTCATCGTCTCCACAACCATTATTTGCCCAATGCATATTCAGCCACAGAATAGTGATGACTGGACTAATTCACTTAAGATAATTAAGTGAAGTGGGTTTGTTGTGTCATTTCACCCATTCCCTGTCTTCTCCATCCCTTCCTCTCTCTCTCTCTCTTTTTTTTTTTAGTTCTTTTTGGCACAACCCTCCAGAGTAACAATTAGGCTGCTGATCCATTGAACAGTACAGACAGCGTCTTCAGCCTCCACTCTTTCTACCTCTTCATTAGAAGAAATGTATGTTTTCATTGCTTTTTATATAGCCGATGAAAGACCTATAAGGTTGCCATGGAGATAAAAGCTGCACAAACTGAATCTATAGCAACCATACATCCTCTAATGGTGACATTGAGTTGTAGTAAACCATGTGACATTCCTGACGTATTTTAAAACACCTTGTTATGTAGCCAGGTGCATTTTTCCACCCTGTCCCTTTCTCTTTTCTTGACTTTTTTTCTGGACTACTTCTGCCCCCTACTGGGTCTGGTATTTTTTTTTCTTTATGATGTTATTCTAATTTTTCACTTTACAGCACAATAAGCAGCTGTTGAGTACAGCTTTAAATATGCAACCTTGTCTTTAACAAGATCTCATGTCCTCATTCAGGGGACCGTAGCTGCAGAATGTGCTGCTCATCTTCACAGTGTCCTTTCCTGTGTCATATTCAGTAGGACATAGCAGTAGTAGCCATCTGTTGTGACTTTACATCCGATTTCACAGGCTGCTTTTATTGCCTGAAACTATCCCGGCCTCCTCAGCCTGTCTTTATGAGGCACGGCAAGGACAACTATCTAGTAAAGTGTGTTTGTGAATATGTGCGTGTGTGTGTGTGCGCGAGACAGACGAAGAGAGGGAGGCCACCATATCCCGGAACAGAGGCTGCCACAGTTAAATCACCCAGCTGAATACCCATAAACACTGAAATGCATCATTTGCAGAGGTAAGCAGAGACATGCCATCATTAAACCGTTCCAGCTACTTGACTAGATTTCTCAAATATTTGTCCTCTAAATAGAGTCACAAGATTATTGGGTGGGCTTTTTTCAGCATTAATTAAACCTCGCTTCACACAGCGAGCTCTTTTGCATTGCAGTATTGCATTCATTTTGATTTTTCATTCTTTCAAGGTGGATTTTTTTTTAAATGTTCTGGCACGCCATAAGGTTTTGTTGGGGAGGACCTTAACTCCAGAGAGAGAGGCACACCATCGATCTCTTGCGTATTATTTTTAAAAATATATGCAACATTTTGGTCAGTTCTTCCCTCAGGTGACCTCATATCTTTAAAGGTCTTCTGGCGAAACTCGAAGTATAAATTGGATGCAGATATCATCGAAAAAGTCGAGGCAATGAGGAAATGTGTGGAGCGCAGTAAAATGGCACCTATAATTGACAGAGGCATGTCAGTGCTCAATAATTCTGAAGCAGATTACAGCCTAAAAATCCCATTAAGATCCGAACTGTAAAGAATTGAAGGAACCTGGCGTTGGACCAGCCCCTTTGCTGACATCTTCACTCTGACGCGTTCATGTCATATCAAATTTAGCATAAATATAAGCAGCCAACTGGAGGAAAAAACTGAGCTTGTCAGCCTGCTAGTGCTAATTACAAGCAGGGTGTGGTGGGAATTTTTTGTTGGCTCTGATATCTCCCATTTGGCGTCGCAAATTGCAAAGTGCTTGTCAGCTGGCAAGCAGCAACGACCCCATTGATGTCACGGTTGCAAGGCAACACAAATTAAAATGATCAGTTATAATCACACGAATAAAATCGGCTCTGCACTGGAAAAGTCAGTGATGTTCAGGGTTAGCATGTGTTACACGTAGATTCAGACCTAAGCTGTGTTGAGTTTAGCCAGAACAAAGAGGTTCCTCCAGTATCACATTAACAACCAGGAAGGCAGACGAAAGACAAAGAAAAAAAAATCCACCGTCTGCCAGAATTAAAGAAATGGGGCAGTTGTAACTCCTGCATTAGCTATTGATTTGAGTCGAGTTTACTGCTTGGGGAAATCTTGCTCCCTAATTGTGCCCATTTCAGAAAGGCTCCCTGCTTACTGATCTAAACTCTGTCTCCTACAAATTAGGTTTCTATATAAATATCAAATATGTTTTGAAGGAAACATAACTGTGATTGGATTACGTTTTCAATTACAATAATAAGACTTTAAACATATATGGCAAGGTGCAAAAGCTGCTTTTATCTCGAACAGTAGTATGTTCTCTATTACAGCCAACCAATGAACACCTCTCTACACTTTTTATTACTAGGTTAAGGGTATAAAAATACAATTAATTCCATTAATATATGGAATATTTTGGTGCAATGAGTTGATTTAAATGTAATCTTAAACAAAGTGCCTCTTTGGCGTAAACCTAACCACAGATGGGATTCTATTTGCAAATGGTCGACAAGCCCGGCATACGCATCGAAGGATGGTGCCGTGCGTCATCCACTTAACCACCTGCTGCTGACTCCAGTGCCGTTCACAACTCAGCTGGTGCTTAACTCATTCAAAGGACGTCTCTGAAACATAATTCAGCTGCTAGTTAGGTTGCACATAAATGGGACTGGAAACAGTTGAGTTGCACGGAAACAACATTTTGGGAGATGTGGTTCACTGATACTAATACAACCATGTAGGCCGACACACAAACTTTGCATTTAGACAATTAAACTAAAAATGAGAAGGTTTTTGTTTGTTTTTTTGTCACCTGGTCGTACATGTCTCACTTCAAGTCACACTGATCAGGCATAACATTATGATCACCTAAGGGTGTCCTGTGGTGTCTGGCAACAGAATGTTGTTAGTAGGGACCTTTGGGTCCTATGGGTTGAGGGGAGGGACCTCTGTGGATCATCACACAGATACTTGATCAGTTTGGGATCTGGTGAATTTGGAGGCCACGTCAACACTTTGTGCTGTTTTTCATGTTTTTCTGAGTTATTCCTAAACTGTTTTTGTGTGTGTGCCTGTGTCAGGCTGCATCCTGCTGGGGATGGTTGCTGCCATCAGGGAGTGTCATTGCTATGGGGTGGGGGTGTCTGGTCTGGTCTAGGTGGGTGGTACATGTCTAAGTAACATCCACATGAATGCCAGGTCCGAAAGCAGAACACTGAATTCTCACAAGATGGTCGATGTTATTCACCTCTCCTGTCAGTGGTCTTAATGTTGTGGCGGGTCGGTGTAATTGTTCAGACTATGCAGTATAAAATCATATCATGCAGTACAAGCTGCGGACACAGTTCTGCAGTGTGATAGCTCTTACACAGCTCCTTCGTCAGCTAGAAACACCGCCCCGCATCTCTTGCAGCAGCTCACCAAGGACATCATCCCCCTTGACGCTGTTTGAAACACTTGGTTGTTCTGAAAGCATCCTCCTCATGCTGAGCTGATGTTTACATGAAACCATTTTCACTGGTGTTTAATTAAGGGTTTTGACTGAAAAATCAATGAAAGATGGTTGAAGGACAGGTGTAAAGCTGTCAAGTAATTACCACCTGATCACGGTATCATTTAAAATGCTGGATGCTAACTGCTAGAATTAGGTGTTTCACTCAGATCCATTATTTCCTGTCATTAACAACCCCCCAGCTTCTCCACAGATTGCAAGCCGTGGGGCGATGTCTATATTCTAACTGCTTATACTACCTTTACCTGCGCTTGTGGTGTACAGCTGGAGTGTGATGTCAAAAATGTTTTTTCTTTTCAACATTATTTCAACACAATACAAATTTCTTGTCTTTTTTACTTGCTCAAAGTTCCGAGTTCGTAAACACATCATTTATTTGTCACGCTTAAAACATACAGTAGATGTTATCGCCCCTGAAGGAAATAATAACCCTGATATTAAAATTCCTCATTACATAAATTGACACCACTTATAATGAGCTGTGGTGCATTAGACGAAGATTATATGCATTTTAGGAACTTAATCAGCATAATTACCTCACTAAATATCTTCAAGATAAACATAAGACATTTTCACTTAATAAAATGTCAGCCTCTAATTAACCATATAATTGCCTCATGTTAATCCCACCCGTTAACATTATCCACATGCCGTATAGTATAGTTTGCACTTTTTAACCATTAAATCTTGAAAATGAAACCAAATAAAAGCAACAACAGCCTCTAACCCTGCTGGATTAGTATGTACAGGACCTGAGCTGTCTGATCTCACAGCCTCCTGCCATCGACCGGGGCCTTCAGCTTCACAAGATGATTCGACTCATCACACACACTTCAGGAGGCGAAGGCTACCTTGGCTTCGCGGGTGAGTCAGAATTTGTGTGCGTTTAAGCCCAGTGGGTAAGTGTTTATTTGTGCTTTTCTTTGTGTGACTACTTCCCCACTTCATTGCTTACAAAAGCACAGACTTAGTGTGTCTGTTTGGGTGGTTCTGCTTTGTACTCGTGTGTCTGATGTGTCTGGCTCACAGGAGGGAAAAGGATTTCATTTTATTTCTTATATTTTTCGAAAATACTGTCTGTGCTGAGGTCTCCTTAAACACACAGCGCTGAAAAAAGTCAAGTTCTCTCTCCCTCTCTCTTGTTCTATCTCTCTCCCTCTCACCCACATCCCTTTTGTTGGTCTCTGTAAATATCTGTTCAGTCTGACTGTACTTCCTGACCTTGACGGTGAACTCTCCAGCACTGACTGAGAATTACAGGTGGCTGTGGAAAAGGGGAAGCCAAAAGCAGCTAAATACCGAACTGAACACGTTTAACCAGGGCAAGCGAACAATTCTTTCTCCGGGTGCTCTCGCGCACAGACAGAAAATAAAACAGAACAAAAAAAAAAGAAAAGAAAAAAGATTTCCTTGGAGGCAGGTACAGACGCTTTGAAAGGCGCCTGTGATCTAAACTTGTAAATGACAGGCATGTCAAATCTGTAATTGTCATCTGTGTTTCGCTGAAGATGAAAACAGAAGAAACTGTCAGCGTGTTACCTGCATTGTCTCAGTTTGTTAGGGGACCAGTTAACCGTGTTCCCACACACTGACGCCCATACAAGGGCAGTGACCAACTTTCCTTTCAAGTGATGAAAGGAAATGCTGAAAATCATCCTGAAAACTATGCCAGTTTTAGCCACATACAGTGCCTCTTAAAAACATTTGCACCCTTTCAGAATTTTTGACATTTCTGGGTAAAAATTACTCAAAATATCACATATGGCCTGAACGTAGACAAAGACCACCCATTCAAACTAATGAAACAGAAATATTATGCATTTGTGTTTGTTTATTCAAGAAAATGAACTCTTGTTTTCAGTATCTGTGCAGCAATAACAGCAACTAAACATTTCCGGTAACCGCTGATCAGTCAGCTGGGATTCTTCCCCACAGAACTGCTTGTTGGTGGTTTTCTTCACATGAACTGTTTGCTTCAGGTCCTTCCACAACATCTCTTTTGGACCGTTGGCATCTGGCTCACATATCCAGGCGGGCGCCATCTTGGGGAAACTGAACTCTCTTCGTTCACTGCTTCTCTATGCTCTCAGTGCTTTCTTCCGGCAACAGAGAGTTCAGTTTCCCCAAGGTGGCGCCCGCCTGGATATGCGAGACAGACATGAACAGTACTGTGTTCCTTTTTTAATAAACTGCCTGTATACTTGCAAAGTTCTCAATGCTTCGGTTTACATGTAGAGACCCTAGTTATGCTAACGTGTAAGTGTGGTGATATTGTGAGCCTTGTTAGTGGTATAGAAATAGCGATTTCTTTTTATGTGTAGGTGTGCCCCGAAGGCTAGCGTCATACGCTAATTAGCGGTTTGCAAGAAAACTGGTCACATTTGACTAACAAAACAAATGCATGAAAACAAATACCAGAGAATGGTCGAACTCGGTACACATGTGTTATTAACCCCAGGTTCATTTTGCGCCGGAGTTCCCCTTTAAGATTCAGCTCATGGACAGATGTCTTGACATTTTCTTTTTAGAATTGGTTAGCACAATTAAAAATTCATTGGCCCATCACTGACGGCAATATGTCCTGGCCCAGATGCAGCAAAACAGGCCCAGACAAAGACATTACCGCCCCCATGTTACACAGACAGGATGAGGTTCAGTTCAAGCATGAGCCTCTCATTTAAACCTAACACTTTGGTCTTATCTGTCCACAAAACATTTTCCAAATAGTCTTCTGGGTTATCCTCTTGACAACTGTAGATGGGCAGAAATGTTCTTTTTGGAGAGCAGTAGCACAACAACCACACCACGGTTGTTCAGTCTTCACCTGATGGTGAATTCATGAACATTAACATTAGCCCAATGTGAGAGAGGCCTTTAGTTGCTTAGAAGTAACCCTAGGTTCCTTTGTGATCTCTCAAACTGTTATGTGTCTTGCTTTTAGAGTGATCTTTGTTGGTCAATCACTCATATGGAGGTTAAAGAGGAATTACCTTTTTTTACAACCTGGACCTTATTTCTGACATAAAACACGATCGTTTACTCACCCATATAACTTTGGTGTCATTTGGAGTCGTTCGGACGATATTTAGATCCGCGTATATCCATATAGTGGGAGTGACTGGGGCATCGCAACACAGCCTCTAAATAACACATTATCTGCCAAGAAACTCGTTCATTTCACCAATATTTTGTTATGATACGCTAATGCTATTCCCCATTGACAAAAGTAAAACTAAAGCAACATTCATTACCTCTAGATCAGGTGCAGATTACCACTTTCTTGTCACTTTATGTGAAATTCAGCCATATTATAAAATTCCCAGTGAAGATATTGCTGCATTAATTGTCTACTGGATCAGATAGAGTTAATGGTAAAAAAAAAAATAATAATAATAAGTTGACTATGTTCACCTTTCATTGTTAAAAAAGCACAAATTTTGATCAAAGAATATCTAAATCAGAACTAACTATTGTTTTTGGGTGTTTTTTTAGTAGCAGTAGAACTGTTGTCCTTATACACGCTGCAAAGCACGTCTTCAAACAAGACATCGAGGTGCCTTGTCAGCTAATACATAAACCCTAATACGATTAAAAACCAAAACAAAAACCAAAACACATCTAATGCATAGAAAAGTTGTGATGTGTATGCTGAAGATTAGGGAGATAACCAACACTTTAACAGACTCTGCATTGATGCACTGATGTACAGTATATATATATATATATATATAAAATGTCCCCTCCTCTCCTCAAACTGTTCTTGACAGTGCTGCAGAAAGTTTGAAGGCTTTCAAGGAAGTCTGAAGCTAAAGAAAAACATCCCTTTTTTTTTCTACATTTTTAGACCACGCTACTCTTTGCTTTAAGTATAGACGGATAGAGGTCACGCACTCAGAGCTCTTGTGCTTTGTCGTCGGCAATTTAATAAACTTTCTGTTTATGTGACTTTAGTCTTTTGTAGTTCCTTCTCTGTCAATCGTTATTTCTCTCACTCTCACACTCTCTGACACACACACACAGCTGTCTAGGAATCCCTGGAGACCAATTTGCTCCAGCAGCTGGCATACTGTAGGTGGTACAGGCCATGGGGCATTTACCCATTTACCAAAGTAATGAGGCTTACTACTATTCATGGGTCTTTTCCTCCTCCACTTTAAAAAAAAAAAAAAAAAAAAGCTCAATGCTCCTCCATTTCTCCCACACACTGGGAAGCACAGATTTTTTATTATTATTATTATTTTTTTTTACTTTATCTTGAAGAATCCCTACAGCGGGCTCAACCAAGTTTCTTGTAAAGCGCTATGAGCTGAAGGGACAGCTCATCCCACACTGTCGTTGGGCGAGAACAACAACACTGCTGTCGTTTTTGGTCAACACACAAGCACATTTGTGTGCTAAGCAGCCCCCAATTTAGAGCAAAGCAGTAGAGCAAATACATTATGTCAAGAAGGCAACAAAGATGGCCAAATACAGGGAAAGAGCTGAGATGTTGAAGGTACACCGATCAGACACAACATTTAAGCTTTCAACGTCATAACCCACTTAGACGTGAACCACCCACCTAGACCAGACCAGGCACCCCCACCTCACAGCAATGACACTCCCTGATGGCAGCAGCCATCCTTAGCAGGTTGCAGCCTGGCCGACCTGGCCTCCAAATTCACTAGATCCCTAGTGTGTTGTGGAACTATCAATTAGGCCTTAGGATATAAGTGGAGTCTTGATGCACTGCAGTGACAGCAAAGAGACACTGACATCGCAACAAGTGCAAGTACCCATCAACAAGAAAGATTATTGGTTGGCAGAATAAAAGTTTGACTTAATGATAATTAAAGGGTCATTCACACAGAAGGAGACTAGCAGTGATGCCACGACAAGAGACCATGGAAACATAATGGCGTGCGGTGAGTCGTAGCAATGATGGGCGGAAAAGTGGACGTCACCAAGTTGAACTAATCTCAACTTTGAAGCAATTATGGTGATGACCATTGGAGGATACAGTCGATTGACATGTGACGCTATCACATGATTTATCACTAAATTTACCATGCTAGTACCGTGCATGGAGCAAACGGGAGATAGATGTTGGACGATGTTGATGGTAGTTTACCAAGAAGAACAGTCCATACCCTAGGGATATTTTTATGTTTTTGGAAATATTTGAGATGGGAAATATACAAGAGGGTTACCTCAGCAAACTGGAACGTCCACTTGCGACCAACTGTAAGCTATGAAGCAATGGGCAACAAGCGAATTGCTTATATTTGGACGGGGCTTAAGAGGTTCAAGAGGTGGAGACCTGGCTTGATGAGAATGATAATTGTTTCCCTGCTTGAACTTTCCCTAAAGCCAGTTTTTTTAAAAGCTAGAGATATAAGATATTGTGGACTCAAGTTACGTTTTGCCCAAACAAAGGGCCAGAAATTAAAAATAGCATTGAGACAGATACATTATACCTCACCCAGTGCCCCAGTAACAACTCAGAATAACATTGGGCTTCGCACTCATCACAACTCTAGGTCCCATTATGGAAAATGCCAACGTGCTTCCTGCTTCTCATGTTCAGGAGAGTAATAGGCATCAGCACAAATGAGTTTCTGTAGCCATTAGTCATAATAGTAGACAGTATAAAACAGGAACGAGTGGAAGGAGGGGAAACTTATGCTGAAGTCAGGAAGAATCCTTTATTGGGTGGGTGCATGTTACGACAGCTGAGAGAGAAAAGGGACCGGATGATTCAAGCGGAGAAATGAAAGCGAGTTGCAGTCCCACCGGAGACTGTCAGCCGCAGTCTAAGGTCTGAATCTGAATTACAGTCCAACACTCAGCCGTTTGTTTACTTGGTAGAACTCACCCTGCTACGAGAGGAATGGCAGATGAGGGCAGAGCAACCTTTGGGGATTTGTAAGCCACATGTAGATGAGTTGAGAGATTTGTGGACGGGCCCAGGCAGGGCCAATAGTAACTCAGGATGAAAAAGAAGAATACAGGCTGTTGTCAAAAAAATATGGATAATATACAAGAAGTTGTGATTTAGTGTTGCAGTAGCAAAGTAGCTGGTACTATTCAGAGTGTCATGTAGTCACCCAATTTATAATGTGTTAACAAAGCTTCTTTTTTTACATAGGTAAGGTTGGTGATTGCTAATGTGGTTAAAATTGCTAATGTGATTAAAAGCACTGACAGGAGAAGTGAATAACATTGACCATCTTGTTACTATCCAATGTTCTGCTGGGAAACTTTTGGACCTGGCATTCATGTTACTTAGACATGTAGTACCCACCTAGACCAGACCAGGCACCACCACCCCATAGCAATGACACTCCTTGATGGCAGCAGCCATCCCCAGCAGGATGCAGCCTGACACAGGAACACACACACAAAAATGGTTTAGGAACAACTCAAAAATACATGGAGAACAGCACAAGTTGTTGACCCGGCCAAATTCACTAGATCCCAAACTGATCAAGTATCTGTGGGGTGATCCACAGAGGCCCCTCCCCTCAACCCAATAAGACCCAAAGGCCCCCACTAACAACATTCTGTTGCCAGACACCACAGGAGACCCTCAGAAGGCCCATGTCCATTCTCTGATGAGTCACAACTGTTTTGGAGGCACAACGGAAGATCTACACAATATAAGGACAAGGTCATAATGTTATGCCTGATCTGTGTATATGTTGTTCTCCAAATCTATTTTACCTCATTCCTTGGTAATTGTGCCAAATTGTTTCTAGAACATAGCTTCTTGATTCAAAGCACGCTCCTTCCCAGGGTGTATAATACTGATGTTTTGTCAAAGCTGATGACGCACCAGGCGTCCTGTGGCACCGCTGCCTTGCTGCAGCAGGTTTGCAATTGACTCCGGCGTTAATCCATCCACCACAAATTTAGACACTGAAAGAAAAGAATATATATAGGAGTGTTTCACAGTACCGACGCCAAATGGTAACTTGTGTCTATGTTTGCAATGTCAGTTACAGAACAGCAGATTCTGACGCCCTGGAAATAACAACGGGCTCTAAAACTGAATGAACAATTATGCATTCTAACCCTGTTCTAAAAAGTCTGCGGCATGTGACACGATGATACAACAAAACAGTACACATAATTAAATATAAATGTGCTACTAACTTTCCTCCTCCCCCCCAGGCTCAAACTAAGCCTCGTCTTATCCGAACCCCAACCACACATGACAGTAACACTCTGTCCCACAGCAATCCCGCGGGTCCTGTAGGACGCTGATTTAATGTCAGATTTAATGTCTTTATTTTAGATTATTAAAAGTCTGATCAGCGTTGACGGATGTTAAGAAGACAGGCTCCTTTTAACAGAGTCTCATGGAGTTTGTGTGGGCTATGATGTTGAAAGTAAACTGAAGCGGGAGGTGCCCACTTAATAACACCAATGACAACATCAAGTCCCCGCTCTCCTTTATCAACACTCATCCCATCTTCAAACATGAAAGGAAGCTTCCACCATACTAACTCATAAATAAGAGATAGTTACATCAGATCCTGGAGCTAGTCATCTGTATTCTTCTTATCTTCTCTACCCTCTGTGCATGTTGCAAAAATGCCTGGATGTGAAATTTAAGCAGCACAAATGTCTCTCGACAAAGCAAAGTTCAAGCGAGAGCTGTGGGACCAAAAGTTCCTCTTTTTTCAGAATTACATTCTGGAGAGTTGTCTGCGTTTTTTTTTTTTTTTTTTTCATTCAACTTCTATTTAGAGAGAATCTTAATCTGACAGCAGTGATTTCTATAAGGAATTCTAAAGCACAGTGTTAGTTTTGTAAACAAAAAAGATTATGAAAAATGTTCTTTGACAACTTATTTTTCATGGAACAAAAATTTATTGAAACCTAAAAATCAATTCTGGGGTTTTTCATGAATTGTTTGATCCTCTAGATGTTAGCTGAAGTAGACATATCACTGTGTTAATTCTTCCTTTCAAGCTAAACCAATGCACTAAAGAGTATTTTAGTGAATAAGCGAGTGAATCATCTTCTGGATGAGCTGCTGCTTTTTAATGGCGAGAACAAGTAGCCGTGGTGGTGATGCTAAAGCGAATTAAACAGCTGACGGTTGCACTAGAGCGGCAAACATTTTGTGCGCACAGCTGCTGCCTTCAAACATGTGAGCTAGTGGTTACGACATGGAAAGTTGCGTATACAAAATACTACAAGGACTTTATTCTCTGCATTTAAAGGGGAAGTACTGCTTTTTACAACCTGGACCTTATTTCTGGCATAAAATACGATCGTTTACTCACCCATATAACTTTTGCGTAATTTGCTACTGCTAGTTTTTTGCAACATGGCTGAATATTTTTCCAATTCTGAGGTTGTGGACGAACCATAGCAGTAGCAAATTGCAGGTAAACAAGCCGACCGTTGCGGGTGTGCTCGACGCTCAGAGATGACATTATCCAGGTCAGAAGACATCATCTGGGGTCTGTAGGTCAATCTACAGACCCCGGATGATGATAACAGGTAACTCCGGACTCAACGGGGAATAGCACTAGCGTACGATAACAAAATATTGGTGAAATTAATGAGTTTTCGCGGCAGATAATGCGTTATTTAGAGGCTGAGTCTCGGTGCCCCAGTCACTGCCACTATATGGGTATACGCAGATCTAAATATCTCCCGAACGACTACAAACTACACGAAAGTTATATGGTTGGGTAAACGATCGTATTTTATGGCAGAAATAAGGTCCAGGTTGTAAAAAACAGTAGTTCCCCTTGAACCTATTCAAGCGGATCTCGCAGGTTTGTGGTTAAGAAGTTGTGAAGTTGTGCAGCCTACATGATTTGTAAACCTTATTGAAAATTTCCACTTACAAGGTTATAGATACCACAAAAGAGAGACATTTACTCATGAATCCTGTAAACATGACACTATATTGAAGCTATTAGTTCCATTTGAAGGCATCATTAAAGTCACGGATGAAAACTAAATTAGCATCGGGTGATAAAATAATTTCTGCTGAAATACTAAGAAGAAAAAAAAGTGTTGCAAATTAAAGTCAAAGAGAATTTAGCATCCTTGCCTTTAAACTCTTCTCCTTCCTTCTTCTAATTCTGTTCATGCTCTTAATCCACTGGGAATCAAGCCATGAAGCATTCATGATATACACGGTGCATAAACATGTATTAATTATGTATTATGTCATATAGATTATTTATGGATTGACGTTCTCAATTTCATATCTCCTAATAACCTTTTCCACTGGCTTTTTTATTTATTTTTATTTAGTTATTTTTGTTGGATGGTGTGTTTTCCATAGTACTTCCATTCACTCAAAGGTAATTCACTGACAGCAGCATGACTTTAGTAATTGCTCTATTTTCAGTGTTATTTTAGTGTTGCATCAGTAGGTTGTGTGTGTCAGGAATCAGTTTCATCCATTTCTGTTTGGATCCATTTGCTTTACATTTTATTGGACGTGTTATTGGACGGTTACTCAGACCATTAGAATGCAGTCAGTGAGGAAAAATATCTCTCTCAACCAGCCAAGTTATGTTTTCCCTCAGAGAGGGTGTTTTTCTCCTGCTTCTTGTTCTCGTGGTCGAATTCAGTGTAAAAGTGGAAGTTACAACAGTGGCACACACCCACAGTATAACACTGTGGCTTCATGTACTACTGTACATTTATTACTGTACTCCAGCTACTCTTCATGGCGGCTCCCAGCAACTTTCAAGAGTATCTCTTTTTAACTATGCTGTTGCCTCCACCAGCACTCTTTACTGCTGTTTGACAGTCTCCTTTTTAGCCAGCTCAGCTCTTTTTTTTCCATGCATGATTTTAATTTAAAGCCAACTGCGACAGGATATTGCACATTTGACTGAAAGCAATGGATCAAATTTGTCAAACGGGATTTTCTTTCAGTAATTACAGTGATGGAGAGGATGAAGGCGAAAGGTACACGTGCCATTTACGCTCCTCTCCATTTCTAAAATGCATGCCTGAGTGAGGCTGTTAATGCAGTTTTAGCCATAATGAGCTGCTGTGCGGTAGCTTCACTTGACGGTTGCCTTTACCGCTAGCTCCGTAGTTTATACTCATACAACATGATGTTGTCTGGTTTTCAATCCACAATTGCTGAGTGAAGGAAAAGGTGATACTGAATGGCTATTTTTATACTTATTTTTCAAACAAATCAGCCAGTTTTCTTTCTACAGAGCAACAGAATGTGGACTGAGTTTCAGGTTTTCAATCGTTCATTCATTTTCTGTAACCGCTTGTCCTCTGGAGGGCTGGGTGGAGGTAGCTGTCATTGGGCAAGTACAGGTTGCCAGTCTATTGCAGGGATACAGACAACCACACTCACGCATATGGCCAATTTAGAATCACCAATTAACCTAACAAGCATGTTTCCAATCACCTTTGTGTGGTTCAGATTGTGTATATATAACTAGAAATAACAACCTCCAACTTTAGCCTCCATCCATCTCCTTTTCATCACTCCCCAACCTACAGCCGGATGATAATCAGTTCTGTGTAATTTGACAATAATGGAGAGAAACATCATATTTAAAAGGCTTGGTGTTTGTTTCCGTCCCCTCCTCTGGGACGTAACCTTTCCCTTCCTTGGCCCCGTGTTGTCTCATTATGCATGGGTACTGACTGGGCACAATGTCATGCAGGATATTAGTCAAAAACCTTTCAGAAGCCACCTCTGCCTAAATGCTTACCTCTGCTTGCACACGCTTCCTTTTCCCTCCTCTCCTCGTCATCCATCTCTTCCCCGGCTCTCAAGATGCCTGTGGCCCAGCAGCAGCGGCAGCAGCAGCAGCAGCAGTTTGTGTTGCCACAAACAGAGAGCAGGCAGGAGAAACCCACCATGACAGGCAGATAACAATGCTGCAACACCACACTAATTGGCCCGGGGCTTACAGGGAGAGTCTGCTGTTCGGCAGCCTGGTATTTTGGGATGTGAGAACAGACGGAGGGTAGGTGGGAAAGGGGAGTGGGGAGTAGGGGGGCAAGGAGTGTCAGTTTTGATTATGGATGAGTCGTGAGATAAGTTGAGTTAGGACATATTTTTGTGAGGTGAAAAGAACGATGTGTATGTGTGCATCCTCTGCGTGGGATGTGCGCGCGTGCACGCCATCCACCCGTGCATGTCTGCTGCACAAAGCTCTAATCAGAGGAGACGGTTGATGTTTTAGCACTGTTTTTTTTTTTTAATTTTATGAGCAATCAAAGTGGGTTCTTATTTATATACAATCACTGCTCACATTTCATTTATCCACATCTTTGATGCTATATCTACGATGTTAAAAATGTTTCGTTCACCTGCAGGAGCCAGACAAACAAGCCACTACAAACAATTTTTCAGCATCAATAGTTTCTATAAGTGCATTATATTCTTGAAACTGCATTATACCGCTAGCAACTATCTAATAAGACTTGAAGTCAAGGACTAGTCTCACAGCAACTTGACATAATTTCACCCAGTACTATTAAACTTTCTTTTTAGTCCTGGTAGCTGCTCAGAAAACAAACTGCACCATTAATCATAGGCTAAAGGGAAGGCTGACCTTTCTGACTTAAAACGGTCCACTCGGCAGCTCAGAAATTGAGTTGTATCAGAGATTGCACCTTAAGTCATATACTGTAGCACAATAATCAACAAGAACTGGGACTTGTGTCCGAGGTCTCAAGAATGAAAGTACCTCAGCGACGTGGGATTTGTGGCGATACACTGCTCAGTCTAAAGGAGAAGCTTCTGGCCTTCGCATTTCTCATTCAGCGATAAGCCTTTTATATATTACCCTCGACCCTCTCTTCTGCTGTGCTTTTTTTTCTTTTCTCCCTCGCCGATTCCACTGGGACGCCACCTGAGAGTACGTCAAGGTACAAGCGTGTGTAAGTGGATGTGACAGAGGGAAGGCAACGCGCTCAAGTGAGAAGAAGAATACAGTAAATTCATTACATACGTTTATGTCTGCCTGGGTATCGTGCAACAATGGTGTCACTCAATCTCCGGAAAACCTCCTGAGACGCCAGGTTGAAACTACTGCATCCTGATTAGCTGCTGTTTCTTTTTTATTGCGTCCACCGGTGACTTTAAATTGAATGCTAAATGCTTAAAAATGCACAATAACACAGGATGCAAGGATTTCGTATTGAGGATGAATTGTGAGGGCAGCAGGGCGTACAGCGGGGCAACGCTTCATTAATAAGCACAGGCTTGTTACCGGCTTCTCATATTCACATTTTCTTACTCGTCTTAAACTATTAATAGGAAATACTCAATTCCCAAATTAATTTCTTGCTATTTCTAATTTCAAAATGCACACAAACAGCAACTACACATGCATGTTAATTGGAAATTGTCATGAGGAAAATGGATTTGGCGGTGTAGCAATACAAGTTGAATGGACTTGTACGTGGATGTCCATGTTACATACATACTGTATGTTAAGAATTTAAATTGCAGAAGACATATGCTCAGTGCATGTTGGCATTATATATCTTAAGAAAAGAAAAAATGAAATCCCAGGTGTGTTTTAATATTTCCTTCTATTTTCTTCTGCATTCTGCATCAGGTTCCCGGCTGCTCGTTTCCTTTCCCGCAACTGTCTGGCTCCAGCTGTATAAAGTCATCTCTGCCAAGACAAACAATGCCTTGTGACAGTCTCAAATCTTCTCTATTTTCTTCTAAATAAAGTGACTCTGTCAAAATCCTAAAGGTCAGCTGTGGTTGTTTTCATCAGTCTTTCGGAGCAGCCTCCCGAAAGACCTTTCACATTGTGATAGATTTGAAAATATATAGGTCTTCCCTTTCCAAGCGTGTGTGCTATTCAAAGTAGGTACAGATCTCTGCAAAACATTTTAAAGATAAAGCGACTTCCTTGCAGTTATGTTAGATTTAAGTTCAACTAGATGTAAACAGCTTTTCTACTGGATATGGGATGCTGTTGCCGGAGGAGGGTTCAAAGAAAACTTTAATCCGTCATTTTATCCAGTTCCTTATTTGTCTGTCTAAAACTGCCTACTGTCTGTTACGAAAAGGGGAAAACTGTGTCCGATCTTCATTGATCTGCGCTTTTCTTACTACCACAAATGCCATCAAGATTTCACAAAACGTCGAGTGTTAGGAGGAAAAAAAGGACGAAGGCTTGATTTTGGGGGAAGTGAGATTGCTTGACTGAGTAGGATCTGCCTCTCCCTTCTTCCAGGATCCTTTTGGGAAGTATGAGCTGATCAATAACCTGTCAGAGAGAAAGCCTTTTCACTTTTTTAGCCGGTTCACCCGCTGCTGCCGCCGCCGCTGCTGCTCCTCAACTCAACTCAATCTACCTCTCTCCCTGTTTTCAGGCTTTCTCTCAAACTCGTTTTATTACCTTGACTCTATTGAGTGGGCCTGCCAGCTCAAAGAAACATTGTCCCCCCTCTTACGCTGCTCAGACTGTTAATAAAAGAAGGGTCACGGTGTCAGAGATGCTCAGCAAATTGGATGGTGGAAAAACCGCGCATTACGGAGTACGAGGGTCCTCCTGTAAAACCGAACCTCCCCTCGCCCTTCCTCCGGTTTGCCGCTTCCTGTCCGCCGCCGCTGGCTTTTGATCCTGTAAACTGGAGACATTTTGTCGCTTTAAAATTGATTGTCGGAGCTCTGGAAAGACTGACAGTCTTCACCGTAAATCAAGACTTTAAAGTAGTCTCTCAGGAACATGCAGAAAGTATCTGAAACTGAGGTCATTTTAAGAATCTGCTACTGGTACATTATTAAAAGAATAACTCTGTTTATTTAAATTAATTTATATAAATCTACATTATTTTCAGATTCTTTTGAGAGATTATCTGAGGTTTCGGGACGTCATTTATCGAGGAAAGAACTGACACTTAAACATCTTCTCGTAACTTTAAATAAACTCGACCTGCAACATGAACCACTGTACTGTGAACGTTGCGTGATGACTGTCAGTTCTGACCGTCTCGTGCGCGTGCAGGACTCGAGGTGTGAACAGTATCCCACACCTCCTCTGACCCCCTTTTCGACAGTGAGCCGCTAATATCCTTTTATGGTGACGTACAGATTCAAATCAGTCTCATAATATTATCAATTCTCATAAATGATTAACCACACGCGGTATCATTTTGATTAATAATGACATAAAATAAAAATCTTGTGGAAATTACCGGTGTTTGACTCTCGGCTATAATTACACTCCGGGTCCACCGAGTGTGTGACGGCTCTGTGCTGGCAGAGGGGGGCTTTGGAGAATATTACAGCAAGAACAACCATCTCAAATGTTTATTCTTATAACAAGTATCTTTGTGAGCACTCTGCATACCCACTAAGCTTTTCTATGTGAATACTTTGAATGCCCTCTCTCTATAAATTCACAGCATGTATCTAGATGTACACCGATCAGGCGTAACATTATGACGACCTTCCTAATATTGTGTAGGTCTCCCTTGTGCCTCCAAAACAGTTGTGACTCATCAGAGAATGGACATGGGCCTTCTGAGGATGTCCTGTGGTGTCTGGTAACAGGATGTTCTTAGTGGGGGCCTTTGTGTCCTATAAGGTGAGGGGTGGGCCCTCTGTGGATCACCCCACAGATACTTGATCAGTTTGGGATCTAGCGAATTTGGAGGCCAGGTCAACACCTTGTGCTGTTCTTCATGTTTTTTGAGTTAAAGTGTTTTTGTGTGTGTGCTTGTGTCAGGCTGCATCCTGCTGTGTGTGTCATCGCTATGGGGTTGGGGCGCCTGGTCTGGTCTAGGTGGGTGGTACATATCAAAGTAACATCCACATTAATGCCAGGTCCAAAAGTTTCCCAGCAGAGAACATTGAATTCTCACAGCATGGTCAATGTTATTCACTTCTGCTGTCATAATGTTGTGGCTGATCGGTGTATGTATACATTTATCTGCTTGCTTCTGCGTCTCCCTCCTCCTCCTCCTCCTCCTCCTCCTCCTCTTTTCCATTCCTTCATGCCCTCTTTTTCCTGTCTCTCCCTGCCCAGCCGGTGTCAAGCAGATGGGGATATGAGCTGCTCAAGGTTTCTTCCTGTTTAAAGGGAGATTTTCATTGCCACCGTCGCCTCAGAGCTTTCTGTCATTCGTTGGGTGGTTCTGTAAAGCATCTTCAATTTGGATTGTTGAAGGTGCTATATAAACGGAACTGAACCGAAGTTGAAAAAAATAAATATATAAAAGAGGTTATTGCACAGTTATGTATAAACCATACAGGCAAAACGAGAAATGGTAAATCTTTGCCAGATGGGTGCGTCAAATAGAAATAGCACAGCCCCTATAATGGATTCAGCTTGTCACAGTGATAAGCTTTAAAATAATGGGCTTATGCCAGGGTTTGTTCATTCATTACTTTCACAATAGGAATCCTCTGTTAATAATGTGAAAATAAGGTGCAAACGTGTCTTGTCGAGGTTTAACAGACACAGTTGTTTATTCCAGACTGCCGATTTTAGTTTAAATTGTGTAAATGTATTTCCCTCTCTGTATATCTCGAGTCCGCTTGCCACCTGAAACCAAGAAGGTTAAAGCCCCGGAGAGGTTTGCCCGCGAGACCGGCAACACCCCTCAGCCCAGGTAATCATCAATTGTCAATCATCCATCACTCAGAGCCTGTCAGTACGTGCCCATGGCTTCACGCCGTTGACATGATTGATGACCTGCAGGGTTAAAAAAAAAAAAAAAAGGGTACTCTTGCTGTCTGTTTCTATGAAATACTGCACATTTTCTCAAGTACAGTTTGTCCATGTGTCCATGTGCTGCACACATAGACTTCTGCAGGAACTGCTGCACGCCATGATACAATTAAACCATGTGTATCAAAGGATGAGCACAGATATTTTTCAGTAGCTACTAACAGAATGTTTTGTCTCCAATCATAAAACACACATAAAAAAAAAATGTTCTCCCAAGCAGAAAGACAACGAACAAAGGCTTTCTCTTTGAGCCCCACCCTGTCTTCATTTCATCAGAAGAGCTGCGCGCATAAAGATACCTCCTCCCTGTCTCTTAAAGTCAAGCTTTCTTCTCTCTGTGGTTTCTTTTTGGATTGTTTGTTTTACTGCTTTCCCTACTTTTCCGTCAGCTCTCTTTGTGAGTTCCCGTTCACACGCTTTTCTTCATCCTGTCTGTTGCTGCGCTTAACTAGCACTGAAGCTCGCTGCGAGACTAGACTTCACTGAAGCTTGGATATCGGAAATAAATGAAATTGACGGATTGCGCCGCGCCGTTGGATCACTCAAAGCAGCATGATTCGGTATAATGCAAGCAACTGCTCCTGCAAACACAGTTAAGGCACCAGTCCAAATTATAAGAAGTTCAGTTGTATAAACACAACTGGTTATATATATATATTCCAAATCTGTTAACGAACACTTGTCTTCTGCCTATTTGCTTTCTAAGAATCGCACTGGACCATTTTCTCCTTTACTCACACATCAGAGGCGCATTGTATATGGGCTTCCAGTTTTTTTTACAGTGCTCTCATTTCTGCTTTGTTCCACACGGTTAGCTCTGACAAACATTTAGACTACTGCTTTCACAGAACTCTCCTCGTGCGTTTGGTGCCGGTGTGCACCTGCTTTCAGTTCAGATCCTATCGCCCAATGAGTGTCAACATGTGAGAGGCTCAGCATCAGTGGAGGCTGCAGCTATTGGATTGTATGTGTTTAATTGTTACCTTTAAGCAGCAATATTGATGGCTACATAATGATTAATTAGCATAATCTGTAAACATTAACATAAATTAGTTTCTAAATGTCATCTACGCTGGCCATTATAACTCCAAACCCCCAAGAGAAACACAATCCACTGTTGACTCTTTGCAAAAAAAAATGTTTGCCATCACCTGAATGTGCTGATGTGCAATTATCTCGATCACTAGGAGTGATAAATCTTTATTTTAATGACTGCAGTTGCTGTTGTTCAAACTGACTGAGCCATTGTTGTGGACTGATATTAGTTCAGGCCAATAGGTTACACAGATATTTGTCTCATGTGGCGTAGACAGTTTTTCATCAACTATTTATATGACAGAGTGAATGCCAAGCACAGCCGCCTGGGCCAGAGCCAGCCTCGACGCAGGTTTTTGGGAGGCTGCCATTCGGTTACAATGCAGCTTGGGACCAAGGTTAACTAATTTTAAAATAGATCAACCCCCTGCACTCGGCAAAGTCTGATGCCCACTGGCTTCACCGTGGCATGATTATGTTGATATTTGCTTTTGTTTGCTGATGATTTATGGGTTGTGATTTCTAAAGCGAACACTCACTCGTCGCGAACACAACGCACTTTCCTCACGACGTACATTTATGAAAACCAGTCGGTGCACGGCGCATTAAAACGTTTAATATATTCCGTAAACACACGCACATATCCCTATAAAAGGTGAGTGTTAAGCCAGGCACGCTCCTCCATCGACCCACGCAAAATGCCTGAAAGCACATTGACCGTGGTAGCCCAGTGGGACTGCAGAGTCAATATAAACCAACAGGAGCGATGATTGATTGATCCCCTGCTACCCTACTCTCCTTCTCGGCGCGGCCTCATCATGCCCTCCTCCCATTCCCAACCTTCTCTCTCTCAGGAGTCTCGGCGGGCTTGTTTAGTCTTGTATCTTCGGCGCGAACGTATCCAGATTGGGTCAAGATCTAGCGGACATGGATCGCAATTCACACCTGGCATTAGGCCACATCTCTGGCCAGGTCTACAATGAGACAGCTGAACCTGAGAAGTCCATTCACACTAAGCCCAGAAATTACCCAGAAATGGATATTTTCAAAATCTTGTTTTTTTTTTCCCCTTTAACCTGACTTCACCGCTGTGATTTGACAGTGCATCAAAACCAAATATATATGTTAATGAACACAACAATCATGTTAGTTCATCTATAATGGTGGACAGTGATCACAGAGAGCAGGATGTCACGGAACGGAGGTTTAACCAGCCGAGACTGCTGAATACGTAACACAGCCACTCTTTAGATGCTACCAGTGGTGCACAGTTGGTCTGCATACTGAAACACAGGAGGAAAGAAACAGATCTCCTGGTTTGGACAGCGTGAATACTAATCTTTACTTCTGCAATTTTAAACAAATTTTATCATGGACAAATATCTCCACACAAAACAAATGTAGCTGGCTTGGAGTGGATATGCTCCAATTTGTAAGACCATCTTTAAACTTTAATCATTAGTATATCATATGCAACCTGCGGGCGATGCAAATTTGGTGGTTCAGTTCCAGTGCATCCGCACTAGGATTTGCATTCACAGCCACGTTGGATGACACATTTTATTCCAAAACCCTTTGATTACCAGCTGTGTACGGGGCTTTTTTAAGGTCTCTCATCTAACCATCAACGGCATCAGCATTTCTAATATATCGACGGCACATCTGTTAAGGTTGAGCAGCTGTACAGGTAGGATTCCATCATTGCATATTTATACAGAGCATTAACAAAATAGCAAATGAGGGCAGGTGTGGATTAATAAATAGAATTTGAGAACCGATGGCTCATGCACAGTTCTCACCTGGTTATTTACTATTTCTTCTCAGGGGGAACTGACTAGAATTGAGGTAGCCTTATGGTTCATGAACTCCCATCTGGGCCCTTTATCAGGGTACATATTTTAATGAGCCCAACACAGAAAGAGAGACAGGAAGCGAGGTCAGCTTTAAACACAGTGATTAGCAGTTCAAAGAGAACAACCTGGGTTTCATCTACCTCTCCTCCTCTTGGCCCTCCCTCCCCATACACTCAGTTCCTCTCATCTTCAAACAACCCGGATGGAGGGTGTAGGGTGGGGGACGGCCTCTCCTGGGTCAACCTACAGGAAGCATTGATGGCAGAGGGATGGAGGGCTGGAGGGCAGCTTTGTTGCCTGCTTGGCCTCTCCCCTTGCTGGGCAGTGATTAAATCAAGGCCCTGGTGTGAGGCCTTCTGCTGGGGGAGAGGTGGGTTTCTACCCATGCTGAGCTTGGATGTGTCCCTAAGAGGAGACATTACAAAGTGTCTCTGTTGCTTGTTTTCACATATTTTTTTTTTTTTCTGAACGCCGAACCTTTTATCCTCACTGTGGTCCAAAGCATCAGTCACCTATGTCTCTAACCTGCCGAACATCTCAAGTTGTTACCTGCTGGACATCAAACACAAGATCAGATTGGGTTTTGATGCTGTGAACTGATATACTACACACAGCCCCTGGCCTTGAAGAACAAAAGACACTATTAAAAAAAAAGAATGAAAAACGCTTCAGTCACTCAGGTTTTCCATTGGATACACAGCGATCTGATGACTTAAACTCTGTGAGTTAACGGTCACTATTTTGGGGCTTCCAGTGTAGCCAGCAGATATATGGAAAGAATGGCGCTGGCCATTTTTTACAGTCCAACTTGCAACTTAAGAGAATAGACTTGGAGTTCAGAGACATCATCTATCACCTCATTTAATAGTTTAAAACCACTACAATGGCTTTGCTTAAGATATTTGCTTGACTCTGAAGGTTCTCAGTCATCCAGGTCAAGCGTTTAAAAAAGGCAACTGGACATTTTTGAGAGGTTTTTGAGAAGACATTTCACCACTCATTGTAGAGTTTCTTCTCAAAAAAACTCTACAAATCCAGTTGCCTTTTTAAAATGCTTTTTGGATATCTGCTTGACAAATGTGTGTTCTGCCTCTTACTCTCCACATTGACTGTTTGCCTGCATTGAACCAAAGGCCACAAACAGAAACCAGATAGCTTCTAGTACCAATATCTTGTCCCTTGCCTACCAGTTCTACAAATGAATGTGCAAATTTTGTAGAGAACATACACATAGCGACCAGATCAGGACGTTTTAGAGAGGCTGGCATCTTTGGAAATTAGTGTCCTAAAAATTAGAAAGGTTTGGTTTTTGTTCAAGAAAGTTATGGATTGAAACTGAAGAGCAGGTCAGGTGTAAATGAGCTGTCGTCCTATACAGCTAGTACCTATGAGCATTTTTTTCTGTGGAGCTGCTGAATCGAATACAACAGAATGTGATTGCCCTTGGCAAGTGTGGCTGCATGAATAGGGCAGAATGCAAAAAAAATAAAAAATAATATAAATCCCATGTATTAATAATAATTCCCCCAAAAAATACAACTTTTGGATAACTGTAACTCCTGCAGAGTGCTACCCTACCAAGTGACTGCTGAGCCTCAGGTACTTTTCTCGTTGGGTTGTCAGAAAGAAAGGTGGGTGGGTGGGTGGGGGGGCATTTGAGAAGAGTTATTCGTGTGTAATAACTCTGCAATCAAGAAAAAAAAAAATAAGTCTCTCTGTCTTTACGTGTAAACTTTTGGGAGATTCTAACCCCCGCCTGTGGAGTAGTGGTGAGTGATTGCTTTGCCCCCGGTCCCGTTCCTGATGGGCTGACAGAAAAGAGGGGAGAAATGCATTCGGGGAGAGTCATCATTTATCCTTATGTAATTACTCCGAAATCAAGGTGCTGAAATATCTGTACTCTGGCTGACAGAAGAGAAAGCCCCTGAAGGACTGTCTGAAACATACGCTGACTAGGAAATGAGGGGGGCAGAGAGAGTGGAGGCGGGGAAAGAAACGATGAGAGGGAGAGAAGTCGATACAAAGTCAAGCAGTTTTAAAAGAGACGGTCTAAAGAGCAGTCAGATACAATGATTAATCAGCAGACAGTGATGAAGAGTGGAGTGGATAAAGAAAGGCCGTGTGTACTTTGTGAGCCTGACTGTAGTCAAATAGTTATTCTAAAGCGCATGGAAATGAGTCTCCATCAGGATGATTTGTGCTATTTTAAGAGCCGTGGATTGTCGCAGGACAATGAGCTAATGAATTTAAAACCATTTTTCTGGATTCATCAGAACTTTAGAGCAATCTTCGTCGGCCGGCCAAGCGTCGAGTGGAAACATCTGCTGCGGAAAGAGTGTACGTTCTCAAATGTGCGCAATTGTGTACGACGACACACATAGTGCTTTAGCTTATACTAAAATGTTGTTGAAATCCCCCCCTTCTGAATTAGCCTCCCTTTCATCTTCTAAACATCCGCATTGAAAATTCTCTCTTTTCATTTTTTTTTTTTCCTGCAGTAATTCTCTCAAATAAGAGTCTCTTCGCCCGCCCCTTCCCGAGAAGAGAACGAGAAGTTTAGCTAACACATCCAGCAGTAATCTCACAACCATTATGGGCATTGCGGGGATGAAAGAATGGTAAGGGAGCTGATGAAAAGCACTGAGGGCTTTCGCGTCTTCTCCGCTGTGCTGTCCGCTGATGATGGGTTGGGGGGTTTGGGGGGTGGGGTAGGTAGGTGGTTGGGTTGGGGGTACTTTGAGGATGTTTGAGTTGATCATTAAAACGAAAATAAATCCTCAATTCTCTTCTCTTCAGTTTGTGTGCAACACAGTATTTTAATTCAACGTGCATTTTTAAGACACTCCTGTAAGCTACACACAAATGTGTGTGTGTGTGTGTGTGTGTGTGTGTGTGTGAGTGTGTGTGTGTGCGACTATGACAGGAAATGAATATTTAAGCACTGAGCCGCAGGTGTAGGAACCGCAGCCATTTCTTGAGTCTTCTTGAGCGCATCATTTATTTACCAGTTTGAGGCTTCAAAGTGGGTTTAAACATCATCATTTTCTCTCAGTGTTCTCTTTAATCAGGCACATCATCTCCTCCACCCCTTTCCTCAACTTTAGCCCCCCATCTGTTCCGCTCGCAGGTGCTGTGGGGAAGTGCTCGCCGCCGCCGCCGCAGAGTCTCGGAAGGGATGCTAGTGTTACAGATCAGGGTGTGCTAGTTTTCTTAAATCCACAAAGCAAATCCAGTACCTACTCCCAAGCACACTGAGGAGGGGATAAGCTGTCAGAAGCGGGGCAGCGTTTGAGATACATGTATGCAAAGCTGGAGCAGATGTGTGTGCGAGTGTGTGCGCGCGAGGTTTTGGGTGAACGCGCACGTGAGCAAAAGTCCTGACAGAGTTTTAGTGATTAGGCTTTCATGTTACCTTGAGTGATAGGTGAGAGAAGAGCAGGGGAAAGGTGATGTTGCTGACGCAGTAGTTTGAGACAACTTTCTTCCTCACACTTTTTTTTTAAAGCCACTTTTCTCCTAAAGCATAGCACGCACACACACACATAAAACAACTGCTTCTCTTAAAAGATAGGAAGGGTAAAAAAAATAAAAAAATGAGGGCAGATTGGTGGCAGCCTTAGGGAAGGGTGAAAGGGAGCTGAAAGGAAGTTTGAAACGGGTGTTTTCATTCTAATGCGTGAAGGAGGCAGCTGGAGGTCACTGCGGTATTCACGGCTGCGGGTTAGCACCCAAGACAAACAGTCCGCCATAATCAACTCACGCTGTCACATATAGTAAGCTCTGCGATGTGACACGAGCAGCCAGAGGAGGCTGGGAAGAAATGTGAAGAGCCTCTCTCTCCCTCTCTCTCTCTCCCCATCAGAGCAGCATGAGAGAGGGCCCGACGACGCTCATTGATCAGCACGCCTTTTCAAAATCTATAAATAACCGTGAAACTGTGCACTTTGGCGTTCATTTGTGTTTAAAAAGCTCGTGTCCCTGGTAACGGACATGACCGCAACTTGATGTCGTCTTGTGTTTGGCAGTAAAGAGTACGTTCCCAGCACCTGCACTCCACTCTGCTGGAGGAGGAATAATGATGCAGTCCTGATGGCACAAAGGATTCAGAGAATCTAAACAAGAAATTACCACAGTGAATCCTGATCCCCTGTTGGAGACGAGTATAATTAGATATTCACAATGGCTCTTTTTCTTCTTCTTCTTTCGCAGCTTTGTACACATGCGCTTGTATCACAACATTAATCTTCTGTCTTAAAAGGACGCTATTACCTGAGAGCACTGGGACGTGTGTAAGAGCTAATTCAAAAATTAGATATCTGTCAAAAACATTGGACTCACTCTATTATAAAAACATGACTGCAATTTTAGGAAGCCAAGGCTTGATAAGGATGAAAGGTCCGCTTTTAAAACTGATCAGTTTTGATGTCTTAATTTTGTCTAAACTAACTGCCTCGGATTAATGGAAGCCCTCAGTAGGAGGTGGAGGGTGTGACGCTCTCGTCCTTCCATTACAGCTCTTCTGTCTTTTTCTTTTTCTTTTTTTTTGTTCTCGTTCTGTGTCTGCCACCTCTTGACATGCACAGTGTGTATTTAATAAGCTCGGTTATTCAACCCTGATGTTTGTTCCATCGGCGCAAATGAAACCTCGGCTCCTGCAACTTTGCTTTTATAGTTACAGTATCCTGCGGGAGCAATTTAGCATGACATCCCTCCTGCTGCACTGCCGAGAGATGACAGACACATTCGGCTTTCTTCTACCACGGCCGCCTGCACACAAACAATAAAATAATAATGATAAAAAGCATGTAATCATATATGTCTAACGCACATTAAATTGCCTTATTTCTTACATAAATAATCACCTGAAACAATCACACAGTGGCAGCTGCCTCTTATAGATGAGAAGAAATGATTTGATGAGCTTTATGAGCCTTTGAGTAGACGGCATTGATGTCATCTATATTCATCCTGCCTTGTTCCAGATACATTCACTGGATCAGGAAATGTCATTGTATTTCATTAGCATTTATACATGAGTGAACTATGAGCGTACCTTGGCCACAAATAAGACACTGCCTTTTCCCTTGCAAGGGGCTACAGCGCCTCCAAGTGGATTTCAGAGGAATTCATGGCCGACAGTTATCCACTCTATCTACCTGAATGCATCATTCTCCAACCTGTCTATTTTATTTATATTCATTATCAAACTCTCATGTAACATGCATCAGCTTTATCAGCTTGTATTTGTGTCACGATTAGATTCTACATGCACGCTTCAGCCAGATGTACACCAATCAGCCACAACATTAAGACCACTGACAGGAGAAGATCGTCTGGCATTCGTGTGGATGTTACTTATATATGTACCACCCACCTAGACCAGGCCAGACCACCGCACAGGAATGACACTCCTTGATGGCAACAGCCTGACAAAAACGGTTTAGGAACAACTCAAAAAAAAAAAAAACATGAAGAACAGTACAAAGTGTTGACCTGACCTCCAAATTCACTAGATTCCAAACTGATCAAGTATCTGTGGGATGATCCACAGAGACCCATAGAACCCAAGGCCCACACTAACAACATTCTGTCGCCAGATACCACAGGACACCCTCATTCTCTGATGAGTCAGAACGGTTTTGGAGGCACAAGGGAGACCTACACAATATTAGGAAGGTGGTCATAATGTTATGCCTAATCGGTGTATGTATGTATAACAGATGTAAGTTTATTTCATTCCTCCTGCTGCTCTCTTCTCTCTATTTTTCTGTCTCTCCCCTATGAGCTGGGTTCTGCTCAAGGTTTCTTCCTGGTAAGTGGGAGTTATTCTTTGCCACTGCCGCCTCCGTGGTTGCTCTGAATGTCATGTTGCGGTTCAGTAGAAAGAACAAATGGATAATCTATCCATTTTTTTTTATTTTTTTTTGTCTCAAGTCAGTGTTATCTTTCCAGCCTGGTTTCATCTGATGGGATTGCCTTGATCATTAGACAGTTTAATGTTATCAGATCACCAGAGCATATATTAATCGGTTCTGAATGTCAGGACAAAGAAATGGGAACCACTTGCAGAGTGAATTCACTAGTTAAACCTGAAGTCAATATATGAAGTAAAACCAAAGACATTCCTGCAGACATTTTGCTGTACATTCTGTGTTCAACATTATACTGAAATAAACTGTGCCAGTTGGTAAAAGGTCTGCACTTATATAGCACTTTACTGGTGGTACTTAAAGTCCCACAATGTTTCTAATTGGCCCATTCAGATGAACACCAACGGCGGTGGAGGTGACACACAAGTAGAAGGGGCTAGCCTGCCATCTGGAACTACTTCGGGTTCAGTGTTGTGGCCGAAGACATTTTGGCATGTGGAGGGCACCGGACCACCAGCCCCGTGATTAGTGGAGCTAATGTCGCCTGCTGGGGACAGGCCCTCTGATATGAAATGATGAGTTCTTTTACTCATGAGGAATATATTTCCAGATAAGTTGCACATCTGTGATCAGAAGTGTTCATACAGTATGTTGGCTTTCTATCAGATATTTAGGTTTGTGTGATAATACCATCAGGAAATGATCATGCTTAATGATAATGCTTACTACATCTCACTTGGATAAGAAACACATTTTATGCTTCTGTGACAAATGAGTTATGGAAGAAAACATGGCTCCGGGATGTTAAAACTGAACTGTTACCATTAATGGGAAGATATTTATCTCCAATTATCTCCTTAATGGCAGAGGGTCATCTTGTTGTTAATTAATCACAACATATCACTCCGGCTTCGTCTGTAGTGACACTTTAATTTCAGCAGTTATTATCACTGCCGCGGTGTCGACTATACGCCGTGTCTCTGTAATGGCTCTGTAATGACCCTCACTAACGGCGCCTCACATGTCTGGCATTTATTAAAGGAAGTGAACATTGTGGAAGTCCAGAATACACATTATCCGCCGCTATCGGGGGAGACATATGCTCGCCTCAGTGCTTCCGTGGTCCGTAATGTGTTTAACCATACATACAGGTGCAATTTCACAGGTACGGATCTGGATCTTTCATCTTCACAAGACTATTTTTCAAAATGCACTTTTCTAGTGAGTAGGTAAGTGAAATAAATAGCACTGACATAATGACAGGTGAATAAAATGAAAGGAGGTTGTTGTTTTTTTTCTCTCCATCTATAGGGAGATGGTGAACAGCTGACTGGTCACAGTAAAAAGCACGGGTGTCACAAATGACAAACATGACAAGACTGTTGCATTCGTGTGTCCAAGAAAGCTGTGTGAACAACACAAGAACCCTGGTAAATGTGTTATTTGTGATGTTAACATGTCTGCAACAAGTTGGTATGAAAATACACTGTCCACTGTCTCAAATGGGTGAGCTGTAAAACAGTTTAGCACACAATGCTGCCTCCATAACAAATCAAACAACAACAACAAAAAAGAATAGTGAGATGATTTAAGTGTTATATTTTGTAAAACATTTAATTTGGGCTACATGGTGACTGACATGGCACCTGCTTTAACAGGACATCCCCGCCTAGCAAGAAAAATCCAGTTTATTAATTTTATTCACGTTCACATCTCCAACTGGTACAAATGAATAATATTGTCAGTCAGCACCAGAAATGCGTTGATTACAACCTATAGTTTTCAGTGACAAAAGGGACAACTTCAAACTGGGCCAGAGTGCAATGCTGCCACTTCTTTGTCCAAGACAAGAAAATGCGTGGGACCACGCCTAAAATGCTTGGTTTAATCGTTTAAGATTAGTTATATAAGCTTATTATTTAATTTTCTATTAAACAAAACCTGAATGTGAAAAGTAAATACAGTTGCCAAAACATGTAAAGGTGTAAAAAAATGACAGTACTGTACTATAAAATCCAATGGTGTGGATCAGAGCACTCAACCCGTCAAGGCGTTATTTGAAGCTCCATAAAGATGTAGGCAATTAAAGGTTAACTGCAACAACAAAAAATGACAAACCAGTCCTTTTTTCTCTATGATATACATCTAATAAACTAATGCCACACTTTAACAAGGAACAATTCTCATTTCAGATCATTCTGCTTGAGTTTTGCGTTTTTTTACGTCATTGCAACACGATGCATGTATCAACTCTGACCACTCGGGGGCAGTGTTGTGTCGGCGGTGTGTGCACTCACCTCCACCTCTGCAGCAGAAGAAGAAACGAAACATCCCTCTGACAGAAAATGGCTGACCATGGAGTGTGGCTTTAATATTATTGCACTGCGAGCATAGTTTTAAGGTGCCCTGCGTTTGAACGTGCGTTGTTGCATTTACAAGACAAGCACGATGTTTAAAAAGGCGAAAAGAGTGAACTTACGCCGGAGGAATGAGTCCGACGAGGATGAAAAGGAGGAGAGTCAGCAGCTGGCGCCGACATCGTTCGGGCCTGTCGTGGAGATCCCGTTTATGGAGACCTCCAGTAGTAGCATCACCGGAGCACCTAGCGGCACGGATAGCTATCATAGTAACGGCTTCCCGGCTAATATTAGCATTTTGAGAGCTGTCAAGAAAGAGAAGAAAGTGAAAGAGGCACCACCACTGCCAGTTCCCACGAAAGCCAGCTTGCTGAGTTTCGACGACGAAGAAGGTAAATTAAAGTTAAACCTAGCTAGTTAGCTAGCCGGTCAGCGTTAGCTTACCAAAACGTGCTGTCCTGGTGAATTTAGGCTTTAACAGTACCCTTTGGTTTCAACTAATGACACCAAAATCTTATTTATTTTAACTTAAACCTTTGAAGATGTGTGCGTTCATTGGGTGGGAATCATCATCATCATCGTGAGCACCCATCTAGACTTGTGTGTTATTAACCACTGACTTTCTCCTTTGACATGTTTGTAAACAGAAGGATCCGAAGTGTTCAGGGTGAAGAAGCCGAATCACAGCAAGAAGATTGTCAAGCAGCTGAAGAAGGAATACAAGGAGGATTTGGAGAAGTCTGGATATGTCAAACACGAAGTCAAATCAGGTGTGTTGGCTCAGTGTCCATGTGATCACGTTAGTAACAGGATTACCTGCTAGGATGCATGGAGGACTTTGCAGAAGTAAGGTTACGAACAATTAAGAAATGGCCTAAAGCCTAAATGAGGCCATCATAGTTTTGCTAAAATGTTGTGACAGTTGACTAGAAAAATACTCTAAAGCTTGATGTTGTATTGTCATCTATAGGGATTATAGTTGCATTATTGTTTCTCAAATAACATATAATTTATTAGATATTTTCTGAGTTTGAAGACAAATTGTTTAAGTGAAATTATACAAATTTCTGGGTCTGTCCATGGTCCTTACGGACACTTCTTGAGCACTATTAATGAAGAAATGGGCAGAAAAGATTCACAAATTTTACCTGTTTAATTTACCCTTTTGATTCTATATATTCCCTTGCTGTTGGGTTCAGGAAACAATATATCAGTCATCGCTGTACGTGGCTATAATGTTAAAGAAGTGTACATTTATTTGCATCCCGTTTTTTTTCCCCCAGATGCTACACCTCACCTGGCGGGTGCCATAAAAGAGGAGATTACAAGTGGCACGTGTAGTGAGCAGGGGGAGGAAGAGATGGAGGTGGACAGTACTGAAGAACAAGATGACGAGGCAAGGGGTCAAGGTGAGGCACATGGTCAAGTGTCTAAGAGCAACAACGCTGGAGCATCGTCATTCAACACGCTTTCATCCCTTGGCAGCTTGAAACCAGGTATAGTAAGCACACGTGTTCAACATTTTGACTATGATCAACACACAAAGCAGCATTTTAGTAAAGAATTCTTGGTCTTGTTGGTGGCTCTGTTTTTCAGATACCAAATACCAGTGACTTTGGATTTCATGTAATTTTTGTTCAATTCTGCAACTAATCTTAAGACTGGGTACTGTGTCTTAGGACGCAGAGCACTATACGTCTAAACCTGAAAGATTTAGTTTTGTATATGTAGTCACACAAGCACTTAGGTGAACGCCTTCTTTTCTCTCCCACAGGGGAGATCCCTGATGCAGCGTTCATCCACGCTGCCAGAAAGCGCCGGCAACTGGCCAGAGAACTGGGGGGCGAAACCCCTCTGATCGAGACAGAAGCTCCAAAGAAACGCCTGGTGCGAGAAGACCAAGATGGCAGCGACGACGAGGATGAGGAAGAGAAGAGGATCCGCTTTAGCGGAGTCAGGAACAAAAGCCAGAGACAGAAGATAGCTGAGGAGATAGGTAACGTCCTAAAGATGCTGCACTGAATGTCCAGTGGTTATATTCTGCTGTTCCCAGCTGTTGTTCCTAAGAGATGGACGTCTCATTCGCATGTGCACAGGTATTGAGGGAAGTGATGATGAGGCGCTGGATACAGGTCAAGATGAGGAGGTGAGCCGCTGGGAGCAGGAGCAGATTAGGAAAGGAATCAGCATACCTCAGGTAAGCTGTACAGAATCAAATATTCATGAATGAGTCCCTGTGATAGATAATTTGTGTGTTTTTTTATTTAAATTTCTTATTGTTTCATGCTTTGGTGCAATTATGTCATAAATATTACAGTTATTATGATCTGTAGCTGTTTAATTAAGTAAAAATGTTTTTTAAGTAAAACTTCTAAAGGTTTGATGTTTTCTTGCATTAGTTTTATATTATTGCCTTGTTATAGCTTTGGAGTTTACAGTTATTTTCTCTACATTAATGCAGCCATTATGAATGGATAGCGGAGGTGCTATTAGTCCTACTAGTAAAAGTATTGTGTATTGTTGTTGTTTTTACGGATTAGGTCCAAAGCAGCCAGCCAGAGGACAACACGGTCTACTATCAGAACAGCTATGAGACCCAGCCCTATGGTGCTTCCTACAGCATGCCTTTCACCTACAGCACAGTGGCCCCACAGACTGCCAAGCCAACTGGCCGTGCTGACAACGGCTCTGTTCACTACGGGGCCCCTATTAGTGATCTAACCCCGGTATCCATTGATCTGGTAAAGAAACGCCTGCAGGATAGGTAGGTTCAGTAGAAGACTGCAGCAACGTCTATTGTCACTCCTCAGCTCAGCTGCTGCCGTCTCTGTGTTCTGTGGTCCTGAAGACCCAGAAAAGCTACCCACTGAAGAGAGGCCCTCTGTGTTTTTTGCTTAGTATTGTGTGTGTGCACACATTTTCTGCTTACTGTCGGTTATTAAAAACAGATGCACTTTGTTTGTCCCATCTAATATATCCCTAATGTCTTTTCCTGTATGTCATGTGTCTGTAGGCTCAACCAAATGCATGCAGGCCACAACGCAAACGCCAAGCGCTTCAAACAGATCAGAGAAGACCTAGCTGCTTCCGAGAGCACCATACAGCAGCTGGAGGGTTCATCCAATGACAATGCAGATCAATATAAATTCTTGCAAGAGATGCGAGGGTATGTTGGAGACTTGCTTGAGTGTTTCAGCGAAAAGGTAAGGGAGAATTTATCTGCCGTCCGATTAGCTGTTTGCTGTTTTGTGACTGTGCGATCTCTGACCACTTAGTGTGAATTAAGGGATTCATTCCATTACAGATTCTGTATTTGACGCATTAACTGACAAAACACACAGTATCTTTAGTTTTGATTCAGGAGTTAATTTATTAGGGACCTTATTATTAAGGGTTGTTAACAATGCTGACAAACCAGTGTCACTGCAACTCAGTCACTTGGAACACTTTTTATTTATTTCCCAGCTGCATTACACCTGCTCTCATTACAGTTGGAAAAGGATCTCATATTTTAGTGACAAACTTCTGGAAATATTTTATGTGCAGAAGGAAAATCCTCTAATTAAATACATCTATATTAGTTACTGCGCATACAGTCAGTGGAGGTCATTAAGTGTTCCATCTTCCAGGTTCATAAAACACTGAAATATTGTCTCGGGCACAAACTGTTGTATGTTCACCTGTAGCTACTTGGTAAATGCATGGCTAAAGAGAATAACTTAGTCTTGATCCTGCAGCAGCAGAGCAGCACCTGCATGGAACCAAAAGAGAACCGGCCTTCCAGCTGCCAACTTACCCACATTGCAATTGAAATGGGATATTAATCAACCATTGTCAGCATGACTTAGTATGGAGTTATTTAATACGGTGTAAACATGACTGGAACTGTATATTGTCATTGTTGGGTGAAAACTTTTAACTCCAGTGCATTCACTGAACACAGCGTTTAACACGCTGCATTCGATAAAGTTTAGTATTTTCAGCTTAGATTCTGAACACGATTCCGTAATATTTAAGCTTTCCTCCAATGTGGCTTTTTAGAGATATCGAGTTTTCACCTGACACCAGTGATGTTTCGGTTCCAGTTTTATACAGTCCGTCAAGCTCCTTTTATCCCCCCAGCAAGACATCCACGTGACTCGGAGTCCCACTTTTGCTGGGTCAGAGGTCACAAAAGACATCATATCTTTCAGGTGCCTGCTGTCCTGGAGCTGGAGGCTGCCATGCACCAGTTACTAAGGCAACGGGCCTCACGACTTGTCCAGAGAAGACAGGATGATATTAAAGATGAATCGTCGGAGTTTGCAAGCCTTTCAAGTCAGTCCATCTTGAAGGTTTTTATGATTTATTTGAACGGCCTCGTTAGTTCTCTGTATGTGAGCGTGTGTCGGTGTGTGGGTGTGCGGTTTGCGAACTTTTATCACATTATCCCCATGAATATGATTAAGGTTAAGTGTTGTGTGATTGTGAGCGAGCGAGCATGTACGTTATGTATAGGAAATGTTTTATTGAAGGAGCTATTTCGGCTCCTCTTTGACGGCTCAGCTCACGCAATGAGTCACTAAGTATAGATGACAAAAATGATCTGTTAGTGACTTGTCATCTGACACTAAGACTGTAACATGCCTGAAGTGGCCAGGTAAGTGACTAGTATATTAATGAGATTTATTTCTGGCAAATACATCTTACTGCTGGTTGTAAATAATGGTTTGGAAAGTTTTTGTATTATTCTAAATCACTTGTTCTTATGTGAGCTGCCGAGTTCCCAGAATAAGAATGGGGTTATGGGTTGGCTCAGCTTTACATTGCTGGCTCTAACATGGCCCCTGTCTCTTGCAGATAAAGCTGTCATGGCTCCTAATCTAGACTCGTTTGGTCGAGATCGCGCAGCGTACCAAGAGAACAGTCGTCAGAGGAGGATAGCTGAAAGAGAAGCAAGACGGTACGAGTTTAGCCGTCTGTGCTTTGCTCTTTTCACGAAAATAAAAATGTGCTCTACTAATCTGTTTTTGCAATCTGTAAAGAATAAGTTGGCCACGCTAGAGGTCTTAAGTTGTGACTTTGAGAGAGTCATTTTCATGCCAAGCTGCTAACAGAGTATCGCAAATTCTGCTCCAGTTTTTAATTTGGCTGCTTTTTGTTTTTGTGGGTGGATGCAGAACACGACGGCGGCAAGCTAGAGAGCAGAATGGAAAGAGGGCTGAGCACAAAGAAGGCTTATCATCTGACGATGAGGAAACCTCTACTGACATCACCAGCTTCAACATGGAGAGAGGTACATCCTTAGACGAGAATGGTTTGATTTAATGTGATGTATAGGAGACATCAGACATTCTGTAGCTCATGCCTGACAAGCGCCTTTCTTCCCATCCAGATCGTATCATCAAGGAAAGCAAGAAAGTATTTGAGGACGTGGTGGATGACTTTCATTCTCTCGACTGCATCAAATCCCATTTTGAAGTGTGGAGGAGAAACTATCCTGACTGCTACAGAGATGCTTACATAGGCCTCTGTCTGCCCAAGCTCTTTAACCCGTTAGTCCGTCTGCAGCTGATCACGTGGAACCCTCTGGAGGTAGTGTGTGTGTTTTCAACGTAACAGTTTCCTGTTTGGGAAGAAAATCGGATGGGAAATTCTGAAATCTGCTTTGTCTTATTTTCTCTGTTCAGGCGCCGTGTGCAAACTTCGAGTACATGCTCTGGTTCGAGTCGCTGCTGTTTTACGGCTTTGAGGAGAACAGCGCGTTGCAGAGAGGAGATGGGGATGTCAGCTTACTGCCTGCCATCGTGGAAAAGGTCATCCTCTCCAAACTGACAGGTAGAGAAACTTGCACAGCAGCACCTAGTACACTAAAACAGATTTATTTGGGCCCGTACAAAATGTGTCTTCTGTGTTTGTGTTAGTGTTGGCAGAGCAAGTGTGGGATCCGCTCTCAAGCAGTCAGACAGCCAAGCTGGTGGGCTTCATTCACAGACTATTAAGAGGTTATCCCACCGTGCTGCACGGGGACAATCGATACACACAGGTACTGCTCAATTTCTCTGCTTTTGCAACACATGTTGACTTTTGTGTTCACAGTGGTAGAACTATTGTATATATCATCCTAATTTCCTCTTATTAGGAGCTATTGAAATCAATTGTCTTACGGACGAGGCGGACTCTGGATGAAGACGTCTTCCTTCCACTCTACCCCAAAAAGTATGCTATATAATACTGTAAAAAAGTAACAAATTCTAATTTCTCCAGTATTAAAGACAAGCATTTTTAGAAGGTTTAATAATAATAACATGTATTTTCTGTTTGCTTTTGTTCAGTGTGTTGGAGAACAAAAATAGCAGTCCCTACTTGTTCTACCAGAGGCAGTTCTGGTCCTGTGTGAAGGTACGTAAGACAGTGTTTTGATTTTTAATTAATTCAAACATTCAGGTACTGATTGCAGTAATGATTACTGAGAGTTATATTCAGATGAAGATGCTTGATGATTGTTGTAGCTCAAAGCATACATGGAAAGAAGTTGATTTGTATGACTGACTGTCTGACCAAAATCTAAAAGAGCTGCTTGGACACTGACATCATATGCTCTTTTGAGTTCCTGGTCTACACGAGTACAGTCTAACTATGTCCTCCTCTGTTCATAGCTGCTGGGTAACATCCTGCAATGGGAAGGTATCTTATCCACTTCCTGTCTGAAGGAACTGGCTTTGGACAGCACTCTCAATAGATACATCCTCTCTGCGCTCCAGACAACAGATACGTCGGAGGACAATGTGCAGAAGTGCCAGAAGGTAGTACACACGCACATTTTTATTACTGTCTAAACAAAACCCTAGATCTTGTGAATGAGAACTAAGATTAGCTTATTTGTTGACGTTATGAGATAAAGAAGTTTACCTTTACAGGGTAGAGTTCGTCGGCATGAAGGCCAAAGGAAACAGAGTTGTTTATTTTGTCCCTTTGCGCATTCTTTGGAAAGACGTCAGTGTGAAGTCTGTTGGTTGACTTAGCAGTTGATGTGTGTTTCCATGTATGGTTTTGTAGACAAGCATTGTTAATAAAATGCACATCCTGGTACATACCACTCTTATTATACACCACGCAAGCAAGACATGTCAATCAGGGGGCATGACGTCATTATGTCTTCCCATGATATGTATTTACAACCATCAATAGAGTCCAACTTGACAAACACACCAACTCAGCTGGTCAACTTTTACTGTCTGTGACTGAACAGAGTGACGTAGAAGCATTTAACTTTCTCTTGTATCCTCTTCAGGTGGTGGAGTGTTTGCCAGTGCACTGGTTCTCTGGACTGAAGGGCCAGCAGACGTTGCCTCAGTTGGAGCCGTTCTGTCGCTACCTCACTCACCTGGCTAACTCATTGCACCGCAGCAGCTTGGGACGGTCCGATGTTGAGCGTCAAACTTCTAAGTAAGGCTTACTCTGTATATAGAGCTTTAGATGATTTGTGTAAATAAAGAAACATGAATCTATTTATAGCTCCATCTGCTGGAATAGTATTGAAAGTGCTTCAAGAAGCCTTGTATTCATTTAGATGATGATGGATTTTGTCCATACTACTTCTAATATTTCCCATATCTGACAACAGGGAGCAAGTCAAAGAGGTTGTGAAGATGTTGGGGCACATGAACGCCCTGGACCACATCATCAGTGTGGCGGCAGAGCACGGTATTAAAGACATCAAACCGCTTTTGGAAGTGAGAGCATAGAGGACGACGCAACGGAAGCAACTTTTCATCCACCTTTTAAGTGTTCGGCACATTCACAGCCTCTGGATCACCAAGTAGGAATCCAGGACAAGATGCACATCAGCGGACTTGAAATAAAACTCGACAGGTGTGACCATGACTAAAAAATAGAAGGCAGAAACACATAGTTGTAAATATTGTGAATATTGTATAGAAAGTAAGGAATGCGTGTGTATTTGACCCAAACTATTCGGTACACAATGCTTGGTTCGGTACGAAACTTCCTCGGTTCGTTACATCCTGTGAGTTAAACAGTTACCTTCAGGTCAACAAACTTGCACTCCCTGAATAAAACCTCAAGAGCGTGACCTCCACTGGTAACGTTATTGCGTTCTGCACCAGCTGTCCATCGGCTTTCCTTCAGAGAGAACCTGCAACGTCAGAGCTCATTCTCAATATAAACACCAAGTTCCCTGTTGCTTTTGTCCAGTCACATTTCATACAAGATTGTTATATGCTCATTTTGACAAAATGATAGAAATTCAGCTTTGCTTTACTTGTTAACGCAATGTCTAAATCTGGCAATATTGGTAAATGTAATCATCACTATGCTGTATTGCATTTTAATGGACATTATTTTTTATATTTATCATTGGGAGAATTGGCAGTATACAGCATCAGAGTGCCTTAACTGTCACAGTGAGAATTATGGCTAATGAAATGGTGCCGTAACGACATGTGACTCCAAAAACAAGGTTCATACTGAACCAAGAATTTTGTGTACCGCTAACCTCTTGATAAAAAAGTGTTTATACACCTACACAAGGCAAACGATGAAATGAGGCCTTGCATTGTCAGCTCAAAAAGACTACGCATTTATACTACGCTGACAGTATTTTGAATGCATCATTTAGTAGGATTCAGATTCAGTCAACTTTAGTAACAATTTGGAAATCGTGTGGTCTCTTGAGTGGACACTGCATTCACCCCAGCTATGTGTAAAATCTAACCCCTGTCACTTCTTTCACACTTCCTTTTATGTATGTGCCAAACGGTAAAGGTATTTTCACCCCAGCAAACTGTTACACGATCGTTGCTTCATCCACGTTTCATCCCTTTTCTGTCATCTACAAAATGCTCGATTTGTAAAAAAAAAATCCGTTTTAGTTGTTTATTTGTCTGTGAATAAAATGTACATTTGAATGATTGATGTCTTGTTGCACATTACCACAAATAGATAATCCTAATTTATTTCCAGTATTTCCCAGTTTAAGAATACTGAAGATCTTTATTCTTGCTTCTTTCTGACTAGAAAGTCATTGGGGCAGACCTCTCCAAACCTGCACATTGCCAGTCTGCAAACTCTTGACAAAGCCGTTACTATGAAATCATGAGCCATTGCTCAACTGTTGTAATGAACGGGCGGGGTTTGTTTGCCTCCGTGTCCCCCTCCTCTCCTCCCCTCCCCTCATGCTAAACGGAAAGCAACTCTACACCTTAAATTCCTCTTTACCATCTTTAAAGAGACATCTTTCCTGACCATCGCGTGGCGACGCATTGACTTGGCTTCCAATTTTCAATCCTCTCAAGGGAAACTCTCCGCTCCTTGGATCTATTTTAAAGCGGGGTTTGAAAGGTAGAGTGCAACTATTTTTATTTTACTTCGTGGCCACATGCATGAAAAGTCTCTGTGTAACTACTAACTTCGTTATATCTCTATCGCAGCCTGACTTTAGACAAAGGAATTTGCGTGCGTAAAGTTGGACGGGTTCGTGAATGCAACTTGAAGCGCGCACCAAAACCCATGCTTGCTTCACTCCTTTCACATTTTTACTGCTCTAGTAGTTTCCTGCAGCATGTTTCTGTACACACAATGAGGCTTCCAGAGCCGCTTCTGGAGAAACCGCGACTGAGTTACATAATTTCCTTCTTTCACACATCAGTACTCGCAGATGAAGTCGATTGAGAACTACTGCAAATGCATCGTCTGCAAACATGATCATGTAGAATTGACTGTCAGGAGCCGCAGCGCAATGGCTACTGGATATAAAACTGATCAGTATTGAGGTTTTGCTCCGTGGTGTGCTTGGGGGGTGGGGTGACTGTAATCTGCACTGGAGTGAAAGCAGCAAGTGGCCACTGCCATTCACAAAGCAAGCAGCAAGTAAAGAGCTGCTTGCTGTTGAAAAATAAAATTCTTTTAGGGAAAAAAAAATAATTTCTTCAAATCTGCCAAAGAAAAATCCATACCATTTGTAAGAACTACTTTTAAGGTTCAAATTATTAGGGTATACCGTGTAAGAAGTTAAAATCATAGTTACTTGTGTATCCTAGGATTTGACAATTTAAACGTCAAATAAAGAAACAATAGAGAAATTGCGGAACAAGAGTGTTACAACACTATAAAACATTGTGCACTGTGTTCTAGAATCCAAAGGTTCTAGGTTCACACACAAACGGACCACTAGTTCTAGAATACAGAGTTTCTAGGTTCACACACTAACCCACCCCTAGTCCTAGAAACCAGAGGTTCTAGGTTCACACACTAACCCACCCCTAGTCCTAGAAACCAGATGTTCTAGGTTCACACACAAACCCACCCCTTGTTCTTGTTCTAGAATCCAGACGTTCTAGGTTCACTGACTAACCCACCCCTAGTTCTAGAAACCTGAGTTTCTAGATTCACACGCTAGCCCACCCCTAGTTCTAGAAACAACCGGTTCTAGTTTCACAGACTAACCCACGCCTAGTTTCAGAAACTGCAGGTTCTAGTTTCACAGACTAACCCACGAGTAGTACTAGAATACAGAGGTTCTAGGTTCACGCACTAACCCACCCCTAGTCCTAGAAACCAGAGGTTCTAGGTTCACACACTAACCCACCCCTAGTCCTAGAAACCAGAGGTTCTAGGTTCACTGACTAACCCACCCCTAGTCCTAGAAACCTGAGTTTCTAGATTCACACACTAGCCCACCCCTAGTTCTAGAAACCACAGGTTCTAGTTTCACAGACTAACCCACGAGTAGTTCTAGAATCCAGAGGTTCTAGGTTCACACAGTAACCCACCCCTAGTTCTAGAATCCAGAGGTTCTAGGTTCACAGACTAACCCACCCCTTTGTCTAGAATCCAGACGTTCTAGGTTCACGCACTAATGTATCCCTAGTCCTAGAATCCAGAGGTTCTAGGTTCACACACTAACCCGCCCCTTGTTCTACAAACCAGAGGGTCTAGGTTCATACACTAACCCACCCCTTATTCTAGAAACCAGAGGGTCTAGGTTCACACACTAACCCACCCCTTATTCTAGAAACCAGAGGGTCTAGGTTCACACACTAACCCACCCTTAGTCCTAGAACCTCTGGTAGTGTCAAGAAAAGTTCAGGGCTACAGTGCATGAGCAACTTAGCCATGGTGGGTCTGATTAATATCAAATGCAAACTGGTTTTCGGTGACTGCTTAAATGTGTTTAGCAGGATTTGTTGTAGCACAGTAGTTTATGTACCACATTCGGATGCTCAGCAAAAGTTTTACTTAGTACTGCTTTAAGTGCCAGTGCTTTTTAATAACAAGAAATGAACAGGAACATCAGCGTTGTGAAGGGCAGCAAAGAATGAGTCAGTAAAAAGAGCTGACCTTTAAAGTCTTGACAGCATCAGTTGAGACCAGCTCCAGCCAGTCTAACTTTAGCCCTGGGGAAAGTGGGTCAGTTGTGGGCAAGTTGCTGACTGCAGGGCTGGCGGAAGCTTTCCAGGTTCCATGAGATCCTGGAGACAGCTTCAGCATGCTTGGGCTTCATATTTCCTCTTTATTGTATCTGCATCTTAAATGTTTTTACTTGTATGCTCCATGACACCAGCATAAATTTGTCTCAATAGTGCGTAACTCGTGAAAACAGTGTGCTAAATGTAAGCCTGCGCCTGCACTAGATTGCAGTGTGTACAAAACATGGATCAGGCTCTTTAATGCGATGTTGAGTAATAGTAACACACGATCACATTGTTTATTCATGCTCACGGAAGTGATTAGATGCTGGAATGAAAACAGACTGAGATTCTGAGAATGAACTTTGTATTGTAATGGCCAGCGATGCCCTTAACCACTACAGCTAATTGTCGGAATGACAATCTAGCTGTACTGGACTTTTAGAAATTGCTCTTTATGCACACTCTTTTGTCCCAAGGTCTTAATTTCCTTTAAGTTTGACTATAGAACATGATTTGGCTTTAAGTGTAAAACTAATCTAAAAACTCTAAAAAGACACATTATGGCCTGACACAGTGTTATTGCCACTGCATTAGTCACATATCGTTGTACTTCTCTGTCCACGGAGGTGGTGACTTTGCTGTTCCTGACCTGTTGATTAACTGACTGTCACGCATGCGATGAGTTCAAGGTGACCCAGTGGGACATACTTGAAACTGCCCCCATGGCAGTCTGTCAGACAGTGACTTGATACTACTGTGTGTTTACCGTTGCTGACTACAAGTCTACTTGAACTGATGAAACCTGTGTTAGTTAGCTAATAAAGATGGCACCAGGACATTATTGCAAACATAATTAATCAGGAAGGACTAATGCAGATAGTCTGTTATAGCTTTACACCAGTCATGTATATCCAGCAGGGGTTGCCTGGCAACGTGTGTACACAAAGATGCATGGGATGGAAACAGATGTTAAATGTCAATAGGTAGCTGTCAACAATCTGCTGTTGCATGCCGTTCCCTTTTCTCAGGGAACCCACCTGCTACATCCACCCACTCACTTAGCTGGACACCCATAGTAAGCGTATCCTTGGGAGCAGTTGCTTATACTATACTGCATGAGTATACAGATCTAGGCTTTATGTGGTTAGATCATCTCCAAACAAAGCTTAAGATTTTGTCAAATGTAAAATGTTTTTGTCCGATTTGTCTTTCTGTATCTTTTTATTTGTCAGTCCGGTGAAGTAAAGCATATGAATCAGTCAAGCTTGTAAAACACCTTTCACACAAGTTAGTTCAGTTCAAAGTTGACTGTGTTGACAGTGGCAACAAGAATAGGTGTTTGTTTAAATGCCCACATGTTGTGACTGAGACTGAGAGGGAAACTGGAGCAAGCCTAAGTGACCTTCTGAAATAAAGTCCAATAAGGAGAGATGATTTGAAAGTGAAGAGCAAAATGCATTGAACTGTGAAGAGCCTGCGAGACAAAGAAGTTTGGCGGTTAGGCAGGAGACGGGGGCCGGGGGCCGGAGGTTGATGGCGGAATGTCTTGGGACAGGAGGTGGCGTTGGGGATGACTGATGGTCTGAATGGCAGATTCACAGAACTGCAATGAATCTAAAGAACTAGAACTAGGGGCTGAATGGCTCGGAGAACATGGGCGAACAGATTGGGTCGTTACCGGAGAGGAGTGACATTGAAATTGAGAATTAAGTGACACTGACAGCTTTGGAATGTGGATTGATGAGGAAAGTAGAATAACAAAAAGAGCTCATATTCACTGTAGATGAATGGAGACTGAATGTGAGAGAACACATCTCCCTTTGTGAATTTACACCTAAGCTTTAATGACATAGATCTGCTCATTTTTTTAAATAAATAATTAAATTCTTTTGATATAAATCCAGTTATGTGGTAGTAAAACTGGCAGTAAGACCTCATCCTGGACTGTGATTGGTTCTGAGGGATCACACCTCCTTCCATGTTCAGCCACTGCCCTCTCCCACTGATGGGCGCTGCCTTTACTGTTTTAACATCTGATGTACTCTATGCCAAATCTTTTTTAAACTGGCTATGTGTGCGTGTGTGTGCACAAGAACCATGCTTTCTTCTAAATCCTGAATTTTGCAAGATTTGTGCAACTTTATCACTATGTCATTGTAGTGACTTCAAATAAAGTTTGCATTTAATTATGCTTGCACTTGAATACACGAGTGACATTAAACCAAAGCTCGTCCGCTGCAGCCAGTAGTTGCTATGCTGTATATCTCTTAAAGAAAACGTTGTTGTTCTTGTAGATATACTGGGTGGCAGTTGCAACTGCAGCTGCAACCGTGTGATTATATAAGAGTCCACATACATCCAGTTCAAACTGTAAAAACTCATTTGTTGAGGTGCTTGTGGTCACTCACTCAGCCAGTGCTGCATTTGACCGTGCTTGTTGCGTGCATGTGCGAGTGTGTGCTGCTTGGAATAGCCGAGCCATGTGATTCCCTCAGATTCTATTTCTGACCGACGCTGACCGTCGAATGCTCCACAGTTTCCCCAGCAGCTTAAAGAATAGTTAACAAATCCCTCTGTCACCGTTCTTCCTGCGCAGATCAACAGTTGAACTGAATCTGTAGGTGGTTTCAAGTGAGTACTCATGCTTTGTCTTATTCTCCCGAACTCTGCTGTGGTCGTTTTGTCCTGATCTGCCGCAGGTGGATTTCAGTATGCTTCCAGTTTCAAACACTCAAGGTTGCTCTGAGTGTTTCCTTCAAGTTAAGCTGTCATTATTCAGCCTGATCACTTGTACTGACAGAAAACTTAAGCATAATGTGTGTTCCCATGTCAGTGAGAGCCATGCGGTTCATATGGACTCCTTTCTTCTGTGTTTATGTGTTTGTTTCTGTAAGCGCTTTAGGGACACCCCTGGATATTTGAATAGGATTTTTCATTTTATTCAAGCGTTCATTCAAAATCGTCCCAGATTTTATGACAATGCAGCATGCGAGCTGCTGTTACGGGATAAACTACTGCTTATTAATCTTGACAGAATAATAGATGTGCATTAGCTCAGCAGTCTTACGGCTGCTGGTTTAATCCAGTTTTTAAATGGATTATGCGCGGAACATTTTTTCCACCTACGAAGGAATGGAGATAAATGACATAAAGCATCGACATTCCTCTAGATTTACTCGAACACTGTGGACTTATATTTGTTGAGTACAAGACATATGTAACTTACCTTTAATACCTTTATTTAGGTATGATTATTAATAAGAGGCACTTTCACATGTTGTGTAGGTCTTTGGTGTAAATGTTAATCTGTAAATGCCAGAAAGTGTTGCCCATCGCAGTCTTCCAAAGCCTAAGGTGAAGTCTTTAAATATCCCGTTTTGTCCTTAATATTGCCTTTTCTGTCATAAAAAACTCATTCAGACGAGTCCTACTTTTGCTTTTATTTAACTTAATGAATTGTCAAATTGCCGCTAATTGCTTTATCTCAGTTTCGCAAGTCAACTGGCCAGTTTCTGCCGCTCTGATATAAAAGGCACACCATCAAATCGTTTGCTCCAAATATCAGGCAATGAGAGAGGCAGGCGCCTGTAAAATTCTTTCCACGCGATATGTAAAGAACATCCCGGGGGAGGGTGTGGGGGGGGGTTCACTGTTGACTTGGAACACCATTTCTGATTGATGACGCAATGCAAACAATAGTGACCTCCAGAGCCCAGTTCCAAGTGGGAAAGGATGACTAATATCTTCTGACTTGTGTAGTAATAAACACACAACTGACTAATTGTGGCAATATTGACCTAGCTTCTTTGTTTCCATACAGGTATAGTTACTGGATATTTTTAACCAGGACAACATCTGTGTATATATTTGCCATATGTGGTCTAATTAGTTGGACAGTTGTCTCTGAGCTTGAATATTTTCTAAGAAAAACAAAAGGCTGCAGGGGTGTCACCTTAAATTACCCTTATGTAGAAGTTTCCATGAGCTGTGACATGACTGTTGCGCTGTCCACATGACCTTTCTGGGTGTATGTTCTCAGGTCAGTGTAGTCTGACAAGCTGCCATTACCTAGAAATGAGTTATGCTGCTGCATGTAGCTCAGTCAACCCCTTTTTTTTTTTTTTACATAGGACATACTGTACCGCTGGACCTGAGCCCAAGTTTTGCAGTTTGCATTACTGCAGGGACATTGTTTATACCCCCCCACCCCCACCTTTCCTTTCCTACATTTGCCCTTCATATATTTCTTTCCTCTTCAAAATATCAAGCATTACCTCTCGGGTTTGTGAGCTCAGGACTTGGGAATGTGCATGAGATGTTGGACAGATGACTGACCCAAAGAATCTTCAGCCGCTTAGGAAAGAAGTCCTACAGCTGTGTTTGGCCTCGCTAGATTTGCGAAACTATTAAAAACAGCGGAGACATGGATTTTAAAAGTACTTTTTACAGTTACACGGAAAATATATCACGCTCCGGCTGAGAATTCCAGCATTTTTTTTATTATAAAACTCATCACAAGGAGTGGTACTGCCTGTGCAGTTGTGTAATAGCTCATCCGCCTCTAGGGGACATTTATGAAGTTTGAGAAAACAATTTAAGACTTAAATTCTGTAGCAGGATGCCTGCATTACAGACTGGAGGTGCGGGTTTAAAAGGCGAAGTTATGGAGGCAAAGTCAGGATATCTCACCCTCTATGGCTATAGTTTTGACCATGTTCTTCTTTTCAATAGTGCAACTCTGTGACCCCAAGCAGGGGTGAACACGTACAGCCTTCGTTGTGTTTGATGTCCTCTGAGTAGGAGTAGGAGCATGTGTTAGGAAAGTGCCTTTGTGTCATGAGTTATGATTCTTCTCCTTGTGCTGAGCAGTCTTCTCGAGGGCCGTTCATTCCTCCTCTCCTGTGAGTTGGGTTGTGTTATGCAACATATGTCAACAATATATCCAGCAACAAGATGGATTATCCCTATAGGCCTCTGGTTTTTTGGCTAACAGTCACACATTGTGGATTTGGTTTGCGTTACGTAACCCAAAGAAAACCGTGTTCTGCTTACGACCAGTGTGTCAGGCTCAAGTGAACCCCTTTTACGAGGTCTACAACAAACAGGCACTGTGCAGACAGTATTTATAGATGTTATTGCTTTTATAGTCACAAAGACGCATAACGTACTCCTCTACTAATGCTTCACACTCTTTGTGTATGTTTGTGTTCAGATAAATTTGGATCTGTTTGAACACCAGTAAGAGCTGGATTGGCCCCAGCTAATGGAAAGACCGCTGAGGAAAAAAAACTAAGACAAAACTAGAATTACCACTTTGCGGTTGTACGACTCCGCCGACCAGTTAAAGTTGCAGCTTACTTCCATGTCTGTTTAGGCTTATACAATACAATGTAGGCAAATGAGACTTTAAAACTCTAATAAAACTCTTTTTGAAGAACATTATTAATCTCACAGTGAAGTTGCTGTATTTTAGTAGTGTTTTGTGAAGTCGCAGTGACCACAGTTCTTTGAGCCAAGTGGACATTTGTGCCAAAGTTACTTAGGTGTTCCTGAGATATTACATCTGCAGAATTGGAGAAGTGTGGAGTGACGGTTGATCATCTTGAGTCCAAGTGCAACTTTGTGGACAATTTGAAGACATTCTCGTAAGGTGTTCTTCTGAGTGGCTACGACTCAGCGACTTAAATCATTCAAATTACTGTCCTTCATATTTTAACCCCTTTGTCTCCCATTAGGATTTGTGTGGCCGCTCCCCTTCTCCCCCGTGAACCCCGGAAGACCTTCTTGCCCTCTCCTCCTTCAGGCCCGACTGTGATCCATGGCGCTGGAGAAGCTTCTGCATTTTGGGAAGCAGCTGCTGAGGGTGAAGGTGGTCAACTGCAACTCGGATGAGTCCCGTCTGTCCCGATGCCTCAACACCTTTGACCTGGTAGCCCTAGGTGTGGGCAGCACGTTGGGCGCTGGTGTTTATGTGCTAGCTGGTGCCGTTGCACGAGTGAATTCAGGTAAGTCAATATTACTGCAGAAGATAAAAAGATGCCTTGTGAGACCGATATGAAAATGTAATTGTATTGTATTTCCATTTCCTTCCTAGGTCCTGCTATTGTGTTATCTTTCCTGATAGCAGCCTTAGCCTCAGTGTTGGCTGGTCTTTGCTATGCTGAGTTTGGCGCCCGAGTCCCCAAGACAGGCTCAGCTTATCTTTACTCCTATGTGACTGTAGGAGAACTCTGGGCTTTCATCACCGGATGGAACCTCATCCTCTCCTATATTATTGGTAAACACAAAGCAACACTGCTTGTCATGTTGTAGTTAATGCACAGGTAGTGGCTTGTTGTCATGTGTACCTGGAAGAATCAACAGGTCCCTCTTTTGCCTCATTCCAGGTACCTCCAGCGTGGCGCGTGCATGGAGCGCCACCTTTGACGAGCTGGTAGGGAAGCGAATAGAGATGTTCTGCAGAGAGTATATGTCAATGAATGCGCCGGGCATACTGGCAGAGTATCCTGACATGTTTGCTGTTCTCATCATAATCACTCTCACAGGTTGGACTCTCTTAGTCGCTTTGCTCACATTGAGCGTATTTCAGCTTTGCTTGTTGTCATATTCCTTGACGTAGAACTTTTCCACACCTTTCCGAGACAGTTTTAATTTTCTCTTCCTTTGTCCTGCATAATTCTAAGGTCTGCTGACTTTTGGGGTCAAAGAATCGGCGATGGTGAACAAGGTTTTCACGTGTATCAACGTCCTAGTCTTGTTGTTCATGGTGGTCTCTGGCCTGGTCAAAGGCACTCTGAAGAACTGGCAGATAGACCCTGACGAAATCCTACACGCCAATTATACAAGCAACTCCAGTTTCAAGTAAGGATGTATTCTCAAGTCATTTTGTTATATTTGACCAAAATCTTAAAGTTTAAGCTGGATAAGCAGACTTCATCGACTTCATTTTGTAATTTGGGTGACAGTTTAAAAAGGACCTATTTTGTATAATGATTTTTTTTCTTTGTCTTTCCAGTCTAACAGACATTCTGCCAACGAAGGAGAGTTTAGGAGTGGGCGGCTTCATGCCGTTTGGTTTCACAGGTGTCCTGTCTGGGGCTGCTACTTGTTTTTATGCCTTTGTTGGATTTGACTGCATCGCCACCACAGGTCAGTGCCAGATTAAGATCAGAAACACTCACTCTGTTGGTTGTGTTCTCCCTTTGACCGTCCCGTAGGTATGGTTCAGTTTTGGGGGATGTGTGTGTAACTGAATGTGGCATTGAAACCATTTCAGGCTTAGGCTTGTCTAAACATCCAGGAGTATTATATAAGAGGGGGTAAGGCAGGAAAAAAAAAGCTCTTTAGGATGCTTGGCCCATTTCTGCTCTTGGCAGAATGCCAGACACAACTTGGTTTAGGAGGTAAATCATGGTGTGAAGTGTGGAGAAGATGTTTCGCAGCTTCTTATACTCAGATGCAGATATACACGTATGAATAAGTGGGTCTTCACGCATATAATTCTGTTTAGTTGGTTCCAGGCCTCTGGGTTACTATAAAGAGAGTTTACAAAGTTCTTCCAGCTTGCCTGCACTCTGGCACTCTTTTTCCTGAACTCTAATTGACATAAAGTTAACCCTGAAATGATTGACTGACTTTGGCTTGTAGGGGCACGTCTGTCACACACACTCTCAAGCACCCCTAAGGTGTTACATCATCTTGCGCATTTGTGTGTGTGTGTATTCTGGCCAGAGTGAAGTTGGTATGAAGCCATTATCCCTTTCCCCGTCCACACACACACACACACACACATGCACATAGAAACACATGGCGTTCCATCCACACAATCGAATCTCTGTCCCGCTTACAGGCTCTTGCTTTACGATAATCTGGGCAAATCGGTGGTTGTCGTGCACACGTCAGTCTCATACACATTCCTTCATCGCGATTTCACTGCAGAACAAGACCCCTGAATGTTTGCTGACGACCTCCGTTGCATAATCGCCTGCAGATGAATAATTGGGTGTTTCAGGGGGGAAAATAAGCTGCTTGCTTAGTCAGTTGCAAAACACCGCACCAAATGTTTCTGAAGTGCATGTGTTCACCCAGTTTTCCACATTTAAGATCGTGTCAGTACTGCCACATAAGGAATCTGCTCGAACATGCAATGAAGTGTGAACGGTTGGTTAGCAGGTAACAGTGTTATGGAGGGATTTCAGGCTGATGTAATAAGATGAACGCACAAATTTAAGAAAGTAGAAGTGAGGGGACCTGGTCCGCTGAAACAATTTACATGCTTGAGAAACAACTCATGATTTCTCAATGCAACTAATGCAATTTTGTTGCGTTATCTGTTATCTGTGACTCTGGAGAATAAGTGTGATGGTGACCTAGCTGAACCTGAATCCTGATCATTTGAATTTTACAGTTAACTGTCAGTTAAATTCAGTGGTGGCACCCTGCAGTCAGTGTACAAATATTTTAAAGGCAGAATCCATTTTGCCAGTTAAAAGTATGCGTTTGATTTCCATTTAATAGCATGTCGGTGTAGCGCTTAATTATCATTTCATATGGCTAATTCTTGAAAGGCACATACGTGATTTGAAATGACAAAAGGAAGGACTTTTGTATTAAATGCCATTCTATCCTTTGCACCTTAAATAAGTCTTTTCACTATCTGCGCCCCCAGGTGAAGAGGTGAAGAACCCCCAGAGAGCCATTCCTATTGGTATCGTATCGTCGCTGCTCATCTGCTTCGTAGCGTACTTCGGCGTCTCCGCCGCCCTCACACTCATGATGCCATACTACCTGTTGGACAGCAACAGCCCCCTGCCCGTAGCCTTCAAATATGTGGGTTGGGGAGGAGCCAAGTATGCTGTAGCTGTAGGCTCTCTTTGTGCTCTGTCTACCAGGTAAGCAGCTCCACGCCGTTGCACCTGCGTTGCTCTGCCAGTACTTGTAAATGCACACTCATGCACTCGAGTCCTGTCTCATTTCTATGTATGTGTGAGAGAGAGTTTATATTTAACTTTAGACGGCATCTGATCCCTTACCTAAAAATAAGAGTGCTCCTAGAGAATACTATAATTGTACCCTCAGTGTATATTTGTGTTTATGTAACACTGGGGTCTTATAGAGCCACCGTAAAATTAACACTCAGTTTACAATTGCTTTATTATTTGGGTGTTAGATGCATACACTGCCTGGCCAAAAAAAAGTCGGCACCTAGATTTAACTAAGCAAATAGGTACAAGCCTCCTATTGGATAATTACTGCATGGGTGATTATCTTTCAGCTGGGAACAAGATATTTAACCCCAACTGATGCAATGAGTAGCTTCTCATTTTTTAAACAACCATGTCGAAAGACACATCCTGTGGAAAAGATGTTAGTCTGTTTGACAAGGGTCAAATCATTGGCATGCATCAAGCAGAGAAAACATCTAAGGAGATTGCAGAAACTACTAAAAATGGCTGTCCAACGCATTATTAAAAACTGGAAGGATAGTGAGGAACCATCATATCAGGGTAAGAAGAGAGGCAGATGAAGTGATGCAACCATCATGCCTAGTGTCTACTGTACAAGCCTGTGGGGGCAGTGCTATGATCTGGGGTTGCTGCAGTTGCTCAGGTCTAGGTTCAGCAACATTATGTGCCCAAAGAATGTGCAGTGGTCAGACTCTCCCATCATCAATACAAGATCTTGGTGAAAAATTAATGCGACACTGGATGGAGATAAATCTGGTGACATCGCAGAAGCATATCGAAACAATGCCACAGCAAATGCGTGCTGTAATCAAAGCTAAAGGCGGTCCAGTGAAATATTAGAGTGTGTGACCTTTTTGACCAGGCAGTGTGTTCTGCACATTCTTTGGACAAATATTGCTTTGACAATTAAGTATAACACTTGTAAGCTGACGTGTTTCTGCAAATGTTATGCTAAAGCTACATTATGTCACGTGCCTTGCATTGTAATTTGTTCTATGTGTGATTTTCTTTGTGAGCTTGTGTCTCTGTTCATGTATGTTTCACGGCATTCTCTTGGGTGTAAGTGTGGATACTATATATCCTGGTCTCCCCTCCCTCACGGTAGCCTGCTGGGTGCTATGTTCCCTATGCCCCGCGTGATCTGGGCTATGGCCGACGACGGGCTGCTTTTCAAGTTCATGGCCGAGATCAGCCCCCGCACCAAAACCCCGCTAATTGCAACCCTCACCTCCGGCATAGTGGCAGGTGAGACACTAACACGCATGTCATAAATACAGCATCCACGTTCACCGACGCTTCTTTTCATGCTTCGGGGCTGAGCGTATGTTCTGGCTCTCTTCAAATTCAAATTTAACTTGCCAGAAGTCGGTGCTCAAGCATGAAAGGGGCATCGCTAACTATCTCTAATCCTGTTTTACATCACTTTTTTTTGGGTTTTTTAGTCAGCTGAGGCAGTCCAGGTTACATTATCTCTACTGCTAACACGCACCAGATGTTAGACATTTTCTACTTTTAGCAAACGCAAGGGACGTTTTCTACCTGCATCTTGGTGATTAAAGAGAAACGGACCAAACTAGACTGCATGGTTAACTTCAAGTAACCGCATATTTTTACACTGAAGCGCAGCGTAACAGCATGTGGTGGATAGTTGCCGTTGAACAGGGAGATATGTTGCATGCTGGCACCTGAATATCGTCTGCCAACCATCACACTCCTGTTGTTTAACAAGTTTTCAAGTCTGGTACCGGTTGCACTTCCGGTTGCACCTTCTCCTGCCCCAAATCTGCAACTCCACGCCCTATTCCTCTTCTTTTACTAATTCTTCCCCTAGCCTTCTTCAGTTCTTCTTTCCTCCTTATTCCTCTACCCTACGTCCACACCTGTCACCCCAATCTGACATTTTGCTCGCTCCCACCCCAGTCTGTTGGGTTCCATGTTCCCCCTACCCCGTATCATCTTTGCCATGGCTCGCGACGGCCTGCTCTTCTCCTTCTTGGCCCACGTCAGCGAGAGGAAAGCCCCGGTAACGTCCACAATTGCGGCCGGGGTCATGTCCGGTAAGATGAAGGAGGCGGTGTTGAAACAAGTAGGGATGGGAAAAGGCATGCCTTTGTTTGAGGAGGGGGGGAAGTTAGGAGGATCAGGAGGGAGAAGTTATGAGATGATGTGGAAGTTGAATCAAAGAAAATCAAGCCAGAGAAGGCAGTGCGTCCTGAATGACTGGCTTTGAAGTCTTTCTGCAGTCATTAGAGGCTGCTCATTAGGGGCGGATATGTCAACAGAGAAAAAGATCAAGAATTCAGGGTGGATTTTTTTTCCAATTTATTCACGTCATCTCGACTTGAAAGGGGTTGCGTTGTAGTAGAGGTAGTTACAAATGACATTTACTGTTTGTTTGGGTCACACTTCATCAGACATACAGTATGTGGTTTGTTTTCTGCTAACACACATAGTAGTAACCTTCATTTTGCCCACAAAGTCAAACCTTGTGAGGCTGCGTAGCAGTTCTTTATCACTTCTACCATGCCCACAGTGACAGTGCTAACATGCAAAGTTGAAAGATGTTAATGTATTTGTTTTTTACAGTAACTAAGGTTAATCTTTTTCTCTTTCCTCTTTCTTGAAGCTATCATGGCATTTCTGTTTGACCTGAAGGACTTGGTGGACCTGATGTCCATAGGGACGCTGCTGGCCTATACATTAGTGGCTGCCTGTGTTCTGGTGCTCAGGTCAGTGAGAAGAAATCAGTATGCAGAATTTAACCTTGTTTGTACCTTCTTCACGTGGAAATGTAAGCGGGAAAACACTTGACCGTGACTGAATTAAGCTGTTGCTGAAAATTTGGCTGCCGTTGACAATACTTCCCTAGCGTGTTCATTGTGCACTAGTGTTTTAAATGCTAAAATGGTGCGTTTCATTGTTTCAGATACCAGCCTGAGCAGCCCAGCTTGGTGTATCACATGGCAAATACGCTTGAGGACACGGAGTCGAGCGACGGCATCAGTGTCCCCAGTATGGGCATGGGCATCCTGCCTGGCGTCGAGGAGAGGTTCAGTTTCAAGACCTTGCTGTTCCCGGACAACCCCGAGCCGTCCACGCTGTCAGGCTTCGCCGTCAACATCTGTGCTTCTGTAATGGGTAGGTTGTCTTACACCGACCAGCCATAACATTAAAACCACTGACAGAGACGTAAATAACATTGACCATCTTGTGACAGTGCAATGTTCTGCTGGGAAACCTTGCATTCGTGTGGATGTTGCTTAGACATGTACCACCCAGCTAGACCAGACCAGACCAGACACCCCCACCCCATAGCAATGACACTCCTTGATGGCAGCAGCCATCCCCAGCAGGATGCAGCCAAAAACACAAAAACAGTTTAGGAACAACTGAAAAAAACATGAAGAACAGCACAAGGTGTTGACCTGGCCTCCAAATTCACTAGATCCCAAACTGATCAAGTATCTGTGGGATGATCCACAGAGGCCCCTCCCCTCAACCCACAGGACCCAAAGGCCCCCACTAACAACATTCTGTTGCCAGACACCCTCAGAAGACCCATGTTATGTAATGTTATGCCTGATCTGTGTTGTGATGAAGACAAAGCATAATAAAGTTAATGCAGGGTTGTTAATTTACTTTGAATCTGGCTCATGGATTTTTCAAATGATCTATTAAAATATCTTAACTGGTAAACATTTCTCTTGTTACATATGAAATAATCGAATGTCCCACAGGAATGCTGATCCTGACGTTTAGCATACTGGCCGTTCAGGGAGGCACCGCTACGCTGAACATAGTCGCTCTCAGTGTCATCTTCATGGTGTGTCTCCTCCTCACCTTCATCATCTGGAGACAACCCGAGAGCAAGACCAAACTCTCCTTCAAGGTTTGATTTCAGATCTTTTCAGCACTGCCTCGGACCCCTTACCGTTAAGTTTTGCCTTTGTCTTAACACATGTCTCTATGTTTTCTTCTTCTGTGACTCTTAGGTCCCTCTGCTGCCTTTCATCCCCGTGATCAGCATGTTTGTTAATGTCTACCTCATGATGCAGTTGGACAGAGGCACTTGGATCAGATTTTCATTCTGGATGGCTATAGGTAATTATACTCCATTACCGATCATCATACCATGGCATCTTAATGATATTCCCAAGGGGGAAATTGTTCACTTGTGCGTCTCCGGCTGAAACAACAGTTGCTCATTCCGCTCATATACTTCACCAGTGATGCTTGCAGACCTCTTGCACACAGCTGGCGGTTCCTATCAGTGTTGGTGCATTCACTAAAACATTTGACATCATGTTTTGCCTGTTGGCTGCCAAAATGAAACAAACAAAAGTGTTTTTAAAAGGTCAATCTGTGTACTTTTGGTTGACAGTAGTTTATTGCATAGAAAGGCAGGAATGCATTTGCTGTTTTCATTACTCAGAACTTGACAAATAAGGCAAGATAATGGATAGCTAAAGCTAACTTCAGGTCTGCAGGATTTTTTTTAAAGTTATATGATATGAATGTTTTCTATACATATTATATAATATCTTACTTGCTCTTCCTTTTCAGGTTTAGTGATCTACTTTTGCTATGGAATTCACCACAGCGCTGAGGCGGCTGCAGCCCGCGCGTCTCCAGACACAGAGATGAACGGCTTCGAGCGAAGCCAAGAGCTTGAAGCCATTTCGCCAGAAAAGGAGGCCTTCCTGAACGCCGGCGCCGACCCCGGGGAAGAGGACGACGGGGATTTATAGGAAGCATTTGAACTTGCTGCTTCCATGTCAACCTGACCGGACACCGGTCTGTCTGTGTCGGAGTATTTTCTTGGCGGGCTAACTCCTCACCGCCGGTGCTCCCTCATGGGGAAAACGGTGATAAGTGACACAAACTAAAATTCACAAACTTCTGACTTTAACCTTCAGCTCCCAGTCGGAACGCAGACCACTGATGGTAATCCCCATGCAAAACCAGACTCCCGAAGCCATAGTTGACACGTTGTGTAATTTCAGTATTTTGCAGAAAGGTCGCTGACCCCTTGTGCTTGGCGTTGAGATTCAGCTGCTCTTTATCGCTTGGCCGTCCGAGGGTGGAGGGCTCATGCCGGAGATGTGAAATATGTCAGTGTTTCGGGGAGGTTCAGAAATAACTGGACATGTTATCATTTGTTTCTCTACATGTTAAGTCGTAGTTACTTCTTTGGAGTGTGTCTGGTTTACATTGCTGGCAGTAGACCTACGTGCTGTAGGCAGATTTCTGGGTGCCAGAAACTTCCACAGTCGTAGGAGTTTTCTTTTTTTCCTCTGCATCCGCATAATTATGAAAAATAATATAACACATGTCAGTATTAAAAACAAATAGGTACCAATATCTACAGTACGTTCTTTGAGACCTACCAGTTGTCATGTAAGTAAGGTTGAAACGCTGCTCCCTTTTGATGAGTGGGAGCTCGCACAATACACAGGAACCCACTTGGCTTGTCTGTGATTTAATTACGCTTGCACGCTAGCAGAGATCTGTGGTCGTGCCAGCGGTTACATGTAAAAGTGGGCCAGCAGGGAGCTGTATCATACAGCTTCCATGTGTCTGATTCAAAATCGAAAGAATCGCATTGATGCCACCTGAGGTCCAAGGCCTGGTGTTCTGTTGTGGTTTTACATTATGGTTTCAATGCGTGCGTCTTCTCAAGAAGCAAACGATCGTCCTTCAAGCCACAGATCGGCAAAAAGACAGTCCCTCACTCTGAGATACAAATACCCGGAGGATATTTCGAGGTCTGATCAAAAGCCACGAAGAAATAATTCAAATGATCAAACTATGTGATTTATAATAGTTTTCACACTTTCGAATAGTGACGGATACTCGGATACTGCGGGATAAATGTGATTTCTGAATCCTGATAAATGTTTCACACCAGTGGAAATCACTGGCAGTTAATGTGACGTTAGATGATAGAGGGTTTCACAGTGCTGGCTGCTGTGTCGTTGCATCTGTAGCTTGTAACAATGAATTTCTCGTTAAAAGAAAAAAAAAACGAAAAAAAAAGGAAACTCTTCCTAAAACGTCTATATGGAGGAATATATTGGTCCTCGATGTATTTTACGCCTTTTCTCTTGTTTATTGTTGTTGTGTTGTTGTTGTTTTTTTACCCACCTCCATTTCCAGTGTGTGTGTTTTTTTTTAAAAATCATGACTTGATTCAACTTAAAGAATTCGATCGGTTAGAATTTGGCACACTCCAGTACATTCATTTCCATCCGTTTTTTCTCTTTTCATGAACTTAAGGTCACTCCCGTAGCAATGTGAGATTCAGTGTATAGTTTTTTCAAGGTATCTAAGCTGGTACAGCAGAATTATTGATAACATCTCTTTTTATTCCATACGTTCGTCTCCTTGCCTACGTTACCAACGATGCACCTCCATCACCAACAGTTCATTCAGAGTTTCCATGTTCTGTGTTGTCTACCGCCGCGTCCCAAGATTTATTTTTTCTGCTTCCCAGCTGACGCCAGCTCAAGTGACCGCCCTTGAGGTCCATTCATCAGACACTGTGCAGCTCCTTCTGGAGCCACTTACACAACTCTCTCCTTGTATGCAGTAGCACTCCCTGTAAGCAGATGTTTAAAGACAACCCTCGTAATTGTTAACTGTCGTAACCCCAAAGTGCATTCACTGTGCTTTTGAGAACGCTTTACAACACAGTATCTATCAATAAGTAGAAATGTGTACAATCAAAATTGTGTATATAAGATGTGTTGTATATTTGTTGCAGTAAATTATTTGTAAATCAGAGAAAAGGCTTTCTTTTTATTTTTTATTTTGAATGACTCAATGCATCTGGCTTACTGTTTGTGTCTAAATGTGGGTTCCTCATGTTGAGTTTACACAAATACACCTTTCCCACATTAACCTTGGGTTTATACACTCAGGAGTAACTCCAGAAATTGAGCAGTATCCGTTTTTGTGTTATCAGTTAATTACAAATGGACAGTTTCACAGCCAGTTAAGGCACAGGATGAATCCCATTTCGCATAATTTCATGTGTTTATAAGTAATCTGTCACTGTATTTCACATTTTATCCAGTGATTGTGTCCTACATGTTGTGTCAAACCTTGGAAATACATGCTATGTAGTGTATGTACAGCACAACAAAGACAACACCCTTTGGTTCTGCATTTCCTTTACGAAACGCGTGCTCCATTATCAGGCTTCTGATGTTTCCGGTGTTGATGGCTGCTTCGTGTTTATGTTGATTTGACTGCCATTTCTTTGCTCATTGTCAGCCTCTCTCAGCTTGTCAAAAGAGGAGCGTCGCTGTCCTTTCGGGGCACTTATTCGTAAATGTGCAACCTTCTGAAAAGCGCCGTCCTCATGCCAAAGTGTCTGTTATCCAGATGTGCGTCGCGTTGAGGATGGAAGTTCATTCTTGGCCTCGCAAAAAGTCAACGTCCAGTTACAACACAGAGCTCTAATCTCACAGCGCAGTCATAACAACAGAGCTATATCCATAACCACTGAAACCCCATCTGTTGGAGAAAGTGATGATACTGTTGCTGAAAGCACTAGAAAAGTGGGCCTTGAGGGTCAGATGGTGGTATCATGTACCCTCCCATATGGTCCTATTACACATGTGGCCTACAGATGTAAAAAAAAAAAAACACGAATGAGCTAATGGTATGATGTTGAAAAAACTGCAAGTTTGGGTCTCTTGTTGAATTCCACAGTACCTCTTAAAATGTGTTTTCTTTGGCGCCATCTGCTGGCGATGTCAGGTAATTATTATTTTGTTCCTCAACGCACATAGGCCCGATCACACAAAACACAAAAATCGTACACACAGAACAAATGAGTGGCAGTTTTAGGACGCAGCCTGAATATACCTCAATTAATCATAATTGTTTCTACCTGTCTCTTTTTCACGTTTTGTGAAAGTTTTTACATGATTCATGCATCACTCCTTATAAACAAAACGAGTTTTTTTCGCATTGCTTAAATGATCCAGCAGAGGGCGCAAATGTGTCAAGAGAGGCAGAAAAAACCCGTCTGAGCACAAGGATGCTCTGCCAGGTGTCGGCTGCAGCATCAGCACCACTCCCCCTCCTCCTCCTCCTCCTCCAGTCTGCAGTAGCTGCATCTCTCTCTCTCTCTCTCTCTCTCTCTCTCTCTCTCTCTCCCTCTCTCTCTCTCTCACCCTTTCCATGCATCGTTCCTGCTAACCAGAGAGTGAGGAGGGAGTGCAGAGAGACGCGCTTGTGTTTTGCAACTCCTGCATCATTTTCACCGACATCCTTCAGTGAATCAGCGCCAGAGAAACCTGGAGGTAAGACGCACAACTAAAAAAAAAATAAACACAAAAAACGCACTACATAGCCTACTGTATTTTTGCAACGACGCTCCGGAGGCCGGGTTTGATTCCTTGTAGAAGTGTCGCATTTATTTTTTTGCTGGTAGGAATCTGGATCTCGCTGCCGGTTCGGTCCGCCAGGCTTTCTCAGCTAAACGCGGACCTGATCAATTTAATTTTCCTCAGGCGAGATTTGGTGCAGTTTTGTGGGGGAATATGTGAAAGTGCGGCTCGTTTCTCGCAAGGTGGAAGTTGAACATGTGCAGGCTTGCAAAATGCAAAAACAGAAGCGTGTTTGGAGAGAAAGTGAAGTGAGAAGGAAGAGCGGGTTGGTGTGATGGATGGAGCAGGTCAAGTCTCTGAGGGAGTTGCTAATGATCAAGCATAGATTACAGGCTTTAGACCTTCCTCCAGCTATGATCCACTGTACTGTGCATGGGCATCCAAGAGAGTTGGGAGGAATTTGTGCTTATTTCTGGTGAAATGTTACTTATTGTTGACACAGTAATGAATTCAGAACACTGTAGAGATGTTGCTGTAGTATTTTAGATGTATTTGCTTACAGTGTTTTCATCCAGGCTTGGACTTTTGTGCCATTTACCAAGGAGATGGAAGTTTTCCACACAAGCCAGGTTTTGAAGTGGTATGACCCCCCCAGTACAAAGTTTAAAGTCTCTTTTCATGTTTATTTTTTTCACCCTGTTGTCCTTTTAGGTCTGTAAGGGCATGATTGTGACTGCTGCACACTTGTATCTTCCAACAGTTTCTGCAGAAAGAAGCGCGCAGTGCACAGTGGCAGTACTCAACACTTCACCGACACACTACTTAGAGGCGTGAGAGTAGAGACAAGACAGGAAGGGATGGATCAAATAAAGATGAGGAGGCCGAGGTCATGTCTTTCACACTCAGCTGTCTCTGTTCCTGATTGATCGGTGTCTGATGATCAGGTTGTCCTTGAGACTGTGGGGGGCTGTTGTTTTTTTTTTGTTATTTTTTTAATTTAATGTGCAATTGCTCTACCTGTTCTTTATATTTTCAGCTTTGTATCTGTTTAAAAGCTTGCCTTCACTATTCAAATTCACAGTCAATATGATTCTGCCCTGAAGATCAATATGAAGTATGTGTGGGAAGTGTGTTTTTTTTGTGTGTATTCATTGGATTTGTTTGCAGCCACGATTGATCCCAATATCAGAGTCTTCCCACATTTATGGATCTTCTAGTCCATCTTGCTAAATCTCGGCAATCCCTTACGGTCATGTTGATGTGGAGGTTGACGCTGCATCAAAGCGGGGCTGCACATCCCGTGGCCTCGGCTTGTGACCGTCTGCTGCTGCTGCTGTAGTTGCTGTTCTAGATGCTGATGCGTGTGTGATTGATTTATCACATCTGACCTCGGCTGTGTCTGAGCAGGGATCAATTCAGCAGATCTCTCCCAGGAAAGCCACTCGCAGCGGTGTGTAGCGTTTGAGTGCTTGATTCCAGGTGCCTCTGCGCTGTGTGTGTGTGTGTGTGTGTGTGTGTTTCTGCAGGTAAGACAGTTTGTCACAAAGCCCGTGTGTGTAACGCACCAGTGCGACCTTCAAGGTCATTTTATAGGACAGAACAGAGGAGAAGGAGGAGGAGAGAGGGGAGAGAGAAAATAGAGATGATAAGTGAAGTGAAGGAGAGAGAGAGGAGGAAAAGTATGTCAGTATGCCTCTCAGTTATATGTGAAAGGTTTTCTTTCTATTTTAACTGTGTCCTGTGTGGTAGATCTTTGCTACTCAATGTGGAAGGGGTTTTTGAAAAGAGAGAAGGCTATGAAGAGGAAGAGGCTGCAGTTATTTTAATAACGGGATTGTTGTGATCATTCATAACAGAACTATTTTCTCAGCGCGGACATGTATACGTGCCAGGGAGAGCCTGTGCATGTGCCTTCCAATTTCAGTGCGAATGGAGTGTCAACACGCACGCAAACACACATTCTCAAATTCACACCGCTTTTGTCTGGTAAGGTGCCGATGAGCCTGTTGTGGCTCCTCCCCTGCAGTCACGGGCAGGGCGAACGGAGAGGCACGCCTCCGCTCACACACACACACACACACACACACACACAAACACTCACACGTCTCCCTGTCCCGCGGGAGGCCGACACAGCAGACCCTTTTCACTTGTGTGTGTGTATGTGCGCATGTGTGTGCATCTATTCGCTGAAAGTGTGCAAACAGTTCGAGGGAACTGCTGCACATTTTATTTTTATTTCTGTATTTTTGTAATTACATTCGTCAGTGAGCTGCGAGCCTTGTTAAGCAAATGGATGCAGCACTATGAATGAAGTCAAAGCATGCAATAGCTTGCAGAACTGAGGAAGCTGTGGTTAACTTTAGTAAAGTCCACGTCATTAAAATTTTATGCTACTTCTCCACACTGTACATCTACGCTCTTTTTTTTTTTTTAACCATTACACTAAAAATAAACCTCTCCATCAGAACAGCAGCACTTGTAAACCCTCCTCCCAAAGGACTTCTTTGCACCTTCATTTATCCGCTGTATGGAAACAATCAGTTTTACTGCCAGTTCGTTTTTTTTTTCCTTTTTGTTTTTGTGCAAAAATCTCGCTCTGTTCTCTGCTCACCTCTCGCTGATCCTTTGCCAGTCCTCCCTCCCCCACACCCTTGGGGTTTACCACTTGCACATTACACATGCATACACATTACAATGCTAACTACAATGCCTCAAATCCCTGTTCCTCTGCAGCCTTGCTCTCTGCAGCATCATGTGTTTCTGTTACTAGATTTTTTTCCCCCCCTTAAATTATAGAGAAGTGACTCAGCCTGTCTGAGATGCGCTCGGCTTTTCTTTGTCTGGGCCGTCTCACCCTCTCCGGCCACCTTATGTCTGACTGCGTGTATGTCTGTGGGTTTGTGAGAGGACATGTGGCAAGTTCCTCACAGCCCACAGAGAATTACACTCTCATTGCATTTTTCTTTATCTGCACCGGTTTGAATGTGAAATTAACTCCTCTCCTCTCCTCTCCTCTCCTCTCCTCTCCTCTCCTCTCTTCTTTGTCCCACCTCATACAGTTCCATCCACCAGCCACGCAAGAGTTAACGTTTTTTTCTCTGCGACACGAGTGAGGGTGGTGGGTGGAGGGGCTTTGCTAATAACAATGCGGTGCTACCAGCAACCAGCGTGGACAGACACCCTCCTTTCTTCTCTCCTCCATGCCACCCCTGTCTGGATCTATATGTCAGATGCGCGGGGGCTCCATCAAGCCACAGTCTCTCGTCTTCCTCCTCCTCCCAAGTCTCTCCCCCAGACCAGACGAGTCAATTTATCTCAAAAGCGTTCTAATTTCTTGACCAATTCCTCTTTAACTTAATACCTCACCTCATCCCGGCTTGCCATGTCTCATTTCTTGTCCTTTACATTCATCATCCCTTTATCATTCACGACAACAGTCCATCATTACAGGCTGCACAGGAAAGTAACACCAGACAGTGCAGCAGGACCCTGTCTGTCTTGGTGCTGATTAATTCTCAGTACCTGCCACATGCGACACTGAAAAGCAAGACAGTCGAAGAGATGCTAAATTTCATCAGTCAGTGTGTGTGTGTGTGCTGGAGTGTAACACACCTCTGTTTTGCAAAGCTGCCTCTTTGTCTGTGCTCCTGCTGCAGTGGTTCAGCCGCTGCCTGAGCGCGTGTAGCTGTGCGTGAAAGGTGATACTCCTGTTTCTCCGTGTTTCATTTTGCACGTACATAAGTTCCACACTTAAGTGTCTTTCTGTATTTCTTTTTGAACACGCTGTGTGTGGGAAAAACTCAGAGACAAACCTCGTGTGCGAGCGTGTTTTGACGGATGTGTGTGAACGCGTGTCTGTGTTTGGCTATTTTTCATTTCGCCTCGGCTAATAAATCCTGTTACCGGCGTATTATATATTTTCTCTCGATTTCATAGCAGGTAGCAAACACAGCCTGCCTGCACGCAGTAAGGAAATAAATCAGCTTTTATTGCAGATGATCTGATTTCCCCATTCTCCTTATTCAGTTAGGTATGACCACCCACTCTGACCCGAGATCCTGCAGAAATCCTGTTACGGTCCCCCCTGAGGTACAAAAGGGTGTCCAAGTGTGTGCATGTGGGAGTCGAGTGGGTGAGAGAGGCAGAGGGGGGGGGAGAGACGAGTGGGGATTATTTGGCAGATGTAGGCTGCTGATGTGCCCTCCGTAAGGGTGAAAATTGGATTGATCACCTCACCCTGGCCTTATTAACCGTGTGATTAAGTGTGATTAAAAAGAGGCAATGAAAGGATGGGAAATAGAGGAAGGAGCAATGGAGAGAGACAATAATAGATATTTTTAGAAAGGGATGAAACAGACAGGAATCACTGAAGGAGCAAAGCTTTTGTTTAGCTGTTTTTGATGTGCGTATATGTCAGTGCAAAACAACAGTCAAGCAGCTGGAGAACTCCATGTCGCTGTGTTGTGTCGTTCTTTTTTTTTTGCTTTCCTTTGCTGCGCACAGTGAGTTAGTGCTCGCTCGCCGCGTACAGACACCGAGGCACACTCCAGTGAATCATCACTTGTGAATTTCTGTCTGCAGGATGTCTATTGTGTCTTGTGAAAATGGAGCGTTTAGCTTATTTCACTGCTATTCCTGTCCGTGTTGTGTCGCTGACGGAGATGGGAGGAGAAGGAACGGATGACTAAAGCTTAGCTTATTTCTGAATAGACTTCCTCGCTAAGCTTTATCCTGCCGGATGATTGTAGGTGAATAGAATGCAAAGAGAGGAATACAGTATTTTCTCCAAAAAAAGGGACAAGAGGATTGTTGTTTTTGTGCCTGTTTATCTTTGAAAGCACGGAAGCCACATGTCGGTAGCTGTTCGCAAGTTCACACTTGTTCATTTCCAACACATTATACCCTCGGGGAAGTGTACAAGGATACGCAAGGGTGATGTCATTAGAGATTAATTGCATGCATGGAAAGGCACTGGGCTGTAGTGGAGGAGCAGAGTTTCGCTGCGTTTTAATGTAAATCCTGCACTAAATCTAATTATGTCATGTGGAAACACTCAGGAGTCATAAATTATGATCAGGCACACGTCGCCGCTCGGTCCATTTCTGTCCCTCCTTCTGTTTCCAGTGTGCTGGAATCACATCTGTGCAGAAGTATGTATGGATGAAAGAGAGATGGGACGGGGGGAATGCATATGCGTGGCTGGGCTTCCCCCTTGGGAATACAGAGCTGTAAAACCTGTCTGCTCTCCAGTGGGGGAGGAGACGAATAAAGCAAAGTGCCAAAGACAAATGGCTTCTGTAATGGCCACATGTGCTGCTGGACCAACAACAAAGACGCAGGGGGAAGGCGTGCAGGCATCTGTTGATGTGTGTCTGTGCAGGTGTCTTTGTGCTGTCGCGCCTCATGTGTGTAATGCAAATGTAAACCGCCACAAGTCGACAACACGTTAAAAGAATAAAATGTGTGTTTTAGTTCCTACCTGTTTTTTTTTTTTTTAAAAAGAGCAATGGAGGAGATTTGTGGGCAAATTCTGTCTCCTATGAAAGCCTATACCATGAATGGAAGTGGGGGTAGGGAGGCAGATTTTAATTTCGTATTAAAAAGCACAACCCTCCAGGCCTCTTTTAAAATCTTCTCTGGAACCTCTCCTTCACCCCGGAAAAGTAAACTCCACACCCTCCGTTCCGTATCTCAGAATATTAATGTCAAATATAACAACATGTTGAATAATTCAGCACCATTCTCTATTTTTGGGCGAAGAGCGGCTAAATGAATCCCCCTCTCCTTTCGTTTTCCTCAAAAGCGTTGAGATATGTTTGAGGATTGTTCCCGGTTTAAATAATATGAGCCATTCGATGCTAATTAAGATGATGCTAAAGGATTTTTATTAATTATTTTGCTCTTCTCTCTTGGGCTTTGAGTCACTTCGGTAAAGGGGCTCTATAGCTCATCATACAGGTCCACGTCATGTATTCCCTTCCATCATCCTAATTGGAAAATCTGTAGCCCTGCTGCTACAACTGTCTTCTTTCCTGTATCCATCTGCATGTCTCATCTCTCCCACCTCCGGTCTGAGTCTCAGTCTTTCACCCACACAGACGGATTCCTGCTCGCAGCCAGAGGGGGGAGAAAAAAAAAAAAAAAACACGAGGAAGGCTTCTCGCTTTTCTCAATTCGACACCACTTTCGGTTTTCGAGTTTTCATCGAGACCCTCGTCACGTCCCCGGCCCCGTCGTTTCTCACCTTGTGAGAGGAGTTTAAACGCAGCACTCGATCGGTTTAGGAGCCCGGTGAAAATCACAAACCTGAGTCCTTCACTGAACTCGATCGGCGCTGAGATAGCGTCTTATCCTGCCCCGGGCTCTCATCACTTGAGCGACGCGGTCTGCCCACACATTTGCAGGGATGCTCTCGGCCCTCCACTTAACTGTTTCTAGTGCTGTGTGCATTTTCCGTGCGCGTTGTTGTGCGCCTGCATTGTGAGTGGGTGTGAAAGTGACACACGGCAGAATATGCATGCACCGTGAGTGTAAAAGCTGACCTTCGGGACTGTACTGTCTCTTTCTAAGTGACCTTTTTTTCCCTGGTGGAAGATGCAGGGGTCAGGTCGCGCTTTCTCTGGGGATATGGCATTTCCATGACAACAGAGACAGGACTGTTCAAATTTCTTTCCTCAGATTTTGCTTCCTGGTGTTTTCCCAGAGGAGTTTGGATTGAATAGTTACTTCAACTAGTGGAGCTCACCATTAGGTGGATCAACTCACCTCGACATGCATATATGCGGCATGGTCCTCTCTAGTGTACTCAGTGCCACTTCTAAGGACTTCATTTAATGAATAATATCATCATCTTATTTATTGATTGTGGATGACTGGTTAATAAATGTGAAAATGATCTGAATGAACTTGCCTAGAGCACTGTCGGCAACATATAAAGCCAAAAATGGGCCCTGTCTACTAAACTTATAGTGTCATAATATGTATGCCACCAAAAGAAGGGAGAACCTGTCAGTAGTTCACTGTTTTATTGTTTTTTGAATGTCCTGCTTCGCATTTTATTAAAACAGTCTGTCAGGTTCTCCCATTCTTTGTCTTCTTGTGCTGAGATTGATTCTGCCAGCCTCCTTGTTAGGCGAAATGCAGCTCATTCTGGTTCAGCCACTGTGACCAAGCCCAGCGCTCAGCCTCCCCAGACTGCCGTCGTCAGCACAAGCTGCAGCGCTACATCAGTGCCGTAATCGATCCGCCACCATGTCCTCGCGGAGAATTCTCTCACTCCCTAACGCCGCTCTCTGTCTCTCTCCCGTCCCCGCCTCTTCTGATTTAGTCTGCGTGGGTGTGTTTCCTAACTATCTAATTATTTGATTGTGTGCGGCAGTTAAGGGTAAATATTTGCAGTGCACACACAGAGGCAGAGTGGAGCAGACAGTGTGAGGATTATCGCAAATGTTGTTTGTCTGTTTGTCGTCTGACCGTATTTAGCTCCGCAGAACTGATGTTCTTTTATCAGGCAGCAATCTATGATGATATCTCTAAATTACTTTGAATATGCCTGTTGAGAAACCCAAATTTGAATGTTTCCTTTCCCAGGGTGCATTTGGAAAGAGTTTAGCTCTGCAAATTTGGAGCAGTGTCAAACAGGCCACAGGCTGTGGGAGCTGCCATCTTATTAGTCAGTTCACTACTACTGCTGCCACAGGACACATGGAGAAGCCACGAGGACACAAACCCCTGCTGCAAATATAATTAGAAGGTGGGAGATCTATCGGACTTTGGAGACTACTCAAATGTTCAGTGGGAGGGCTTGAGGACACATATTTGACTACACAGCGATCATCCTGGTCTAAATATACAGTATTTGCTGCCGACACGGAGAAAAGACAGGAAACAAGTCTCACCTGACAGATAGAATATGGCTGAAGCGTAACTTCAGTTTGTTTGAGGTCTGTCTGTGATGTAGGGAACAGGCGTACAAACTGCAAAAGATACTCTGCCTGCTGGGCCATGAAACTGAATACATTAATATTTGTTGGCTTTAACGCTTCTGGTTCAAGGCAGAAGATAAATTCCTCAGAGAAATTTAAAGAGCTATGCAAAAGTCTTTGCTCTGCGAGAAAAAACACAGTGTCACTGTGTGTGTTGTACTGGTTTATTAAACCATCCTGCAACCCAGTGGTTTAACGGCACCACTGGTTACTTTGAAATGGTATGAAGGCAAATTAAGTTAAAATTGTGCTTTCTGTACATCCTACTGATAGCAGATAACTGAAGCACGGTAAGCTGTTGCTGTGTAGTTTCAAAGTGAGGCTGGAGGTGTTGCTGCAGATGCGGTGACTGGTTTAGTTGAAGAAGTTGTTGTGTTTTGTTGTATTGGAGCACAGGCTGCGGTTTCATCGCTTGGTTTAGTTGCTGAAGTTGTGTTGCAGGTGTTACGCGCGATGACTGATGGAGTTACTGTAGTTTCGCCGGTTGGCGTGCCTCTGTTAAATTTCTTCTTCAAACATATTCTTATCAAGGAGATTTTGCAGATTTGACTTTCATCTTTCTGATCCGCTTTCTTTTCTTTACTTAAACTCATCTTGCTGTATTTGTTTTAGTTATTTATTTTATGTACTTGTTAAGTCGTGTCAGCCATATGGCATGCAGGAAAAGACAGAGAGAGGAGTGTTAATCTCCCGTAGTGATAACACCTGCTGGTGGCTCTAGCCGTCGCCTATGACGACCCCTACACATAATGTTCATGTTAGGAACAAGTACAGTATGTGGTGGAACACAGAGACGATGCTTACCGGTGTTTTGGAAAATGCTTTTATTACAGCTGATTTCACCCAGTCCTCCTCCTGACTCCTATTCCACAGTGTCCCTGGAGGACTAGAGCTTATTACAAAACAAGAACACTCATTACAGAGCACCTGTAATCAGACATCCCCTGGGTGATTCCTTTTACTGTCATCCAAACAGTCCTCTACTTCTCTTAGCCCAGGCATAAACTGAACGTCTCTAATTGTTGTTCCTGTTATTAATGCTGCACCTCTCTGTCCAGCACTCATTTAAAACATGCTGGCGCAAGGTTCCTGTTAAAACAGCATAAAGAGCACCCAGTTGTGTTTCAGATAGCTGCACATTGATATGAGTCACACACATAAAGAGAGATTGTGTGCGCAGTTGATTTCATAAATTGCTGCTAGCCAGTACAGACTAAACATAAAACACCTCAAGTGGCTCCATAGAGGGAAAAACGGTTTTACAAAAGTGTCTGCACTTTTATTCTGCATACTTGTAACTCTTTCTTACAGTTTCCTTTGTGTGTCTTTTATTTCAGATTGAACAGACCTCTGTGTCCCTGAAAAAGACGGCTTATGTGATAACTCGCAGTGCATTCATGACAAGTGGTGAGTTGAAAACATTTCATGAGATGACATTTCGTCCCCGGATTATTCAACACAAGGGCCGACTTCACAGAGACCTTGAAGAGGAGAGGCAGAGAGGGAAGTAGCTTTTGTAACTCCATAAATGGCCTCAGCAGGTGTCTTTGCGTGTGCCTGAAAAAATCGGTCCGACATGAGCATTCCTACTCGCTTCCAGGGACTGAGAGTCAATGTTGACAGAGGAGAAAAGATTGGAAATAAAACCCAGATCCAGTTCACCCAGTCTGGGGATGATAACGCCAATCAGTTATCTTTAATCAGTGATCGGGAAGGAGGAGGGTTGACTGAAGACACTGGGTACAGCGCAAGCTCCATTCCTCCCTTGGTCTCTCAGAGTGAATCCCCAGATAAGTTAGTGATCTGGGACTCGGAGCACCAGTGCATGGAGCCTGAGCTCCGAGACTTTGATCTTATAGAGTGTCAGGAGATACATACATTTTTGGGAAACCGGAGCCAGGAGGAAAACGAGGAAGACGATGATGGGGGAAGTATGCGAGATGGCAAAGACGAGGGACCCATGTCCATATCCTCCTGTTCAACAGCCAGCTCCGCTTCGACTGGTGCGAGGAGAAATGACAACGACAGCAACAAAGTGGAGGGCAGAACAGGCAGGGGTAAAGAGGCGCAGAAAAGGATCGGCTGTCATAGCACTGAAGAGCTAGACACGTGTGTGACGAGCTCAATAGAGAAAAGGGACACTAGGTCAGGCAGGGAGAGAGGGAAGGGTGGTCTGAAGGAGTCCAAGTCTGAGACTAATGTGTTTGTGTCCAGCCTGTCAGCTGTTTCCCTCAGTGGAAGCCTGTCTAGCGCTCTGGATAGTAGCGGACAAGCGTCTCTCGTCTATCCCAACGTCAACAACGCTACCTCAGCTCAGACCAGAAGAAGGGCAACCCCTGGCCCTGTAGATGCCAATCAGAACTGTCCACAGATGCATCCTCAGGAGAAACATGGCTGTCCTCAGTACAGCAGCCAGGATCAGAGACAAGAGGGAAATCATCATAGAAGAGGACTCTCCTCTGATGGGGTGCTGGGCCAAAGGAGAAAGGCTGGGTTTGAGGAGAGAGTGCTGCCGCCGCGACGGCAGCAGCTCGTCAGACCCCTGTGTCAGACGGAGATGGGAAGAGCGCGGAGCTTAGCAGAGCCCCCCATTCAACAAACCGAGACAGGGCAACCCTTCAACTCCCCTCTAGAGTCACACAGCAATGGGTCAAACATAAAGTTTACAAGATCATCTTTACGTGAACCTTCAGATTTCTCGCACCTGTACCACACATGTGGAGTCTTTCAGCCCAGACAGCCCAACCAGCCGTCCCATATGGAGGCCGCACCAGTGGAGAAACAGCCAGCTACAACTGCACAGCATAGTTCCCGTTCCTCAAACCCTTCCGCTTTGGAGAAGAGACCCCAGACTCAACTCACATACAGGAGGAATTGCTCCAGTCCCAACAGGACCGGCATTGAATCCAGATCATCTACACCTCCCCACTCCCCACTCAGGACGCCCCAGGGCTCACCACGCAAGCAAGCCTCCATGTACCTCGTTTCCAGGAATGCCTCTGGAGTGGTTAGACACATCCCATCAGGATGCAACCCTGCTGTACTGACATCAGCTCAGGGCTATGGCAACAGTTGCTTGAGAGCACCAGTCAAATCTAATATAAGCACAAGTGGAATCCCCAAAGCGCCTCTTAACAACCAGCAGAGCTCCCACAACTCCCCCAGGGAGAGTTCCCCATCACCTAAACTTAAACCTAAAGGAGTTCGCCCCAAAATCATTACCTACGTCCGAAAGAATCCTCAGTTCAAGCCCCAAGCTGCCGACGGACCTTATCAGGTATCATCTCTACCATCCAGACTCTCAATGTACACCAACAGCCAAACACCTAAAGACCCGTCCAAGCCTGATGCAGAAACCAGAGCAGCCCCGGTGCTTAGTGCCTCCAACCTGCTTTACGACAAGTACCGCCAAGAGATGCAGACAAACATTTTCCCTCCAGGAATGCTGAACAGGAGTGTCAGAGCTCCTGGGCACACGAACACCGTCCCCCCTGCGCACACACACAGCCACACCGCACCCCCGAAACTGGGCAGCAAAGCGGACAACTTCTACGGGGCGCCCTCAGAGGTGAGTGCAGGCTTCCCTACTGTACATGCTTTTGCTTTTCACGTCTTAATTAGAAAACTTTCACACAAAAATGAAGCTTGCGTTCTGGTTTATGATGCCAAGTCCAACTTCTTCTGTTAGTTTTGTTTCTCCGGCTCATGTCCATATATTATCAGTAACCATGTATAATTGATCACAGAGCTTCTGCATTTTATTCCCACTCTCAGAAGAGCTGCTCATTATCACTTTAAAATCATTTCTTATTGAGGCTGATTAAACAGCTTCATCTGGTATTCAAATTCATATGTCGTCAAACACCAGCATGTGGAAATAAATACTTAATCCTTGCCGGAGTGCAATGTCTACAGGGACAGGCCAATTCTCAGAGCTTCATATGACATCTTGTGTACGCACCGAATGTTAGCATTAGTACGTAGTAACGCCGCTCAGTGACAACACTCTATTGATCGATGTAAATTTATGGATCTCAGTTTCCCTGCGGGGCAATTTTACATTTTCTTTGAGAGCTAATAAAATCAGATTTGTTCTGTGTTTCATCATCCTGCTTATTGCTTCTACTCAAAAAAAATAATCATGCAGCAGAATTCAGATCTGAGAAAAGAAATCCTCACATTCAATCAATATGAATATAGATCACAGGGTGCATCATATGTAAAGCACAACAGCATGTAAATGAACGTCAGCAGAAAAATCCCCACAGGTACTCAAAGACTTTACGACGCACGCTATTTACATCTGTGAAAGCTGGATGTTGTTTGTTGTTTTTTCTTTTGCAGTCGGAGCAAACGCATACATTATTCTAAACGTCAGTTGTGTTGAAGCCTCGCTGTGTTTCCAACTACGTCCTTTAAATCACTTTATTGATTTTGATTTCCAGGTGGGAAGACCCATGGGTTTTAAAGGCAGCTCTGCCGAGGAAGCGCTCCAGTCCCGCACAGCTGCTCAGACCGGAGGGAGCGGCAGTCTCCTGCGCTCAGGCAGAGGTCTGCGTCTGGGTCTGGGAGCTGTCACCAGGACGGCTACGGGCCCAGCCAAGGGCAGAGGACCCACTCAGGGTCAGAGGTCCGCACCAGTCTTCAGTCAACCAGTCCAGCCGGTCAGCCCGGCCCCAGCGACCAATCAGAAGGGCCAGAATAACAGAGGTAAACATTTCCTCGCATTAGTATTCTGAAGCGGGCTCACATTTCAGAAAGTATCTAGAAATTGAGATGGCCTATTTTCAGCTACCGCGTGTGTCAGGTTTAATTTCGGCAACCCAAAATTTGACAAGCTGCCTTATCTTCACCCTCCTGTGCAGCAGTTGTGGGACCTTTACCCCCCTCGACTTGGCTCGAGATGAAGGCAGCTCATTAAAATGCGTTCTCTGAGATTAATTTTGGCTGATGTGATTGGAAGACGATCGAAAGAGACGCTCCGAGGGAACTTGCTCTGCACCGGGAGGCTGCCATCTGCAAAACAAAATAAATAAATAGCTTGCTCACTCTTTCTCTTCGCGCACAGCTAATTCCTTATTCAGGCGATTCAGATACCACCTCTGCCTGCTGAACTCAGCTTTACATTGCAGCTCAATGGAAACCTGAATTAGGAAATTTCCTCATCATCGCACGCTGTTGGCAGGCTGCGCCGTTTATCGCTCGCATGCATTTATGATCTGCTCTTACCCTGTAGTCAAAAAAATACTAAATATACAGAGACTCATATGTGTCCATAAGTACACTAATATATACAAACCTGGCACAAAACCGCACATACAGAATTGATCAGCATAGTGTTACGATGTGCCGGGCTTACTTATCATGATCTCTGTTAATGCATATGCAGAGTGTCTCCTTGCTGCTGGTCCCTCTGGGAACTACAGGCTTTGAAGTGCAAAGCAATTAACACTTAAGTAATGTCAGTATCTTCCTTTTGGAGCCGTCCTTGCCCTATGCACACTGCATTGATAAACAGCCTTATGTCCTTAGGTATATAAGCCGAGGAACCATAGCCACAACCTACCATAACCTTTATTCTCGGTCTATTCATTGCTGTAAATGTAAAATGTAATTTTTTATTTTTTTTGTCTTTTTAGCAATTATACCAATTATGTTGTCAAACTACTTTAACTACTTGCCAAATAACCATGTAGGTTTAAATTCTGTATTGTTATGATAATGAGGACCATCCACTTATATGACAGGACTTGTATGCCGAAGCTGCCGAAACTCGTGCGTGCCCAAGCCCATCCTTTGCTCCGGTAGCGCCTCTGAGATTGCAGTGCGCTCAGGTCTTACATTTTAATAACGTGCAATTTAATGCTTTGTGGAGGAAATCCATGCAGGTTTGCTGCAGCTCACCTTGGGCTGTGATTAAAGTCAGTTGGTCATAACAGCGCCCGCCCCAGCTGCCCGTCCAATTGACTTTTCTGGGGCTAATTCTGCATGCAGTAATTCATCTAAAATGATATTTCGCATGGCTCAGGAAAATGCCTGGGCTTCATGATTTATGGAGCATTTTTCAAACGTGGGAGATCTTGAGAATCCCTATATCAAACATTTTCAGTATTTTTGCAGGTGCACTGTGTGGAAAATGACTGCAAGGTTACATAAATAGAATTCAGTTAAAAGCAAAAAGAATTAAGGTCAGTCAGTGACATTTAAGAAAAGGTGTCTCCTTTTTTATTTAAAGTTGCTATTAATAATGGCTGTTTTCATTCAGGAGGAGCCTCCATCTGTGATATCTAGGCTAAAGTGGACGTCACTCCCTCGCCTCTCAGAGGGGGCAGACAGAGTAAGGAGAGAGGGTGGGAAGGGTAAGATGGAAATGAGGACATTCATCTTTAATGGTCCTGACCTTCTCACTCTAGAGGAGCAAGCGACAATCTCATAAACAGGCCGCACGGCACACAGGCAGATATTGAGGGAGGGGGAAGGAGGTGGTAAGTGTGATGATGCTGGAGGAGGGTTACACCGGAGACTTTTTTTCCCCCCACTTTCTGTCCCACTTTTCCTCTCTCTCACTGTCTCTCTCTCTCTCTACCAACAGAGCTTTCCTCCTTCCTCTCAAAGATTTTTTTCCCTTTTGTCCTGATGTGGTCGTTAGCCCCTAGCATGCGCTGAAGCACAAAGCTGTGCCAAATGGAGAGGAAAGGAGGGTTGCCTACCTTATCTCTGCCTCCAGCGGGGGGATAATGCTCTTCTTCTGCCCAGGATCTAGACCTTGTACTGCAGGATGGGGTAGCCAAGATGGGGCTTTTGTCCAAGGCCTGCAGATTTGCCCACTGTGCGTGCGTGTGTGTGTGTAAAGCCGGGGTTGTTCATGCCTGCACATTTCATCTGTTTTGCTCTTGGAAACCATAGATTACAGAGAAAGGACGATTTCTCCCAATTGCTCGCTGACAATTGCCACCTTTATAGAGCTATGATTACTTTTTTATCCTCACTTACGCTCTTTATTTTCCTCCTCTCCCTCTGTAAAGCTGTGCTCTATCCTTTCTTATCTCTTTTAATCCACCTTTCATTTCAGTCTCATGGTCCGTTTCAAAGTCTGAGAACCGGGATTTCAGGGACAGGGCTTTTAGAAATTTGTGGTAACTGCAGGAGCCGGTGCTCATGAGGATAACTAGCTAGCTCTAAACATAGGCAAACTAGAGTGCACCGTATGTATTTGCATCACCAGTGCCCTGAACTGTGAGTGTCACATTGAATGTCCTAACTGTGTTGGCGCGAGAGAAACCGCTGGCCGCTAGCCCAGTCCGAAAGCGTGACCAGAGCCAACCGCAGCTGTTCACAGGTTGTTGTTGTTGTGTTCAGTTATTATATTTGCTTGCTGTAGCAGCCGGAGTCGTAACACGGAGAACTTCCTGGTGCTCACTGAGAGCTTAGTCGACACGGGATAATGAATGATTCACTGGGGAAATAAACATAATAACTGTGTGGAATCTTACGCATAAATCTTTGCTTAATGAGTTTTTTCACTCACTCACACACATACACACACACATGCATAATCATGCCTCCTATTCAGGACGCACATTTAAACAAAGACGCGAAAATACAGCTAAATACTAAGAAAGATGTTTACCATTGTCCTCCAGTTAAGTGTTTTCTTTTGGTTGTACGGTCAGTTTTAGTATTTTAAAAACTGAATTTGGTTCTTTGCTAACAGATGACCAGGTTGTCACCCATCAAGCCGCTTCTCCTCTGGCTTCGACAGCACCAGCCCAGCCCCAGGCGGCCGCCGTCGCCGCCTCCTCCTCCTCCTCCTCCTCCTCCTCCAGGTCTCTGCTTCCCAAATCAAGTCAGTCGGGCCTGCGTCCCCCAGGCTACAGCTCCAGCCGTCTCCCCGCCGGCCGCCTGGCAGCCTTCGGCTTCGTCAGGAGCTCCAGCGTATCCTCCGTCTCCTCCGCCCACTCGGCCGACAGCACGCAGAGCGACCCTTGCAGGACGGCTCACCGTGAGTTCAAAATCTGTTGACGCTAGTTCGCGCCATACGTGAAATTTGATTCCCTCCTTTCTCCTTTGCCTACTTCTACGTATTCCCCTTATGAATATGGTTTGCATAAACAGCCCCCTCCCACACTCATTATGTTACAGTTAGCGTTCTCGTTCCGAGCTCCACCTCACTTACACTTTACTGTACGTTCGCTGTAATCAATAACTGCAGAGCTTTAGCTGCAACACATAATAAGATCCTTCTGGTGATAGATATTGCCTGTAAATGTGTGTACGGTTGTTGGTTGGGTGCTGTTCATGTTCATGATTAGATGAGTTTAATCATGAAGACATGTACAGATGCTCTACAGAATCCATGTATCACAAATTACTGAGCCAAATAATGGCACTAAGTTTAGTTTATTAAAGTAATGAGGGGAGGCTGACACAGTGATGGAAAGTTAGCATGACACTAAAGAGAAGAGGGCAGTGACTTTACAGTAAAAAAGTGATAGGCCACTGATTTAAGGTGCCATGACTCACCAAACCTCCTCATTGGACGGCTCAGCTGGTAACCACTTTCTCTTGTCTTAAAAATAACAGATCACATGACGTCACTCCCCAGACTCATCAGTAATTTAACAGGCTCTTAACAAGGCCTGTGCTGCAGATTGTCTCAGCATCAGCGGAGATAACGGGTCGACTGACTTTGAGTTGCTGACGACTGCAGGGTGTGGGTTGCTTTCATTTTCACAGTCGACTGGAACTCACAGACCTGACAGCCGAAATTTCAGGGCTGCTCGGCAGGCTGCTCGGTTAGTTGGCTGAATTTTGTGCTAGCAGCATGTGTATTTAATGTGACCTACATAGGAAACGCTTGCTCTTTTTCTCCCAGTTACAGTTGACGTAAGCGCCTCCATTCCCGCGCGCGTCAGGCCCCCTGTTATGTCATCACTCCTTTCGCTCATTCGCCCCTTGAGTACTCGTACTGTTTTCATCTTTTTTTTCTCTCTCTCTCTCTCTCTCTCTCTTTCATTTGTTGAAAATGAATCCAAACCGTGTGGTATCGTGGGGTAGGCACCGTGTCACCTGCTGTGAAGTAGAGGAAAGAAGAATCCCTTGGGTACCTTGGGTCTCCAGAGCAGAATGTGTTCGCATAAGTGGAGAAGTTTTCATTTTTGGAAAAAAAAAAATCTCATCTGTTCCAGGAATTTATATTAATTTTATCAGTCTTTTTATAAACAGTCTCTCCATCTCTGGGAGAAAACATTATTTAAGATGAGTGCTCTTATTGATCAAGAGTGTTTGAACGCATGTTGTGATTCATCGGTTTGCAAATCTGTTCATATTTAAGTTATGTTTAGGTTACTTACTAGACCGAGCCTTATGTCTTTCTGTTAGGAATGCACCTATTTACCAGTTATACACCGATCAGCCACTTGATTAAAACCACTGACATGAGAAGTGAATAACATTGACCCTCTTTTGACAATTCATTGTGTTCTGCTGGGAAACCTTTGGACCTGGCATTCATGTGGATGTTACTTAGACATGTAGCACCCACCTAGACCAGACCAGTCACCCCAACCCCACAGCAATGACACTCCTTGATGGCAGCAGCCATCCCCAGCAGGATGCCGCCTGAACGGTTTGGTCAACGGCACAAGGTGTTGACCTGGCCCCGTATTCCTAAAGATTCTTAGCGCTAAGAGTTGCTCCTAGTGGCCAAATTCTAAGAAAATTCTTAGAATCATGACGTTTTCTAAGAATTTCCTCTCAAAGTTAGGAGTAGCTCCTTGTAAAGATAAAAGGTATTCCTAAAGAATCTTAGCTCTTAAGAGTGCTCCTAAGGTGAGATCTGCTAAGAGCAGGGAGGAGGACTTTTAGGAGCCTTAGGAATTTCTTAAGCAGAGGAGAAAATGGCTGAAAGAAGAGGCAGGAGATATATTCCCCAAACACTGAATGACAATCAAGCTTGTTACAATCGCAATATCACCGGAAATGAAAGACATCACAACACTGAGGTATTTAGCAACAGGAAAAATGCAAAAATGCAACAATGCAGCAGTGATGACTTGGGGCCAAATCTACGTCTGTAAACACTTTTATTCTCATTGACCAGTTGATTTGAACCAACCAACACTGCTTCTTCTAGGCCGGTTAGCAATCACAGAAATTGATGAAAGCTGAGCCATTTTACCCTCGTTAATACCAAATGGGTGAAGTGCAAAATGTTACCAGCGTGGTAAATGAATGAAAGCAAATAAATAGAACTATCAGCATGTGAATACTGTGCAACTGGGCCTGAGTTTAATCACACATTTTATAAGATAATTTTTAAAGTATAGCTTACTATTTATTTATTTTTATGTAAAGTATTATTTATAATTACACAGTCTTCATAGAGATTAGATTCTGTTATTAAGTCTATTAATTTGACGTCCATTCTAGGCCAGTTATCACCAAAAGTGTATTTTTATCTAGCTTTTAGGATCAACCAATCACACCTCTTGAAATGATGACTCATACCTAGCAACGGGGTCAACCACACCTCCTCACTGAGATAAGAGTTTCTGTCCATTCCTTGCTAAGAGTTCTCTGAAAATTTTCTGGAATCACTCCTAAGCTAAGACTCCTAGCTAGGAATGTTTAGGCTAAGTTAGGATCTCTATGAGAGGATTCTTAGAATCTTTAGGAATATGGGCCCTGGCCTCCAAATTCACAAGATCCCATACCAATCAAGTATCTGTGGGATGATCCACAGAGGACCCTCCCCTCAACCCACAGGACACAAACACCCCCCCACTAAGGCCCATGTCCATTCTCTGACGAGTCACAACTGTTTTGGAGGCACAAGGGAGACCTACACAATATTAGGAAGGTGGTCATAATGTTATGCCTGAATGGTGTACATCGTTATCAGCTGATATTCACCTTGCTGACAGCCATTGGCCTGATTTCAAATCCGATTTGTTTCATAGTGTGACCAAGGACTAGAGGAAACAAACAAATGAAAATATCAGTAGCAGTGTCAAGTTGAGGTAGTGGGGTAAGGAGGTTAGGACCCAAATGGACTCAGAGGGTTGAGGCAGGAGTAGGCAAAAGGTATTTAATAAAAACAAAAAAGACAAAACTGAAGGCACTGCAGATGAGGCAGGAAATCCAAAAAAAAAAAAAATCAAAACACGATGAAAACTAGAAAAAGACATGAAAATCTATGGCATGGAAAGACATGAACTAGGCACTGAAACAGTATGACACGACAAGGAACAAAGGGGAAGGCAGGGCTATATATACACACGAGGAACAGAGGGGTGACGAGACGCAGGTGAAACAAATCAAGACATAACAAGGAGAAAGCAATGACCTAATCAAGAGGAAGAACACAGGGAGTAACACATAACAGGAAATCAAGAACTTAACAAAATAAAACAGGAAATAGAAAAACTAAACACTAAACCATGACTGTAAAAATCAAAGAAGTTAACTACAATAAATACAATAAACAGAAACCCAAGAAACTAATCAAACCATGACAGAAAACCATGACAAGCAGGCCAAATTGTTTTAACACTGGTGTCGAGGTGGAACGCAACTAATAAATTCTCAATAAAAAAAAATAAAATGTTAGGTGCAGATATAGGAATAGCAATATTTCTTCTAGTTTTTTTTTCTTCCCTAAATCCATATCAATCAGCTGTACATGGTGACACCATTTTCCCCTGCTCGATTTTCTGCCAACTTCAGTCTTCTGTAAAATCTATTCTCCTGATCTCCTCCTCCTTCATTTCAAACCTCTAACTTCCTACATAACTTCATCAAAGGCTCAAAGTGATATCTCCCTTCAGCTTCAGAGTTAAGCTGTGATCTCTAAAATATAAAAAGACAAGTGTAAAACAGAACATTAATCTGTTCAAACACCATGATGGCACTTGGTCATGTTATGGCGGTTATGGTCATTGTTATGAGCAACAAATGCAACAGAGACACCAGTTATGGATTTTTCCTGCTCCTCTTCCACACAACAGCTTCATTAGTTTGGTACTTTTCCAAATAAATGACCTCACAAATGTCAATACAATGAATCAATGAGATTCGTGCAGGGAGAGCCATCTCCGCCGCACGTCACAAGTTCACATTCAGCAGCATGTATTGGACTTAATGTGACTGCAACAAGTGCATTCACTGAATCCTAAACATACAACGATGTAACAGTGTCCTAACCTCTTTGTTCTGTGCAGATTTACTCCAAGAGACTACATGTAGTTCAAAACTCCTCAGGCGTTTCAGCCACTTTTTTAAATGTTACATCCGTAAACACGCACATAAACACACACACACACACACACGTTCTCCCAAACTCACAAAGCACTTGTAACACCTGTCAGCAGAGCAAAGAGGACTGGAAGTTTTTTTAAAAGCAGTGCCTGCAGCAGAATGTTCCTCCTCCTGCTGCTGAACCGCTGCTGCTCAGCGCACGGTGGGACCGAAATGGAATCAAGGATGATAGACATGAGAGGCAAAAGATTAAGGGCCTTTGATCCTGGTTTTTGTGTGTGTCTGTGTGAGTCAGAGAGTGAGCGAGGCAGGAGGGGAAAGCAGGAACATTTACTTCAACTTTTGACTCGGTGTGGTGCTCGTGACCTTTGTCTGTGAGGCATTTGAACCCTCCAGATTAAACTGGGCTTGACTGTAGATCCTGCTCGGCCTCTACCACTGTGTGAGCACTTGATGAGCTTTAAACAGAAGGTCGGCCGGTGTCTGGCCTTTTTCCGAGACAATGGGGAAACTTTTAAAGTTTCTTTTTTCTTCTGGATTGAGTTGTCATACATTTTACTGTTCGGGTTTGTCCAGAGCGGCAACCTCTGGGGCCGAAAAATGAAGACAAGGCAAAGTTTGCAAACTGCACTTCCTCAAATGGCCAATTCTCTTCCAAAAGATAAAATGTCCAAATTTACAGCAGAAATAAATCTGTGGGTGTTTATAGCTAATTCAACCATTTATGGCAACTGTACAGGGAGAACATTTTTGTATCAGTCATCCTTTAAATGGAGCCGAGGCTTAAAGTTATGCAAAAACTAAAGGCATGTGCAGCTTTGAGTGACAGGTTTGTGTAGTCCGAGAGCTAGCTACCTGCCCGGGCATCACCCACCCACCTCAGCTCCACTCACGCACCACCTCTTTGACCATTTTTGAATTTGAGAGTTAGGTCGGAGCCAGTGCCACCGACATAAAGGTTCAAAATGTTCGTCCGGCTTTATATTTAGTCAGTGTTTTGTTTTTTAACTTTAATCTGAGCCTTTACCTCCCAGTTAAGGCACTGCCATTTAATAACACTGGCAGAATAAGTCTGACATCTCATTCAAAGTGAACTAAAGTGAAGCTTTTCCCTAATTTAAATATTAGATATTGTCGGTTTCATCCAAAAAGAATTGCATCTTTGCATAACCCAAGGCGGTACGCGAATGATTGGGATGTGCTTCTTAGTGACTGCTTAAATCAATTTCGTAGAGGGTATTAGTTTTAGATATTGAACTGGTAAACAATTCAGTTTCTAATTTGCAAAAGCTAAACTGAATCTATTTACTGGTGCACGCACATCCTGCACACGTGTGTGTGTGTGTGTGTATATGCATGTACGGGATGCGTTTCAGCCGTACTCGATTTTCCTCTTCCGCTCCGGGATCTTTGCTCCCTTTTCACCAGGGCTCGTGCAGGGATCAAAGAACATGGAACTGACAGATGAGCTTTCACACATCTTTCCATCAAGGACGTCAAGGGAGCGGCAGCAGCAGCAGCAGCAACCCGGTACCTACTTGTGCCGAGAAGAAGACAGGCCGGGCTCAGTTGCCCGGTTTCCCCATTGATCGGCAAGAAAAACGGACTCCATTAGGGCCCTGGATGATACAGATAGAAGAAATCATTAAGGAGCAATGGGGAGGAAATGATTGCAGTGCTTCAGTAAAGTGGGTTAGAGAAAAATCCCTGGAGTTTGTGCTACTCTCTGTTGTAGTTCATCAACCAGCCCTGATCAGCGCCCTGATGTGTGCGTGCATGTGCATTGTGTATCTGTAAATAAAAAATAGTGAGAGGGAGAGTAGAAAGTACCTCCAGTAAGAACAGCCAATATATATATATATATATATGTCTATTTTTGGACACATAACACACACACTAAGATATTCAAGGTCACATTGAACTAAACTGCTATGGCCTTGATTGATTCTTATTGCCTGTTTGCATATAAATTAACATGCGAAATGTGTGTGCTAGTCCAGCGTCTGGTGGGATAAAGGTTACTCCATATGGCATTGATTAGCTATTAACCCAATCCACGCTGACATCTCCTGAGGTGCTTCACGGATGCGCGTGTGCTTTAGAAGGAGAGCGTCCATGCATGTAAGATGCGGGGCAGATGCGTCGTTAATTCCACTGTGATTGACAGACTCCGAGAGGCGAAACCAGCAGACGGAGGCTGATGAAGCCTGCGCCTTTGAGCCGCGCTGAGTCCAAGACGGAAACTCAATCGCCCAAAACAAACAGAGTCTCATCGCCTCCATCCGTCTTTTGTTTAGGTGATAATGAAATAATGGAGGCAGGGCAGAAGTGAGCAGGCAGCCGACGGGAGCTGAAGAGCTGAGGGGATGAAAGCAAATTCGATGAGTCAAAATGAGCAAAGGGGAAGAGAGGAAGGGGGAATGTGAAGGAGAAAAAAAAAAAAAAGAGAGGCACGGAGAGATCGGCGCAGGGAGCAGAGTGGATGCATACCCCAGATGCCATGGCTCAGATCTGGTCTGTGACTCATGCTAGCTCACTGTGAACAGATGGTTTCTGTGGTGCATGTGCACACACAGCTATACGCGAACATGCATACACACACACACACGTAAACACACACTAGTGGAGCAGCAAATTAGATGGGCCAATTAGATATGGCTGCCATTCTGTGGATGAGGAGAGAAAAACTAACATGGCAGAGGCGTATTGAAGCAGCAGAGCTGTGACAGGGAGGATGGGCTCGATGGGCCTGTTCATTAACTGATAAACTCCCAGTGTATCTCATCCAGCTCCGTGTTAATCAATGTTTATGAGCTTGGGCCGATGGTCCAGACTTACAACAAGTGTATTGAAATCAGATAAACTCCAAATGTGCTCTGTCTAACCTTTCACTTAGTCCCCATCTCCCCAAGATGTGAAAGAGCTGGCAGCTCTCAGGTTTTGCACTTATTAAACTCATCTAAATCTGCGAGCGCCTTCTCATTTTTCTCAATTCCTGTAATTATTCAGGAGACAGAACCTCTGTTTTTCATCATCTCGCCTGCTTGGGAAACCTCATTAGTGTTTATATTGTCAATAAATTACTTTTTCTTCTGCAGCATGTACAAGCGTTCCTCCTTAGCTTCTGCCTAATCAGCCTGGTGTTTTCCCCATCCTTGTCAAAGTGCAAAAATAGTTTGTCTTTTAGCTTTCACATTAGCTCTCACATTTTTCATTTATTTCCCATTGGGGTTCAGTTAATACCCTGCTATCCACTTCAAAACAAGCAAGTAGCGACTGCAAATATCCTTTGAATCGGGTCGTTTTAGAACAGCATAGACAGCGCTGTGGAAGCATTTTGGATTCAAATCAAATGAGGATAAATAGGAATTGTTAAGAACATTTGCCTCCTTATGTCGCATTTGCTGCTTGAACAAAAACTGGTGTCTGTCTGTCAGTCGACTGAAACTCCCTCTTGTTCATTAGTTTTGTAGATTCTTCACAGCTCGGGAAAATATTTTCCACCTGGTCATTTGTGACCTGTAAAGATGGACGGAAACACCAGTTTAAATGTGCCAATGTGAAGCCACTACACCCATGGAAAGAGAGTTAGAAGTGCAGTTTGTGTGTTTGTTTGTATTATACTTGAATAATATGAACCAGTGTCATACTAACCCCTATGTGCATTGAAATGAGCCTGCTGCTGGAAAACAGATCATTTATATTTAAATATTGCATATTTACATTTCTATTTTTCTCTTTTCCATTGGCTATATTTTTTTCTTATAGAGGTTTAAATTGTCTGCTTAATGTTATACCAGAAGCTTCGGTAAATTTGCACTGAATTTAAGACAGCGCCATTCAGGATTTTCTCAAAAGCAAACCAAAAGTGCTTGTTCACGTCGAAACATGTGGTTTCGCGGTGGAGCTGATTTTTGATCAAAGATATTTCAAGTACTTTTGTTGCCTGAACTCACGTCTTACCGTGCCGTTGTGTTGTTGAGTGAGATGATCACTTCCTGCAGATGGTCACCATCAAAAAGCTGAGCTTCCATGTAGCCGTCTGTTAATCTGGCCTCCGGTGCCTTGTTCAAGGACACTTGAGCAGGGATGATTCTGGCTGTCACTGAGTTTAGAACCCAGGCTGTGTGGTTAACAGATGGTCACCTTAGGTCGCTTTTTTTTTTTTGCCCTCACTCTCAAGCACACAACTTCTAGTTCTTTCCTCACTTGGATGAATCATTTCATAACTTCTGCCACTGTGCCTTTCCTTAGAACCAGCACTTTCTATCCAAACCCTGACAGCAGCACTGAATTCTATTCTATGATTTCTTAAAATTTAATTAAATCTGACACTTCACTGATTTAGTAAATGCTGGTATATCCACAAGCATAACTCTTTTGTTGGCCATGAAAGGAGAAAGACTAAACATGTCCTTTTCAGGTGGAATTAATCTTTAATCTCTTGACAGCTAGGAGAAGAAAATAGGCCGGCTGTTGTCGGCGTTATCATCTAATCTGTCTCTCCCTCTGTCCGTGACCCAGGTGTTGTCTCTGCAGAGCCATTATTCTGACCTGTATGTGTTTAATCTTGACTTTCACATGCATCATTGCAGATGCACAACTGGTATTATGTTATATTTATTCTCAGAATATATACAATGCTGTGATTAGGGACTGAGGTGTGTGGGACATTTTCAACTTGCCAGGAGAAGATATTTGGTGAAAACACTTACTTTTCAGTTTTTGTTTTAGTTTAAAGTTAACTCAATAAGTTCAAATATTTTTTAAGTGATCAAAAGCAATATTTTAGTCTTGAATATCAAATTCTCTTCTAAATGTTGCCGTTTAGACAGACTTCCATTTATCTCTTGTCAGGATGAGACATAATGTGGACACTACAGTGTGTACACACTGTATAGTATGAGCGCGGGGAATACAGTGGCCTTCACTTTATGACTGACGGATGGAGACTGACGTTTCAAAGCCAGCCTCGAATAAACGACAGGAAGCAACTATTAATAAGCAGAACAAATGAAAGCCTCTGATGAATACAGTCGTCAAGCTTAATTACACACGCTGTCTTTTGCAGTGAACGGCGCTGAATGAAGCTGACATCTGTCTGTGATAACACGTGGAGTAATTAAAAAAGCCAAAATCAAGGTTAGACTTTTCTGATCAACTAGAAATGTGACTTCAGCGCATAAGCACTGATTTCATTGCACGTGGGATCAAAGTTTGGTGTCAGTGGTTTTAATGTTGTGGCTGATCAGTGTAGTTTCACGGGAGTATTTTAGAAGTACTTGCTATTATGATTTCATATATGATCAGCTTATAAAATATAATGCAGGTTCGGCCATTGAAACATGATCAAATCATACGCCTGGTGCACATTTTTGCATTAAACCCACCACCCATATTAACAGGTATCTCCTATATCCCAATGACCGCATTCATACAGGATGCTTCAATAGCATATAATACAGTTTAAATTATCCCCTTATTTCCCAGAGGATACAGGTTTTTGAAGCATAAGAGCTATTTCTTTGACTTGTCAGCACTGCAAGCTGTGCAGTGGGTTCACTTCAGCAGCCGATGTGCATGAAGGCGCGTGCACCTGGGCGGTCTTGATCAACTCCTTTAGGACAGCAGGAGAGTTTATTTTGCAAAAATGTGCCGATTTGGCTGACGAGCACAAAACAGTTTCTGCTGCAATCAAATGAAAACACCTCCAAGGTCCGAATTTTGCCATTTTGCCATCAAATCAATCTGGTACAGAGCCATTTTTTTTTTTCACACCGGGTAAAAACTCGAAGAATGCACATGGCTCATTGTTTTCTTGCCAGCTGTCTGCTTTGTCTTCTGTCAGTGAGGACTAAGAGAAGTCAGCATTTTTCTACTGGTATTAGTTTTGCTGTGAGGGGCAAGCTGCTCCAATAAAACAGCCTCCCGCTGAGCTGGAAAAGAAAAATCCTGCTGTCTTTTGTTCTCGGCTGTTCACGGTCCCTTTTTAATATCGCCAGTATTTTTCATCTGTCTTCATAATATGGTAAGCTTGCCACCAGCTCCATTGCAGCTCCATCCCAGCTCCATCCATTTATTCCTCTTCCCCTGCACTTTTTATGTCCTTTTGTGAACCTCATCCTCTTCCTTCTTCTGTTATCCATCATGTGGCTGACGTTTCACCAATCAGCGATGCATATCAGCTTGCTTTTACCGTTAATGAGATACATCCCTTTCTTCTCTCTTTCCCCAAGCTCATGAATTACAGTCTCCATTTTATAATTCAGAGCATTTCTCAGTGCTCAGGGAGTTTGGTGGTACAAATTTGACCTTTGACAAATGAGCACATATCTGCTCATATCAACTAGACAGTTGATCTGTGTAAACTAAGATAACAGGGAACCAGTCGATTCAATTTAGGAATTTTCGGTTCAGTGTGGATCTGTGGATCAGGCTTGTTCCAGTGCATCCCACAGATACTCGATCAGTTTGGGATCTAGTGAATTTGGAGGCCAGGTCAACACCTTGTGCTGTTTTTCATGTTTTTTTTTAGTTGTTCCTAAACCGTTTTTGTGTGTGGCCTGTGTCAGGCGGCATCAAGGAGTGTCATTGCTATGGGGTAGGGGTGTCTGGTCTGGTCTAGGTGGGTGGTATGTGTTTAAGTAACATCCACATGAATGCCAGGTCCAAAGGTTTCCTAGCAGAACATTGTATTGTCTCAGGATGGTCAATGTTTTTTCCACTTCTCCTGTCAGTGGTTCTAATGTTGTGTCTGAGCAGTGTGTCAGTATTCACACGATTGCCACAATGCAAATTAAATAATGCGTTCATAAATAGTTCACAGCGTGCACACGTGTACGTGTTTGCTAATCCTATATACATGCACAGGAAGGTGGGATGCTTTTGTCTTCAAAACAATCCACGCCCCTGGCATAGCTGCTCCTCTGAATAGAGGAGGCTCCCCGCCGTGAACTATTCTAATCCTCCATGCCTGAGGAGCTTGGCACGACATGAGACAACGCAGACCAAAAGAAACCCTTGATATCTGCGTTTTCAAAGAATGATGTTTTTTTTTTTCATTGTGCAAAATGTGGATATGGGATGCAGAGAAGTTACGTGTTACGTGTCTCAATCACGTGGCAGCTTCACTTTAAGTTGCTCATCCCTGTTTGTCACGTGAAGTCGGTGGAGTAGTCCATATAGGTTATAGCTGCACTAAAGCCTATGCATGAGCAAAGATGGTGCAAGTGCTATGTGTGAGTGTGCACTGTATTTTCCTGTGTATGTTCCCATTTGGAATTTTCCCCTGCGTGCGTGCGTGTGTGTGTGCGATTGCAGGATAAGTGCGCCGCTTCAGGTTAACAACAGGAAGATTGAGAGCAGCAGCAGTGAGACCCAGAGGTTACAACCCATTTCTCAGTCCAGTGAACCTAAATTTAGACATTACACAGCCACGGCCAAGACTGTGGAAGAACTAATATGTGATTGTAAGAGGGGGGAAAAAAATGGGAATGGCAATTGAGATAAAGAAGATTTGAAAGGGAACTCTCAAGGTTATCCCACCTTATCTGCTATAAATTATTATAAAACTTGTGAAATAGATGAAAGGCCTTTTTAAAAGAATCCAATTTGTATTGCAGGTCTGAGTGTGAGCGAGGAGCCTCCTCTTCACAGGGTGACCACGGGCCCCGCTTCTACGGATCACCAGAGAGGGGCACCATGTCGCAGCAACAGCCTCCAGCCGCCCTCCACCCCGGCCCTCCCCAGGCGCTACCTGCCGCCGCAGCCCAGAAGCTCTCCTGGAGGTCAGTAGGCGTTTGTGTAGCAGGATAGTGCATGATTTATAGATTCTTAGTCTAGTCTGTAATTTGTCTCAGCCAGTGGCGGGACGTGCATTTTTCACCTAGGCCTTCAATGCCCTCCAACCTGATTCAAAACACCTCTTAATATGGTCATTGTGACGAGGAACAGCATCAATACAATGTGTTTCAAGCTTCAGCCGCCTGCAGTTTTAATTGTGAAGGCCAGCAACACGTGATGGTTGAAATACGATTGGATAAAAGCTCTAATGCAAAGTTACACTGCCAGAAGCACCGTAGCTGAGAGACAGACAAGCCATAACATGAAAGGAATAGGCTATCGGGAATAATTTAATAAGATTAATGGGAAAGTATTAAAATGCATAATAAAGTTTAGGCCAGCAGAGAAGGCTTTGCTGGCCCTGACGGCCCACCACTGGCATCAGCATAGTTCCTGCATGAACACTCTGCATTTTAATATATGCAGAAATGTGGTTAACAGACATAACACTGTGCAAAAATGTAAAAAAGGCATGAAGTATACACCTGGAAGAGTGCAATGCATTCATAAACTCTTTTTCAACAATAAATCCACATACAGTTTAGCAGCTGCTGAAACTCACTTTGAAAAATGCTGGTACACACAAATGCAATACACTCACAAAGTCACTTACGGGATGTAATGAGCTGTGTTAGAAATGTACAGTTGTCTTTTTAAGTGCACTTAAATCATGCTCTTTTCAGACATTTATTCCTCTTTGCCTCTGTTTGTGGTGACAGCATTTCCTCCAGTTCTGGGAAATCTGAAAAATGCCCAAATCAAACAGCTTAAAGTCTGTGGTGAAGCACAGTGAAATACAAACACTACACGAGCATTTCACATTTAGTACAGAATAAATCTGACACGTTAACCGTGTCAGGTGTGACACGGCTAATACGACACACATTCTGACTGTGATACTTTTCACACGCGGTTGTATTTCACACATGAGTCAACACCAGAAGCCCTATAGTATCACACTTCACTCAGTCACATGTGAGGGATGCTGGTGAACATTTTACAGTGGCTGCCTGAATGAAGGTCTGGATGAACAAAATTCATTTTAGACAGCAAAACGACACAAGCACTTTTGCCAACAGGTTCTTTCGTCTCTTTGTGTATCATGGATGCAGACAGTGTGGCGGCAGTGAGAACATCTCTCTCACCCCGTGGGTCCTGTGCTGATTTTAGATGTGCCATAAATTATTGATGCAGAAAGTCCCTGTCAAGTTTCAAGCCATGCACAGGCATTGCTTTTTATATGAACAACACATTCAGTTGTTTTAGTCTGTGTAGCTTAGCACAATACCGACTTGTTAAAAACACCCACATCTTATAAACAGACTCCTGCTGAACTCCTGAAAGCTTCAGAGAAAACCCTCTGTGCCGAAAGCCAACAGCGAGCTTCCACTTGAGAGTCACACTCATGTGTATGTGGCCACAAAAGACGAACAACTGAACATAACATTGCAGAACTATGGCTCTGATGCCTTGCCACATAAAATGTGCAGTACACCGATCAGGCACAACATTATAACCACCTTCCTAATATTGTGTAGGTCTCCCTTGTGCCTCCAAAACAGTTCTGACTCATGTTACATCCGGACTAGGGGAACCTAACGCAACAAGAAAGGATGCTCCCCTCTTTCCCCACTCCCAAGGATGACTATGGCCACAGAGCTGCAGTCCAACGAAAGATAATTTATTGAGGAAAATGGTAGCATTAAGCTTCAGGGTGAGCAACTTACCTAACCAAAACCAAAGAAAACAAATTACAGGTTTCTAACCTGACTCCCTGTAAAATAAACAGGAGAAAAAGAGATAAACCAAAAGAGCTACTCATCCCTACAACTACCTGGACTGCTAAATCTCAGCAAACAATACAAGTACAAGTTCAACACAACACAACCTGGTGCAGTTGGGTCAGGTAAGGTCAAGAGAAGAGAGCGAATGTCTCAAGCGGCAGCCATTTATAGCAGCTCCACCAGTCCATTCACCAATCGGCAACCAGCACCTGGAGAGACACCAATGGTGGTAGCACCACCCTCAGGCAGGGAGGAACAACAGCACAGAAAAATCACACATCGAGACCAAAAGAATACAAAATTATGACCATGACCCCGGCTCATAACATTCATCAGAGAATGGACATGGGCCTTCTGAGGGTGTCTGGCAACAGAATGTTGTTAGTGGGGGGCCTTTGGGTGCTATTCTGGTCTGGCCTGGAATGGTCTCGGTGGGTGGTACATGTCTAAGTAACATCCACACGAATGCCAGGTCCAAAAAAGTTTCCCAACAGAACATTGTGTTGTCGCAAGATGGTCAATTTTATTCACTTCTCCTGTCAGTGGTTTTAATGTTGTGGCTGACTGGTGCACCTTAAAGGTGCAGACTATGATCCAAATGTAACCAAATCGGTGTCCTGAAAAATCTGACGGGCTATCATTCTCAAATTGACAGTTTTATTTTTATTCTGTCAGACAAGGATAGTACCAAACCAGCCCACCATGAAACCTAAATTATTAAAAACTAGAGAAGAGGCCAATCCAATGCTTAGTATTGATTCTGATATTGGCCAATGGATCAGGTGTCAGAGGCAAATTAACTGTAATCCAATCCAATTGATTAGCTGTTCAATGCTTGACATAAGTTTGATTTCTGCCGTGACATGTAGACACGTGTCACGAGTGGCAGTGACGAGCAGCATGTGTCACGAAAAGCGGTAGCGGTAACGTGAGTGAGACCTGTCAGCAGTGCTGTCGTTGTGTGAAGTTATTTTAAGTTAAAGAAAATCTAACATAAAGCAACGCTGAATGCAACTTTCGTGGTTTTTGAGTGCAGCAGCAGTGTTGGAAAGTTTGCAAGAAGCATCATGGAAAGGTGTGCAAGTTGCTGTATCAGTATCACTATTGGACATGAAAATGTGGTATTGAGCCTTAATACTCAACACGCTTAGATAGGCGTGCTTTTACAGCCAAATGTGCGAGCATGACACTCCACGGAGGACTGCTAATGGAAACGATTCAGCTGTGTTATCCTGAGCTGCTGCGCGACTGATAAAAATGTGCGTTGACCCTTTGATTTCCCACCAACTCACAGTTTGTCTCATTTTACACACAAATTCAAAGGCTTATACACGGTTTTTGTAACGGTACACTGGTGCAATGTGACAGTCCGTGTATGTACTGGCAGTAATGAGTCACTCCGAGAAGCCACATTTGCATGACTGCATCAACATGCGGGGGGAACACACACGCGCACTGTCTCTGCAGGCCTGAAGTATCTCTCCAGGGTTATGTGGGGATTTGTTCAGGATCAGAGGCTTCTCTCCCAAAACAGGTCTAATTAGTTTCTTTTTCAAGGCCCCTCTCTCTCCTGCTCCACAACAGGCTCCCCGCTAACCTCTCCAAACTTCCTTCCTTCCTTCCTTCCTGCTCCTTCATTCGCAGCGTCCTTTTTTCCTTCCCACTTTGCAGCACTCTGAGCTTCTGCGCTAACACGTCTCACATTAATTGCTTCCTATCGAGCTTCTTGATTTACACCCACACGCCTCACAGAGTCTGCAACAGATTTAATGTGAAACACACGAGGGCACAGCACTGACACCATTTATAAGATATCCTGGGTTCCTGATTTTTGCCTACCTCGGCTACAAAGTGTGTAAAGTCACAAAGAGCAAGGAGGCGATAAGCACATAGGCACATGTGCTTCTCTTTGACCCACGGCCCTGTGGGACATAGTTATGCTGCACAGCAGGGGGGCAAAAATCCAAAGATTGAAGAAGAGCAGTGAAATAAAGAAAAAAAAAAAAGTCAGTGAGAAGGAAAATGAGCAAAGAAATGGGAAAAGAAGAGCATGAGATATTTGGTTTGGTTCTTGTGCGTGTCTGTGTGCGAGGATGTTTGACTGAAATGTGGAGTGGGGTTTTCTGAAGCTAATCAGCGCCCACTGATTTCTTTATCCTTCTCTCATCGCCTACAGTTGGCAGGAAGGAGTTTCAGCGGAGTTCAGAAGTCACGCGTTCCCTCCCGTCCTCCCCAAAGAGGCTGGCGGTGGTTCCTCCCAAACCTCAGTCCCCAGGTGAGTTTTTCCATCGTTGCCAAAACACCACAGAAAGAGAGGAGGAATAAATTGAGAAAGTGTCAGTCCCTTCCTCGCTCACAGTGTCACAATAATTGGACTTTTTTTTATTTTTGGGGGGGGTGTTCTTGGTAGCACCTAAACTTTTGCCAGCATGACAAGTCAGAATGTATTCTTTGAAAGAGTTCTATACCAGAAGCCTGGTGACTTTGACAGGTCAACAAAGTCCAGTACTTTCCTAATGTGGCTTCTCCTACTTCTCCTCTTCCATCAAACCTCTGTATTTACAACCTGTCCTTTATCCAGCCACAAACAACAACAGTTTGCATTTATTTCAAATATCTGCCCCTAAACAGTTTCAGAATAGGAGATAATATGTTGCTTAGCAATTTCATCTATGATGTGATTTACCGTCTGGACTTTCTGCAGTGGTAGAATCACTTTCCAAACGTTCCCTCGCGTCACAGAGTTGACGCACATCTCCTCGGGCCTCTCTCTTCTCTCACCTTTTCCCTGCATCTTCTGTGTTCTCCCCAGACCTTGTCCCCTCCCACGCAGTCACAAAATAAAATTGCGTTTCTTCTCTCTAATTCTCTTCTCGTTCGCCGAGCTTCGACGTCTCGTGTCGTACCCCTGCTCGCCAGCAGAATGCAAGCGCGCTGAAATAAAACCGAATATCTCAGCCTGACTAATGACCCTACTCAACGCGGCCCCTGCTCTCCGTATGGATCGCCTTCTCTCGCCGTTTCTCGCGTCGATACTCCTCACCCATCAACCCCTGTGCTATTATCTGCATGCCGCCTTCGCACACATCCGTATAAACTCATTTAGAATTCACTATCCTCTCTCTAACCTTTCAAGACGATGGTGAGAAGGTGTTATTTAAGGAGGATAGGGGACTGGGAATCCTAACGTGGCTCCAAGGCAAAATAAAAAAAAATGACAGTGATATAGATGTAACACTGCTGACATTTGCAGTTTTGCACATTTTTTCGAAGCATAGCCGGGGATGCTTATAAGGCACGAAAGCACACCTGCCTTTTTTATACACCTTTCTGAGTTTAGTTCTTAAGTTTTTTCGAAGAGAAATTCCCCCATCTTTGCGTTCAGTTTACACCTTTAGCTCCTCTCTACTCTCTAAATTGGTTTTACACGTCAATCACCATTAGAGTCGTTCAGTATCTGCACGCACCCCCTCTCCCTCCTCCCCTCAGCCCTGCTCCTTGAATTGAATTCATTGTCTCTCAACTATTTTCTCTCTTTTTTTTTCTCTCCTCATTTTATCCCCCTCCCCTCGCTACCCCTGCCTCCCTCCACCCGATCTTTTACTCATTACCTGGGTTCCTGCACCCTGAGCCCAGCCTCACGTTGTCATGGAGACCGCTCCCCATGCTTCACTAGTCCTGAATGATATGGCTGAGGCAGGTGATGTGGAGCTGCGGTGATTTCATGTCTCGTGTGAGCTATTTCGGACTCGAACTCCCGGATTGTGAATTTTAGCAGAATATTCCGCAGAAGACGTGTGTGCTCACGTTGTGTGTATGTGTGTGTATATATATATATATATTCTAGTACATGTTCCCACTGCATGACAAGGTGACTCACGCAGAGGTTAATTGACTTGCCGTGTTTGTCAGCCACGACTTAATGGTTCCGCCCTCTGAGGAAAAACGGCTTTCACGTGCTCTTGTTTGTCTGGCCTTTAAATGAGCTCCGATTAATGGATGAAACGCTCAAGTAAACAAGCTCCACCGGTTTTAGTTAAACTCATTGCAAATAACACCCCCCCACCCGTGTGTGTATATACTGTGACAGCCTCTATGGGTTATTACTGATTGAGTTCAATCAGTATTTGATATCGATCTCATTCATCATGAGATCAAATTGTCCATCATGAGGAACACCAGACTAGTAACTACCCCAAGGCTTCCTCTGTAGAAAAGATTCAATTAACTTGCTATCATTTATCATGTGAACACAGTCATTAGCAGTAGGTCAGGTCAAATCCCCTCGGATTTAATGCTCATCAATTTCATCATTGGAGATAGATGTGTCCTTCTTAGATTTAAGAATTTGTACATGATTAATTAATGATGTAGGAAATATGTCGTTACAATATTTCCATGTGTTTTTTTTTTCTTGTAAAACACATGCTCGTGCTCATTTTGGATTTAAATTAATCTTCTGTGTTTGCTTCTTCTTTTTTTCCCCTCCCCCCTGCAGTCCAGTCTGGGCAGCGGCCTGCAGCGGCGGTGCGAGGGTCGGCTCCCTCTGGGTCACCTCTTCGCGTGGCCCCCCTGAGGCCGCAGCAGGAGCAGCAGGAGAGCCTGCAGAAGGAGAAAGAGGAGGCCCAGCGGAAAGAGAGGGAAAGGCAAGCGGAGGAGAGAGAGAAAGAAGAGCAGAGGGAGGAGGTGAGCTATCGAGGAGGTCAGCAGCAGGACCCTTGGAGTTTGCGCCGTTATACTATATTGTTCTGTTCCGTTCTTTGCCGCTTCCAGGTTCAGAGGCTGCAGGGTCGCTGTGAACAGCAGGAGAGGCAGCTGAAAGCTCTCAGAGATGAACTGAAGATGACTTCCCTAGGTCTGGAAGCCTTCATCATCACCACCCAGCATTACTGCCTCAAGGTAGTGAACTGGAACTAGTGCATATATTATAATAACCCTACAATACCACCATGATAACAACCATGTTCCGCTCTGAAGCACCTGCTCTCTGTATGTAAAAAGGGCTTTTTAATTACCTGAGGGTTTACGTGATGATCCTCATCATCATCATATCTATTTCTTCTTCCTAGATTTGCAAACACAGGGCCCTCAATTTACTCCAATCCAGGATTGTGTGACACACATGTGCACCGCGCACACACTTGAACTCGAGGGCACATACAGAATTTAACACCGTGAGTGGAGCTTCACAGCACGGTCAATGAGCGGCGCAATGAGCGAGAGGGATCGTGACTGTGGATAGGGTCTGCTGGAGTTCAGTGTGTCACCGTGGTGGTTTCATTGAGTGTCTGATGGAACGATCCGGCCTCTGAGGTGTCACAGCTGTAATGCTGCTGCCAGACTGTGGTGTGACTGTCTTACTTCTTTATGATCGTTGTGAGGTCTGTGGTCTGAATGCAGCTATCCCTGGCCCTCAGTGTCTAGAGGATAGAGCTCCCTCTGCTGGCGCCAGTGGGATACACATGCTGTGAACAAAAGCACTCTGTAAACACTTACTTCATGTGTAAACAATATTTATATCAGTGTTTTGATGAAGCAGGTTCCATTCAGTTTAATCATCATATCGGGATTTTGTCTACGGCAGTACAATGGCACAATGGTTTCTTATCTTATCTTCTTTTTGTGACTCAGACTCATTTGATTTTGTGGTGCCGTTTGTGCTGGATAAATATTAATTCAAAGGCTCATTATGGATGAAGGAAATGATAAGGTTTTGTTTTCCCAGCTGCCATTTCTATATTGTGTTTTTAGCCATGTGACTTTAAAAACTTTGATAGTGAACAATTCCACCTGGGTCCTGGCCTCGCAAAGCCTCCAGCATCACTTTCGGTTTATCTTGTTACCAGAGGTTGCGCTAAACTTTTTCAGGGTCATAAAAGTCCCGTCATAATCTATTTTTACCCGTCACTTTAATTTTTTAAAATGATAATAATGACACATTCAATAGCATTTCATTTTCATTACATTTTCATTGACTTTAAGTACTTTTTCAGAACAGTATTGACATTAAATGGTTTGGGCTGCCGACTGGGACTGCTAGCGCTAACAGCTCTTAGACGGTACCGTAGGATTGAAGTGCTTCACTGGTATGCAAATTCCATTTTGGTAGCCATGTCTATGTCTGTATGTCTATGGTTAGCCGAGCTCTGACGTGTGCATCAATGTAATCGGTGTACCAGGAAATCGCGCACTGACACAAGTTCTGTGTCATCAATATTCGGTTAACGCGACCCCTGCTTGTTACATTATCCAACAGTTAATAGCTTGTTTAAATGGTATACCCTGTTCCTGGTGTGTCAAACTGACGTTCACTGCCGATTTATTTTCAGAATAAAACTACAGAAGAAAATCAAAGGCATTTGTCCCTGGAAATGCAGAAGATCAGAGAGGAAATGGGTGAGTGAGACCAGACAACGGACTTCTCCGCTGCTTTACTTTGTTTTTGTTGAAAAGGTACAGGTGTTGGGCACAGGTGTTAGATTGGAATTTTAATTGTGTCTCTGTCCTAATCATCTCTCCCGGTAGACTGTAATAGTGTGACAGTGTGCCACCGTTGCGTGTCCCAGAACTTCTCAGCATCATTCCTGTTATTACTAAAATGGATTCTCACACTCATCCAAATGTGTTCAGCGAATTTAAAAGACATGTAGAAATGTTTGTTTTAAACTTCCAGTACCTATGAACGTGAACCACGTCTGCACAGGCCTCCATATACACAGTACAAAAACTGAGAATATACTAAGATACAATCCTTCTCCCTGCACAGCATTCAACTCGGTGCGTTGTGAGAGACTAAAGCGGGAAAAATCAGCCCTGGAGGTGGCCTTCGAGCGAGAGCTGCAGGAGCTACAGGTGCAGCAGGAGGCAGAGCTGGCTGCCATGGAGGAAGGGCTTCGGAAGTGTCACTCAGCCGAGACGGAGCACCTGAAGGTGGAGCATCGGTCCGAGATGGAGGAACTGAGGACTCAGCAGCAGGAGCAGGTGAGAGAAAAGGCGTCATGGGAGGAGGTTTGACCGTTCACGCGGGACCTGATCTGTCATTACACGGTTTCACTGTGCGTGTGTCCACTTGCATGATGTGTTAGATGGAGGAGATTACAGTCAACCACCAGGCAGCCATTCAGGAACTGAGAGACATGCACAACATTACCATGGCAACACTGCACGAGGAGCACGCCCGTACCATGAGAGGTATGATCTGAGGCCTTGTTTAAAAAAACACAGTGTGATGCAGGCACTGCCGGAAATTACATTAAGCTTCTTTATATTGTGGTTCTTCTGAATCTCTGCGTAGACTTGAGGAAAGCACACGAGCAACAGAAGGTGCTTCTAGAGGAGGACTTTGAGAAACTCAGGCTTTCTCTGCAGGTATTAATAAAAAAAAAGAAATCCTTTTCTTTTTGATTACTCATGCACTTGTACCAATGTGGTGTATAATATGGTGCTTATGTGTGTACACTTTCTTAGGATCAAGTGGATACTTTAACATTTCAAAACCAGAGTTTAAGAGATAAAGCCAAACGCTTCGAGGAGGCTCTGAGGCGGAGTACAGACGAGCAGATAGTTGTGAGTAAATCAACCGTATGTATTTAAGTGTATAATAAATGGGAGCAGAGCCTTCAGTCCTGACAGTGTCACAAATGTCTTTCTGAACACCGTCTATCCTTCTCCATCTGTGTTTTTAGGATGCTTTAGCTCCCTACCAACACATTGAGCAAGACCTGAAGAGCCTGAAGGAGGTCGTGGAGATGAAGAACCAGCAGATACACCAGCAAGAGAAGAAGATCTCCGACCTGGAGAAAGTGGTAGGCTCAAATAAGCCATCTCCGCCACACAAAGTCGCACACGTGCGTCAGTCAGAGGTCGTCACGTGATGGTCAGTGTGTCTGGTAAATTAAAGATTGCGCTGTGGTTGTATTCTGATTTTGAGCAGGCCCAAAAGAACGTGTTCCTCGAGGAGAAGGTGCAGGTTCTGCAGCAGCAGAATGAAGATCTGAAGGCTCGGATTGAAATGAACCTCGTCTTGTCCAGGTAAGACACATCCATTCATCATCATTATCATCTGTGCTTTTTTTCCATCTATCACTATGTCATCTTTTCCTCATAGTGGATTTTTAGCCAAACACAGCATGTAACATGAAGCGTCAGCTGCTTTATCCAAACATTATCTTTCTCTGCGCTGTTTTCCCCGCAGGCAACTGTCAGAGGAGAATGCCAACCTCCAGGACTCCGTCGAGAAGGAGAGCACTGAGAAGAAGCGACTGAGCCGGAACAACGAGGAGCTGCTGTGGCGTCTCCAGACCAGCCCTCTCATGTCCCCCGCCTCGTCCCCGCTGCACCGCTCCTTCTCTACCTCCCCAGCCCCATCGTCCCCATTGTTCTCCTCCTCACCTGTAGCAGGGTGTGACTCCCCCACTCACTGCTACGGCTGTCCCCAGCAAGCTCAGTACTCCTCCCCCTCCCACAGAGCCAACCAGAATCTCTCCCCCGGACCGTCCACGCCCACTCACAGGGCGCCGGTCAATCAGAATTACTCCCCCGGCCCGGGCACACCCACACACAGAGCCGGTCGCTGTAACGCCAACGCTTGTCTCAGCTCATTGCAGAGATAAGCGCTTATCTGTTCATTTTCTTATCTGACTCATTCTTTTTTTCCTTACTGTCAAAGCACTGAGGTTACACAATTTTGAACTTCTGGTGGCGTCCATCATTTGAAACACAACTTTATACACAGAAATCAGAGCAGCAGGGCAGTTCTCTGTCCCCCATCTATACTATTAATGTAAAGTCTTGAACTGTAGACTGTACATACTGTATGATAGTGACGCAGAGAGTGTTGACGTATAGTTAAATCTGCATGGGTAGTTATGAGTCCTGCATAGTACAGATGAAAGTAGAACACTCCTATGGCCAGAACGCAATACTCTGCAAAGGTCCTTAGTTAAATAAGCTCTGTTCTCTCATTGGGATTCGTTTCTTAAACTTGATTCTGTTTTAATTGATGAATTATTGAAGCCGTCAACTGAAATATTCTTTTGTTTTCTTTCTCATCCGGAAAAAAAATCCCTCCAAAGCGCCTTACACTCCGTCCTGCCGGCTCACCAGCAGAGAACGACCAATGTTTTATTTCTAAAGGACTCTGAAATTTGTTTCTAGCCTCCTCTAGGTCCGTGTAACGTTTTCTAATTCGTTCAGTGCTGACGGTGTTACAACCCTCTCCGGAGACCCCAGCCATTTTACCTGCAAAATGCACAGACCTTAATGTCTTTTTCAAAACCTTGCCAGGTCTTCCTACAGCGTCTCAACACTTGAGCTACTCGCCACCTCTGGGAATCCCTCAGGTCAACTCGCAAAAACTATGTCTGCCATTTTTGTATTTACCTCAGTGGGAATGTGCAGTCTGTTGTGTCTATAGCTCAACAGCAACAACAACAAAATCACACAAGCTACCAGTGAGCTCAAAGCTAAGGAGGGGGAGGGGAAACCTAGCACAGGAATCACCGTCTTAAATGTTGTCGTGCATTTCTTTACGATGTGACGTTTATATCTGATTCATTTGTTACATGTATTTTGCTACTTGAGCAAGCATGTACTGTGACAGTCTTCCAGTTTTAATGTGAAACTTTATTATTATTATTGCCGTGGTTTGTCTATTTATTAAGCTTGAGGCGTGGAGGAGATGAATGGCGTTTGTGTAACTTTGAAAATATCACTTACGGGACACAAGTGGAATATGTGATGGACTGCGGAAGAAAAGTAGGTATACTGCAAGATATTTGACTAGTTGTCCTCACACATACAGCTGTGCGCAAAAGTTCTGCATCCTGATGAAAACTCCTCATTGTATTGAGGGGTAAATACAACACGATGCAAAATGAAAGAAAGGAACCGTAATTGTGGCAGATGCAAAGGTTTAAGCTCCCTTTTACGTCCTCTACCCATCAGGCCTTAATTAACTTGTTAGGATTTGTAATAATTGTCAAGAATTAATGTAATTTCATTGTGGATGCACAAACTTTTGCTTGCAACTGTACATAGATGGTGTTCAGGGGAATGTCTTATAATATACGTGTCTATAAGCTATGAAGGTTTTTATATATATAAAAAAAAAATAGGTTAACCTTCGGTTTACCTCGTTGTGGTGTACTAGATTAGTGTAGACCTTCCTGAACCTGTGTTAACCTCTGCATAACCTCTTCTGGTTTGTGTTTCTTTTCCGGTCGTTACGTTCTAAACTTTTGCAAACTCACACTGAGTCCTCAGCGTGCCAGAATCTATTGTTCAGGGAATTATTTTCTAAATTTTGACTAGATATCCTTTCAATTTTCTTTTGTAAAGCTTCTGGACGGAGCATTACACACCCTCAAGATATTTCCCGAGATGCTTTTCCATTTATGTAGAACACAGTAGAGGAACCGACCGCATAAAAATGAGAATTATTTTATAGCATACAGTATGTCATAGCTGCCTCCTGTATTGTACTCTAACGACAAGCTCACCCTCAGGGTCTTTAACTTTCATCTGGCTTTAAACGAGTCAACCTTGAAGACTATAACCTTATACGGTGGAATCTCAGTGATCTACTCAGACACAAACAAAGCAGACTACACAGGAGAAGGAGCTGCTGTAAATAGACGTGGCCGGAAAGAAAGGATGAATCTGTGTTGGATGTCAGTAGTTAGAATGATAAAGGGAGCATGAGCTGGGGTTAAAAACTAATGTAATATTGTGAATAGTTGAATAGATGCATGGGGTGGGGGTGGGGGTGGGGGTGGGGGCCTTCGTTACTGAGGCCTGGCGCAGATCCTTAAAATTTCTTGTGGCGTGAAGTTACATGCTCCGTGAAGTTACAGATGAAACTGTAGCCTTCCACCAGCATGTAAAAGACAGCATTTCTGACTTACCAGTTTTTCAGTACTAGACTTGTACCTGTAATTGCTATACCAGCACTTTTAATGGTCTTGAAAAGGTGATCCTTTTTTCTTTGAGATTCTTTTTCTACGACGCGTACACCGGGTTAAATGCTCTTAAACGAAAGAATGTCAAGTACAGCTTAGGAATTTGAGAAACGTATCTCAGTCGTCGCAGATTTTGTACCTACACCACCCTAATGATTTTGAGAATGTCTTTGCATATAACGATGAATTATAAGAATATACCAGTCAGAAAGTCACTGTGTTTTCAGATATTTACAATTACCGTCCGCCCACTGAGTGATTCTTTAGGGTTCAGCTAAAGATCAGGTGCAAAAACCTACAAAGATGCAACTAAAACCATTGTTTACAAATGACGGCGTAAAGTTACCAATTCCATTTTAAATGAATAGTTTCCTCTGACCAGGATTTCTTAACAATGAACTGGCATTGTAATGACCCTTCGATGTGTCCTGTGGACATCTGTGTCTCACTACGCGCTGAATGTCTAAAAATGTGATGAGTGCATTTTCTACGAGTCATTCGTGTAATTTTGTTTAATATAGAAGGACCTCTTTGTCTGACCACTATGTAGCAGCCATTTAATATGTAGCGCCCGGTTGAGCCTCCCCACTAAAATACATGGGAAATGTATGAAATGTTGATAACTAAAGGCTGTCAGTGCATTTTTTATTTTTTTTTTGAATGGCTCCACAACTTTCAGAACTAAAATTTGAATTTTTGGAGGTAACTTTTACGATTGCTCCTTAAGATTTGGTCCAGAGACAAAGTTTACCGAGGTTCGTTTGTTCTGGCACTGATTGTATGTTTGAATGTAAATACATTTACAACATGAGTTGTGTCTTAGTGCACCGACAGAGTAATAGAAGCATGTTTTTTTCCCCCCGTCTTTGCCGTTTGTGGCTCCCCCTTTCTCTTCTTTTACCTCTCTGCATTTGTGATGGTCAAACTGTAACTGTAGCGTAGAGGAGATCTAGAAGACGAGGAATGAAATAGTCCATCGATGTGATGTATACACAGTATGTTGATGCTTTTATTTGTACTTTTTGGGGAGAACACAGTATTAAAAATATTTAAGAAAAGATTGTAAAAAGGCTCACTTTCTATTGAAAGTCCTTCTGTGCAATCGCTCCTCTCAAGTGTGTTTAAGTGAATATGCTGTTGTTCCCATTTCCAACTCAAAAGCACATGAACACAGCTTCCCTAAGTGTTTATAAGACTGTACAAAATAACGTTCCACATAAGGCGTAAATACGCGACAGTATTTATCTAACTTTTGTGCTTTTCCTAAAGTTCTCCCTCTTTAAATATTCAAATAGGTGCTCTTAAGTCCAAATGCGACCCCTTAAGATACCGGCGTTGAACACACAGCCCGGGGGCCAATACTGGCCCGCCAGAGGGTCTAATCTGGGCCTGCAGCTTGGATTTGCAGTGAAATTTTTCAGTGAAAATAACTTCTATTCCTAATTTGTCCACTGTTTTAGCAAGAGAAGTGGACAGAACACAACACTGAGACCCAGGACTAAACAGCAGATGGCAATGTGCCCAAACTGCACTTATTTTTCTTAAGAAATTTCATTTTTTTTAAAGGATAGTTTATTTAATGTAAACATTCTCCTAATTTACTTGTTCTTCTTTGCACTAATTATTTATAGGTTATTATTGTTATGGATTTATCCAGGGAAGGTAGGACCCAAATGCAGGACAAAGAGTGAGGAGGCAGAAGTGGGCAAAAACTGAGATGTTTAATCAAACAAAAGGGCAACAAAAAGCACTGCTGAAACTGCAGGAACTCCAAAGGCAGACAAAAAAACTAAACTCTCAAAAAGACAAAAACGTAACACGAGACTGGAGACGAAACTCTGGGAACACTGGAGGCACACAGAGGAGTAGTAAAAAAAAACAAAAAACAGTAGAATGACACGACAAGGAACAAAGGGGAAGGCAGGGCTATATATACACACACGAGGAACAGAGGGGTGACGAGACACAGGTGACACAAATCAGAAGACAAGGAGGAAACCAATTACCTAATCAAAAAGGAGGGAAACACAGGGAGTAATACAACAGGAAATCAAAAACTTAACAAAATAAAACAGGAAACAGGAAGACAAGAAACACGAACGAAACTCAAAACGCGAACACAGGTGAAACAAAACCAGAACCATCACAATTATGCTTTTTTACTGGACCAGCCAGGTTGAGATCAAATTGGGCTGTATGTGGCCCCTGAACTAAAATGAGTTTTACAGCCCTGCCTTAAGATGAGGAACCACAAACAGCTCAGAATCGACAAAAGCGTAAACTTTATTTGAGGCATAAAGCGATATACGGGATTCAGGAATCAGGAATCAGGACGAACCAGAAGCTGTACAACATTTCACGAGACATTTCACATTCATGTAGATCAATTTTCAATTCAGTTTTATTTATATAGCGTCAGTAGCAATTGAAATTGTCTCAGGACCCAAAACCATGTATCATATATAAAAAATCTCTGTAATTTTAACATGTCAGTTAACAAACCTGCCCTGATCACAGCTCGTTCAGTGATATCAGTCAATCAATATTAGCATTATCTTACAACCTGAGAGTTGTTTTTATTTTTATTTTATCCCCGCTGTGGGATAAACAAAGGATTGTCTTATCTTAAATGTACCGCAATCTCATTCAGTTTTTTTTTTTTTATGACAGTCTGAGTTTTCTCACTTCCGCATGAAGTGACTAATGACATCCATGGGCAGGGGGAAGATGATGGTGGAGTTCTTCTCGGCTGCAATGGTGTTGAGAGTCTGCAGGTAGCGGAGCTGCAGGGCTGACGGAGACTCAGCGATCACCAGGGACGCCTCCTTCAGGGCACGAGAGGCGTTCATCTCACCCTCTGCTGCAATCACCTGCACATCAGGAAGAGATAGATGAGGACAGTGCACAAACGAGAACACATTTGTCTTTTTGTCAATTATTTAGTGCTTGTGCGTGCACTTTGCGTTTCTTCTGCTACTTGCTCCTAAAGCACTGTATGCATCCGTCCTGTGTGTTGTGCCGCGCGTGTTCTGACCTTTGCCCTGGCTTCCCGTGCAGCTTCTGCTTCAGCAGCCATGGCCCTCTGCATCTGATGTGGCAGCTTCACATCTTTTACCTCCACACGCTCCACTTTGATGCCCCAGCTGTCTGTGGCTTCATCCAAGGTCGCCTGGAAAAGACAAGGAGAGGACGAGCTTACACTTGTAGCTTAGCGTGCAGCATGAATAAATCAAATGGGATCTCTTTTGTGCATATGGAGAACAATGGTGACATTATTGCATACCATACAGGAAATACAGACACAAGAAAACCATGTGAAACTCCTACTCTTTTGCTGGATAGGCTAATAGGCAAAAAATAAAGGGGCTCAAACTGTCATCGGGTGAGAGGCGTTTCAAAGCTTTACATAAAAGGGCTTCAGATTCTGTACCTGCATGCTGTGAGCGATGCCCTCACGGTCAGACAACACCTCAGAGAGGTTCTTGGTTCCCAGGACATTTCTGAGGGTGGTTTGCGCCAGCAGACGGGTGGAAAAGTCAGCATTAGACACGTTGGCCACAGATGCGATGGGGTCACTGACCCGGAAGTACACCACACCATCCACAGAAACCGTGACTGAGTCCTTGGTCAGGATCTAGAGAGGAAATACAGTTTTGTGTGTACGTCCACATATTTTATACGCAGTAGAGGGCTCATTTTCCCCAGACAATTTTGCATTGTTCTTTGTGCCAACTCTACCTCTTGTGGTGGGATGTCAAATGAAATGGTTCGCAGATCCACTTTCACAAAGGAATCAGTGCATGGCAAAACAAAGAAGATTCCTGTGCACACAATAAAGGGAAGTCACGTTGTTTTAAAATTACAGATATTTTTAACAGCTGATGAAACAAATAAAATATAAGTTGTTGGCTCCTACCTGGTCCTTTAGCCTTCCTGTCAGTGATGCGGCCCAGTCTGAAAATAACAGCACGCTCATACTCCTGAACAATCTGCAAAAACCACACACAGTACAGGTTTCAGTTCACACTCTTATTTGCAGTAAAGGAAAATGTGGTTTTTGCACCTCAGCCCACTCACCTTCAGACAGAACCAGATCGTGATGGGAAAGAGGCAAAAGGTAAAGATGCCGGAGAGACAGACGATGAACCAACCGATGCAGCCCAAAGACCCGGTCCGTTCAGCTAGAAAGGGAGAGAAAAATGTTTGAATATATCTAACATACTGTAACACCCATGAGCAAATGAGAAATTGACAGGAAAACTACCTTGGAGCAAAGACTGGGATGTGAGCAGGAATGCGTCAGTAACAAGACAAAATCTGATTCATTGGGGGAATGATACGTTACATACGTTATTTTGGCATGATAACATTATTTTGTGCAGCAAATATAAAAAAGTGTTTAAACGGTGGCTCTTTGCAATACATGTGTGACGACAATGGGCAATATATATATATATAAGGGCTTTAGATTCTGTGCATATATACATATATAAAATAATAATAAAATTATATATTTATATATATGTGTGTGTGTGTGTGTGTGTGTGTGTGTGTGTGTGTATACATATATATATATATATATTTCTTTATCTATTTATTTTTTATTGAAAACAAACAGCCAAAACACTTACGGGAAACAACAAAACAATCAATATTATTATTAATATTAAATCCAGAAGTGAGTGTATGTATGTAAAGGAATAATGAAATATTCCTTTACAATAAAATAAATTAAAATAAAAGACAACCATAAGAAAACATTGCTAATTTGGTATTTTGTGACGATATGGGGATAATAGTATGGTGATATTATATATTACATACGGCATAATATGAAAACAGTACTAGTGTTATACCCATGACGGTAGGGATGAATGATTTGTGTGGTGCGTACACACACACACACACCCCCACACACACACACATACATAAAAGGAAACAAACACACAAAGGAATAATATCCATAAAGATTTAACTGTGGGAACAGGGACTACGGTTCATGATTAGTCTCTTGGCTCTTTATCTTAATTACGTCTTTTATATCGAGGACAGCTTTCAACTCTCACCTTCAGAGACTGTCAACACGTACTCTACGCAAAGCGGAGCTCAAATGACAGGCTTTTATTGTAATTAACATGGTCCTTGAGATCATAATAGACTACCACTGACTGACTGTACCACAGTTTTCCAGCTTAGATCACAAACACAACAGTTTACACAGTAAACAGTAAATCAATTTACACAGAGATCTATTTTCCACATGCATACAGCAAACAATGAATCCCTTACTCGTTCAACTGGATCTTTGACTATTGCATTATTAAAAACTCAATAAATGAGTCTGTGTGTCATACTGTGACGTAATTTTCAGCTCCAGTCACTCCATCTCTGTACGGTAAAGCCTTTTACATAACCACAGTCAACTTTATGCAAACTACTTAAGCAGTATGCAGACAATGTGTTGATTTTAAAGCCTCATTTTCAGTACCGCAACAATGCTTTTTCCACCAGTTCATTTGCACTGTTGTCTAAAAGAAAAAAAAACAGTTCTAGGTCAAACCACAGGAAATCGATTCACAACAACAGGGAACAGCTTCCTGATGTTGAACTAAACCGAACTAAACCGCTGAAGAAAAACACTGCAGATTCACTTCCACCGGTTCACATGACCTGTTATTAAGACACGCCATGGGTGCACGTTAAACAGATTCTGTTAAACAGACCTATCTGCTGGGAAGGAGGAACTTCCCTTGTGTGTGCATCCAGTTCACGTTTTGTTGTGTTGTGTCATTAATAAAGATCATACTGAAAATAGGTGTAAAAGATGTGGACATGGCTGTAAATGTCACACAGTCTTGTCCTACAGGTTGGTGACTAAGACCAGAAAAAGACAATATCTGATATGTAGCAGGGTCCTTATCAACAGCCAAATGAGGCGACATTTACATCCACACGACAATGTCAATGTGACAGCTCTACCTTTTCTCTCCGCTTTGGTGGACCTTAGCACAGACACACAAACTCATGGTCACATGCTCGAGAGATTGTTTATCTCAAAGGCATGTGATTTCTGTCTCTATGACGATGGAGTCGTAGGTGAGCTGTATGTGTATGTACAGGTGAGCTCCTAAGGACACAGAATACATAACACTCTCCTGCTGACATAACCCAGCTGTACCAGGGAAGAAAAGTGCTAGATAAATACCAATATAACACCACAGTAACACTGAGTTCTCAGCTCAGGGAAGAGTAAACAACTCCTTTGTTGATCTAAGTCTGTAATTTATAATATCTTTTAACACAACCAGTTAGGTGCCATTAAAGCTTGAGGGAGGAAGGAAATGTGGTTTAGCTTACATATTAAGTCCTCGTTGCTCGCTCCTCGTCTCTTATTGCTTTCCATCTGGTGCTCCATTTCCATGTACCGGTCTGAAGTGAGAGTAGGAAGTGTGTTGAGAGAGTGCAACTAATGGGGAGGAGGAAACCAGGCCTTTTAAAGCAAAGGAGGCTGAAGATGTGTGGGTGTGGCTCCGTCTCTGGGGTTAATCATCACGGGCAAAGTACAGCCGTCATGCTGCTAAGTGGTCACTGGACAATCTCTGAGGTTGTAAAGTGAGGTTGTATTGTGAGTGCAGAACGTGTTTAACGCATGAAAGGAAATCCAGCTCAAGTGCCTATAAATAAAGGAAGCCATGTTCAGTTGTAGAAATATTAACGAGAATATTAAACGCATTTATTACTCTAAATTTCCTTTTTCTTTCCATGACTGACAGCTGAGAGGTTGTTTTAAAACAATATCCCTTTTGCACTTCCTACTAGAAAGAGGAACTATGCAAAAGCCTAGCATCCATGTATATCTTTAAATAAGAAAATATTAGGTTTCTTTTGTAGTTATAGGGAACATATTTATGGTGTCTGCAAAAATGAGAGTACAGCTTTAAAGTCATTAGTTGACTAGTCATGAACTAGGTGCTGTAAATTTGTAGGAACATTTGGGGGCGTGATTATTACTGGTTTACTGTAGCGGGGAAATAATTATGTTACTGTCAACGCAAATACAAACCTTAGTAAAGCTTTCTCTCATAGCTAAATTCAGTTAAGTGAAGAACTTTAAAAATTCCTCACAAAATGTACCATGAGATTATAGCCCTATTATTTTGAGATTTTTTTTCATGTGTAAAAAATGTTTTCCAACTGCAGATGTTAATTTGATAGGTTTGGTTATGAGGATTACAGCATGTATAAGGTGAAGTGGAAAATTTCTGGCGCTTTTTCCACTGGAATCTCATGACGGGATATTGTCATGACTAGTGGAGGCACATGACTGATGGCTTGCGCAACATTATGATAAGTACACATGACAAGTGTATGCAGGTTGCACTGAGTCTCGGATTAATTAACTACAGAGGGAAATTAAACAATAAATGCAGACTGTCTCTCAATGCCTGATTTTTGAGAGATAAGAAGTACTTTCATTACATTTTTCACACACTTTTTGTCCCAATAACAAAACATTCTTCAACCTGTTAGTAACACTTGACCTGCACACCTAGGTGTCTTTATAATTATAAGTACCAATGAGATGTCTCCAATAACTTGTTTTTGTTTTTTTATTCAAGAAGTGCCTGATAATTATGGCATCACATTGACTACAGATACAGTAACATCTACAGTAACCAGCAGTTCATTGAAAATAAAAAAAAATAAAAACAGGTGCAAATACAAAAAGCAAAACAAGAACAACACAATGTAACAAACCAATTGTCTATTACTCTCAAACAATAAGGTAACTGCTTCTGAGTTAACCCTGTGGGACAGATTACTGCTGGGGTGTGTAGAAAATGAAGTTACAGTCACACATGTTTCATGTCCACGTATCAATCATAAGACACATACAGTACGTCTGGTCAGTAGTACTGTGTACTAGCAGTGCCGCATCCGTAAAGAGAACTTCGTAAACACACAAAATGTGAATCGCTGCCACAAAAATGTCAAACAAAAATAAAACTAAAACATGAGTAGAGCTGCCAAATGCAAGTTTTTTTGTGTGTGTGTAAAACACTCCCTGACACATCATGTGGATTTAAAATATTTATGGCGAAAAAGATCCTGTCGCTGTACTATATTAGGTTGAGGGCAACCAATTCATAAGCGTGTCCTCTGAGACTGGACATGAATACTGTTGATTCATTACATGATATCATTAGGGTTTTTCTAAATTTCTATAATTCAGTATTTATTAATGAAAGTTCATAAGCTTGGTTAAAACTGGGGAAAGTCATTCTAACATTAAAACCAGTCACAGTCTACTTGAAGAACCTAACAACTCTGACAACTGATATTTACAAGTTCACAATGAATTATATTACAAATATGCCTTCTTCCCAACAAACCATTTCAGATTTTCCAGGGTAGTGTTCTTTGTATCAGTGAGCCATTTTTCCTGCAAAACACACAGTAATGAAAGTTATCTGTTCTCTGTCCTGTTATCTTCTGGGTTCAAGGCCAAAAATATACCATCTGCCCTGCTGAAGGGTTAAGACTGGGTGAACCAAAGGGGTCAACAGGTAGGTCTACTCAATGTTTCAAAGTGTACAGTCGGCTTCACTGCCAACCCAACTGGGGGTGCAGGCCTGGTTGGAGGGGAAAGGGGTTTCCTGGGCCAGGAGGGTAGTTGGTGAAACTGTTGGGTTGAGGAGGAAAGCTCTCTAAAGCAGATGTGGGATGAGCCTGGAATGAGAGAAAACAAAACAAGTAGCAGAAAGGGCTTTAACAAACTGACATTGAAATACTTTTTTTACTTTTACTTGTGCGTTGGTAATGCATCTAATGATAGCAATGCTACTGATGGGTCTTTATCTTTGTCACTGCTGCAGAAAAAGAAAGAACGTCTATCTACAGGTTCTCATATATATATATTTATACATATACATGTATGTATAAATATATATATATATATTTATACATATACGTGTGTATATATATATATATATATATATATATATATATATATATAGCGCCTCTGTGTTTTTACTCGCTCTCTGCTGACAAAACCATAAATCAGCTTTGTGTATGAGAATGGGTGTGGGTGCACTACTACCTGTAGCAGGGCAGACTGCATGGCTGGGTTGTGGAGGCCACTAAGGGCAGCTGGAGAGGCAGAGGGAGAGAAGGCTGGTACCCCAGGGAAAGACAGCAAGCTGGGGAAACCGCTACTTCCAGGGGGTTGGAGTCCACTGCTCAACCTGCAACATGTACAATAACATCTGTCAGACTACAACAATCCTAATGACTACAGGCACAGGCACATTCCCATTCGGGAAAATATGATCAAAAGATTGATACAACTCTCATATCCATCAGTCAATGCAGATGCTAGAATGGTAGGCAAGTGTCCCGGCTACGGGCTAGAATGCTAAGAAAACATCTTCATAGCTTAGCATACTAGACTATCGTGCTACAATATAGGTGATCAGTCGCCAGGAAACCAGCGTATCTACGATGTCTCTGGGATGTCATAAAACAAATCAACACATTGCCTAGAAAGTTAGACTACTCCTTTAAGACTGCATGCGTGGTGTCGGTATAGCATATTATACCAGTGCATGTTTATATTTCATGAGAATGACAAATCTGATATGGATAATAATATATATATTCTTAATAAACAACTATTTTGTTGCCTCACATGTATGAACATTAAAAAGAATAACTTGCCGATTCATTTAACACTGCCTCTCACTGTCACATTAAAAGGTGAATTCTGTAACACTGACAAGATAACATACTACGCACAACAGTTATTCCACAACAGTAATGACCTTGTGGAGCTGCCCAAGAACTCAACAATTACAAAGTCTAGGGCCGACAATTCAGAGTAGGAATACAAGTGGACTTTGCACTAGGTATGTTCCGTGTTTTACTGTTGGTATTACAAAGTGGAAAATCAACATCGACATGATTTATGATGCCTTTTTTCCAATCATTACCAACCAGCTGGAAAATAATGGCTCTGGTGTCAGAGTGTAAAAGCTGGTAGAATTTGCATTCAAATGTAGTTGATTTTGTGGTCTTTCATATTAGATATATTAAGGGTTTATTGTATACTGGGCAGTAAAAACTCAAAGTTCACATACCCAGGCTGGAAACTTGAGCTGAAGGCAGAAGCAAAACCTGGTAAAACTGGTGATGATGATGGAACCCCAGCTGCTGCGGCCGCTGCGGCTGCTGCTGCCTGGAGCGGTGCAACCGATGCTACTGAAGATGGAGTTGCCCCCGGCAGTCCCATAAACGAAGATAACACAGGGCTCCCAGCACCATGCCCCCCTGACACGCCTAGTCCAGGGAAGGCAGTGGGGCTAGTGCCAGGCGGAAGGCCTGGGAATATAGATGGGGCAGAGGTGAGCCCTAGACCAAAAGGGGAGGCTACACTTTGGGCAGCATTGGGAGCCAAGCCTGGGTAGATGGAGGTTGGTGGGTGGTTAGAAATGTTGCTAGCCGGAGGCATTGTGGGCATGGTTGAAGGAATGCTGGACGGAGGGAGAGAGGAAGAAAGGGAAGAAAAAGGAGACAGGCCTGGATAATGAGAGGGTGTTGGGCTGGAAGACAGTGCTTGAAGGCCAGCGAGAGCAACAGGACTAGGGAGAGAGACTTGAGGAGAACCTGAGGGGTGTGACAAACCTAAGGAACGTGCCAGGGCAGCTTGTGCAGAACCTGGCGCCATCAGTGAGCTAACAGATGGTGTGCCAGAGCGAGACGTGCCCTTGAAGGCAGAGGGCACGGGGCTGTTACTGCCACTGCCACTACCTCCATGGTGTCGGTTCAGGGCTCCGGCCATGACAGCCTGAGCTTGTGCAGAATGCATATGGGAGGGTTTCGGACTGAGTCCTGGGGTGGAACAGTTCGGAATAACTGGAGTGGAAGAGCCAGGAGTGAGAGATTGTGGTCCAGAGGGGGTGTAACTTCGGATCACTGACCCAGAGGGGTTACCTGTTTGAGGGTGTATGCCAGAGAATGTGGGTGCTGACTGGTGGTCTGCGGACTGAGAATAAACCTTCTGCAGAGTTGAGCCCATGGAGTTCGTCTGAGACAGGGAATCTGGACCACTGCGGGAAGTGGCAGGGGTGCCTGGTCGAGAAACAACATGGAAGGGAGAGGAGGAGAAGCCCCCGCTGCCAGGGACTGGAGTTCCACAAGGGGTGCCTGAGGGGGTGTGGGCTTTAATGACAGATGAGGGTGTAGGTGTAGCATGACCACTGGGGGTCTGTGGTCCTGCTTTGATCACAGACGGGGAAGGAGCAGGGGAGTGAGGGGGGGCATTGGGATTGTGAGAGGGCACCATGCCGGGGAAAACTGGTGTGATTGGAGTTGTTGGAAGCGGCTGAGCAGGGGAGGCCTGGGGCACAGGGGTAGAAGGCGTGGAACCATGAGGAATGAGGAGGGGCCCGCTGTTGACTCCAGGAGTGGTGATGTGTGGATTGCCTGGTTTGCTGTAACCTGAAAGCATAGATCAGAGTTATTAAAAGTAATCTAAAATATTGACCTACAAAAGTGAATGGGCATTAATTAAAAAAGCATTTCAAAAGAACATAAATACAAATTATTTATTAAACATATTATGGTTAAAAACAGATTTCACTTCAAGACATAGAGTGGGTTAATGGCCAACACACTACTGTAAAAGAGCCGATCCATTCACATACAAAAAAAAAGAAGAGAAAGAGAGCAAGGAGGAATAAGCCAGAGAGAAGCCCTGCGTGCAAATTACACAGAAATTCAAAACAAATTTAAAATATGTCTTCTTCTTACCTTTGGGGAAATGTTTATTTATTTATTTTTTTGGTTTAGTCAACCTCGAATTAATTTCATTAAACTCGACTGGACACTTGACATTTGTCAATTTAACCTGCTGTCCTCTCTGACCAGAAATCTCCCCAAAGGCCATAAAAGATGCATTTCAATTGTGAAAACTGATAAAGACACGTTGTCATAAAAAAAAAAAAAGTTATTCCAAGCGATGCATGTTAAATGCTAGCACAAAGCACGATTTCAGAAAGAAACAGATTATTGACATTAGTTTGAAGCTGTTCCAAGCAACCTAAAACTTATCTTTATAAATTAATAAAACAAAAACATACTTCTACACCGACTGACCAGAAAACAGAAATATCTGCAAGATACACTACAATACAAGAGCCTCCCTGTTTATATGTGTAAGGTTGTAATTTATAGTACTTTTGTACTGCAATGTGTTATACTGACTGAAATTTTAACGTCATTTTCTATTTCTCCACCACATCTACTACATGGGGGACAAGAAATACTGGAAATATATTAATATAACAGAAATTCTGTTTATACTATAATGATATGATGGAATCAAATCCAGCAAAAAACCCTCAAAAGTGACACACAATTAAATCAAATTAAATCAAGGGGTGTATTTTTCTGGTCACTCAGTATGCTACAACAGAAATAAAAAGCACATTCTTCACCTGATAGAGGTGTTAGGCTTGGGCAGTATGTGTTTTTTCATACCTTCCTGACTCTTCGCTAAGGCAGATGACATGTGGCACTATTTGTGTAAAAATAATCATTGCAGCATGTATGAGCACTGATTTTTACTTGAGGACCCAATGTCATTTGCAGCTCCAGATAATGACACAGTAACGGAGGGAATATGCGGGTAAGGTTTTTTTTTCCTTTTGTTTTTCCAGGAAATCCTCCTATTCCTGTCAATTTCACTATCAATGGTGTAACTGTTACTAAACAGGATGAAAGAATGCCCGTGGACAAGAAGGAACAAGGTGTTTAAAAGAAATCATACCACTGATGCATCAACCCCCCATAAAAAATAAAATAAAAAAGAGAACAGAACACGGGAACAGATGGAACAATAGTCGTTCTTTTGGGCATCAGGAAGCACAGGAGTGATAATCAACCAGACAGCCAGTTGAGTAATATCATGTGGCTATATAAAATGCTTTTGTAGTTAAAGGAGGCCATCTCAGATAAAGTTGTTTATGGCAATATTTCCATGATTTCACTCTCGCCTTTTTATCACCGGGAATAAAACCAACATACTACCACAAAAGGGCAGAGGCTTTTTTTCTATTTCTTTTCCCTTTAACTAGTTCTATAACGTTGTTCATACCACTCCCAATCGCCATCTGTCTGGTGGTGTGTGCTCTGCACTAAGTCACTTCAATATAGAATATCCTTATCAGTTTAACAGAAAGATTGGCATCTATATTTTTGACGGTACTGAAAATCATATCTTTCGGGTGTACTGTAGTATCTTGATACCGCCCAAGCCTAAAAGGCGTTAGACTGGAGAAGCACAGGTAAGCAGCATGCCAGTAAGTTAGACAGCAAGCTTCAAGAAGTGTCTATTTGCTGTCACACGCGCACACACTTGCTTCCATCGAGTCGTACCTGCTACTTTGTGGGTGGAGCTGTAGGGGGGAGGGGGCACGCTGGCTGTTATAACCCCTCCCACAGAAACAAGGCCTGCGTTGTTGTACGCACCTGAGTAGCAGTTGCAAATATTAACAGTATCCACCTCGCATTCACACACACATACAAAAAAACACCCGACACACCCCAGCGCTGAACCAGTCTATCTAAAACAATCCCAGATGGCAGAAATAAAACATGCCTTGCTATGTTTACGAGATACGCTTAAAGCAGCCTTAACAAAGAGCCCAGTATCTGTTTTTATTTAAATCACTGACTGGTTGTATACATATTTTGAGTACTAGAAAAAGCAAGTAAAGGTAAAAACAGGTGTATTTAACTTTGCTGATTCTTACTTGGTGCGATGGTGGCATGGGGTCGGCATGGCGGTATGGGGTAAGGAACAGGTCGATGAGGATTGTAGGTTGAAGGAAACTAGGAAAGGAAAACCACAAAAAATATAAAACACTTATCAAGTTCTTCGTACTCACAATCAGTAATAGAACTATCAATACATGACAAAAGGCCACTAACACAATATAACACTGAGTGTGTGATAACGCCAATTCAGTATTTATTATGAGTATGTGGTGAAGCTTTTTTATACCAGTTTCTACAAATGTTTTACCTTATTTTATAAACTTTTATAACCTCGACAGTCATCAGAACATTTGCATTATATTCAGTAATGTATTATAGAACTTGGCAAAGTCAATAAGCCCTTATAATGTGTTCTCACTCCTATATTTGTTTCTCAGTTATTAGCTTACACAACCCAGCCTTTATTATTAAAGGAGTGGCATCAGTCATGTGAGGTCTTTTTTAGGCCATCATGAGTTTTCTCTGGGTCATGCTGGTGTTACTATTTCCCCCCAGTTTGTGATTCCCGTTCTTGTGCTTACGGGTTTGAAAGGGCCTACAATCCGGGAGGCAATTCCTTTCCCCTCCATATTGTTAGAGTTGTCGTCTTTCTTCTCACTTTCTTTTTTTACTGGAGGGATTCCCTGTAATCAAAAAACAAAACCCACGTTTTAAAGGTTTGGGTTTATTTTTGGTAGACAAAAAGAAAAAAGTAAAGAAGAAAAACACTCAATTTACTTTTTACAAAAACCAAAAGACATACAAATAAAACTCATTATCTATTTCAGTTAAGTTTTGATGTTTTATATGTCACAAACTTTTTGCCACTAGAAACCATCTTTACTAATATTAATCATTTACACGGGATGTACACAGATCATACATGCCAAAGTCAGCTACATTTATATCTTTATTGGTAGATGGAGTGGATAGCCTATTAAAAAAATCTTGGCTCATGACTCAGGTGTCTTCGAGGAAGCTCAACAAAGAAGCCGGCACATACTCACAGGGAATGTGCCAGTAACCAAACTGGGTCTGCCTTTTGGGTATGGATTTCCAGGTATTATTCCACAGGAAGAGATCATGGCTACAGGAGCCTTGCAGCCAACCTTACAAACCTAATGAGACAAACATATTATCATTAAACTATTAAAATTAATATGAAAAGTTTGCATTATTGTGATTGTAGATGCATCAAACACTTGCCCTTGATTAAGACAATGGTGTAGTCTAGTTATTCTGTATTTCAGAGTGTTATTAAAAGGACTGCACAACCTCCTTAATATCACAACCTGCGACTGACAAATACACCAACATACCTACAACACAAACATGAACATGACAAATAAGAATTAAAAGTGAGCTTACCTGCTCTAGTATCCTACGTGCACGCTTCTTCTCAGACAAGTGTATCCGAAACATATCCTCCACAGGACGATAATTTTGAGCATCCGAAATGTTTCTGTGCAGGAACAGGCATGTTTGTTTATCGACAAGTAAACAACTCACTGACTTAAACAGGATGACATGACAACACAAGACTTTACTTTCAGGGCATTTTAAAATTTACTTACAAAGCTATCAGTTCCAGGACAATCAATCTGTCCTTTGAGAAGGTGAAGCAATTCAGGATATTTGCAACCTTGGTTGTAGGTATTGCAACCATTTTCTAAAGGCAACATAAGTAGAAATATTTCACAAAGACATTAAAACATAACAGTGAAACAGAGACATGCCAACACTACACAAAGAAATACAAAAACTTTGAGGTCCTAATCACTAAAGAGACCTGCTACTTACATGCTGCAGAGCTTTAACTGCTTTGATCTGAGGTTCTGCCCATGAAAAGTACTTCAGTATGTCCATCACCTGCAAACGTTCAGGACACTGTTATAACAAACACTAGAGGTGCAAAGATCTGAACAGACATTCATTTGTCAAGAAAAATGTTATTGCAAATATGGGATGTCAATTATTATTCATTTTTTTTAAAACACTATTAATTTACACAAGCATGCTAAATCATTGGAACTAAACAAGATTGGTTATAAGGTCAGTCACACTGTTATGTCACATTATGGACCATTTAAAACACACTAGCTGGAGTTTTGCCACTGGGAATAAACGGCTAGGTAACCAGGTAACCACCACATGTCAGTAAAGCTGTTTGGACAGTTACCTGCTCACTGGAGAAATATCCATGCACCTGCTCAATGGCTCTGATGCGCTGGTCGGTCAGAACACACTGAAATACAGAGTGAAGAGTCAGTGCTAAGTTGAAATGACTTCCAATATTAAATCAGTCATAAATGTTTAGGCAATTCTTACCTTTCTTATCTCATCCAAGACAATGTCAAATGATTTCTTATCCATGTTTGCTGACTTAAACAAACGCTAGCCTCTTTGACAATAAACTGTTACTATATCACCCAATTGATAAACGCACTTACAACAGATGAGGTTAATTAAGATAAAATACATTCGGGTGACTTTCTTAAGTCTTAAATATTTTTCTCAGCCAAAGTCCCAGATTTACATTCATAATTCCGCAACAGCATCATTCAGATCAATACATATTTGCAGAACGTTATTTAAAACCCGCATAGTTATTACAGTCCTTTCATACGATAAAACTTTTCCACCGGTGAACAATGACTTCCATACAAGAGAAGCTGTCTGCAGTGTGCAAAACCTGTCCGTACCAGATTTGTCCGCAGCTAACAACAAGCTAGCTAGCTACAGCTAATTCAATTCTGGGGACAGTGCAATAAAACGACACTAGAGAAGAAAAAACAAATATTTGCGCGACTGTTCATTCAATGACAATTTAAATCGATTGCTTGTGATATTACAAGAGATACTGGAACAGGTAAAAATTCATTAAAATCTAAAAAATAACGAGCTAGCAAAGCTCCAGGTCTAGCTAGCTTCTGACAGCTGGCGCTCCCAACGTCAACACCGAAAGGACCCCTCGAAGGTAGCTGATCAGAAAACACATCCTGCAGCAAATATGTAAAAAGTAAAAAGCTACGGTTACTTGGAGACATATTATACAATAAAAGTAAGTATTCATAACCAACATAACTACTATTAGGACCGACTTTAGTTTATATTATATTTAAAATGTATATTTTAGTAATTGTCTGTAGGCACTTGCAGGGCATCTATGTACGCTGTACAGGAAGTAAACATGAAATGAGCTTCAGCAGCGGTGTTGAAGTTGAATAAGAATTTATCTAAATTGTTTTTGTAATATAAAAATGGACCGCTTTTCGTGGTCGAACGGGCTTTTAGAAATAAACGAAACTTTGGTTATTCAACAACGAGGTGTCAGGCTGTATGACGGCGATGATAAGGTATACTTGTATTATTTTTTTTAAAAGCTAAGTTTGTGGCCCGACAGCAACACGGCAGCTAAAACTTAACAAAACGATCCCAAAAAGATATCAGAGCAATATTACTGCCACACTAAGATGCTGGTGGAGTCCATGTTGATCGCCACGGTTTGAGATGCTTAGTTGTGTAGTGTAAGGAAGTCATACAAACAAATAATAACGCATAAGTTATCTCTTGTTATTGTACCAGGCGAAGCTGGATGTTGGAGTTGTCTTGTTGAGCACCCATCGGTTGATCTGGAGGGACGTTAAAAATCATGTACGATTTCCGTAAATATGACTACGTATTGACTGCACTGGTTGTGTGAAGAAATTGCCTTATTGTCCAGTCCTTTTGTAAGTTGTGATGACTTCTGTGTTTCTTTGGCCATCTGCAGGAATGCTGCATTGCCATGCCACTGTCTCAGATCATCTTCTTTGAGGAGCAGGCTGCAGGAATAGGAAAGAGGTCAGTAGAAAATGGGTCATTAAAGAACACCACATCACCACTACCCATCTTTGTACTTAAATATGCAATTTGACTAAAAATAGTTTACCTGCTATTTTCTTGGGGTGGGATTTAATCAGTTTTCGTGGAGATTGTTCAGTTGTCATCTGTGGTAATCACATTAGGTGTTGAACTTTGGTCTTGTGATAACTTGTATTTTGGGAAGAGATCATAACCCCTAACTTATAAGTTAGAGGTTATAACTGGGTTAAAAGCGTTCGGCTTGGTCAATATTCTATAGTGAAGCCTTTCTTTCCAGCTATAACAGTAAGAATTTTGAAAATGCAAGAAGAAAGTTGTATCTCTCTACAATTGATGTCTCTTATTTTAAAGTGCAAAAATAGTTATACACCTGCATGCAGCACCTGCCAACAAGGAGCCAGGCCCCTACCAACAAAGCAAGTACTCCTACATCAAGCTGTCCTTTAAAGAACATGGGCAGATTGAGGTACACCCGCTTAATCAAGTTGCTAAAAGACTTTCCCTTATTTTTTTGTACTTCTAGTGTTTGAGTTTTAATTACTTCCAACTGATATGATGTAATTTGTGTGCAGTTTCACAGGAGGCTAACAGAGGAGATGACTCAGAAAAGGTGGGAGACTACACCTGATTCACAACCAATCTCCACAAGAGCCGGTCCTCAGGTTAGATACTGGACGAACATGCTTCCGAATTTGATCAGAAGTTCCTCCTTTCTGCTGACAGTCTTCCATTTGCTGGCATTTTTATATATAGAGCCCAAAATGTTATATGAAATGTGTTAACACAATGCATTATACAAGAAAACTTAATTCAACACTTAGCAGGTGAAATACTGAATGTATCGTAAACTGTCAGTTTAACTTATGTTCCACTGGATGGCAGTGTTGTCTCTTTATTCCTGAACAAGTCAGTTGAAATAATAGTATTAAGTATTTAGTATTTTTCAAAAAGATTCAGTATCATTATTCATCAAATGTACGTCCGACAGCAGCTGGACGATACTTCACTGTGTCTGTTTAAAATTAAACCTTTGTTGTCACATCACTTACATTAGGCCATGTCTCCAAAAGAAATCTACATTATTCCTAATTTTTTAAAAACAATATCAAATAAAAAGATCCTTACAATTCACTCATGTTACAGTAGTTGACGTCAACAAGATTATTCTGTGCTGTTTGGTCTTCCTTCTACTTGGTTCTGACTTTTTAATTACTTGTGTCTTTCACCATGTGTGTTTTTGTTTCCTTCGTGGTCATGTAGGCAGGAAGGACACGTGCCGTGGGAATTGTTGGCATCGAGAGGAAGATTGAAGAGAGGAGGAAAGAAACAGACAAGAACATTTCCGAGGTACTGGGAAATATATCCGAATATTGGGTTACATTTAAATAGAATCTAATCTCACGTGTTATGTCATCGTGTTCCTATCTATTAGCTGAAGTTTTGTTGTTTGTCCTAAATCACTTAGACTAGAACGACCGTGAAAATACTGAGAATGCAGAGTGGTTTGGTTTATGACATTTCTATGTTTTGATAATTTTTTCTGCAATAGAAAGTTGTCCCTGTCGGAATTTATTGTAATTCACATAAATTCAAGCTGACCACGGTCGCCTCGACACTCCTTGGTCCCCGTGACCATTATGTGGTTATATGACCTCATTTGCACATACTGTATGTTTGTCTTGAATATGTGTAACATTAAATCAAAATGACATGAAACCTATGGCATTAATACAAGTGAGGGTTCATGGCCAGGGGGAATGTTCGGGCCAGAGAAGGGGTGGGGTTCTGTGGAATGATATTTAAATTGTATTGGTAGCCATAAAGTCTTGTGGTTTAGTTAACTGTGAACATTTCTGAGCACCATTACCCATTCGGTCTCTGTTTTTCAGGCATTTGAGGACCTTAGCAAGCTGATGGTGAAGGTAAAGGATTCATTTGCATGCTCACATTTTCTTGTAGTGGGCAGAACTGGTGACTTTTTTTAAAAAGTTATATTTTACCTATTGACACAACATTGTTTAAACGTCATAACTATGAATTTCAAGCCGGTGTGAAGCTTATTTAACCAAGTGGGACTTGTTGAATGATTGTCTAACCAACAGGCCAAGGAGATGGTGGAGGTGTCCAGATCTATAGCCAACAAAATCAAAGACAAGCAGGGAGACATAACAGAAGATGAGGTGAGAATTACAGAAACATTATACCATTCTCCATACCACACACATCAGAACGATATTCCACAATACACGTTTATGATATGTAATACAATCTAAACCTTTAAATGTGCACAACTTAGTATTTTCATATGATCTCTTTTATAGACAATTCGGTTTAAGTCCTACCTTCTGAGCATGGGTATTGCTAACCCTGTTACCAGGGAAACGCATGGCTCAGGTACACATTATCATATGCAACTGGCTAAGCAACTGGGAGATATGCTGCAGGCCCCTCTCGAGGTGGGTATTAATTTTTGTGTGTCACACGTTTTTATGTCTAGATAGGCTCATAAACCTATTTAAATCATCTTCACCTACTTATTTTTCATATTAATATCTCCGTGACTCTTTTTTTCCCCCCACCACTCTACTCTTTCTCAGGAACGTGGAGGCATGATGGCTCTCACTGAGGTTTACTGTCTCGTCAACCGCGCCAGAGGGATGGAGGTGATGCGCACACAAATCCGCTCTGTTCCTCATAGCTTAATCAGTAGTATGACTCAGCTTCGTTTTCTCTGCATTCACGCTATACACGCATTTTTATTTCCTCCGCTTTCCACAGCTTTTATCTCCGGAAGATTTGGTAAACGCCTGCAAAATGTTTGAGTCACTCAAGCTCCCACTGAGGTAAGCGTGCATTGCATTGTCTACGTTCTAGGTGTGCACTGCATTGCTTTGAACATAGACCAGGGAGTGTGTTTATTAAAGGAATATAGGGCAGGGTTGGCGCCGGCTTCACAGAGGCCAGGCTCTTCCTGCCTGGCTTCCTGTTGTTGGAAGGGGTGACCAGGCCTCTGCAGCCGTCATTTCCTGGCACTTCCCAGGGTTACAAAAGAAACACTGGCAGGGGTCCCGATATTGCTGGTTGAAACACCGAGCTGAGCTTGCTGAATTAAACAACACCTCAGCATAAAAATGTATCAAATTGATCTCTGTGCTGTGATTAAATTGATCTCCACGCTTCTCACACTTCTGCCCCTTCGCTCGCCTTGTCCTCTGTGCAGGCTGCGTGTGTTCGATAGTGGCGTTATGGTGGTTCAGCTGCAGTCTCACAGCGAAGAGGAAATGATAGCCTCAGCACTGGACAATGTAAGACACAAGTGTTCCAAACATCTTAGTGATCATGACATTACCATGCATTAGACTGATCAAGTGGTGTGTTCTTGACAGGTGTCAGACAAGGGCTCCTTGACAGCAGAGGAATTTGCAAAGCTCTTGGGTCTTTCTGTTCTGCTGTCCAAAGAGCGGTATGTTAACTCAGATCAATAGCAGTAAAACACTAAATACTGCAGCTTTTTACACACATTCACCATATTCACAATACTGTTATAATTTTACGATTATCTTCACTTGTTCCATTATCCTCATCTCCAGGCTGTTGCTGGCTGAGAAGATGGGCCACCTGTGTAGAGACGACTCCGTCGAGGGGTTGAGATTCTACCCCAACCTATTTTGACCTCTTTCCAAGTTGACACTGTTGAGATCGGACTTTCTCCGCTGACAGACGGATGCATTCAAACAATCGCCTGACCTCGTCGTGTGTAGCAGGGTTCCTGCTGTACATGCAACGCCATTGTGTACTCAAGTTTCAAATTCAGTCTCGTTATGATATCGGACGGCTGGCGCTCTGTTGTTGGTGGCGGCGCACGTAAAGTCTGCTTGCCAGGTGCTAGACTGAACACTGTCTGCAAAATGTTGATCGGTTTCCAGAAGTGGTTTATGAAACTGCAAGTACTGTACAAGAAGCAAAGGGGTTCCAGATTTACTATGCGTGTTAGAGTGATTGTCATGTTTGTTTAGTAATAAAAGGTTTTGGGTAAATGCTTTGTAAATGTCCTTTACCACTCACTCTTGCACAGTCTTGCATCTTTGCATGTAAAAAGTAAAACATCACAGCCAATGATGGCTAGATTAACGCTTTCCAAAGTAAAATGTACATGTTTGTAATAAATGGTTGAGGACTCAAGTGTGCCCTGCTGTTTTATTTTCTAAGGAATGTGACAGCACGCCAAGGTTTCCAGGCTGAATCTAAATATGCTACCTCACCTTTCAGGCAGGTCCATCAAAATGAATTTTTGTCCCTTTTCCAGTAAACCTTTCTGCAAATGTAATAGCTTAGTGTCTAAGATACATTTAAGGCAAGACAGGATAGAATAAAATACCTGTCAAATCTCACGCATATCATGGAACACAGCCAATTGTTAAGCAGCTAATCCCTTCAGTGGCGCGATTGTGTTATAGAAATACCAGTTATGACTGTTTTGAAGCCAGACTTAAAAGTGAGCACACTATTGACTGGTGAGTGGAGCTTCTGAAATAACTCCCTTTAAATTCTATCACACGTAACAATGTATGGGTGTAATGTAATAAATACCACCTGATCTAAATAACTAGATTTTATGTATTCTTACTGCTGGACTCGTTGAGATGCTGTGCATTTATCGCTTCAAGGCTTTTTAGGCACGTAATAGAAACGTTCATTGTTCCCATTGTGAACTGATCTGAGCAGTCAAAAGAGTTCAAAGAAGCTTCCTGTTTTGTGCCAACCCTCTCTAGTGGAAAAATGAAGGTCTGCAGAGCTGATTAGATTACCATGCCATGTGGCTCACTTACTGCATCTAGATAAACTCAATTGGTTCGGGAAATCTTGAAAGTTGGACTGAGGCAGGTCTGTGATTAGGGATTTATGCAGGACATTGAATTTTACTCTGTACAAAATGGGCGCTTGTTGCTTGCATGAGGGGATGAACTGATGAACTTCCATGCTCCATTCGAATAATCCATCTTGGATGGCCTGGTGTCATGTCGCAAATTTTGTTAAAGTTCGCTCTTTATTTTGTAATTGTGGGAAGACTCTGCTCGAGATAGATGGGCTGCGGTTTAAAATGTTTTATTGTGTTACCCTGCCACTTTGTGTGGGCCGTTTAAAATGAACAATGTTATTATTTATAACTAAAAATAAACTGGCTTATGAATATACTCCGATCAGATATAACATAACCCTGCCTGATATTGTGTAGGACACCCTTTTTACAGTCCTCTAAATTAACAGATACACTGATCAGCCATAAAATTAAAACCAGGTAGGTCTCCCTTGTGCCTCTAAGACAGTTGTGACTCATCAGAGAATGGACATGGTCCTTCTGAGGGTGTCCCGTGGTGTCTGGCAACAGAATGTTGTTAGTGGGGGCCTTTGGGTCCTATGGGTTGAGGGGAGGGGCCTATGAGGATCATCCCACAGATACTTGGATCAGTTTGGGATCTAGTGAATTTGGAGGCCAGGTCAACACCTTGTGCTGTTCTTCATGTTTTGTTTAGTTGTTCCTAAACTGTTTGTTTGTGTGTGTGTTCCTGTGTCAGGCCGCATTCTGCTGGGGATGGCTGCTGCCATCAAGGAGTGTCATTGCTATGGGGTGGGGGTGCCTGGTCTGGTCTAGGTGGGTGCTACATGTCTAAGTAACATCCACAAGATGGTCAATGGTATTCACTTCTCTTCAGTGGTTTTAATGGATCCTGCATTTATTGATATATGGTATCTTTTAACAACTTCTTATGTTAAAAAAAAAAAAAAGATTTATGTGTGACAGACACTTGGCGGACTGAACTATAGTATCTGTTTCACATATTTCTCTATGTAGTCACTTTCCTCAGGCACCTGCTGAAGCATTTGATGATCCAGGTGCCTGTTGTTAAAACTGATAACAATCTCCTGAATAACTGACTTTATATGATGCAATGCTTACACTACATTAAATAAGAAAATGTTTATAGGATACCCATAAAATATGAATGTTAATGTTATAGACGTTAATGCGAGTCACCTTTAAACCAGTAAATGTCTTATTAGCCTGGTTAGTTTAGCACGTTAATCCTCCCAGGCAGGAATGTGAAGAACATCGGTTTAAAGGGCAAACAATATACATGTGACATGATTTAAGAGAAAGGCCAACACGCGTTGTTAAGCTGGGGATCATTTTTAACTTTTAAGACAAAAGGTTTTTACATTCTGAGAGGAGAAAATAGCAAGTTGCACATAATGTCTTACACGCCCTGCTGCTGCTGCTGCTGCTGACCCTCAACTGACTGTGAGCGGATCTCTTTCACGCGCTCAGAGCACCAGCGCGCGCCTCCAGAGAGAAGGAGAGAGAGAGAGCGCGAGAGAGGGGTCTTGACACATTCGTCCCGCAGACTGTCACCGCACTGTATTAGCAGTTTATCAAGCGGGAGAAATGCGTTACGAGCACCGACCGGAAGGACCGACGTTGCGGGTTCTGTGTTTGGGAAAGCGGCGAGGAATAATGCTGTGCTGAGTCAACAAGACGTGTGAGTAGACAGCTTTATTTTCCAGCTAGCCTGCGCTGAACAGTGACGGTGGCCACCTCTATGCACGTGAAACATTATGCATGTCAATTTAAAACACAAGTTCGTTATTCAGTAGGCTAAGTTCTTTAGAGGTGAGGTTTATATAACTTTAACTTATTTATAGCACCTTTCATACAAACATGCAGTTTGTGCTTTACATGGCAAGTTTTAAATAAATTTAAATAAATCCACAAGTAATAATAATAATAATAATAATAATAATAATAATAATAATAATAAATGAAGACCGTAAAGCACAGTAGATACATAAAAGTCAACCAAATTAAACGTAATAAACACCAGGGATAAGAAATTAAAACAATATAAAGAATGTTAGGTATATGCTATAACGTTATTCCAAAAAGAAAAGTCAGTTTAAAATGTCAAAGCCTGTCATTTCCTTTTAAAAATAAAGGTCTTCAGAGAGCTTGCCATTTAAATGTCAAGAATCAAGCTTTTTGTCAGTTTAGGGACATGAAAACAGAAAGTGGGCCTCACTAGCGTTTTTATGGCACACACAAGGAACATTTAAAATAATACAGTGATATAGCAAGTTATACAGTATGTGGGAAATAGTGTCTTTCCTACACTTGAGGACCCCATGGCCGTGTACCAAAGGAAATCACCCTAACTATCTGGCTGGGAGTTTACACACGTATTTCAAAAGTTGTCTTCATCTAAGAATACGTATTAGGTCAACCTTTAAACCAGGCATTTATCAAATAGTGTTTTACTTTAATAACTGCAAACATACAGTTTGTGACTATTGCATCTCGGCCCCAATAGTCTGAACTGATATATATATATATATATATATTTTTCAACAGAAAAATAGGAATCTATTCTAAGGGAAACAACAGAGAAACTAAAAAATAAATAAATCAGCCAAGCAAATATTTGGCTCTGCTCATAAATTTTTGTTATGAACAAAGCCCGTCTGGGGAAATTCAGTTGTGTGGTGACGGCAGCTCCCTATAGCTATTGTGAGGATGAAAGGAACAGGAAGACACCACTGTAACTCCAGAAAAACTCAAGTTCACTGTTTCATTCTCCAGCCTTCCTGTTTTCCATTCCTCAGAGGACTGCACTGCTTCTTGCATTCCTTCTCCTGCCTAATGACATCCACACACAGAGAAAAATTGTTTCCTTCTTGAGGATTATTTATTTTTTGTTGATGTTCCTGTTTTCCTCTGATCAGGCCGGGTATGGTGTAATAGGACGGTCATGTGGTGTAGGAGAAAAAAGAGGCACAGACATCGGAATGCCACAGGTTGTCTCACTGCTGCCCCTCCTTGTAGCGCTCATGGGATATGGTGAGTGTAACCAAAACCATCAACTCAATTAAAAGTCCGTGCTCCACACTGTACTATGAGCTGATTAATGGGAGAGGGAAGGCAAGCTGGAGAAAATCGTGAAATAGTGGACGGGGTAATGCAGGGTCAGCCTCTTCCTCTTCCCACACCCGTTTTGCTTTGTGAGGATGTGAGGTTTGCACAACAGGATCTACACTCTGCACAGCACAATAGCTCTTAAAATAACGTGCTACTACTTTGAGTACTGAGTACTACCCTGATGAAGTGCTAAGAGAAATACTGTTAAGCTATTCACCACTAGGCTAACAGTTTAACTTACTGTCTATACTGAAGGACATAGCTTGTAGCTTACTTGATGTGTATGACAGTCTATGTGCTGAAGATTGAGTTTATTATTTAGTTTTCTTAGTTAATTACATCATAAAAGTGACATTGGATATATGAAATATATCGGTAGACCCATAAATGTATCATGGGATTTTGTATTATATGACAAAAACTGATACTTCCTATTGATAAGGTCACATTTCTCCCTTAAAACTTTCTAAAATCTGTGAAAATGCCCGTTTTGACTTCCAGTTTCTATACAATCCAGATATGGATTGGGTAATTTCACATTAAATAATCCACAAGCAAACTAATATTTGGTCCTTGAAAATGTCATGACTTTGAATCACTGCAGTGAATGGAACCAGAGACACAGAATGGGCACTTGCAAGGTCACACCGAAACTAAAAAAAAAATGGTTATGGTTATAAAGAGAGTCCAGATGCCAGAACAATGAGTAAACAATGTTTTCTGTAGCTTTTGCAGGGCTCAATGTCTGGCCCTCCTTCCATGTTGCCCTTAGCAACGGCAGTGTGTTTGTGAATTTCATCACAAAATCCAACGGCAGCGCTATCCGCAACGCAAGCCTCTCTCTGGTCAACATGGAAACCAACACCACCCTTCTGACCAGGACTCTCCCTAGCAACCAGCCGGACGGTAGGGAGGAGTTTAACTGTTCCTGTTTCTTGTATGCGGGAACTTTCCGGTTCCTGCTGAGGCAGGTCAGGATTGCCAGCGTTTCACATGCCAATGGCACAGAAATCAGTCGCACGGAGAGCATTACCTGGTGGTGGAGTTCAGAACTACAAGTTCAGTGGCCCACCTTTCACATTGCTGTGGACAGAGTCGGAAACCATTCAGAATCTTTTCAGGCAAGACAAACTAGATCTCAAACTTAACCCATAAAGTTGTTTATTTGTGCTGTAAAACGATGACCAGAATCATTATCATACTTGCCTTCTGTTGTCTCACCAGATTGGGATATCCACCAATGAACACTTCCAGGCCTGCTCCAGTGGTATTGACTCTGCTCTCTTCCTAGAGGTCAGCTTCATGGAGTACAACCAGATAGGGCGAAACAGCATCGACAAGGTCAAAACCCGCACGCGGCACCCAATCAAACCCCTCCGTTCCCAGAGTGTCGAGCTCTCCTGTGCCTTCCCTTTCACAGACAGAGACTTTATAAAAGTGGCTCTACGGTCCTCTCATGCAGAACAGGAGGTGAAGAGCTCTGGACCCCTCTACCTGTCCCGTATCTTCTCCTATAAGCTGCTGGTGGAAAATGCCAATGCCTACAAGAGTGGCTGTGAAGGGACTATGACTGTTAAATTGATAACCCCACCGTGTGCTCACATCATCGGGAAAGTACAGCTGTATAACGACCCAGGCGCTGGAAGAGGCGCTGCTGTTTCCTCTGCAGTGATGGGGTTAGGACCCGAAGAGCCGTCTTCTCCTCCCCTGGCGTTTAACTGGCTGACTCAGGGAGAGAATGAGACGGAATTCAACTGTTCGCTTTTTAACCCTGGAAAAAATAAGTACTGCTTTCGATTTGTTTTCAACTTCAGTCGCTCCCCCAGTCCAGCACAGACTTGTCTGGTGGTGTACAGGAGTTCAGGTGAGTTTTAACCGGTAGACACGTTCACATTTGGCAGCTGCCAAGAATACATTAACACTCTGCTCCTGTTTGTCATACAGAAGTGTCTGTGGATCAGAGGTGCAGTGATTCAATAAAGAACACCTGAGTTATGAGTGGGAGAAATAGTTGCTTTGTTTTATTCATCCAACTGATATAATCAGTAATAAAGGATCAGGTGTTTTGTTTTGTTTGTTTTTTACCGAATTTGTATTTTGCAATTATAACTATGTATTAATTACTTATATTATCTTATTTTTTTTTTTCATTTCATAAAAGTTCAAGTCAGTCGGTTATGATTAAAGCAACGACCTCACAATGTCAACAGAGATATCAGTCATATTGTTGTTGGAAAATAAGCATTTTATTCTGCAGAATTGTAACATCTAATCCTGTGTATTAACGAATGTTATTGAAAAGATAAGTATTTCCAAGGAAATGACTTGATTTCTCCCTTAAGCATTCACTTGCTGATGTCATGATCCTTTTTCAGCTGTCTGTAGTTTTGTTGTTGTACATCCTATTATTTTATTTTACCACCTCAAAGTCACAGCGTTTCATGAAACTGGCAGTGTCAAACCCTTTATCTCTCCTGACAGTTTGAAAGCGTTGTGAGCTCACTTGGCTCAATTTAAGAAAGTAGCAACACAGTATTAAGGCCCATAAACTACAAATTTATCTGCAATCTAAAATTTTTTTTTGTAATCTGCAGAGTCATGGGGGCCCTGGCAGCCCTGGAGCTTGTGCAGTGTGAGCTGCGGCGAGGGGGTGAGGGAGCGAGTGCGCGAGTGTTTACTGCCCTCAGGTGTACGAGGGATGCAGTGCACAGGCATGGTGAAGGAACAGTCTATCTGCTCGCTGGAAGACTGTGTCGGTGAGCCAATTCACATTTACAAGTCAATATATTCAGATTATTTAGTTTCTGCTTTACTACTTTCCAGTGCAGAACAAATCTTTTTTACATCCAAATGAGAAGAGCTCCCCCTTTCTATGTTGATTAAGATTGAAGATTAATTGGTTTCATTTACTCCCCAGTGTTACCTGCTCCTTCTTCATCTCTGCCCCCTCCATCTGCTGGAATTTCACCCCTGGGTGCTAACATGGTTGTAGTGGTTGGTGTCTCCCTTTGCCTGGCTGTGATTATGGCTACTGTTGTGGTGACAGTTTGGAGAAAGTTCTGCCAGACTCCACAGTGCAGCTCTGTCCGCAGAACCTCCGTGCATTCACCCGGGGGCCGCAAGCTCTCAGATGAGGCCTCCATCTGCGGGCACAGCCTCCAAAGACCCAGCCTGTCTGAACCTCATGGCCCATCAGGAGGCATGGGTGTAGGTGTAGCCCAGAAAGACAGACCTTCCCTGGGAAGTCCTCTCTCACAGACCCTGGTGATACCACTCTCACAGGACCCAGAAAGGCTGTCTCCGACAGGTCAGAAGGTGTTGCCACCAATATTTGGGTATGTTCAGAATATTGTTTGCTTTCATCATATATAGAGCAATGCCAAACTTACTTTCTTACTTGAAAAGAAAATAAGGTACAGTTGTCTCTCTCAAGGTACCGGTTGGCTCAGCAGCAGTTGAAAGAGATGAAGAAGAAGGGGTTAAAAGAGGCCACACTGCTGTACCATGTCTCTTCAAGCCCTGTCCACGACACCGTGATAGAAACATCTGCTTCACCCACCAATTCTCCTTCAACGACTGGATTTGCTCATTCTGCGCACACTTTGAGTGTACAGGATGATGCTGACCACAACCATTTTCGTATCACAGCTCCCTTTTCTGAGTTGCCGCCGCAGACCAGGGTCACGCCGGACAGACTGAGCCCCAGAGTGGAACTGATCTTAGGTCCACCTGTCTCTGCGCATTCAAGTCGGGGCAGTGCAAAATGGCGTGACCGCACTGCTGACTGGGTGGAGATGGTAGAGAGGAGCGGTTTAGCAGGTCTTAGAGGAGGAGGGGCTGATGCAGGAATGGCAAACTCCTATCATAAGAATCCAAATTTCCGGCGGACCTCCAGCTTTAATGACAGTAGGCTCCAACCACCATCATCTGCACAGTCAAGACAGTTCAGAGAAAGAAGCATGACTCAGGTCACCAATCCTCCTTAAATTATTAGATTTATGTAGTTGTACTTGATGTATGTCTTGCAGATCATATTAATGGAGTCTTTGGTCAAGATTAACAAACACATTTTGTCCTTTTTAGGTGGGATCTCGAACTCTTCCTGAAGGAAGTTGTTGGACCAAGGGAGGTTGGGAGCGGCAGCCATACCGCTCTTACCCCATTCCAGAGCACGAGTCCTCAGAGTGGACTAAATCCAGACCGAAGAGTAATAACCAGAGGAAGCCCTGGTTAGAGACAGTGGTTCCTTCTCATAATAATGACCTCAAACACACAGGAACCAACACAAACAACATTTCAGCATCAGAGAAACATGCTGAAGCAGAACTCAGTGGCATCAGGGAAAGGCAAACAAGTGGTAAGCCAGGAGGCGGAGAGCCAGTCTCAGGGATTGGTGGTCCAGGTATGGGGCCTGCCAGTTCTCATCGAGTGAACCAGCTGATTGTGGAGAGAGCTGAGCGGGCTGAGCAGAACTGGAATCGCCGTGGCCCATCGCCTATACAGAGGAACATCCTGGCCAGGAAATTAAAAGAGGCTCAGTCCTGTTCTGCGGCCAGGGGCCGCCAGCGCAGCTCCACTTTTAGTGTATCATCCTCGGAGCAGAGGAAGGACCGCTGCCGCTCTCTGCCGATGTCTGGAGACTATAGCGGCAGTGGTGGCTCTTCCTACAGGTTGAGTGAGGCAGAACAACGGATGCTGGACTTAGATCTGTCCTCGTCATTTGTAAGGGAAGAGGAATAGATCACACAAGTTTGTGGCATTACATTGGAAAGGAACTGCCTTTGCTATTTACATTTAGTCTTAGCCCCTGACGTCAACCCTCTCCCCTACATCTGTGTACCCATCTGTGTAATGTAACAGGTTTATCTATGAGAATGGGAGCAAAAAGAAAATATTTTTATAAGTTTTTTTATTTCTGTTGCGGGTTCTATTGTATTTTCAAAACACTTTGATTATCACTTAATTGTATTAAATCTAGTTCTTATGCTCAGAATTGCACGTTGGGGACATATTTCTGATTTGATCTGTGTATCAATCATTGGTACAGTGACTATCGTGGTCTTTTACGTGTATGCACTGTTGAACACAGACCCCATCGATGACGGTTTTTAAAAACTCTAAACCACTCTGGTTATGTTAATGGTTTACTGTTCAGAGCAATAGTACGTCATTGTAACCAACCAAATGTGAACATCAATGAGGCATTGCAGTTGAAATGCTGTTTGTTTTAATGAGTCATATGCAGCGTACACATAGAAATGATTACTGGAAGATGCTGTGTTATCGATATTTGATAAATTCACAAAATGAAGCAAAAGGAGACATTCCAATATAAAGGATTAAAAAGTGACAGACAGGCTTTGCGCTTATTTTTTTAACCTTTCACAAAAATAAGCCTTTACATTTCCCCTGCTCCACTGCCCACGGTGTCCAAGAAGACCAGGGGCCGCACCTTCATGGCGGTGTGTCTGAGGGAATACCAAAGGCCTTTCCAGGTTCCCCACACCACGCCATTGTCGTACTCGCCCTCGTACTTTCCCCTGCGGTAGAATTGTCCATTTAAGTTGGCTGCATGGCATCTGTAGAAAGAATTGTGACACAATGTCAGATATATATAGAAAAACAAGGGTTCCAAATGGCAATGGTTGTGCAGCCATCAAACAGAAGGAAGAGCTTGTCTTAATTTGAGAGGTCTTACCTGTTGTACCACCAGCCTCCCTTGTTCTCCTGGGCACAGCTCCCCTGAAGGTAGCGGTCATTGTCCTGTCAATCACCATCATCATCATTATCACAGCTGTTACCTGTCCTCAAAAGTACAATCATCAAGAGGAATGGGCGGCTAACCTGATCCCTGGTGCTGAACTGCATGCCACTCAGGCAAGCGGACCACTGCTCCACCATCCCAGCACCACCGGTCAGGGCATCTCCAGCCTTCCCACTGTACTGCCCATACTGAAGACGATACTTATCCTGGAATGGGCATTAGAGCAAATAATGTTAGCTGAGAAGATAGGAACATATCTGGCACTAATGAAAGACTTGTGTAAATGGTTTTTCTTACTGCCTCGTCAGTGATTCTGAAGTTCTCATACAATGCATAGCTTCTCTGCCCTTCCCAGTCCATTAGATCTATCTTCACCAGGTTGTTACCTTCAGGACAGTAAATAAGGGTTTTAATTAAGCAGCCAGGTGGACAGGAGGGAGCTGTATGTGGGTTCATCTTTAATTTTAGGTGTTAGTGGATTGTGTTGACCGCTGACCTTCTGAGAGCAGAGAATAAATGTGCTCATTCCCCAACCAGAACTCGTCATTCCACAGTTTGAAGTCACCGAAGCCGTCTCTGTAGTCCACCCAGTCTCTAAAATGAGAGTTAGTCTGACTTTTTGCCTCAAATTGAACAGCTTTATCGACAACAATGTGCAAGGATTTGAGGGCTACGTGGGCTACCTGTTGAAGTCAACTTTTCCATGCCGACGCCTCTGAAACACAGTCCAGCCTCCTCCATCCTCCATGTCGCAGTAGACTAAAAAGGGCTCTTGGTGTAATTTGGGTCTTACACGGTAGAAGCCGCTTGGTGGTCTCACTCTGTCAAACAATTCTGAACAGTCTACGAACAAACCGGAGATTGCTGATTACTTACCATGTTTACCTATGAACTAAATGATGTGAAAAAATGTGTTAATATGAAATCATGTACAGAATTGTTTTCCTGTACTTAAAATAAAAGAAAATACACACATATATAGCAAACCCTGTGCACCTTTCTTACCTTTGTCATAGACAATTAAACTGCCTGCTGGTGGAAGGGGTTTACTCAGCGTCACATCCAAGCTGTCTGAAGCCCCGCTGTCGTTGTGGCTCCCTCCAAGGGCGGCATCAGTTTTAGAGTTACTGTCAGACACAGCAGGCTGAAAAGGCCGGAAGTATTTATGCATCTGCAAGTGCTCAACTTGCCAAGTTGTGATCAAGAGTTTATTCTCCAGTTTCCTTATGTTGGCCTTGAGAGCTGCAAATTCCGGCCCACACGGATCTGGTGCCTTGAAACAATGAAAAAAAGATTTATAAGACCTTCCTGGAATGACTGTTGTTTAACAACCATGTCTAAATCTACAAAACAGAAAGAGTAGGATAAGCTACTTACAGATAGCAGGGCAGCAGAGGCCATGGCTGGGCACACCAGAGCCAACAACAACAACACGGGCAAGTCTTTCAGGAAAAAGTCACTTGAAGCAATATTTGCCTAAAATTATAAGTACAAAATATATTATAGATATAAGATGAACGGATACTAATAAAAAAAATAGTATTTCAACCATGAAAAAATGACTGTACCGCAAGCTTACCTTCATCTCACAGCGCTTCCCCATGTTTTCTCCAGGTTGAATGTTCTGTTCCTCAAATATTTGTCAGTATTATTTATAGGCAGGGCCAGTTCTGCATGGTCCACATTAGCGGACTCCGACAGACTCTCCAAACACTGAACTCTGGCCAGTTTTTTTGTTATCTTCCTCCACGGAGCATCGCTGTGTTTCACAGGTTCAGCCGATCCCAGAGCTGCTGATGGTCTCACGGACAGAGAGTGTTGAGAGGACCTCATTCCTATCATACCAGAAATGCTGGAATATTTTGTTCTTTTGATTTTGTTTTTCTTCTATATATATCTTTATTAAAATAATAAATAACATGTGACAGCAGTTACTTCATGAAACATGCGGGGGAGGAGCGTTTCGTTAAAACACAACCACGGGAAAATTAAGTAACACAAGAATATACAATACGATAGAAAAAAAGGTTTATGCTCACTACCTAAACCCTCAGAAGTCACAAAGTCTGAAATGTAAAAAATAAAATAGCAGCAAATTTGAATTTTAAAAGAAGTCAGTGTGCAATGTTGAAGAATGGCTCCCTCTCCTGTTCATGTCGGTTATTGCACCGTAAATTAACCCTAGGTCAACAGTTCACCTCAGAGATGAACAGACAGACACACAGGTCAAAGTTAAAACAATAAAAGTCTACAAAAATCAATATGAGGACTAATTAATACGTTTTAAAAAATACTAATGAGATCACATCTATGACATCAAGTGTCAGTGTCCTACATACAATCACATTTTTATTTTTATTATTTTTAATAAGTTAATTTTAGATATTATATTATATTACATATAAAATGTTTAAATAAATACGTTTCAATACTTTCAACTTTAATTCGTGCTTTCTTTAGATTTCGAAAAAAAAAAAATCACCATTTAGCTGAATAAAAAATATGACAGTATATTTCTGTAAACGTTAAAATGTCATTTGTTTTAAAAAATGGACTATTTGGCGTCGGGGAATGCGCCGTCCCGATCAGAACCAGATGTTAACGGGGAGCGGAGGGAGATGTGATTGTGAGAGGTCTGCGGTGTGTAGCGTAGCGACCCGTCGGCCTACTTTCAAAGCTTTAAAAACACCCCCCGAACAGGAAGGCTATGGTCACTTTTGTTTTTGCGCGAAAGCGTTCAGAGGAAGAAAGATGAGTAACAAGGGTGAGAAAGAGAGAGAAGAAGAAAAAAAAAAAACACGGGTGAGCGTTTTCACTGAAGTCCAGGAAGTCTGAAAACCGCTACGTCTGCAAAAAAAGAAAAAAAAAAAAAAAAAAAACGATGAGGAGTAGTGGATGGATAGAAGAGGGAAAAAAATCCACCCGGTTAACCTTTGAACCGTCTTCCTTTTGCCTTCACAAGAAGTCACAAGACGGACTCTCGTATAATTTCACGAATGACTGTCCAAACGGTAAGCAAGCGCTGCGGAGTTCAGCCTATTTTGTTTGGGAGGGAGGGTTAATTTGGGTAAATGCTCCAAAAGGAGAAGACAGGACTGTGTGGGAAGGTGCTTCTACACATTGATGGTTCGTGCTGCTAAAGCTTCTTAAAATATACCTGAAGGTAACTTTAATGCTAAACCTCTGACTGCTTTGGTTTCTTCAGCAGTTTTCTTTCTCAAAGGCTTCTTCAGACACTGCTGCTGCTCAGTGATTTAGGATTGTCTATACAGGCTCCTGTTTAAACAATGAGGGCTTGCAAAGATACAGCTTTTGTGCTCTTCTTCTCCACAGTTTTTAACACTGCTGTTTTTTTTTTTTTTAACCACTGGGTGCAGATTAACCTTTTGTCAACACTTTTGTTTTCAAATCCAGAGGCTCCACTTTCAGAACAAAGCCAGGAATAAGACGCACCCGCCACCATGTCCTCTGTCTACTTCGACCCAGGCTCGGATTCAGGTGTAAACGGGTGAGAAGACGTAGACCCTCTGTTTAGTTTAGCATGTGGTCCGCCCTGATCCTGCTCTCATCTGCCTTCTTTCTGTTTGTCTGTTAAGAAATGTTGCAAAAATGGAGGATGCAAAAGTGCAGATTGATGATGGGAAGGAGGAGAGCGCGCTGCCAGACACCATGTACTAGTAAGTTTCTGTTCTGGCTTGTAACGCAGGGATCAGGAGTGCGTTTTCCATTCAGAGTCACATTTGCTAATTTTCTTGTTTTGCAGCAATGTTAGGAAGAAAATCACGCCCTTCGTCATGTCCTTCGGATTTCGGTGAGTGTGTGTTTCTGCGGTAATGACTAATCCCCTTGCATCCCCATTTGTGCTAGATGAGGTTTGCTTATCTTTTTTGTGTTTTCCAGTATATTCGGAGTGACGCTCATCCTCGTGGACATCATTCTTGTGATCGTGGACCTCTCCCTGCCGACCAGTAACAGAGAGGCTGGGAATGCTCTAGAGGCCGTGTCCCTCACCATCTCCTTCTTCTTCCTCATCGATGTTCTCTTGCGGGTCTACGTGGAAGGGTGAGCGGGGAAAGAAAGACCTTGCACATTTAAGATGAATCTGTTGGGAATCCTGAGAAATGACGCAAACCATACCTTTGTGAAGCTTGAAATGAAAATTATTTGCAGACACTGCGTTGAAGAGGTTTTAACGTTAGGGAGTTGCTGTAATATGTCGAAAGAGTGATGCAAACATTCCCCAACATTCGTGTCAGCATAACCCGACTGTGATTAGCTGTTAAACAGGAAGTCATGAAGAGGAAGCTGGACAGGAAATGTATGGTCTGTGTTGGGGTGAACCCTGGCAGGCAAAGTCCCTCAGAAAATCTGGATCATCTTTAAACATATACCATTGCATGATCTGGACTGTTTTTACCTGCAGCATGTTCACTGACCTGTACCTCTTCTCTTGTGTTTGTCTCATTTTTAGTTTCAAAGTGTACTTCAGCTCCAGGCTGAACATCATAGACGCCTGCATTGTGGGTATCACGCTGGTGGTCACCATGATCTACGCCTTCACCGACCTGTCGGGTGCCAGCCTCATCCCCAGGTACATACGGTCCCCTTGCATTCCCAGCTAACCGTCACGCACTGAGACTAGGAATGGTTCACACGCTGGTTTTGTGTTTGTTTCTTTGTAAGGGCTAAAGAAGCATAAAAGCTATGTGTCGGGTCTGGGAAACGGTCGTAATAAATGCACTGATTTATAATCCTATGATCCTGATAAATTGTTGTTGACTTAAGCTCATAAGTAATAAATGTCATTTGTACGCTTGTTATTTAATATGATAATACACTTATAGGGGCCAGCTAAAGAACAGGCCTGAGGTTTTATTTATGGCCACCCTCTGAGCTGAACAACCATGTCTGTGCTCTTTAAACCACACGTTTTCAGTTTGAATGCATCATAAGCCCCAACAAGGGCTTTTTGGTTATACCATGACCCAGATAACTGAGAACCTTCACAGAAAATGCATCATAAGCATTTTATTTATTTATTTATTTTTATCTATGAGCCCTAATTTGACTGATTTTGGTGTTTCATTGCACCTATCTCCGTCATGAGCACCCTGCAACAATGCAAAAAAGCTTTCCTTTGGGAGTTCTATGTACTATACTAGTATATTTGTAATGCAGTAGGCGTATTCTGATGCACACTTCTTGTGTCTAAACATTTTATTTTAAGCAAAACTCAGATTTATGTTCCATCGAGATTTTCTGTTTTCTTGTCGATTTTGTTATAAAAGGTGTGTCGTGGCGTGACCATATCAAGGGTCGAGGTGTGTCGAATAGAGATTCATAATTATGTCTTTTCATTCATTCTCTACCAGGATCGTGTCATTTCTGCGCTTCTTGAGAATCCTCATTCTTGTGAGGCTTTTCAGGCTGGCAGCTCAGAGGAAGGAGCTGGAGAAAGTCACCAGGAGGATGGTAAGGTCATCGTCGTGGAAGCACAGAGAGCGGTGGTCGCCTGATACGCTGCCGAAAGGGTGGCAACTGTTAGGGCTGGCGTGGACAGCGGAGAACAGCGGAGGCTTGACTTGTTGTGTTTTCCCAGGTTTCTGAGAACAAGCGGCGTTATCAGAAGGACGGATTTGACCTCGATCTTACTTATGTCACAGGTTGGTGTCACATTCTGTTAAATGCAAAAGAGCACCATACGTGCTTTAGGGGTAGGATTCACAAGACAGAATATTATCACAATACGTAAGTCACAGTATGAAATTACTGTGACTTTAGACATTTTGCAATAGCATATAGTGCCTTCTTTCTTCAAATTGCTGTATGTTCTCAAAGGAAAACTTTGTCAACATCTGTTTTATCTTCTAAGATAAGTTCCAAGGCTGTTATCAAGTCAGTCATTTAGTCTACTACTAATCTTGTATATTATGGACAGATGAATATATAAACAGGAGATATCGAAAAGTGGAATCTTTAAGTGTATGACGACTGTACAGTGGTATCTATATGTACAACTGACCTGATCCAACTTAATTGAATGCAATAGCAGCGAAACAGCACCATCTAGTGGAGTATACATGCAATGGATTTGATATATTCACACAAAATAGAGTGATCTTATGCTGTATAGATTTTTTTCCCTCCACCCATAAATGCATCTAAAGTAGATTAAATTCGTTAACTCCTTGTCCCACCTCTTCAGATCGCGTCATTGCCATGTCTTTCCCCTCCTCCGGGAAGCAGTCCTTCTACAGGAATCCAATCAAGGTAAGTCTGGCTGAACTCGGGTACACACGTGCCTTAAAATTCATCTTGGGATGCGTGAGCGTACCTCCCTGGCTTTCGAGCTGTAATCACAAACGCAAATGTCAAAATCCCCGTCATCCCTCGAACCACGCACACAGACGTGCACAGATCCCTTAACCTACTTCTCTTCTCTTCCTGTGTAGGAGGTGGCGAGGTTTCTAGATACTAAACACGAAGGCCACTATAAAGTTTACAACCTGTGCAGTGAGTCAACACCTCCTCTAGTCACATGCACTGCATTCCTTTCATTTCATTTTTTTTTTTTAAAGGTAGGGCTACACCAACCCTGTCAATATGCTTTTTGTTTCCAGGTGAGAAAGGCTACGACCCCAAGTTCTTCCACTATAGGGTCGAACGGGTGTTCATTGATGATCACAACGTCCCCTCTTTGGAGTGAGTAGCCTGTGTTGTTTGCTACAGTGCCTATAAGAAACGGGTTTCTATGCATTATGTTACACAAGCGATTGCATGAACTCCTTTGAGTCAGTATCATCGCTGAGTCTGTGTGGATGTGACTCAGCCAGGCTCGCATTCTTCTTTGCAGCCACAAATTCTCCGTTGCATTGAGGTCTGTTGTCTCTGGGCCGTGTCTGTGTAGGTTTCACTTTAGGTGTCGTGTCGATGTTGTCTCCATAGTTGCAGTTCTCGTGTGGTCTGAGTCAGATTGTCTCACATTGCTGCAGATGAATTTGACCGTCTCGGGTCTGCTGTAGAGACTCGTCCCCGTTGTATGACTCAGCCACCACCGTGCTTCCCATTGGGGAGGCGTGCTTGTGGCGATGCGCAGTTTCCATCAGACCTTTTAGTCTGATGGTGAAAAAGTTACATTTTGGTCTAATGAACCACTTGAGGGTGTTTTTTTTTTGATCATGTTAATGATGCAGACGTATCAGGTTGACAAAAAATAGTTGTAAATGACATTATTCTGCCTGCTGTCAGCAAGGTTTATCTCCTGAAGGTCATTCTGAAAACTATCCTAACCCTTATTTCCAGCTTTTCTTGGCGTGCGTATAGATTACAAGGATTCCTTCATTCAAGGTTACAACTAGATATGGAAACAGGATCCATCACAAGCTTGCATTTCTACTTGGAACAATATTTTTGCAGCTTATCCCCCTGTCTTTGTACTGGATTGTCTCAGGGACATGCTGAAATACACGGCAAGCGTAAGGGAGTGGATGTCTGCTGACCCCAAAAACGTCATTGCTATTCACTGTAAAGGAGGGAAAGGTGATGTTTCCTAATCCCTACTCACTTACTTGTCATTGAGTGAATTATTTAAGTAAGTAACACCATCTAATGTGCTGGTGCTACTGCTTCCTTTCACAGGGCGCACAGGTACTCTGGTGTGCACCTGGCTTATCGACAGTGACCAGTTTGAGAGCGCACAGGTACACGCCGCTTAGTTTGAGATCATTTCAAGTCGGGCTCTGAAAATAGGCTACTCTGTTACCTTCATTTCCGTTTGTACTCCAGGAAAGTCTGGACTATTTTGGCGAGAGGAGGACGGACAAGAGTCAAAGTTCCAAGTTTCAGGGCGTGGAGACTCCCTCTCAGGTGAGGACACGACACTCAACTGACCAAGCCTACAAAGACTAGGCCAGTCTAGTTTTGCACTTTACAGCTGTTACCTGACTTTATAACTTTGTGCGTGCTTATATTCCTGCTCCTATCTTTATTTTTTTACTGTGCTGCTAATCTGAGAGTCTCTAAACATATTTTCGTTGTATGCCTACAATGTTATATAAATATAAAGATTTTTTTTTTTTTATATTATAAAATTACATTGACAGCTGCAGTCAGTGTAATCTTAGTTGCTAAATAGTGGCTACCCGGAGCAGACAGAAGGACAGAACCAGTAACGTATTGCCTCCCCAACTTTATTGACAGCACGACCAAAGTTTTTAGGTGGTCTGTTCCTACTTTTCCTACTATTAGTGTGATAGTAGCGCTCATGTGAATGTAGCAATCGTTGCAGGCTTGGGATATTTTGTTAAGCCTCGATGTAAACAGTTGAAGTGCCATCTCCATTCGTAATGATTTAAATGGGGCTGAAATAAATACAGTATATACTTTTTATTAGAACATTTACAGGCGTCAGTACATTATATAATATGGACTTGGTTATATAGATGTGAATATATTGATAAGAAATGTGTTGTGTTGTGGACGTCAGAGTCGGTACGTGGGGTACTACGAGGTCATGAAGACAAAGTTCAACAGACAGCTGCCTCCAGTTAAAAGCCTCAGGATAAAGAGCATCCGCATCCACTCCATAGCAGGTAAGCCAACTTACCCAAGGCACTTCAGATTGCAGCTACACCCACAGGGAACTCCACAACATATCACATGTCTATTTTTTTTCGTTATTTTTTGTGCTCTTGCCCAGGTGTGGGTAAAGGTGACGGCAGCGACCTCAAGGTGAAGATAATCGTGAAGAAAGAGCTGGTGTTTCAGTGCGTGTGCGCCAAACAAGAGAACTGCTCGGTAAGTCTCCACACACTCACCGGGTCATGACGCACCAGGAGGCATTTGATGAGTTGGGTGACTTCTTCTCGCTCGTTTTTTTAGGTATTTCCAGACGTGGGCAATAACGCAGCAGTCATCAGCCTGCAGAATGGGCCTGTGGTTGAGGGGGACGTGAAGGTCATGTTTGAGTCGAGCGCCGTGAGTTCTCGTTTTTGCACGTTTCAACTTGCATAAGTAGGGGGAAGCTTGTGTCACCACAGATTATCCTCTGATTTACATTGACCCATTCTCGTTTAGGGACTCCCAAAAGGATATGAAGACGTCCCGTTCTACTTCTGGTTCAACACGTCGTTCATAGAGGAGAACAAGTGCGTTCCTGTTGCTCTGATGGAATTGTTTCTGCTCATATCCTTCCTTGACTTGGTGCTAACTCCTTTCAATCTATCTGTCATCAGGCTGTTTTTACCCAGGGAAGAGCTGGACAACCCACACAAACCAAAGACCTGGAACCTGTACAAAGAGGACTTTGGTGTCACCATGTTCTTCTCAGAATCTGAATAAAAGCCCTTTAGAAGGACGGCACGTTGTTTTGATGAATGAATGAACAGAAACTGGTAAACTGAACACTAACTCCAGAATAACTGAGACATGCAATTACTATTATGTTATGATCTGTAACACAGTGGGATACCATCACTGATGTACAATTAATTGACTCAAGTGTTGCTCTAATCAGTTTCGGCACTTAAACAATGTATGAAATTATGAGAGATTGGTGAGGAATTGCTATTAAACAAACAGTAATGTCTTCCAGTGAACTGGATTGTGTGTGTGCATGATTTCTCTTAAGGTTGACTAAGAATTATTTGTAAATGAAATAACGCATAAACACTGGGCCCTCTTTATTACAGTCTATTGCTTAAGAACCACTGTTATTAATCATCCCACCCATTAAGTATTTAGTCGATTTGAAACTAGTCGTGTTTCATCCAGCTGCTACTACATGTTCCACATGATTAATTAAGACCGAGGGGCTGTCCTCCGTGAGGAAACCACAGGAGTTTACCAGAATACAGGATGAGACACGGTAATTTTATTTTTACTCCTTGCACTGAAATGAAAACGAACAGACAAACTCTTCACATCTCATCTTTTATTCATAATTTATACAAACTTTTTAAGTTATTGCTTATTTCACAAGTTGCATTGCTCGTCGTCACATACTCAGATCTGAGGGCCTTTTCTTTGCTCGTCACTCTTTCAGTCAAACCTCTCTGTTCAACCTCAAAAACCAACTAATCAAAGAATTAAAGTGCAGGCAAAAGTAAACCCCAAAAGTAAGAAATACTGCTTCCTTGTCAGGTTTAAAGCTGAGGCAGATGGTGCAGCGCAATAAGGCAGTAATATAAAAGGTTGACCTAAGTCCCTGTAAATGGAACTGACAAGACTATTAAAGTACAGAATCAAGAACAAGAGTGGCCCACAGAATCATTCTTCAAATCAACGTAAGATATGAAGCAATTTGAAAATCAGATTAAATTTTATGAAGCCCATCCTCTTGATAATCATTACGACATTAATGCTATGACATTCGGTGCAAGTTGTTCTGTAGAAGACAATTGAAGCAGCCCTAGAAGTTTAAAGAAGGCTGTTAAGGACTCATGTTTACTTGCTCGCTAATAAAAAGGCACTCCGTTCAAGAGAACTGCCAAAATTGTGACAACGTTGAACAGTTCACCCAACGCCCGTGTATTTCAAGTAAACACATCTTTCAGGACAATTTCAAGATCTCTTTACACAACAGGCATTGCAAAACGGCAGCTGACAATCTAAGGCTTGTTACCAAACAGTATCAGTCTAAAACATAGCTGATGTTAAGGCAGAACTCTTCAGACTCTAGTTTGATTTACTTAAGTTCACTCCACCTGTCAGTGTAATGAGCAATAGCTCAAATAACTTCAGCAAACATAAACAATCCTTGTTAACCAACTTGCAACAGTAAATGATTTATTTGGCTCAGTGTCATATTTGGTCATATTGCCCCCCCCCACCCAGCCGCTCGGCTCAAAGTTCCTCAGGTCAACAAAGAGTTCTCCTGGCGGCTCGGACCAAGTCTCCTCCAAATCCATTGACGCTGTCGCACTGCTCCAGCTCATCGGCCCGGCCACTTCGCAGAAAGCAGAGGACTGTGGTTTTGCAGGTCTCCTTGCAGGGCTCCGACACATGTCCTTTACGACTCAAGTACCAGAACTTCTCAAACATGCGGTCATCGCTGATAAAGGACCGCAGCAGTGCATCGTGGTCAGACGGGAACACACTGGAAATGCCATAAGCCTCCGTGGCCCGGTACAGGAGTGTCCACTTAGGGTCCTGTTCTGGATTATGGGGTGCCGCTGGACTGTGGTTCGCCTCCGTGAGGTTAAGGATGTAGTTTTCATGGTCAAGAACCAGCCGAGAGCTGCCTTTGTAATTCCCGTCAACATAGTAGACACGGTATCCTGAAAAGTAGACAGGGCAGCCATGGTATTCCTGCTATTTTAAGCAGTGTGTGAGTTGCTTTTGAGTTAAGTCAGTTACTTTATGAACTCACCTGGGTTTAGATTAATATAGGTGGTGACACTAGGAGCAACGAATGCCACTCCCAGCGGACGGGTCATGGTCGCCTCATCGTAGAACATTTGGAACTCATCCATATGTGTGTGGCCAAAGAACTGTCCGGTCACTGTGCTTTCATATCTGGAATAAACAACAAAAGAAAAGAATGTTTCAGAAAGTGTCGCACTTCTTCACTTGTGAGTCAAAATGGCGTCTACTGCAACAGAACCCCCGACAGTTTCAATCACAGAATGTTTAAAGTCCTCTGGACGTACCTGATATAAACAGTGATCTTATCACAGGGTCACAAAGACCAATGCAGCCATCTCAACACATCAGAGATAGTTTCCAACAATTTTTAGGGTATCGTAGTTTCAGAACAACATGTCCATACGTTATCAAAGTCCATTACAAGATACCAGATTCTCTGGGTAACTTTGAATCCATGAATCTACCAACGGTTGTTTAACAAAAACACCAAAAAAAAAAAAACTTCCTTCTATAATTGTGGGTTTCTTTTACATGCTGCGACTTAAGCCACATCAGAACGTTGACCCTTAAAAACCACATCAGACATCCCCACTGGCCACGCCAGTAAAAGGGGGAAGTGAAACGTTGCCGTGTAACAAGTTAGACATGAGGTCAGTTTCACAAAATAATCAGTGAACGCAAATTTCCAGACTACTGGCAACCTGCTACTAACATTACACTTACACTCTGCAGGTGCCTCTGGAAGAAACGAGAAACCACTGCTGAGCGTACAGATCCTCAATGCCCACTCTAAATGACGAAAGCGAGCTAACCACAGCCAAAATGATTCACAGCTGCTGCATATGTCTTTACCGCAACACACACTTCTGTGAATTTGCATTTTTAAAGTTGCCATGAGAACAAACTCAATAAATGAAAATAAAGTGTTTTTGTATGATCTGACTTGTCTCACCTATACACCAGTATCTGGTCCAGCATTGACTAAAAGCTTGTTTGTTGGTATTCTTAGTGGTACTTGGAGAAACTGTTAAAAAAAAAATGCTGATGCTAATTTAGGATTCAATGAAATACCTTCATATCCGTTCTCCATCTCTCTCTCTTCGTCATGAGATGCTACCGCATAAAAAAAAAATTTCCAGGAAGAGAAGGGAGTCGCCATAGCTTCCAGTATTTACACAAAAGCAAATAGCACTCTGTCGTTTTATTGGGACTTTAAATCAACACTGCAGCTACCTGTTGATAATATGATAGTAGTTCCAGCTCCAGCTGCCAAGACACAGGCCAGGTGGGATGTGACCGATGATATGCACCTAAAAAAAGGACCAAATGTCATGACGTTGAGGAAAGTTATAGCACTAATAAAAAACCTAATTTATGGTCATAAAATCATGCTCAGCACCAGTGACTGGAGGTAATGAAAATGAGGAAGCCACAGAGTTATCCACAATCCAGCATGGAGCGCATGACTGAGGTCATCTGAGCTTCAATAAAAACAGTTTCCATCAGTTTTGCGATGCTGACCCAACTAACCTTCTCCCCCTTGTCCTCGCTGGCCTGGAGTACATGTACTAGCCATTGCAGCTGGTTTGCAGGATCAGTGGAGTTTACCATCAGCCAGAAGTTTTCTCGAGCGCAGAAGTTCATGTTGAGGGAGACCACCCTCAGACCAGGCTGAATCTCCACCGTGTAGAATCCTCCGTATCTGAAATTTAAACCAAAAGAAATAACAGACAGACTGACTCAAATTTCCAAACCTTATACAGTATAGGGAAGACTACCGAGACATGTAACCACTTCTGCTCTAAAGCAGCAGGATGTGAAATACAAACTGAAACTGGATGAACACGTCAAGGTTTCCATCTTACACACCTTTTGCTTGGAGTTTAATTTTATTTACTAACAGCACATAGGCTTTTTTCCTACAGGGTTGCCTGGCCTGCACAACAATGGAACACACTAGACTGGATATAATAAAAGCAAGAGCAAGAATTTTAAGTACCTCAAAGTCTTCAAAGCCTGCTCTGGCAGCCACGTTGCCCAATCTTTCGCCATAGTATCGTACAGCCAGGAGGACGACCTGTTGCCACGAACAAAGGGTGGTGGGAAGCTGTTCACTGGCGTACTCTCGTGGTTTCCTACGGCAGGGTAAACTGTCACATTAGGTCCCAAGTGTCTGGAAGACATGAGCGAGAGGCAGGAGTCAGTATCTGTTTGGCTCAACTCTAGATAACACGTCCTCGACTAAGGAAAGTTGCACTAAAAAAAATAAAAATAAATAAATAAATAAATAAATGCAATCTTCCTGAATGCTGTCAACAAGTTTTTGGTCATGGACTAAACTACAAATCTATGTTAGAAATTACTTCTGGATGAGCTCGGAGATGACTGTAAGCTCCGTCAACTGTTGCTTTCTGGTTTGAGACCAGACATTGTGCGCCGGTATGTCTCCGGTCCAGTACACCCAGTCCCAAGGTCCAGTCCTGGCGACGTTTTTCAGGAGGTTCTCCACCGTCCGCAGAGGCAGGTCACACTTGCTGTAGGTTCCCCAGTAACCAGCCTCCCTCCTCTTCCAGCTCGGAGTGCCAGAGTCTTTACGACAACACAGAGGGTCCTTGCAGTCTGCAGCGCTGCCGACTTCGTACTCCTGCCAGGGGAGAGGTTTATGTTTCAAAAGTAGGGCTTGATTAAAAACCAAAGACAGATGATCAAATCGTTCCTTGCGTTTGTAGAGAGTATAACGTCAACAGCATTTTATCAAACAGAGGAGTGGCATAACCAGATTTTTCCAGTGTCAATCCGTGTGTCTGGCCCATCTGCAAACACTCACCTTGTCCCAGTGGATGTCGGTGATAAACAGGACCCTGCTCTGTGGAGAACCGGGTTTGGGAGGAGAGGGTGGCGTAACGGGAGGCTTAGGAACTTTCGGCAAGGTGATATTCCAGGGCGCGTAGATGTCAAACTTGCCACAGGAAGGGCCCACCAACACAGCGCACGCTTCATTGGGCCACAGCAACGACTCCTGCAGGGCCCTTATGACGTCGACCCTGAACAGCTCCGTTATATCGCGACACACTTGCGCGTCGGCCAGATGCAGACGGATACACGCCTCGCCGACTGCGTGTGCCACTCGCTCTTCATTTGTGTCGCTCTGAGAGAGGCAGCAAAGCGGAAAAGGGTCAGAGGAATTCCACACGATGTAAACATTAGATCAGGATTTAGAAAGGATTCCTCCCTGATGTATATAATTATAAACATGCTGAAAAATGAGCAAAGCTGGGATGGTTTATATCATCTAAAAATCCCAATTTATTAGATCATGAATGACACCAGAGTGCAGTACTTAACTGTATATGTATATATATGAACTTAAAACTGCTTTAAACAACCCATATTAAGCAGATTTAAAAGCACGCGGTTGCGGTCGATAGCTATAGCATCACTTTAGGTTAACACAGAGACCATATGACACAGACCATGTTTTTGTGCCAAGTCAGCTATAACAACACCAGTGAGGTGATTTTTCAGGAGGCAGAAGAAGAACTGAGCCTTCTCTTTTTGGGTCGTTGGTGTCACATGTCAGGATTTCTTGTGAACTTGGGCTTTGCGTTTGACAATCAGCTTCCACTAAATTTATCACCACCGAGGTTAATTCAAGAGCATATCTTGATGCTGACTCTTAAATAGCAAAAGTTGGTTAGTTTGCAGTTCTGTTCCGTAGCGTGCCGACGGGTTTGACCTAAACTGGGAAAGACGTGCGTTTGATACAGTTCTGCATGTAACGTAATACAATCCAACAGGAAATGCATGACCTCCAGAGACTATGAGCAGAAAAAACTAAAACTAAAAATACACCACGGGAGCAGATATTAATTGAAAAGGCAGTTGTATTCGTTTTAACTACGTGTACCCAAAAAAATAAAAATAAAAACTGCTTCTGCTATATAAATACTAAACGCATGATTGCACCTGTTTTGCAGACATTTGAATGTTGCCTTTATGGAGTTGGCCTACTTTTTATACTTTCGTCACAGCCCATATACAGTCACTCGCCAGTTCATTAGGCACACCAATGAAGGCAAATGCATTCTGATGCAACGATCCTGCACTGAATTTTTTATTTTTTTCAAGACTAATGATATGCAGCGTTGGTTTCTAATAACAGAGAGCTGTTGATTCAGCGGTGTTCATTTTTGGAGGGGTGTTGAAATGTGTTGCACAAGACGCTTGTTTCTATTATTTTGACAACCCCATTTTACACAGGGGGCTAGGCTAAATGACAGAAAACTTTAGTTGTTAATTCAATCCAGTTTAGTAGCATCACAAACTGCATCCTCCAAAAAATTATTTTGCAGTTGAATAACCACCTTTTTTATGCTTTTTCCAACATAAACTGAACATTATAACTTGTATGAAGAAGGATTTAGTGCAGGGCTGTAAGTAATATTTAGGTATAATCTACAATTTCTGTCACATTAAAGTTATTATTTGTAAACTCAATCCACTAGCCTAGAAATGGGGGTGGAAAAAAAATGGATTACCAGAAGGGCGATATCCAGAATAGTGAAGACTGCTTTGCAGAGGGGGCAGGTGACGTTTTTCCAGCTAAATCCGAGCCCTGGCCTGTTGAACTGCTCCATTAACACCAGTTTCTGCTGGCCTCTTGTCTGCATTGGGTGGCCGGACACAAACAGCGGCAGGGTTATCAGCAGTGTGCAGGTCATCAGTCCAAAGGACGGCCGAAGCGGCGAGATGAGCCCCATGTTTGTCCCGACGGCAGGTGTCCTCAGAGAACTGTTAGCCGGTGGGGTCTGTGTGGGGACAAGACAGGAAACAAGCAGAAAAAAAAAGGTGTTATGAGTCAAGGAAGTAACACTTACTCTTCAACATAGTTCACACACACACACCCAAAGACGGAAAATATCATGCAGCAGCCGACCTGCTAACAAAGCGAAGCAGCAAGCTAGCGACTCTTTTCTACTGTACCTTCAAACAAATGCGTCGTCTCCCAAGGGCGAGAGCCGACAGCGGCGAACAAAGGCAGGCCAGGAGCTTCAACACAGCTTCCTCTTCCACAAATAGTACGGTGAGACGAGCTCCGACCTCTGCGGCGTGCTCCTCGTCCGCCGCTTTAATAAACGTGCGGCTGACGGAGCTCCTCTCCCAGCTGCTCTTGAAAGCCACAGAGAGTCAGCTGACGCATCACGTGCCAATGTCCCCCCCCCCCCCCCCCCCCCCCCCACCACTTTCTTCCGGGTGGATTGAAAGAAACTGCAGGTGATAATCAAGTCAAATAATGGTAATCTCATTATACCCTGCGGTCAGGTTAATGCACTGACCTCTCAGATTTGTTATCTTTACTTATGCCACCACACTTTTAATGTCCCTTTCACGCTTTCACAGCAACTCTGCTCTTTGCCATAACTTAAGTCAAACAATAGAAGATAGATGAAACCGTACTATTTCCGTCCCCATGTTGCATTCATGGAAATCCGTTAAAGATGAATTCTCTGCAGCTGCGCGTGTTCTTGCATTTTACAACCGTGTATGGCTGTATCACAAGCGGCCTTGGAACTAGTTTGACAAACGCACGCAAAAGAGCGAGCGGTCTTGCTGTAAAATGTCTGTAGCTTTCAGCTCCATCTTGTGGCCTTTATCAGTGGACAGGCTGCAAGATGTCATGTGCATCCTGTGTATTTTCAGATAGTGGCTCCGCACAAAGCTAAGTTTGTATGAGGCTGTATGTATTTGTCTGCTTGTTTTTAATTCCCCTGCCTCTTCCTCTGTTTTTTCTTTTTTATCTGCTTTCAGTTTTGTGCCCTGTCATGCTTTCTCAGCACCACTATGCCCTAACTTAAGTTAAAACGTAAACCAGAGTCACAGTCATATACACACACAAATCAAAAATGTTGCATTCAATGACATCTATTAAATATTACTACTACACATATTCTTTGATCTACAACTTTACTGTATATGGTTTGGGGATTCAGAATTAACCCTGGAAATCTTGTGGCCTAGCTTTATCAGTAGATAGACCACATGATGTCATCTGCATTGGATGTCTGACATTGTACTGCCGTGTGTTCTCAGATAATACCTTTAGAAGCACAGTGTGTACATCTAAGCTGCATGGAGCTAGTTTTTCTTTTTTTTTTACAGTTCAGTGGTTATTGGTCATGATATGATCTGCTTCCTCTCTGTCTGTCCACCCAGCTTCAAGCAGAAGTGTCCCTGCATTGAACTGTGTTTTGCTCAAGATGCTATAAAAACAAATTGATGGACTCACTGAGAGAGTTTGCTCAGTGAACAAATGAACTAAAAACTAAATCACCTCGGTGACAACTAACAGATGTCATCCAGCTGAAGAAAGCCACAAATTTTGTCCAGCAATCGTCAAAGTATTCTTCTGTGAACTAACATGTGCATTAAATTAAATGTTACGCAAAATGAGGATGAACGCAGACTTGTCATAAATATAAAACATTTATTGCATTGGCAAATGCTGACGTGTATAAAAGCATTGATTCTATACACATTTCTTTGGATCTGACTCATCACTGCATATAATCCACACTGGATTAAAAAGTATGGCAACATTTCAGCGATCGGCCATAATAATAAATGAGCGACACAGGCGAAAGAACATTTAAACCTCAAATTTAACTTATACAAGAGAAGCAATATAATAGTGTTTGAACTGTGTGTAGCTAGAAAAGTGGTTTCTGGCATTATTTACAGTGGCGTAGCAGATATATGGCGGAGGTGAAGATAAAGAGTGGTTTGATGATAAAATGTAGTAAAAGAAATTGCTGCTGAGGCATTCACTTGTCTTGCATCTTCTCCAAGATTGGGACGATCATGTCAAACTTGGGTCTCTTGGCTGGGTCTTCGTTCATGCAGAGGCGCATCAGCTTACAGATATGAGGGGAAATCCCTGGTGGAATGGTTGGCCGAAGACCCTCAAGAGCCACCTGTGCAAATACAAAGTTGCTGTAAGTATCCCAAACACAGAAACATTCAAAAGCCTCAGGACAGTCTCATAGTTAACCGATGTTGTATTTAAAAAAAGGTGTGAACATGCAGTATAAGCCTGTGGGCGGATAATTAGTGTGTCCACTTACCTTCATGCCTATCTCCATGTGTGACAGATCGGCAAAGGGGACTTCTCGGGTAACCAGCTCCCACAGTAACACTGAAAAGCTCCACATATCAGCAGATCTTCTGTTGATGTCTTCGGGCCTCTTCTGCAGAGCTGAAAAACAAAACGTCAGCGAAGCAATATAATGCATCTTTTTCATCCTGTAACGAGGCCAAATGAACAGCATGACTGAGCTGAGACTAAATTATAGAGTAAAGCCGGTTCCGCACTGAATGACTCATAAAGTCAAAGGGAGCAGGCGGGAATGAGAAGAACAAAGACAGAACAAAAAATACCTTCAGGGGCCATCCACGCTGGGGCGTACATCCGGCCAGGGCACTGGAAGGAGAACTTAGCATCTGCCATGCTTATTCTGGCTGTCATGTCCTCATCAATCTGCGAATAAATCATCTTGTCACTGGCTAATCAGAATCAGCTTTAATCTAATTGTGGTTGCTTCTACGGCAGAGGCATCTTACCATGATGTGCTTACTGTTGAGGTAAAGCCGTGAAACCATTGGCTCTAAGGTGTGGAGGAAAGCCATGCCGCTGGCAATGTCCAATGCAAACTTTACCGCTTGGCTTTGGTCGACCACCAGAGCTAAGAAAGAAGAAGAAGAAGAAGATTGAACAGACTGGCCAAAAAGTGTGAAGGAAAGGAGGGGTAAAAGGGGTGAAGGATGTAGCTATTGATAACATCGGTCCTCAGCCATTAAATGTTGACTATACATTTTAGCCACAGTAACTCAGTTGCACATAAAAAACACTCTTGAAAACCACTAGTAGTTAATAGTTAAAATAAGAATTGAGCCTGGAAACAAATCACTTACTAGTGCCCTGGTGGAGTATGTTGTAGAGGGATCCGTATGGCATGTAGTGGGAAATGATGATAGGGTGGGGGGATGGAGGCGACTGACAGGCCCCAAGGACAGGCAGAATGTTTGGATGAGAAAAGATCCTATGGAGACACAACACAAACGGAGGCAAAGAATGTAAATGGCATTTTTAGTGACAAAAGAAGAAAAAAATATTTACTGTACATCAGGTGATAATGCATCACAAACAACAAATTTAAATGGGAGAAGATTCCATTTAAAAACATTTAAAAGCTCATCTTCACCTCTTCATCAGCACATTCGTATAATCTGCGGCCCTCTAAAGTTCAGATGAGCTGTCGTTCCGTGCTTTCATCATCTGGCGCATTTTCAGTTTTTGCAATAAACGTCAGATATTCTGTTGCCTCCAGAATTCTTCAGCACAGTCATCCAAGTACTTTCATGTTGGCATCAATACTTAAAAGAAGGCAAGACCTCAAGCCAACATGAAAGCACGCTGCCAATGTCTCCCTACTGCGCGAGCAGCCTCAACGCTGTGGTTTCTTTGCCTTGGACCAAGTCTTCACGTCATTTATTGAGTAACTAGGGTCAGTGGGGCTGATTGAACATATAACATAATCCTTTAATTTGTCCCACAGTGTTTTGCCTGTTTGATTTCCTTTGTGCAATGTGATGCTGTCAATGCCTGTGAGGTAGAACACAGCCATATTCATGTCAAGAATGCATTAATGAATGCGGAGGTCTTTTGGGGGCATGGTGGAACCTGTCTGAACTTGTTTATCTTTTCGTTGAATATTTCTGCACAGACGCCAATGTAACAAACTTGTGGGCAATAATGAGGCACAGGTCTGATTACTACAATGACTTATTCAAAAGGGTTCTTTGTTTAATATATATATATTAATTGCAACCGAAGTTTCAAATAATGAGTTTAACATTTATAGAAGCAATACCTGTGAGCCTAAAGGTTCAGACTGCCCTCAACACTCTGTTTCCTATGTTTCTTTCAACTTTAACTTCAACTGTAACAGCTGCCATCGCAAAAGCACTTTTCCATACAATTAACCACTTTTATGTCACATATTAAGCAGCTGATGAGGACCATTTTTAATAAACATCTGTAATTTTTGTTGCTGCGGATGAACGGATGTATTTGAGATGATTTCCAATCTTTTACGATAAATTATTACTTAGTAGATTTAGAGTTTGCTTTAAGAACCTGCGCAGCGGCACAAGAATAGGACAGTGTTTACAAGCAAAGGCTCCCACAAACCCTGTCAATCACAATAAAGTGCGGGTCTTAAAGAGACAGGCGCATATATCGCCTGTTTTCAAGCAGAGACTCAACTAAGGAGCTGAATAACAGGGAAAATGTCATAAATACGTTTTATTTTTGAACTGGGTATCATTCAAAGTTACTAGCGGAGTCCCCAAATAAAAATATGGAGCTGAAAATGAGGATGAGGCGTGCTCTTTAATTTTAGTGCTACAATGGAATTCATGTTCACTGCGGTAACAGGAGGTTTGTGCAATTTGTTTTTCACACTGTAGCGCAAAACACGACAAGCAATAGATAGCTGCCTTTACCACAACATCAACCAAAAACTATTTCCTTGTCCTTCACCAATAAAAACTCCTCTCACTACTGCACAAGAATCCTGCACCAGATCCCGAGTACTCGTTGACCGCTGACCTCTAAATCGCCAGCAATCAATCACATCCATCCTCACTTCAGGACTGTGTTTGTGATAGTGAGCCCAAATGTTTATTGCCCCTGTACGGCTGAGGCAAACACACTCTAAACATGTTTCTAAATAAATGTTTTAGCCTATGCAAGATCCATGATGTCCACACATAAACCATGATGTCTCTATATACAGGTAATACTGTTAAGGGCCAACCAAAAGCACCACAACAAGCTGGTGGGTATATTACCTGAGCTTCGGGTGCTCCTCGTTGAAGTCTCTGCTCTTCCTGGTGGTCCAATCTCTAATCTGTAAGACCTTCACTACAATTTCGTCCCCCTGCCACCGACCTTGCCATAACTACAAAACAAGAGCACATGATCGAGTAAACGACAAGTGGAGCTGAAAAAGACCGGCTCACAGAGAGTAAAGACAGAGCGCCGCTACCTCTCCGGACTGGTTCTCATTGATCTTTGCCAGGAGCGAAAGCTGCTTAAAATCAATGCCAGCCTGCTTGTTGAGGGTGCCATTACCTGAAAGAACAAAAGCATGAGTAATACAGCTTGATTTGATGTGATGGTTTGTTCCTGGCGTGTGAACTCAATGTTACTCACGGGGCCGTGTCCGCATGGTGCCCTTCCAGAAAGTTTCCTTGTACGGGACTTTGGTCATACTCTGGCCCATTTTCTCTGCCTTTTCTAAAAAAAATACATTTAAGAAGAAAACATTGAAAAATATTTAGCAATGTCATGATTTTCTTGTCGTGGGAAATAACTTTTTTGTGTGTTTTAAAAGCCCATAAATGGTGTCTGACCTTGCAGCAGCTGTCTGAGGTGAGGCTTGGCCTTATCCAGAGGTGTCTGTCCGTATCGGTTACATACGCACACCTGGGCACCACTGGCCACCAAATCCTGAAAAAGATTGGGAATACACACTGTAGATTATAAGCATATGTTTGGCGTTAAATGTAAAGACACTAAGCTGGAAGAAAGAAAAACACTGCAGTGGCCGTTCCTCCCCAGAAGAGGGCCTTTTAAACCAGCAGATCATGCCAAAGAAAATATGAGTGTGTACTGTGCGTACCTCTGCCACTTCATCTTGGCCCCAGAAGCAGGCGTAGTGGAGCGGGGTGTTTCCGTGCTCGTTGACTGTATTGGGGTCTGCTTTGCACTGAATCAGCTGCGATTCACACAAAATAAAGTCAGAAAATCGAGCAAAACAAGCAACAAAGGCGTGCGCCAGCTGTAACTGGGCTGCGTCCAGGTGCGTCTACCTTAGCCACGATGTCCCTGTGTCCGTGGCTGGCGGCCAGATGCAAAGGCGTGTCGTCTCCGCGGTTCATCACGTTGATGCGAGCACCTCTCATGATGAGCATGTCAACGACGCCGCTCCTCCCTTCCCTGCATGCCCAGTGGAGGGGGCTGAAGCCATGGTCGTCACTGAAACACAAGCCACAGAGTGTGAGGAGCAGAGAAGCTGAGATGAACTCTGAAAGACTTCAAAGTCTGACTAGAATATATTCAGAAATTGCTTTATGCAATGCTTCATACACTGGATGGTGTCCTTGTCAAATGTCTCCTTTGTCTCACTGTGAGACTGAGCTGAGTGACAGAGATCAAAGTGCGCAGTAGGCTTTCTGAGTCCAGCCCCCGTGCAACAACAGCCGGCGTCCCCCAGGGGAGCCGATCATCCCCACTGTTCTTTGTCATTTGCAATCAACAGTCTGGATTTTCCTTCTACTTCCCTCTGTTATACCTGTGAAATATGCCAAGAGCCATATAATCACGGAGCTCCTGATGGGTTTGCTACGTGGCCTGTTTCAAAAGGCTTTAGAGTCTGTGGTTGAGTGGGGACAGGAGCTGGATAATGAATGGACCGTGGATCGAGGCTAGGAGTGTGGATGACATCCCCTCTACTCAGTCTCCAATATCATCAGGAAAGGATCAACATTTAAGCTGCTCGGAGTTCACGCACATCACATACATGCTCAAATGATGTGCGTTTGAGTGTGTTTATTTGCATAATGGAGCAAGAAACTGAGATTGACTCATGAGTGCTGGCTGGAGACGCAAGTGGAAACGCATTTATGCCAGGTGTTACCACAGGTACTTAAACTAGCTGGCTGCGGTGTAATTGCCCAGGACTCAAGGTATGAATGGGCCTGGAGACACGGCAGAGGATCTATTACCTCAGACCTCAGAATTCGTCTGCTCCTTGAGTATGCCAGCCCAGTCTGTGGTGGCCTGAAAAAGGCGTATCTGACGAGCTGGAGATGGTTGAAAAGCGAAGCTGCGGGATTATAGCCGTGATGAGGCCACTTTGTGCACCCTCTCCAACATACTCAAGGACATTTCATCCCACTTGCATGATCCATCGCCTGCAACTTCAACAGTCGTTTAGATTCTCCACTGGTGCAGGGAATAGGTAATGTCCAAACAACTAAAAGGGGCTTAGACTTTCGATTATGATGCTGATTGCGTTTATGTTCAACACACCTTATAAAGTTGTGTTGTTATGCTGCTGTGTCCTGTGTACTGCCTTATCTAAACCTCTGAGGTCAACTTGTTGTCGAGAAAAGTGCGTAGGAGGGCTTTGTGGGCTCTTTTAACAACTCTGCGCACATTTCAGCTGATAGAATACTATCTGTGTGGTTCTCGCTTTGACACACATTCACACAGGTTCTCACAGACACCACCTTCTAATCTTTATTTAGACGGAAGCGCATGCTTGCTTCGCCTGCAGCCTATAACCCATCAGATGACACTGTTAAAAATGTCTGTGCTGGCTGGAATGCCTGCTAACATATGCAAAGACGAAACAGCGTACATGGCCTCGCTGCAGTCTGCGAGGAGCCAGACTGTCACCTCAGTGTGACTCGGCCCCCCCCCCCCCACACCCGAGCTGAGTCCTTTACATTACCTGACCCCGAGGCAGCTGCTCCTCGCAACTCCCTGCAAAGCCACTAACTCTGTCACACTCTGTTTAACAATAAACTTCAAGAGGGCTTGTATAGCCAGTAGGAAATAGCTGCAGCACAAACTCACACTGAAGTGAAACTGGCACATTCTCTGTCATTTCTGATGCAGCACTGTGGACGGACAGTTCAGTCTCTGACCAACCCTGTGGGCTATAAAAAGTAAGGGGGGGGAGAAAAAAAAGTTGGGAATGGCAGGGTGGAAAGTACACAGTGGAATCCTGAGCTGCAAACTCTCTCTCTCTCTTTTTTTCCCTTGTGTTTTCCTGTGTCACTCGGCCCCGAGGGCAGATCAGAAACAGCATTCAATGTTTGTCTAAGTGGGCTCCTCAGGGAAACGGCATTTCAGTTCCATCTGACCAATATATTTTCTTTATTCCACATTATTATTGGATATTTCGATGGGAGGGGAAAAGGGGGCCGGTCCAAATAGCTAAGCCTCCTCTGAGTGACAGCTAGAGGAGGCCTCCAGCTTAATGACTGCTCTCTCGTATGTTTATGTGGGATTGCAGCAAGCTGCCTGAGAAGCTCTGTCAGCGAGGGCTTGGCCCTGTATGGAGCTGAAGAGAGGAAATGGCCTTGGCTGGTGCGTGGTTGGCTAGCAGCTCGGCAGCCCTCGAAGTCAACGTCAACAAATTGCACATATATGGCCTGGCCCAAGAATGAGATAACCGAGGTCCTCAGCAGTGAGGTCTTCAAGCTCCCTTCAAGAAAAGAAATGATGTAAACAGGCAGAAGTGCTCTGTACAGCTTCTAAGATCCAACAGGGCTGCGACTCCTGCGCATTAAAAATTCGTGTTTGTATTTTAGATTCATTATTTTTGACCAGAAGTTGGGCCAAACATCTTCCAAGCAGCAGTTTTGTTTAACGTTTAAAATGAATATCCAAGGAGAGCACTTCAGCGCAAACAGCCATTTAAGGTTTGAGCTGTTCAGACCTGCGTGGGGCGAGTTATGGGTTTTGTCTGAGTCATCTGTGTCACCGCACAACCACCCCCGGATTTTGCAGATGACATCATGAGGAGAAGAAGAAGGGGGGAAAAAGTACAAACTGGGCTGGAATTACTGCAGCTGAGCGATGATCAGCCATTTGTGGAGTTGTAGGGAGAAGTCAGTACGGAAACTATTTGAACACCTCAAAGGTGCCAAGAAGCCCTCTGTATGAGCGCACACGCGCACACAGACACAGACACACACACCGGCACAGAAACCCTTGCCTTCCATACCAAATGTGGTGTGTTTTGTCTGTACTCCGATCAATGGGACGACATTCCTTCGTTTGTCACTGTGCAGACTTTGCACGCCACAGCTGGATTCTAACATCCACGAGGGGATAGCTGCAGGCATCTTCAAAGCTCTGCGCGCAGAAATATCCGCTTACCCCAAGTTGAGGTCATTCTCTGTGTTGTCCAGCCAGAGTCGAACCGCCACAGAGTTCCCTTCTCGGCACTGCGTGAAGATGTCATCCATGTGTGTCCTGTAGGTTGATCGTTTGCTCTTTCAGCCTCTTTTGAAATCAGGAACATAAAGCCTGAAAATGAAGTTAAAGAAATACTCTTATTGTTGTTGTTTTTTTCCTGCCAAAGAAGGTTTTGTTCACCTTCCAGAAAGTAATCAGATATCACACACTGTCTTTAAAGCTTGTACTGACTTGTGTCCATAACCGTATGAGTTCCCAGACTTTTGTTTTAATGCTAGATCAGCCTTAAACTCAGTGAAACTGGTGTTATGGAAATAAAATGCAACTTTTAAACTATTTCCCATTGCTCAAAGAGATGCATGCACACCAGTCCCAGTCCAGCCAAATCCACTTAAACTGTGAAGTCCTAAAATAGCACAACTTTCCCACATTTCCTTCTTGCCCCGTTGAATCGGATGGTCTGCTGGCCTGTTGGATCACTTTAAAAACTATTGTTAAAAATCCAAAGTCCGCAGCAAAACGTCCCCCACACAGTGAAGACAACCGTATAAACCGTGCGAAAAAAAGTTTTCAAAACTTACCAGCTGCTATCCGATCGATTTCTTGTCAGTTCTTTTTTTTTTTTTTTTTTTTTTTTCCTCTCTCCCCCGACCGTCTCCTCAAATGTCAGAGAAGGGAATGGTCGTCGCTCTGAGTCCACGCCCCGCTCCTCCGAGCTGATGCGGGCTACTGGTGAGAAGTTAGAGGAGATCTGCTACCGGCAGCCATGTCCCGGGACGCTGTCGCCGCAGCAGCGCCTCCTGCTGGACGCAATGCAGCGATGCAACTGGATGGTCAGGAGCGGCGGCAGAGGAAGGGTAGTGCAGTTTTGTTTTTCTTCCGCTATGTTTGAGAATGTATTCATGGGAAAGAATGAATGAATGAATGAATAAATAAATAAATAAATGCTGTTATCTACGGTGGCCGAGAGGTGCAAACCAACATTACAAAATGTGAAACACTTTTACAAAGCTTGAGACAAATTTACATTTTAGAAAACAATTTTACATATCATAAAACAAATTTACATTGCCATAACACATTTATAAGCCCCGAAACAAATTTACATTACATTACAACTCGTATTGGCCGCTCCCGTTATCACTTCCTGTTCAACCCTGGAGTCGGTACATTCCCTTTCCGGTTGATGGTTGAGGTTTGTAAATTTGTTTCGGGACTTGTTAATTAGTTTTCTGAAATGTAATTTTGTTATGTAAACACTTTGTGTTTCACATTTTGTCATGTTGGTTTGCACCCCTCGGCCACCGTAGTTATCAGTCGACTACATTTTCAAAATAAGATATTTATTTCAAATATGCACGTGAAAACTAATGAATGCATTAAGGTAATGGGATGGAGTAGGGGGCAAAGTTAATAATGTGTTTGAAAACCCATGAAATGACAGATTACTGATGCTATTAATGAATCAATTAAAAAAAAAAAAAACAACAACTCATATTTCCTTTGTAGAAAATTGGTGACTCTCCCCGATACATCTCAGGATTTATACCTGCACATTTCCTGTTAATGACTTACAGTTACTTCTAAAATCCTTTATCCACAAAACCAGTCCTCTCTTTTCTGTCTTCTTTATTTTTTATAATTTTCACGTTAGAAAACTTTTAAAACTATCCCTCAATATTAAACTATTGACTTTGTGATGATTCACTAAAAACCTTATATTTTTCAGTTATTTTACCCTCAGATATTCAAGCCATGTTCATGTAATTTGATCACATGGACTTTATACAGGCAGGTGTTCTGTATAGTGTGTTGACAAAGGGAAAATAAAACTGCACATTTTCTACTGTGGCATGTCAGAGGTTGAACAGATTAAGAGGATTTTACAGATGAAAAATAAACTGGTGAATAAACTGAAGGAGGTAGCGGCAACCTTGTGTCTGAACGACTGTAAACACATTTTTTAACGGCCTTTAATGGACATTTACCAGTACAGACGATTTATTGGTAGGCCTCTATGTTTTACCAGTTATAATTCAATTTTATGTAATCAAATGTGTCATCTTAATTCAATTTCAGCAGCTTTTTCCTGATTCTGTCTATAATTGAATCTGACCTATGTGGATTTTCGAGGCCAACACTGAGACATCTGGTCCCAAACGAGTGAAGAAGTCTGGTTATTAAACAAGTGTGACCAAAACATGTCCACATTATGGACATACAGTGCTGAAGCCTTGTTTTCAGTATCTGTTTTGACCCCCTTGTGCAGCAATAACAGCAGCTAAACATCTCTAGTAACTTCTGATCCGTCGTCTACAGCGGCTGGGTGAGATTTTAGCCCATGTCTCAGTACAGAACTGCTTCAATTCTGATATGTTGGTGGTTTTCCTCATTTGAATTGCTTGCTTCAGGTCCTTCCACAACATTTCTAATGGATGAAGGACTTTGACTTGGCCATTTCTAAAACATTTTGTTGTTTGTAGAATGACTTGTGTTCTTGGGGTCGTTGTTTTGCTGCATGACCCAGTTTCTTTTAAGAGTCCACTCAGAGACAGATGTCCTGACATTTCCTTTTAGTATTTGCTGATATAACTCAGAATTCATTCCTCCATAAATGATGGCAAACCGTCCTGGCCCAGAGGCAGCAAAACAGGCCCAAACAAGGACATTACCATGCCCATGTTTCAAAGATGTGATCAGGTTCCGATGCTGGAATACGGTGTCTTTTAGCCTCCAGACATGAGCCTCTCATTTAAACTAAACAATTCTACTTTGGCCTCATCCATCCACTAAACATTTTTTCTCAATAGTCTCTTGGCTTGTCCACATGATGTTTATCAAACTGCAGACGGGGAGAAATGCTCTTTATTGAAGAGCAGTGGCTTTGTGCTTGTCACATTATGGTGATTCAGTGTTCTCCTGATGGTGGATTCATAAACATTAGCATTAGCCAATGTGAGAGAGGCCTTTAGTTGCTAAGAAGTTACCCTGGAATCCTTTGTGACCTCTCAGACAATTATGTTTTGTTTTTGGAGTGATCTTTATCGGTCGACCACTGTCGTCTTAAATCTCCCCCATTTGTTCTCAATCTGTCTGACTGTGGATTTGTTGATTCCAAACTGCTTAGAGGTGGTGTTCTTACCTTTTCCCGCCTGATGAGCAACAACAACTCTTTTTTTTTTCTAAACTCATCAGAAAGCTACTTTCTCTATGCAGTCATACACTTCCAAAATATGTGTCAGACTGTGACAATCCTTTTTACACTGATTGGAAACACTTCAGAACAGATAGAATCTAACTTGACCTTGAAATTAACTTGTAATCCTGGAGGTGCACTTACTTTTGCAACTCACAGATATGTAATATTGGCTCATTTTCCTGAGTAAACAAACAAAGCAGAATATTTCTATTTAATTTGTTTGATTGGATTCTTTTTGTCTTCTTTCACAACTAATAGGGTTGCTATTTCACTCCTTACCATATACATATCTGTGAAGGATCATACAGATGATTACTAATCCCGGACGCAGCTGAAATACCACAGTATGCAAAGTGCACTTATACCTTTATACTGAATATTTAGATAATACGGTTCTTTATATATATATATTTGATTATTTCTATTAAATATATTCATACATGGCATCAAGAATACCAACTGCTTCAACAGTTCTTAAGTGTCACAGCTGGTGGCTATTTTAACATCACTGTGGTGGATCAATCAAGCCACTGAGAATGCCGTTTTAAGATTGTTTACCGTGGCTTTCCAACTGGATTAGAGAGTACAAAATGCTGATAGTGCCAAGACAGGACTTGATGACAGGAGAGAGAAATGTTATGCGACGCTGCTAGTGAACAGTAAACAGAAGTGTAACACAGACCCCCTAAACTACGGATCTGTTCAGACATGCGGCAGCAGGATGTGCTTCACGCAGTTAATACAGTGTGTTGTAAATGGAGCATTTTAAATTAAAAGAAAACATGAAGTTACAAATTCATTATATTATTGAAGATTATCCACTCGCCACACCCAAACTGTTAAACGTCTTTTGTTTTTCTTCCACTCAATCAACCAACAACAAACACTTTCCATTTGGGATTTTTATTTTTATAATTTCACATGTTTCCAATATTATGAATGAAGTAACTCTACGGTGATATATTTACTGATTTTCCGTAACCGCTTGCCCTCTGGAGGGTCACGGGGAGGGCTGGGGCCTATCCCAGCTGTCTCTGGGCGAGAGGCAGGGCACACTCTGGACAGGTCGCCAGTCTATCGCAGCGTAACTCTTTGGTTACAACGTAAATATTTGCTTCTTTTCTTTTGTTATTATAAGTGATGTTCCTGGCTGTACTTTCACACCATATCTGTTCATATTATACTCCTGCACAGCCAAAAGTGATGTCTTTAAGTGGCCATTTTGCTTTGGAGAGAAAAGATTTCCCATTCAAAACATGAAAAAAAAGCAACAAATGCAGACATTTGACACTAAAATGGTTCTCACATGATATCGTATTTATTAGTTGCTAAAAAGTTGACATTATTTTTATGTCAATCTATTTACCAAGCACCAATGATGCCTGATAGCGAGAGGCTAAACAGATTTCAGCTGTTTGTGGTGGGAGTCGGGGCCTGTGGTGCTTTATCTTGGCCTGACAGGCTCTCTGACTTAAGTGCTGGAGGGGCTGCTGTTAACGCGCCGTCTGAGAAGGATGTTGGTTGAGACGGCATCAACAAAGGCGTGGAGCTCCCAGAATCGATTTGGGCACCAGCTACCGGTGGCCGAGACAACCCTGTCATATATGAAGGTCCATTGCCTGCTTTATTGAGCACTGAGGGATTTACAGTTTCAGTGGCAGGTGTGAGGGCTGTAGCAGCTGATAATTTGACTTCTGTGGCCGATGCGGATACAGCGCCATTCACCTCAGCTGGAATATCTAATCCTGTTGGCTTTAAGGCTGAGCCATGGACATCTGCTCCGACATCAGTTAATGAAGGAGATAAAAACGAGGCTACTTGTGTGTTTGGAGATGGGGCAATGGGGGGTTGTGGTGCAGGTGAAGCCTCTGTAATTGCAGTCCCAACGGCTCCAGATGCTCCTGCTGCTGCTGCTGCTGCTGCTGCTGCCTCCGCCTTGGCATTCTCTGCAGCTTTGCTCTCCATCTCCTCCATACGGCGCTGCACCATCCGAGGCATCAGCTGCACGTAGGTGCCCATGAGCCGGTGGTTGGAACGAATGAGCTTCCCTGCACAGCTGTCCACACAGCGCTCCTGGACAACGACAATCAGACACAGTGAGTGAGTGTTGGATCACATACTATATGGCCAGTCGTATGTAGGGCGGATTAGTGAAAGTATTAAATCTAAAATATTCAATAGTAGTTTGGCAATATGAAAATGGCTCTACTAGACAAATCAATGTCACTGGCCTGCTCAAAACCCGACAACAGCCACATCCAACACCTTCATTAGGCCTAGATATACAGCTGTACATCATGTCTGAATCCATTAATGCTTGTGTGGCTGAACTGGATCAAACGTCCAAACCCTTATTTGAAGCCAGCACAGATGTGCAGAGGCTGGGCATCGTGCTCTTGTCGAAGGTTTGGAATGAGACGTTCAGCAGTATCAAACCCAGGAGTAATGTTAGGGTGTCCACACAATTATAACGCAATGGCATGAAAACGATCAGACACAGAACAGAGCATAACAATCACAATCATAGTTGCAGCTTTGTGAATAAAGTAGAGTATCTACATATATAGTCGACATGGTAATGATGAAATCCACTCCTCATACCTCATCCATCGTCATGTTTCTGTAGTTGAAGTTGCTGGTGCATCGCTGAAAGCAGATTTCTGTCATGCGGTTGTAAACCAGAAGAAAATCCCGCAGCTGCAAGAGACACATTCAGAGTCACAATCCGGTTGCGTTTATCAGCAAATAAGTCAAAATACTGCTACGAGCGAGGCTTACATTTCTCAGCTGTTGGTCAGGATCCATCTCTTGTCGACTGGCTAGCTAATATGCTAACATGAGAGCTGACTACGGAACTGAGTGAAAATGTTGTTTTCCTAAATCCTGGCTGTCTGAGACGAGTAAAGGCGCTTAAGAAAGCAAGATATAATTCACATATGAAATTTAAAGACTCAATAATCACACCTAAATAGACAGACCCGGGCTACAGATTAGAATGGCATGACATTCACATGTGAGCTGCCATGTTTGTATCGAAGATCGTCTCCGCTTGTGTGAGGAGGAGGTTTCACTCGGCGATAAATGAAAAGCGGTAGCGTTTCCGGTTTGCAAAAGTCGCGAGTTAGTTTTTGTTTTGCGGTAACCTTTTTGATTAGGTTCTGTATTCCCTGAGTTATGGATAAAAAAATCATAATCTTACCGGTACAGGTTTGAAAAAAACGTTTACACAAACAACACTATTTTGAATATACACTAGTCCCGTTCAAATGGTGGCTGAGAAGAATAATATTATATATTTTTTTGTTTTTAGTCTCATATTCATATGCAATCCTGTGACGTGACATTTTTGCGCAATTAAAAAACAAACAAACAATTCCCTCCTCCTCACCCAGCTTGAAGAAGAAGAAGAAGGAGAAGAAGGAGAAAAAAAAAGGAGAAGAAGAAGAAGAAGAAGAAGAAAAAAAACTTAGCTAGCTTGTTTTTCCCCCACTGGTGTCGCATAATGTATTTGGGTTCCCCTTGTATTTTTGACATATTTTGACCCGAATTAATACTGGTTAAATGGTGAAAAATAGTTTTTTTTGCTGAATATTTTTGTCACATTCAACCAAGAAGCCGGACCGCTAGCTTGTCGACTTCCGGGGACCTGAACAGGTAAGTGATATTAGCACAATGGCACAGAGCTGTGTTTTTTTTTTTGTTTGTTTGTTTTGTTTTTCTAAAATACTGTTTTTAAAACATACTGTCTATAGTTTGAGAAACATTTTTAGTTTGTTATAATTTGGTGTAAATATACCTGAGGCGAAAACAGGTGCAGTTTGTTCAAACATCACAGATCTGTTCATATCCTGTTATTGATGTTGTCAGGTAAGGAAACGACTATTATTCTGTGTAGCAAATGAAGACTTACTTTTGTGTACAAATAGAGGCGGTATTTCCAACGATGATCATCTTTCTAACGTGGCCAAGAAATTGCATTGGCCTAATGAACAAATGTTATGCACTTGCATTGTAAACATACAGAACATCTACAATCCAGCTGCAAAGTCAAACAGTGTGGATGCGTCCTTCTGCCACAGCTGCCCTTGTGATCACTGCAACCATAAAATCTGCACCACTGAATATTATGCTGCAGCATTTTACTGCGGGTCTGTGTTATATGAACTCATGTTGGCAATCCATATATATCACAGGAGTCTTACTAACTTGTTAAAGTTGAACTTTGAAGTCCTCAAAAATGAATTTAGTTTGGTTGAGCAATTCCTATAATTGAAACTGTGGGTAACACTTTTAGGAGATCAAAGTTATTCAGTAGAAAAGGATCATTCATTTATCAAGTTAAATGGCATCTCCCTTTGTTAACCACCCTTTATTGCCATACTGTAATAGAAAGGCATAAACCCGTAGCTTGAGCACTCAATGGTCGAGCTCAGTACATTAAAATGTTCTTTGTGAGCCGTACATCATAAGAGCATGTCTATACATTAAGCTGTCGCTGCTGATTTAACTATCATTGCTGTACCTCATTTCTATATGACAGTTTTCCTTTGATCTCTTATACCTATCATACCACCATCTGCCACGGAAAGAAACTTCAAAAGCTGCATTAAAAAAGTGTATTCCCAAAATAACCGAGGAAGCATCTTGTGCAACTGAACAGTAGATAGAGTACATCCTGGCACTGGTAGTAACCGTTTATGGTAATTCAGCTGATAATTTACACATCATTAAGACTATTTACACATTCAAGTGGCAAAGATTTCATTTAAATAAATTTAATCACTATCTAGAACTGAATAAGTTGACAGTAAAGGTCACCATAACTTTATATTTGCATTATTATGATCTGGACGTGTGGCAGCATTCACAGAAGAAAAAAAAAAATCCATTAAGTTTCTGCTAATGTAATCACTATAAGATATGTGGATAGGAATGCTAAATGATCGTCATCAGACAACAACTGGTTGCCGCGAATGCAAACTGAACATTTCCTCCTGCTGCAGCTTCACACTGTGTTTACACGAAAAACACGAGTCGACTTTTATTAGGAAGCAGTCAGAGGACATGCGGTGTGTTCTGTGAGCCGTCGTGGCACATACCACGTTCGTAAAAAGTGAGTTGGAAACGAAGACCGCTGTCATTTGTGGCGTGTTTTGACAGCGGGATCAGTTTGGAACGTTGAAGCAAGTGAGGGATCAAGGAGGCGAGCCGCATTGAGCTGCTAGATGAAGAGTTGCAGACCTCCAACTTCTCAACCAGGCGGCCAAATCCTCTCACTTTGTTTGGAGTCTTTGCAACATGAAGCATGAAATCAGGTCACAGTCGCTCACAGAAAGAACTATTACCTTATTTTTATACTAAAACAACAATAACAGCCCCCACAGTTCTGCGACCTGTAGTATTATATAGTACTTGCTGTTACCACCACAAACTACAGGCTTCGACAAATCAACCAGAACTGAAATCTTTGAGGTTGTTTCTCTAAATGTGAATGTCCTTTTTCCTATAAAAACACTATATATTTAGAATTTTAAATATATAATATATTCTCTTTCATACCTAGATGTGTCGTTTTGCTAACACTTTCCTGTTATTCGTGTGGGCTTTCTTCCTTTTTGCTGCTTTCCCGTATGTCTGCAACAGTTATATACAAAATGCCCGTGGGGAAAAATTAATCCATAGAGTAGAAGTAGGCCATGGTCAGCTATTGGGAAGCTGTCAACAAACAGTTAGTGTGCCGCAGGCGTCTGACTGCTGAGTTCATGTCAGAGCTCAGTTCCCTCAGCAGATAGTAGGGCTGTTAATTGTCATGCCGGAGCGGAGATTACAGAGAGGGAAATCATGATTTAAGCAGATGGCGCATCAGGTCATAGATTATGAAGTTAATGACCATTATCATAACTCTGACATGGGAAATAGTGTGTGGGTGACATTTACAATAAACTGCAGTGTGCCCACAGGGAAAATAAAACAGCGCCACTGCCATGTCCCCCTTACAGCTATCCCTCTGCCTTTACATTTTCTCTTCCTATTAATATGTTAGTCCTCACGTCGCTGAGGAGCAGTGCTGAGGCCAGACAGTTATAGTCTTTGAAGGCTCAGCACTCACCCACACCGTGGAAAACAACTGTAACATTGTTTTCCTTCGCACCTGTCTATGAGACGTCTGCTGATGTATGATTGCGAGACATCAAAACAGTAAAAGTTCTTCTGTGTCCTGTGATGATTTGATGTTTTCCTAGGCTTTCGCAATAAATTGAAATTTTCCACGTGGCCCTTGACCTCTAAATGTCACACTCAGACTTTCCTTTTCGTTTTTCATACACTACATTTATTACATCCTTTGCACATAAAGGTACACATTTGTTCCTCGGTTGCTCAACATAGAGAGTTCAAGAGGTAGTTTGCCTGCGTCAGAGAGGAAATTGCCCAATTCTGCACAGCCCATTGAAAACTTCAGATGACATAGTTTTCAGACTTGCAGAAGTGGTAGTTTTCTTGGCTTTTTCATTTGGCCTAGCAAAACAGCAAAACAGTCTTAATTTGATGTTTGTTTAAAGCTGTTGGTCACTGTCACCGGTAAAGCAGCTAATGAAGTGATCTGTGTCGCTCTGAATAGTTTCTGCCTCTGAAATCTGTGTACACACGTTCCCATTGCTACCACCTTGTCTCTCCTCGCTCTCCTGATCTCTCTTCCATTCTCTGCTTTCCCCGTCCTCGCGCCTCCGTATGCTCTCCCAACCCACATTCTCCCTCTCCACGTTTACGCTCCTTTCTCTTTCCATTTCCTCCGCCTCTTGAGCTATCTGCAGACTGTTCAGGTAGATGCTGCTGTGTGAAACCATGGTGTTGGTGTCCCTGGGGGGAAGGTGAGCATCCACTTCTGCGTCCACCTCCAAGAAAGTATTCGCAGGTGCGTGGTGGGCCGGCAGCTGATCTTGTGGCTTGTTTCGTCCTTGCGCCTGGCCTTGCTGATGGCGAGCCTTCTTCTTGCGTTTGTTTGCAATCTTCAGATCCAGCGAGGCATAGTTCAGGTCAGGCTCTGGAGGCTAGGTACATACAACAGAGACCAAATGGGTATGCAGAACAGTGGTTAGCCTTTTAGGTTTTGCAGCAACACACACCAATTTCTCCGTCTTTGATTGCGGGTCTCCTTTATGTTCTCATGAACAAGAGCTTGTCTAGTTTATTTATAGAATGTTCTGTGCTAAATTCTGTTCACTGGTTCACGGCTTCATTGACCACAATCTATCTTTGGTGCTTGCTACCTTCCGTTTTGAAAGCAGTTTTGTGTGCATGGGTTAAACTGGCCTGCATGTGCATTTTCATTAGAAATATACGCCAGTGTATATATTTAATCTCGGAGCAAATATGCCAAAAAATATACTAAAATATCAGCATTTACCAAACATATCCAAGCGGTTCAGAACATGATTCCATTTATTAAAGAACCGAGAAATTTTTTTTTTGTGTGTTCCGGCCGCACATATTATTTTAACTCGTTATCCTCCGTAATGGAGATTGAAAGCTTCAGACTGCATAAACGTGAAATTTATCGTAGCGTACATTAAAAATGTATGTGCAAATTGGGCATTATAATACAGACTAAAAACATCCAGCAGCAGCAGCAACCGTGCGCCACAGCTCACTATAGCGTAACGCATCATTAGTTCACTCTGCTTTAATGCTTGCAGACCGTACACACGCTCAAAAATGTGTTATATATAATACACACACAAAGTGCAACAAAATCATATGCAATAAATAATGCAAACAATGCGAGAATTATGTAAGAACCATATCCATGAAACCAAACTGAACACGCCAATAAATCTTTGATGAGTAGCGTGCATTATATATTGTGCAAAAACATCGCATACAGTACCTTAAAAATGATGAGTAAATAGAAGAAAATTTGCAATTTAAGAATTATGTACATCCACTGGAGAAAAAAAAAAAAAATACCCGGGGAGCTGTAATAAGGTGTAATTAGAGCAGTTACCTTCAAACGGTCTCTTTTGCGTTGCATGGTCATGGTCTCATAGCAAGCCTCCGAAGTAACTGAAATAAAATACATTTGTCATTTTAAAGGTTGTCTGCAGACTAAGTATTACAAACTGGGCAGTTAAGAAGTTTTAAACTAAAGAAATTTAAATAGTGTTTGTGGCGTAAGTAAACCTGCACAGTTACATTTATGCATTAATTTATCTAAAGCTTGGCCCGCTCAGAGCTGATTCATTCAGGCTGCCAGTTTTGAGGTGTTATACTTGAAAATTTAAATAAAATGATTAAAAATACAGTAAGTTGTAGTGAGGTTATATAATTTATTATTTTTTTCAAATTCTTGTGCTAGGCTGAGTCATACAGTGATGTTAAAAACGTTCACTGATTTCCCCTTATTTTTTTTCAAAAAGGTGACAATGTAGGCTTGTGCTCACCTCCTCTGTCTGTGCTGATGTTGCCATAGATTGGATTTTCCTGTTGCTCATGATGATTGAGGGGATTTTCCTGCTGCTCTTCATGATTCGTGTCATGGAAATATTGCCCTTCGTGCTGCGACACACTTGATAAAGAAAAATGTCATAGTTTAGTTTAAAAAAAAGCCATGCAGTTTTTAAATAAGAAAGGAAACGGACATACCTATTATTACTTAGCATAAAGTAATATGCCTTACGCTAAACAATACTTAGCTGAGAAAGCACTCCTTTTAAGGTCATATTCATAAATAAATACATAAATAAATTAAACTTACATATCTGCATCAGAACCGTGTGGGTAGCCAGACTCATTTGTGCCTGTGTAAAATAAAAAATATATATATTTAGCAATTTGAAGACAGCACTGGTGTTATTGTACAAGCTGAGATATATTTAAGATTAACAGAGGCTGTGTTTGAAAAGGACAAACAATACACCAAAAAATACTGACTTTAAGTATTTAAGTATACCTCTGCACGAAACGGCTCTCCGTTTGATGCACAAGACGAAATTGAGGCACAGAGAGATCAACAAGGCCAGGGACACCAGCGCCAGAACTATATGTTGAGCCAAACAATCTGAACAACAAACAGAAAACAGCTATTAACACCACAAAACTTAAGGAATTTCAGACTTAAATTTGTATTAGTTTCCATCATTATAGGATTTTTAAGAGTGAAGATGAAACCGACATCGAACATCAGTAAGATCTACAAACAAACATTCAAATACTTCAAAAATACTGTACAATTTCAGTTCCTGATGTTTAGGTTAAGAAGTTGGAGAAAGAACAAAAAGCTGAAACGATTTTAAAAAAATGTTCTAAAATGATTAGTGTACATTACAGCTAGAGGCGTAGCTGTAGCTGTCGTGTGGTACGACTCCTGGAACGTCTCTAATCTTCCCGTTTGAGCCTCATAACAATATTGACAAAATTGACAGAAACTTCATTCTACTTGCTACAACCATAGTTTCATTTTAATTTTCACATTTCCTGTGCAAGGAAAAGAATAAACACATTGTTTAAATGTGTGAGATGCTAAACTAATAGCAATATAAGGTTGCACTCATTAGAGCTAACGCTTTTGTCGTAAACCTCATGTCTTTACCTTTTGTTCTGCCACATTTGTGACATGTGCTGTCGCTTATTCTAATTTTGTGGTGAAAGCAACATGTGGCAGGATTCTACATAAAATATTAACACAGATGTGTAGTATGTGGAAGTAGACATTTGAAAATCTAAATAAAAGTTTAGTAGATTTAAAGTTGTTCTGATCCTACCGTCCATACTCCAGCTGCCTTGAACAACACGGGACGCGAGTTTGACACAATTGCTCTCAGGCTACGGGGCATCACTGTGTTTAATCAGAGAGGTGTGCTACACTGTAGTCTATTTTTACGCAGCCTTAGTTACCTCTCCCTTTGAAAACTGGCTGCTCTTCAGTTACAAACAGGAAACAATGTAACCTCATTCTGAGGCAGGCAGCTTCAATACCATTTGAGGAATGCAGTATGACTTCACACAGATCGCTGTTTTAAAAACGTTAACTTGACGCGGGTTTATGAATGTTAGCAAATGTCATATTTGTTAAGAACGAACCTTTAACACCTTAAATGTTAACATATAAAACAAGACATTTCAGTGTTAACCGTAAAATTAAAAGTTAAACTTTCAGTTCCCAAATGGTGAGCAAGTCCCTACAATAGCAGGAACAACAAGGACACACTTAGATTTAGGTTTAGTGTAAGTACAGTACAGAAAATCTTGAATGCGTTGTATTGCATGCGCTCATAGAGCTTCAGTGCCATGTATATCAGGAGTTTATATCTTGCATGCAACACAATGCACTGTGGTTTAGGCAGTGTGGTCGGAAAATCAGAAGAAAAACTGCAATAGTGAAAGGTTTCTCAGTACACACATACGATACGTGTGTTTGTGTTTAAAGTATAGTTAAATAAATATATAACCGAGAAACCAAACAAAGCAGAGGCGTGTCAGTTTGGTCTGAAAATGTTTGTGGTAAATCATAAAAGACCTAATTTACACACCGGATTAAAAATCTGTAAATTCCTAAAAATAATAATAAAAAAATAATAATAAAAAATAAAAATAAATAATGTTTTAGTCCAAAAGTCACCTCTTATGTACATGTAATGAAATCCAGTGGTTGATATGTTTGTTAGCCCTGTGATAGACTGCCGACCTGTCCAGGGTGTACCCCGCCTCTCGCCCGATGACAGCTGGGATAGGCTCAAGCCCTCCCGCGACACTTCACAGGACAAGCGGTTACAGAAGATGAATGAATAAATGAATGATATGTTTGTTAGCCATTACACTCATGTGGTTTGTGGCTTCAGCCCTATTTTGTAAGCACAAGTGTGACACTGTGGTACCTGTGGACAAGAGTGGTCTTTGATATTGAGCCAGTCGTCAGTTCACACTGAAGACCTACATTAGAGTAAGTCACTGGGCTTCTGGGCAGGAAATCCGAAAGCACAGATTTCAAAGATAACAGCAGCAGCAGCAGCAGATTTTTAAACCGTACTGTGTCCCCCACATATTTGTCCATGTGCAAACTAAAAGCTGATTTACTGCTGCATGAGATACAATAGCCTTAAAAATGTTCATAAGACAATATGTAGATAAAACAAGAACCATTCATGAAGTAGTTCAGTCACTTCCACTTTTTAATCAGTTACACACATGCATGTTGATGCATATAGTACAAAACATAACAACATATAAAATATATATAGTTTAAAGGGGCAAATGATACAGATTTGCTGTACACAATAAAAAACACTCCTTAGCTAAACACACTGCTCACATTTGCACCATTTTCTGTGGCAGGCTGGTCATTAAAACTGTACACAAATTAAATAATATAACAAATACAGAATCCAGCTTACACCTCATTTCCGCACATTTAGTCATATGACTATCGCATCTTTAGGGCCTGCTATCGAATTACACCTTGAAGTGGGGAAAGACTGTGTTGGAGTGTCGCTCTGTCTTGCAGCTGTATACTTGACTGGAGGTGGAGGGGGTTTGAACGGCGGCGGCATATCCATTCTACAGAGAGAAAGATGGAGACAGAGAGAGAGAGAGAGAGAGCACAATGCTAGACAGTTAGCTAATGTATATCCAGGAAACATGCAGATATTATAGGCACATGCATATATAGGCAACTAAAGAAATTTTTCTGAGCGTGGACCGAGGCATGTGCAAAGAAGTGTAGAGAATGGATAAATAGATAGCTAGTGGGAGTTTTACCTCTTCTTTATAATTTGTCTCCTGTACAGAAAGCCGATGATGACGATCAATAATATCATTGGAATGAGTGCTAACAGCAGCAACACATGACTCCGTGTGGTACCCTCTGTAAGAAACAGATTGAAGAAAGGGAAGTGAGTTTTAGCAGGTCAGAAACAGTTATAGATGTGTTTCTAGTATATTGATAATCCAACAACACCCAGACTCCAGCAAATATTACTAAGTGTAATGGTACAATGGAAAACATTTTGCCTTGAGGCATTAAAGTTTGTCTTGCAGTCTTCCCCCTCGGTTGGTAGGGCACCAGTCCTTGAAGCAAAGGCTCATTTTAATGAGTTCCCTACCTTAAAATGGCATCTAGCCTAGGGCTGGAAAACTGGAAACTGTTAAAGTTCCACATGTGGTGAAGAGGCAGATGAGGAAGCCAAAGGAACCGTGTTTAATTTTCACCTGTGGCTTTTGCCTTTTGAGCGTTTTGGCTCTTCTGTTGGCTTGTTATGTATTTTTCTTGCCTTGATGGCCTCAAACAAACCTACTCATGCTACTGTCCCAATCTAATATACAGTAGCACCAATGATGAGCAAATTCCAGGCAAACAAACCAATGTAGATAGAGTGAACTAAACACCAGGTCTTAGTTAGAGACAGACAGGACCTTGGTTATTGATTACCTAAAAAGATTATTCCTTAAACTATACCAACACATTTTTGGGGTAGCATAATTTAGCTAAAACAGTTGCAACAACTATTTCGGTTATTAAATTTTACCTCTCTCCTCCATGTATACCCTTGTGGTTCCAATTCTCTGCGTTGGGCTTGTTTCTGGATTTTTCAAACTGTTTTTTTTGGTGCTTGACTCCGATGGCATGGTTGAGAAATTGTCCCTTGGCCGCAGTGTATGTAGCTTGGACTCATTCCTCATCTCACCAGTGGTCATTTGCTGTCTGGAACCTGTACTAGCATAACTGGATCTCGTAGAGTTGAGTTTGTGACCGGTGACAGGCCGTGCGTCAGGGGAAGATGTAACACTAAAAGGTGTAGAATTTATTGAAGAGGTTGTATGTTCTTCAGCTGTAATTGTAGTGACTTCGCTGGTGTTTGGGCGATCGGCGTGATTGCTTTTGGTCCATTCTGGGAGGGTTGGAAGCTCAGTGGTCTGTGATGTGCTTTGGCTTCTGTTTACTGATTCAGTCAAACCCTGTGGTGATGCTGTCATGAGATCTGAAGGCAAGGAATAATAAACATGCTGTCAGGAAGAGTACTGGTTTGATGTTGCCTCAGCAGAATCAAACGAATACATTCTTAGAGCGCCAGAGCACTGACTTTTAAAAAAAGAAACACCTGACCTGGAAAACCTTGCACATTAAAGATGAACAAACTGTCTATCCATCACGTAGCAATATGTACATGTTAGAAGCTGTCAAGCTTATCCCTCGTTGGGTTGTGAAATATGCTTAATTGCTTTCTTGCCGAGATGTAAACAATCCCACACTTGTAAAATTGTATCTCTCAGCACCTCTAAAGGTCTTGTGTAGTTTGTTTATCCCAACACAAATAGGTTAAAATGAAGAATTTTAATTTAAGAGGGAGTTATGTAATAATATATTTTTTTTTTCACTAAGAACAATAACTTCCTGGAGTCCTTTGCTGGTTGCCTAGCAACTGCTCCCTGTAAAAGAAAGTCTGGTACACAAACCCTTGTAATAGAGCTTTGTTTTTGTTGTTGTTTAACTTTTTTTGTGCGTATATCCCAAAACGTCAAGCTATTCCGTTAATGAGCTTCACGGTGGACCTGAATTTAGAGTAGGAATATCATACAAAGTAATGTACCACAGAACTTTAAAATACCCAGTGCACAGTGGTACATCATTAAAACATGGCTTGGCATTTATGAGTGCATGCATAATCAATACAAGTGAAATCGCTGAAGAAGCCTTGGACACAGATTCCTGAGGTAAAGGTGGTGTTGGCATGAATTGCAAATTGGATGGTTTTCGCGTTGGTTCATGTTTGTATAAGGCAGTTAATCCAATTATACGACGTTTTGCTTACCCCAAAATACAGATGTGGACATCTCTGGTATCCAGTGAGACACAACTGAAACATTGAAATTATGCAAAAGTGTGCTAATTTGCAAGCACATTCAAGCTGCAGGTAGTAAAACACTGTGGAGTATCTCTGTATGTTACAATCCTTGTTTTACTGTACTACTCCAATGTGTCCAACAGATTGTGCTCTCACCCCACGCCATGATTCAGAGAGGCTGTTGAGGCTCTGCTGAGACTGTTTGTTCTTGTGGTTTGAATGCAGAGTAGAAATGCAGAACAGGAAATAAGTCTTGTCGTCTGTGTGGCTTGTATTTGCTCATGTGTTACACGTTTGAATGCTTATGAAAAACATGTACTCTAGATGAGAGCTACACACCTGGGAATTATTTAACTACCTGAAGACAATTTGCAGCACTGTGCCGAGACGTTCGTATCACAATTTAAAACTGTGAACGCTATTTTAAAAAATTTTTTTATCCGTGCTTCTTTCCAAATTCATTCAAATCCCAATGGAAAACTGATTTGGAGCAAATAATTGAGACTTTCACTTTTTTCTAAGTCTAGTAGTTCAATTTATTCATGGTTACTGGTACATTCTCATAACATGGCTGGCAGCTTCAGAATCCTTTGAATCTCTTCCCTTCCTTTCAGCTAATTAAAAATTAAAATTGAGTGAGCTACAGTATAATAACAAAAGTTCAAGTATCAGCTTTCTGGTCCAGTGCAGTTTATTAAGTCATTCAGTCTCTTGGGCCGTCTGCTAGATTGTTAATCCAGCCCTGAGGAAATGACGAAATTGAGTACGACACAAAGAGGCAGATAGCAGCGAAGAAATAGAGAGGCTCACCTGTGCTTAAGCTTGTGGTTAACACTGTGATGATGAACTCTTTATGCAGACTTTTGTTTCCTGTGTACACAGTCAGTGTGTAAACCCCTGCATCAGCGCGAGTAACCCGCCAAAGCTCCAGAGATGCCTGCTCTGACACCGTCTCTTTGCCCTGGGGAAGAACAAGATTATGCACTACATAAAGGCCTTTCATATTAATGATGATTTGATGTTAGCGTTAATCCAGTCAGTGAGTTTCTTTTACCTTGGTCCATCTGTACTGTGCATTAGGGAATTCTCTGCAGCGAATAGACACATCTTCTCCATTGTGGACCTCAAGATTGCCATTTACATCACATTCTATTTCATCTTCATCTGGTGAGAAAATGTGAGATGAACTGGAATTCTTGAAACCACAAGAACACAATAACAAAGCAACAAATGAGCTTCTACAAACTGCAGTACCTCTGCATGTAATACACTCCAACGGCACCGTCTGTAATTGTATGCTACCTTCATTATGATCGTAACATCCCTTCAGTTCACTTAGTTCTGAATAGAAGGGCGTAATGTGCATGTGTCAAGGGAAAAGTACATGGCTGATGAGGGGAAAAAAATAAAAATAGGCCAAACAAAGAATTGAAAATAAGTATCTTGTGGCAAAGCTCCTAGACATGCACTTGCAATTTGTTACATGCATTTGCTCAGAAGTAAATAACTGAGGTGATTGGCAGAGACACAGCACTCTGATGCAATCAGGAGTAACATGAAATATATGCAGTACACCATAAGATAGAAAGATGCTGTACATTTATATCCAAATAGTAAGTCCTGTGTGGTCTGGTAGATGTATGTAGGTATGGATTGCACAAACTTGATTTCCTCTTACCTTTGATTATTAGCTCAGTTTCACAAACGATGGAGCCAGAAGGAAATTGTTTAATCTCACAGATGTACATGCCACTGTCCCATTTCTTCACATCATGAAGGTGTAGATAGGAGCCCATCACCATGTTTTTTTCATTTTTGTAAACCTGGACTGTGACATTTGGCCAAAACAGATGCTCTCCATGACCTAGGACCCACACCGCCAGTTGTGTGCTTTCATTTTTTTTCTTATTCCACTCAATACTGACAGTCTTGAAATCAGGAATATTTTTTACAATGCAGGGCAAGGTAATGTTCTGGCCCACTTCAGCTTCCATTGTTTCATAATGGAACAACATATCATCCTGGAGCCCTGTCAAGCACATCAGATAGCATTAGAAGCAAGAAAAGTGAGGAGACAAAATCACTTATTCTTTGAGGTTTATTATACAGACTGCAGCCGGCTGGGATGCAGGCAGATACAGTCGGAGCATTATACTGAGACAGCTTGTCACACAGAAACCAATCCACATTTGGACCCATAGTGTACATCCCACATTTGTCATAATATACGAGCGACAGTGCATGTGTATGTCCAGGATTACCTTGAATAACAGAGGCAAGGAGAAGGAAGAAGGTCGTTCTCAGTGCATTTCCAGCCATGTTTGAGTTCCCCAAACTTATTACAATCAATCACACCGAATCCATTCGGGGGAAACGGTAAAGACAGAAACCGTACACTGCCAAGTGAGGTTAAAGAGTGGGGCAGAGACTGCGAGACAGAGAACAGGATGACCTATCTTTACAGGAAGCCACACAGAGAGAGACAGAATGAGTCACAGTTAGTGCTTATGCTTTGTGGTAAAAACCTCATGTGCAAAGCAGACATTTTGCAAAACATAAATCTTTGCAGTGCTTATCATTAGTTATGACCTAGGAAGGATGATATGGAGGGAACACACTAACCCGAGTCAGACTAAAAGATTATTTTGTGCTCTTTTAAATTAACTCTCTTATAAATTCATGTCAAATATGTATAGTTTGTACTCCACTCTGAAGTACTGCCAAGGCAGTACATTTTCTGTTGCTGACCCATCTATCCACCCAGACATCCTCACACTAGGCACTAAGACATTGTCACTTGACTGTTTTTTTTTATTTTTTTTTACCAAAACAGCTGATGGTGTGTCACACAACCTCTTGAAGTCATGACTCATAACCATGGCCTCTGATGTGCTGCTCTCACAAACAACCATTGGGATAATTTTTTACACGAGTACAGGCTCAAACACCGGAGCACATGTATCCCAAACGCTTAAAAACATGCAGTACTCACACACATTTTGCACTGTACACATGGTCAAATATTTAACAGAGACTATAACCTAGATATATTGTTCTTCTTTTCAGTCTAAGCTGTTGTTTTAACGTTGTTTAGCTGCCACATCTAAGAATGATGATGTGCTATTTGGCTTTTTCTGTGTCCTGTGTGCTTGCTAATGTTTTAGTACATGAATTCTATGGCTAAATTATGCTCTTTTACAAGTTCACAGTTTTAATTTTTAGGTTATACTTGAATGAGTTTGCATGCTTAATCATAAACCACATGATTTGTATTTGTTTCTTCCATGCCCCCCTTCCAAAAAGTCCAGTCTGATCTTTTTGTTCAGCCAACTTAGAGCCTGGGTTGCATAGAGTCCCACTTCACTCCCACTGAGCCCGTAGGTTGGTGGTGAAGCCAAAGTAAAAGTAGCTTAAAGGGCAACACCACAGATGGCCAGTAGGTGCATGCTCCAAAAAAATCTGTCTCCAGTGGACCCATACTCATCTACTTCTCTTGTGAAATTTAATAATTTTGCACCATAGATAGCATCCGGTGCAGCTGCATCACTGTCTTGTTTGGGAACTGCACCATCTGGGATCGCAGGACCCTGCAGTGGATAGTGAGGAAAGCTGAGAAGATCATCAGTCTCTCTCTACCCTCCATCACAAACATTTACACCACACGCTGCATCCGTGAAGCCAGCAGCATTTTGGATGACCACACACCCTTCACACACACTCTTCTCCCTCCTTCCATCTGGGAAAGGGCATGGTGCTGTGTAACAGTTTCTTCCCTCAAGCCATCAGACGCTTGAACCTGCTAGAACTGGACTGATCATACGCAATACACACACTCACCTACAATCACAGTCATATCATAACGTATCCTTAGCCATTTGCACATATCTTTGCATCCTTGCACACACTATGCTGCTAATCAGTCAAACGTTTACTGGCGCCCTCATACTAGTCTGCTTATTAGTCGGTGCTTCTCTCTGTTTTTGTGTAGTTTTTGTGCATTGTTTCCCAAGTGTTTTGTACTGTTTGTATTGTATTGTTTGTCTTTGCACTGTCTCTCGTTCTCGCACCGTCGGCACTGTTTTGTGTTGTCTGCATAAGCTTGCACACACGCACTTTATGCTCAGTCCCTTGTATTGTACTTAGTCCAGTGTCTTCATGTAGTTCAGTGGTCTCGGAGGAACTTCCTCTCATCTCACTATGTACTGCACCTGCTATTTACGGTCAGTCACTTCCTATGACAAAGATGCTGGTGGCCCTTTTGAACACAGATTTAGAGTGTTTGACAAGCCGTACGTGGGTTCTCAGTTACATCCACCCCTCACTCCTCCCCAGCTCCTCTCTCTTATGAAAATATGGTCACTGCTTGACAAAAAAAAACAAAAAAAAAACAAGATGGTCATATGACAAATTTAAACCTTGGGGGATGTCACTGTGACTATGTCAGCCTTTTTATGTACAGTCTATAATAAGTCTTTACAACCCAGCCACCAGATGGGCTTTATGCAAATGTGCTGAGCAGTGTCAGAGAGAGACTTACTTCCTTTGGTTTTGCAGACCTTTTACATGCGCACAGAAGCTACTTAACACACAAAGGAAAAGGAGGCAATTGCAGAAATCAGAATACGGCCTCTTTAACTTTGAAGCTTGTCACACTGCGATTTACAGATTAAATAAAGTATTACAGAAATAATAGGCAATTTTAGCAATTGTGATTTGATCACTTCAATAAATACTTTGTTTACCCTGTTCATTAGAGACATGCTATTTTCTGGTTAGATGTTATGTCATAACACTCAATTTCTAAGGCATAAATTAAATCTTCAAAGAAAATTGAATCATTTGTCTGCAGCTTTCAGAGCTCCAAATAACTATATCCAATTAGTACAGATCATAAGACTAAACTGGGAAATTTGTTTAAATCTAACCAAAGGCTACATCTTTGTGCATATCTAATAATGAGCTCGGGATAAGGAAGAGCTGATTATTTGGAAAATGTTTTCTTGTAAAATTACTCTTTGGGGGTTTAAGATAAAAACTTGTTGGTATTCATATTATATGATTGCGGGGATCGGTTTTCAGAGGTAAATGCTTTTTTTTTTCTCTTCAGTAACTAATTCTGCTAATCAAAGAGAGCGCCGTTTTAACTGCTATTAGTATCACACAATACTGTTATCCAACTAGCTTCATTCTCATGTACATATTATGAGCTCTCCCCTTCATTTGTTGTAAATGATCTCTGTACACCGCTCACCTAGATGATTGATTGTTTCACAGTCCTATTCTACATATGACCTTTATACCTTACACTAGGGCTTACAAGAGAACCACCATCCAGTAGGAGATTTCTATCAGTATTCTGCTGGTGTAATGGGGACCTAGCTGTATGACTCCATTTGAGTGCACCATCACTTCCCTGGGGAGTAATGGAAATCTCAAGTATTTCTGACACAATGTACCATCACTCTGATTACTTCATTCAAGAAGAATGGAGATTTGCAGAAAAAAAATGTAAAGCCAGTTAGCATTACTCTATGTGCTGATCACTTCACACAAAATAGGAATTATTCTCACGTTGTTGCTATTCACAGTTAAATGGTGATGGTCGGCTCGGTTTCCCTCGCTTTCTTTGATGTGCTGAGAAGAAAAGAAAGTGCTGTAACCCGTTGATGCACCCAGTCCCTCCTGCACACACTAGTAGTAATAGTACCACACTGAGGTCATGCATGCTTCGAAAGTCTCCAGGGCTCTCATGATACCCCTGTGACCTGCAGCAAATTGCACCTTTTGCAGCACATTGCACCAGAACACTAATTGTCCACAATGTGTGTAGATATTTGTTGCCGTGTGCGATTTGTGTGTTCGTGTGTCTGCTTACCTCAAGGGTGTGTGTGAGACCAGTGTGAATGCACATTCTACACTCTGTGTTCGACTGTGATTTTTAGAGGGAATGTAATATTAAAATCTGGGCACGTTGCGCAGATTAACTAGTCAGAGCCCCAAGACCATTTTATTTGTACTGCTGCTAACCTATACTGCTTTCACATTTGAACCTTTCTGTCTTTTGTTTTTAAGCATCATATTAAAGCATAAACTGAAAGCAATTCATTAGAAAAAAACCACTCATGTTCTTCATTCATGTTTAAATATCTAAGATTGAGCTTTATACCCAAGAGAGCAAGTTTCTAAATGTTTATTACTGTTGTAGCTGTATCAGAACCCATGCTCAGTTTTCTTAAAAACTGCACAGCAGTGCAAGATCTTGAATACGTGTAAGGAGTCTTGGGGTGGACGATCTGTAACTATTTGAAAAAGCATTTTCCCCATTTTATTGGTTTGAAAGTGTTCTTATGTACATGGTGTAGCGAAGTTGAAGAAACAACAGCTGTGTGCAATACAATCCCAGTTTATACTTAAACCACACTGCTGCTGCCCCTCTAAGCATTGCAACCAAGATAAAAAGTGCACTGAATTTATTTTTTGGAACGTATAAACACATAGCTTTTAAAGGCTACAATGTAAAGACCAGACATCCTAATTAAATAGTGACTGCTGATTTTAAAACACCGGTCCTGAGAGGGATTTTGTGTAGCTCAGCTATTTACTGCATTCTTTTAAAACAACCGCACAATGTTTAAGAAAAGCATCAAATGTCGGGCCACAAAATGAATATTTATGTAGTTTAGGCTTCATCCTCTGGAAAAAAATCAATGTATGGTGCAGAAGGCGTGTGGTGCAGGGTGAACTGAAAATAGACTTCCATATTAAGGCACAAAATCTGTCTTTTATCACTGCACTTATACTGGGGGAAGGTGTTCACCATCCACAAAATCACGCATTTACCATGATTGTTTTCATTGTCTCTTTCACCCTTCCTCAATTGTTCCTTTTTAGTTGTGTCTACATTTTCTCCATTACCACCAACGTTCGGGATTTTTTTGGGGGTATTTCTTTTGAAGAATAAATGGTTGGAAACGAATGAGAGCTGCAATGAGCGTCCTCAGACAACCGAACGACATCAAACTTTCTGAAAGTATTTTGGAAGCCGTCTGGAGTGGGAGCGAGGGAGTGAGAGACAAATTGAGTGAGCCATTGTGCTGGTTGAAAATGGGTTTTATAACTTGTCAGGACTGTACACAATGGGCCTCAGAATGAATGGTTTATGTTGTTTTGGGGGTGTAAGGTGGGATAGCAAAAACAGAAATGTAAAAATATATTCACTGCTCATTCGCTCACCCACCTTGTGCAGAAATGACAAAAAGCATCACCAGTAATATGCCACTTTAACATCCTTCCATTTATCCTTCAGCTTTACCCTATTTGTCCTGTGGAGGTCAATGGGTTCTTTCTGTGATGAAAGAATGTTATATTCACATTCTTTTACTCAAGATTTAACTTTTTTTTTTTTTTTAACATTGAGCCTTGAAAGAGTTAGTCAGTCTGCGTCAGGCACCAAAAATATTAAACCTAATGCAGACACTTGGCGAATGTCACTCCGACGAATTAAAATCATTCTTGTGAATTTGATTCTAATCATAATAGACAAAACACTGAGAAGCCCTACTTTTTCAAATGGCAGAACTGACTGCAAAGTGTAGTCGTGTGTGTATGAGAGATGTCAGTGAACTTTTGATGATTTCATGGTTTGAGACAGGCATTTTGCCAGGCATTGAAAGCAGGTTGGGATTAGGGGAAATGCATTATGATATATAGTAGGGTCAAACATAATCAGTAGGGATGCTATCAGTTTTAGTCAATCATGTGTGGTCTTATTCCCCCTCAGAATAACCAATACATTACAATAACCAATACATATGATGTGCTGTTAGACTTTTTCATTCACTGAAGAAAAAAAAACAAGAAAAAGAAACTTCAAAAAGAACAGGAAGTGATTCCCTCTTGTAAGATGGTGTTGTGTAAAGAGAGTAGGCCAGTGTAGCAGAAGACAATTCAATGTAATGTAATGCAAAAGCTACAAAGCAGCAGGAAAAAACAAACCAACCAAAAACTGCGAACACTGTCAACAATCTGTAATGCGATTACACAAGCCGACTGACAACTGCAACAAAATCCAGCAAAATCCACAGCTACTTCAAGACAAAGACTACATAAAATGTGTACATAACAAAAAGACATGGATCTAATTGGGCGGACAACTTCATTTCAGTCTGAATTCACGTGCTTTCTTTCTTTCCCGTTTTCTCAATGGCTTGCCCTATTTCCCGTAACGGAAAGCCCATAATAAGTCTATACTTGGAAGCGCAGTGTTGATTTGTCTCAGTGAAAATCAGTGTTCTTTAAAAGCCATCAAAATGCCAGCTGAGAACTGATAATCCCCAATTATCCTTTGGTTATGAATAAAATATCTCTATCAAACAAAGCATAGGCGGTGAATAAAAGTGACTGTGACAGAAATCTAGAATTTTAAATGTAGAAATGTTTTTTTCTTTTTTTCCTCCCTTCGCTATTCTACACAACAAAAGAAATGACATCCAGCCACTTTCCTCTTTCACTGGTGAAGAGGGGTTTATTTGGGGTATCTCAGAGATGTTTTTTCTTTTCGTTTCGGGCTTATAATGCCACTAAAACAAGAGCTTAAAGTCACATTTACTTTGCGTGAAAGGCGTAAAATTCTCTTGTTTATTTTAATTCCCTTTTGTTTTGTCCGTGATGAGCAATGCATCTCTTTTTGCTCTCATGCAGTTACAGTGATCGCTCTGATGCCGCATTGTTTATACATTTGCTGGGGTGTACTTAACATCATCGCGCATAATGAGCCGCGATCTCATTGTTTTAAAGTAAACCCAGATTTAACTGCTTGAGTTCGTTAATTTTTCCTGCAGTCTGAGGGTTTCTTGCTTGAATGCAAGTCCCCCGGGAATCAGATTTAGTGCACCAAGGAAGAACTAACCCAGCAGATGAGAACCTCAGGCTCCAAATGTTAGCTCATTCCTAGCACAATATACGCCGCTCAATCCCTTGTTGATTCCCTTGCTCCACCTTGCATTATGCCGTGCTTTTCCCTTCAGCAGTTTGATTGTGTCTCTCTTCTCAACATTATCCACTGATTAAAGCTGAATGTGACTAAACTCTCAAGAGACAATCCGACCACATGTGGAATTTCTTAGTAACCGTAATTTATTGTCATTAAACCAGGATGTGTGCTGTGACCCTTAGGAGGAGCTACCAGAGGAATAGAAGTGATTTTAAACAAGGCAGCTAATCTTGTCAGGCCAGAAATATCTGCCACATTGGAGATTTAACATGCTTAAAGCTACATTGGTATTTTCTTTATTTAGCATGTGCATACACTGATCAGCCACAATATTAAAACCACTAACCGAAGAAGAAAAGAACATTGACCATCTTGTGACAATGCAATGTTCTGCTGGGAAACTTTTGGACCTGGCATTCATGTGGATGCTACTTAGACATGTAGCATACACCTAGACCAGACCAGGCACCCCCACCCCATAGCAATGACACTCCTTGATGGCAGCAGCCATCAGGATGCAGCCTGACACAGAGACACACACAAAAATGGTTTAGGAACAACTCACAGCACAAGGTGTTGACCTGGCCTCCAAATTCTCTAGATCCTTAACTGATCAAATATCTGTGGGATGATCCAGAGAGGCCCCTCCCCTCAACCCAGACACCACAGGACACCCTCAGAAGGCCCATGTTCATTCTCTGATGAGTCTTTTGAAGGCACAAGGGAGACCTAAACAATATTAACCAGGTGGTTTTAATGTTGCCTGATCAGTCTGTGTGGAATATGAAATGAATAAATCATAGTGTGGAATCCAGAGAGCCTCTGCTGCTCTATGCTCTCTGTTTATATCCTGCTTTAGCTCCTACTGTCTCAGTTTCACTGGCAACAAATTTAATGTATGGTTCAATCACAGTGCTCGCATTAACCTCATTTCCAACAACAGCAAGCAATTCTTTTTAATTAAAAAGGAACTGTTAAACATAACGTACACCACCGGGCTTGTAAAACAGTGGTTGTTAGTGAAGTTCGACCAGATAAAGTTGCCAAAGATAAAGTTTATTTTTTTCAGGAGTTGCTATAGAAGCTTTTGTGGTGTACCGTAAAACCTTTGAAAACTGTGTTTTACTTCTTGAAATGTTTTCATACACAACTTGTCATTGGAATACATGTTTTATTAACCTTTGTCTGCACATGCTGTTGTCGTTTGTGTAGAAAAGCTAAAACCTTGCTGGAACATGTGGATAAAAAAACATCTCTTATGTGTCTTCGAAAGTCAGAAATTACTTCTTGGAAAAAGACTCCAGTCTTGTACAAGCTAATTACAATACTAAGGCATCAGGACTTCGAATATTTAAACACATCCCCACACATCCCCACACACTGTATCTCATAGTTTTCACTGGAGTATTTTGTCTGTAATTATTTATGAGTGGGTTTAAGATTTCGTCAACTTCTCTAGACCCTGAATACTTACCATGGGTCAAGACTGGCAGAGGAGAATGCCAAACATTTGCCTGGTATGGTGACAAAGAAATTAAATCTAATCTCTTTCGGAAATGCATACGTATGTCTGTATGCTTGTGTGTAGGTGCTTCCGTGTGTTTGAGGACGAGGGACGATCAAATCCTAGCAGCAGTTTGTGCACAAGCACGTCGGCACCCACTAAACGCTATACAATATGTCTTTTGATGTGCCCCAGTTTATTAAGTGCGTAGTGGCATTAGCAGAAACATGCATTTTGCATCTACTATAATAATCAAGGAGCAGAGAGTAGTTTTTTGTTTTTTTTACCCACAACAAAACGGAAACGGCAAAGACAGTTCTTTTGAAATTCTTCTGTAACCGTTCTGTTGACAACCGTGTCCATTATTTAGAAAGCATTTCTGTGATGGTATTTTTCTTTTTAGTCATTTCTGTGTGCTTCAGCGCAGAGACGGGCGTGCACACTTGTTTATTTACATTTACTCGGTTAATTTGCTGCGCTTCTTATAGGTGATTAAATATACTTTATGGATTTTGTGGTGATGGGTCTGAAACTGAAATTGCTTCACTTCCTTATAGTAATTATAGTCTCCTATATTTCTTCTTGTTAGATGAAAAAACTGCAGACCAAGCGTCTGTGGTCCATTCCAACTTAAGAAGTTGACAGTCACATCGAGACATGACTCATTATCCTTGTGACTAATTCCACTTTTCAACACTTTTTTTTCCCACTTTTTTCAACAATCCCCCTCCTATTAGTTGTCATGATTGTCTCTACTTCAGCTGCCTCTGATTGAGAGCTCTACACTTTCATATGTGCAGTTTTAAGAGTAGTAATTACAATCCCCCTATGATTACAGGTTACATTGAGTTTGATATTATATAACAAGTTGACTGTTTTACTGTTGTTAATAGGAGGTAGGTGAAAATACGAACAATGGAGAAGAGAGAATAAAATAAATGGTCCAGTCAAACTAGGAAATTGGGGAACTGATTTGGATCACAGCTTGTTTCCAAAAAGTAAAATGATTACTTTTGGTATAAAACAGCAGTTGAACATCGGCCCTTTGTGATCATGTTTGTAATTCTACTGTCATTAATTTCAAGTGTTTTATCAATCCATCCAGTTCCCCTGATCTCTTCCCTATTTGAACGTCGCTTTAGAGGCTCTATAACTACATTGGCCCCCATCATAAAATATGGGCACTTCAAAATGCTGTTACAATGACACTGGGTAGTTATAGGGGTTACTATGGGTAATAATAAGCTGCTTGCATGGGGTCATTTTTTATTGACTCATTATAATTCATCATCTGGCCCACGGACATCTGTGACAAATCTCGTAACAGTTAATGAGGTATTGTAATTGAAAACAAAAATGTCACCCAGATGATATGTCCAGAGGACAAGCCTACATTTAATGACCTTGGAAGTCTGTCATTTTTAGTGTGTCAAAGAGTCATGTATACCTTCTAGTACCATAAGGTAGGAACAAATCAAGAAAAAGCCCTTCAACCAGAGGTGAAAGAAGGTAATAAAAGTGTACTGCCAAGGCATGTTGGCTTCAGGTCCTTAAGAAGCCATGAAATGTCCTAAATACACATTTATTAATAAAACACCTTAAAAGCCATTTGGCTATCTTAAATTCAGATTGGATGGGCCTTAAACATTTTTAGTCAAAACACCATGATAACTTCCAGTGCAAATGTCCCAGTTTTCACACACTCCATGTTTTTTTTTTTTTTGGAAAACAACTGAACTTGACAGAAGAATATCTATATAAATTTTTATATATAAGAATATATATATATATGATGGATACTCCAATTAAGACGGTGTTCATTATGCACAAAAATGCTGTTTGCCAACCTCCAAAAAACCCCCCCCAAAAAAACAGAAGACTGTGTTAGCCTGTATTTTCTTTAGTTATTGAAATGGGAGTTCAGCTTCAAATGGCTTGGGAAAAGTGATTATTCATGGTGGTTAAAATTAAGTGCTAGAAAAATGCCCACAAGGAAAACTGTTTTTTCAAACTCGGGACAATGTGGGTCAAGGCGGTGGAATTGCACATGGAGAGCTTAAAGCCCAAGGGCTATGCAGGACTCTCCAGTTGCCCATTTCTGTTTCACTAGTCTCACCAGTACCATGAGTGTTGCCATGCATGTTATTCCACTGCCTATATGTGACTTTACACCAACACTCTGAGCAGAGGTGATTTGGGTGCTGAGGATGGTGACAAATCACTTCTCATACACATCAGATGAAGCATCTGGAGATGTGTTGCAAGCAATGTTTCCATACGGTGCTTGTTTAAGTACGTAAATGTAGAAAAGGCAAGGCTAAATTTGTACTGGCCCTGTATATTTAAAAAAGTTTGGTGTTAAAGTTTATTTAATGTGTTATTATAAATTCTTAAAAACTTTTAAATGTATCTTGTTTATACATGCTGACACCCTGCAAGAAACCTACTTTCACCACAGCCAAGATGGCACTTAATGACAGTGTACGCTGCATTATTTTCTTTACTAGAAGGGGTCCTGCATGCATGCCACCTCACTGATGAGCTTCAGGCAAATGTCTGTGCGTTTCACAATTTACCCTGCCTCTATCAGAAAGAAAGTATGTAGGTCAGGCAGAGTGGATTTTAAGGTTTATGCTCACAGACCGGATCATTTCCACCAACTTTGGCAGTAGCTACCATTCATGATTTGTTTACTCAGAGGCCACAAACTAAGCTCTGAGAAGACAATTGCCAACACAGAAGGATTGCTGGCCTCGTTTTACCTCAATGGGCGGAGTAAGTGGGAAATCAATCTAAAAATATAGAAGTACAGTTTGAGAAACTGCTGGCTGTAATGTAAAGCATGGTTAGGTTGATGGTAAAGCAGCGGGAAAAATAAACTACTAATCGAATAATGTACTTAGAAACCTTAATATGATCCATATCGTCTTTCTCGTCGAGTGGTGCCTCTGTTCCATGTTGTCGATTACATAACCACCTGGAAACAGACCTAAATAATATCTCAAAAACCCTCAAGTTAAATAAGAGTGCTCTCTTCCTCTTTAAAAAAAGCTGCCAGGGACAGCAAACGGGACGTCAAAGATGATTAAACATTAGACATCTCAGATTTACAAAGCAGGATCTGTGTCTGACTCCTCTACCCACATCGAGACTGCTTATGCAACTACCACTGTTCTTGTTTAGGCAAAGAGCCAGTTAGTTTGCTTGTGAAGCGCAGCAGCAGTAGCAGCAGTTCCAGTATTCACACTCTGAGACAGAGAATGGCCATGGTATGTGCATCCTGGCTTCCAGCTGATTAACTGGCTGCCCCATTTGAACTGTGGGCCCGATGCCATCGCAACATACGGACAATAGGGCAGTGCTTACACTTGAAAAAGAAAGAATGCATTACAAAACACCTAGGGTAAGCAATACACTTCCCTTCAACTGTCCTTACCCGAACAACGAGGACACATCCGTTAAAGCGTTTTAAAGCATTAAAGTATGTGAATGTTTTCCTAGTGATTTCTTGCAGGCGTATGAATGGTGTCCTAGATTGGTTGTTATTCATTTGAGGAACATCATACAAAATTACAACAGGGTAGTTTTAGGTATTAGTTCAAGATAGACATCATATTACTTTGACATATGATTAACAATGATAATAAGGAAAAGATTAACCAATTCTATCATGTAAATATTTGAAAGTAGACATTTAATTGTTAATATTTGCTTTGAGACACACTGCACCTTCACGCTATAGGTAAGTAGGTAGACATAGGACTGGTGTGCGCCTAGATCTAAGAAATGTGGAAACCTCTCTTTGGACAGTGGGCTTCTTTTGCCGGCACACATCCTATCCCAACGGTTCTTAAGTGGTTATTTGATATTTAAGTTTGATTCAAGTGTTATAATTGAGCAATAACAATGACAATGCTCTTTAACCTAGCTCACTTAGAACAATTCAAAAAGTCTCCTCTCACTTACCCGACACCACATACGTCAAATCCAGCAGAAGCATCAGTGTCGACCCAATAAAATGACAAAAATATACAAAAAAAGGTGTAAATATAATTCATTTTACCCACCAGAACTTGAAAAACAATTTAGAGTTCTCCTCGGAACCTGTTAACCAAGGGTTGCGCTGATAGTGGCAGCCCTGAAAGTGGCGGGGACACCCTTTCCCCGGCTGGGTCAGGCTAGCTAGCTCCAGGATTGGGCGGCTTTTCCTCACAATATCCAGCTTTTCCTTCAAAGTTCGCCGTGAAAATGTCTTTCTAAGAAGATCTGCAACCAAGTTGATAGCCTCTCCTCCTTCTGCCATCGTGAATTTAAAAAAACAAAACAAAAACAGCTGTCAAAATGTTAATGGGGCCAATTTGCTTGTGCAGCTCGCAACAGATTAACATGAACTGCTCGCTTGGCTTAAATGGAGCGGGTCTCTGACCCGCCAATCAGAGGACACGAAAATGCTGATGCTACCGTAGCTTCAGACGCCTGCAGTTTTAATTATTCAGCAGATTACTTTGACGCCAGCAACGCATGATGGCTGAAATATGATTTGATCAAAGCTCTAATGCTAAGTTACACTGCGAGAAGCACTGCAGCTGAGAGACAGACCACAAATGAAAACAATAGGCTATTGGAAATAATTTAATAAGATTAATGGGAAAATATCACTGACTTAAAATGTAAGTCAGTGATTTTGATGAAATTTAGGCCAGCAAAGAAGGCTTTGCTGGCCCTGACAGCCCACCACTGCTTTAAAGGTGTTGCTACCAGACATGTTTGAAATTCATTTGGCAGAGAAAATTAGTTGCGCATATGATGAATATCTCTAGGTTTGATTTCTGAATGCTTTGAGCCTTATGTGAATCCATGGTTAAATCCCCTTAACATTACCAACTCCCAGCCTCTGCTGAGACTGTGTAATGTGCAGTTGTGTTTCAGTTTTATAATCCCTGGGAGCGTCGTATGATAAGTCTTAGTGTGGCAGGAGCTTGCTGTTGCACTGCAGTCCCCAATGCACTCAGTGCTGCCATTCCACAAGGGCATGAGCTGGCTGTCCTCCTCAATGAAGTGCTTTGTGAACTGCTTGCAACGGAATAAGTCTTAATGAACAGTGCAGCTGGGATGATTGTTGATCTGCTTCTTTTAGCTCTCTTTCTCTCTGTAGTTCCTCTCTGACTGTTGCTGCTAGTTCTGAACCCTTTTCAGCTCAGTGTACTTCACTTGTTATATGCTTACCCTGACCTGTGTCTGCCTGGGCTTTCCACAGAAATTCCCCTCTATTTTTGTCAATTTTATGCAAAACATATGAGCTTTATTACTGTTATTTATATTAACATTATTCTTTGGAGAACGGGTTATTGAGGAGGTTGTGTCTCCGTAAAATTTGACCTGGGATCGAGGAAGCCGTGCTTTCTAAAAAATTGCTGCTGCCAATTACTGCAGAAAGAGAGCAGTACATCGCAAGTATTTTTGCCCTTTCCCTTGTTATTCCTGACATTGGCAATTTATAGACATTACTGAAATTGCATTACTCAGCATTCATAACAAGCGAGGGTTATATTAGTTGATATCTACATTAAGATATTATGGGTAGTGTAGCACACATCCTCCTCTGCTGCTCCTCTTACAATGATGACATCTGGTCTAATCTTTAAGGTGCGAAAACGCATTTGATGCGTTTCACACCCTGAACAGGCATAAACTGTGAATGTTTGTGACTGATAAAGGGGCATTTACGGTATCTCGCGAGCTGCAATTCACACAGAAACCATTCAGATTACGTGGCGGGCTGTCTGTTCAGGGTTCAAACAGTGACAAGTCAGTATTTAGGAAAACAAAGGGAATCTTAATCTCCTGGGAAAAGGCTGAACTCTGCACCTTGAGCTGTAAATCCAAGCATGTCCTCATCGATTGCACAGTTTTTAACTACCTTGTTAGAAACAGAATGATCAGCAGCTGGAGGACAGGCTAGTTTTCTCTGAAACTGTAAACCCTTGTTGATGCTGTTGTAAATCCTCTAGGAGCCCGTGCCCATTAGCACAGTTTAGCTGATGTACAGTGTCACAGTGAGTAATAGAGGCCCTCGCTGAGATCAGAGCCATGATGTCTTGCTTTTCCCTCGCATGTGGAAACACAATCTCTCTTCATCTTTCCCTCAGTTCTTTTTGTTTGTTTTTTTAGATGTCTCCTCCGTAAATTGCTTTCTTACATGCGCCTTTATTTTCTCCAACCTTATAAAATATTTTCAAATCAAGAAACTTCTAATAGAGTTTGCGTGTTCACCCTGTGTCTGCATGGGTTCTCTCCGGGTACTCCGGCTTCCTCCCACTGTCCAAAGACAAGATGTGCATGTGAATGTGAATGGTTGTCTTTCTCTCTGCGTTAGCCCTGCGACATACTGGCAACCTGTCCGGTGTACCCCACCTCTCACCCGATGACAGCTGGGATAGGCTCCAGCAGACCCCTCGACATTTCACAGGACAAGTGGTTACAGAAGATGAATGAAGATGAATGAAACTTCAAATAGCTACTTGGTAAGATTTTGTCTGAATAAAGACTCCTTTTTTTCTTTTTCTTTTTTTTTTTGCTGTTGAATGTAGTATTGTACTGAATTGCATAACTGCCTGACTGACAGAGGTGAGGTAACAGTCACAGAATATAAAAGCATAGTGAGCCAGACAGACACATAAACCGAGAGCTTCGATATGGTCCAACACACGCATCTCTTTTACTTGTTCAAAGACCCTTCTCTCTTCCACTTCGCTCCATCTGCCCGATCTCCTCATCCTCTAGTACCATTATTGTGAATGGAGCATGGCAGGCTACGCTGGACCTAATCCACACGTCATTCATCCTAATTAAAACCCACAGTTAAACTGGTGAATGATTTATGCAGTATGCAGTCTTTAGGAGATGGCCGGAATTTAATCAGGGCTCTTAATTATAGACTCATTTAATAACAGAAACATCCCTGAATGACATTTTTCAAGAGTTGTCACTTTTAATTAAGTTACATACGTTTTGTGAGCGTGTGAATTCCTATAGCTGTTACGCTGTTAAGTAACATCTGAATGATAATGGGGAAAATCTGAAGCACTCAAGGCTGCTGCGGGCTCTGATTTGTTTGTGTTGTCAGACTTTTATGGAGAGCTGATGTAGTGACTATAGTGGCAATGCATGTGTATATATATATTTAAAGTACACTTTACGTGTCTGCGCAGTTGTCAAGTGGAGCAGAGAACTTAATCCACACAGTGGGAAGTGAAGGTTCACAGAGGCAGCCAAGGATAAAGAATAAGAGACTACGTTTGTTCATGTTGTTTCAGGGAATATAATACTATCTCCCAAAGAATGCATATGGATTATAGCTGATGTCTATTAAATATATTAAACTTCTAGCTGAATGGACAAGTCTGAGCCCACAGTACTGTATCTCTCCGGTAAATTGGCCCACAATCTCAGGATTAGCTTTTTAATATCATGCATACCAAGTCGACAATTTGATTACTGAATTTCCAAAATGCATTCATTTAAAATTTGCATTTTGGGTACTGTGAGCACCAGTAGCAAATCTGGCAATCAAGCCACTATTCTTGCCATATGTTTCTGCACCAGAGTGTTGGATTGGCAAAAAAAAAAAAAATTACACAGAAAACGAGCAACTTATTGGCAAAGGCATTTTATTTTATTATTTATAAATGTGCTTATTACAGCACAATTCTGTTACCATAGTGTGATATCTGATACCGCAACAGTGTCAGCAGTATCTACTGTGGCATTTGTATTGCACAACTTTAAAGTAGCTCAGTCAGGCACCTTTCAGTTTATAATAAACTTCTTCAATATATAATCTATAAAAACATCTTTAATGTTCAGTACTTAGCAGTGTTTTGGTAAATCCTACTGAAACATAAAAACATAAAACTGTTATATTCCCTTTGAGCCCAACAAAGCTGCATTATAAAATAAACTACCGGCTCAGGAACAGCGGGACACTGTTGGCATCCAGCCTCTTAATATAGTGAAGCATTTTAAAAGCCTCGGGAGTAAAAAGAACCCCAAACACAGCTATAAAAATGTGAATTAGACAAATATTTTTCTGACGCACAAAAACACAAATTTTTGGAAGGTAGCCTGGTTATCATTTTGTTACACAGCTACATCTAAAAAACAAAGTGTAATATTAGCTGTTAAGGATATAATAATTCTTACTTATCATTCTTGCTTAATGTGTTCATATTGGACATTTACAGCAACAGTTTTTTTTATTATCGTTTATAAAGCGCCAAATAATGGCATAAGTCACCTCAGAGCACTTTACATATTAAAGACAAGACCATACAATATTAATGAGAGAAACCTAACAATTCCCCCTTGAGCAAACACTTGGTGACAGTAGGCAGGAGAAACTACCTTTTAGCAGAAGAAACCTCATGGACTGTAAATAAAGTTGGGCAAATGAGATGGGACATTTCCTGAAGAGCAGTTTTGAAGCGCAGTCTGGAGTCGCCTGCCTCAGACATCCTAGTAGAGTTTAACTACACCTAACTGCCAGCTAATTCAAAAATGGGGTGAGTGGAGTGTGAGTGGAGCTGAGACATGCTCGTAACTAGTCAGGCATTTAGTGACATGTGACCGCACCAATCTGTCAGTCAAGGTTCTTTTAATTATGCATAACTGTAAGCCTTAATAGGATTTAAACAAATTAGTTATTTATGAATCCAACACCTGCACCGTTGTCTTGAACGACAAAATAAGCTGTTTAATTGTGCTGTAAATTTTGTCCATTACAAAAATGGAGGTCTATGGGGATGGACCAATGGGATTGACTCGTTTTTGGAGCAAGCCCCAAGTGGCAGTTTGAGGTAATGCCATTTTTGGCACTTGGCGTTCGATTCATTTTCAGGCCCAGAGATTGATGCATGAAAAGAACCAGGCTCCTGAGGTGGGCAAATACCTGCATCAATCACTGAAGCTTAAAGGAGAGCAGGAAGAGACAACATGTGCATTGAGAAACAACAAATGCTGAACAGATTTGTGGGTCCAGTAACCTTAAACAAATTGGAAACATGCTGCTCAAGCACAAACTACAGGAGAGCAAAGACTCAAGTTAATGAATTGCAAGCTTTGCATACATAACTTCATTAAGAATGAAAGAGAGGAGAGGTGCTCGGTGCATCATGGAAGGTCTCCCAACAGCCGAGGGCAATGGCAGCATAACTAAGGGATGGTTCATGGTCACCTGAGCCAGCCCTGACTATAAGCTTTTTCAGAAAGGAAAGTTTTAAGCCTAATTGTAAAAGCAGAGAGGTGTCTGCTTGCTGAGCACAAATTGGGAACTGGTTCCGCAGGAGAGGAGCTAAAGCCTCTGCTTCCTCTTATACTATGTCTCCAATGGCAAATTACTGTTAATAATTGAACATCAGTGCTGTTAAAATTATAGTAAATCATTACACTTCCATTGTAGTATCTTAAAATAAAATAGCACTACATACCACATCATATTGGTAATAAGGAAAGTAATATAAAAATGAGTACAATTTCTGTTTGTGGGACATGAGGTCAGCAGTAATGTAGAGGAGGTGATGGACTCATCTTCCGTGAGTGAAACTGTGTCTTACACAAAAGAAGTTTAAGATTTAAGAAAAAAAAAAACCTTCAAGAAAGTAGCCCCATTCAGATGAACAGAGAAGTTACATTTTTATGTAAGCACGCTTACATAACTGAATGGATTTTCCATGTGGCTGTCCATATATTCTGTATATGGTGTCCTATAATGTCTGTGGTATATAGGGCACATTGTGCAGTAGAAGCAGAGCTGAGGTAGGATGTGTGAGTCATGCATACAGTTTATATTTTTGTACGTCTGTGCATTAAACTCAGCATGATCTCAAGGTCTAATGTGCAGTCCACCTCTTAATGCCGCCTGCTCTTTCATCGCCACTTAAACCGAAAAAGGATTTTTGGCCTCGGTGTGTACACAGATCAACCACATGATTACATGACATATACACATGACTACAACATTAAAGTCGCATCCCTAACATTGTGTAGATCCACCTCATTCTGACAAAAAACGAAACTTCTCTCTGTTGAGGAATCGACTCCAGAAGACCTCTGAAGACGTCCTGTATCAAGTATCGGGCACCAAGATCTTTTTAGTCCTGAGTTCAGATTTGAGGCTTGTATGGATCAGACTTGTTTTTCCAGCACATCCCACAGATACTTAATCGGATTGAGACCAAGTCAACACCTTGGACTCATGTTCCTCAGACCTGAACAATTCTTGCAGTACAGTGTAGCAGGCCACATTATCCTGGCGAAAGCCGCGTCTGCCTTAAGGGATTACTGTGTCTATGAAAGAGGGCATGTGGTCTGCAACAGTGTTTGGGTGGGTGGTATAGTCAGCCACTTTTTATCTTTTAGCTGATGATTGTTCAGTCAAACGCCACAAACACCTTTGGAGTAAATCCAGATGGTTTGACCTGTCAGTAAACATACTGCACGAACTGTAGATATTGTCTCAGTGACTTTTAGGTGAGTCATTTAAGTGCCAAAGATAATTTGGTGGATCTCAGGTTCCATAACAGTCAGGGCAAGTCCTCGTGGAAGTCATTCTGCTTTTACTGCAGCGTCTGCAGGAAAAATGATTACAATCTGGGTGATTTACAGCCATATTGAAATCGCCCAGTTTGCTCACATAATCGCTGTGCTTGAAACACTGCTTTAAACTTATTGGACTTTGTTCTGAGATATGCTGGCAGTAATTGACAACTAACTAAACACCGTGGTTCATTGAGGTAGAAAATGACCCTTTCTTTCTCCCTTTGGAGGAGTGTCGCCCAGTGGCCACACTGGAGAAACCACCTATGTTTTTTTTTTCACTCTGCATTTTTTCACAGGATCTAAAAGAACATATATATACCCTGATCAGGCATAACATTATGACCACCTTCCTAATATAATAATGTAGATCTTCCTTGTGCTTCCAAAACAGTTGTGACTCATCAGAGAATGGACATGGGCCTTCTGAAGGTGTCCTGTGGTGTCTGGCAGTACGATGTTGTTGGTGGGGGCCTTTGGATCCTATGGGTTGAGGGGAGGGGTCTGTGAAGATCAGGCTGGGGGATTGCTGCATGTTGTTCCCGAACCTTTTTTGTGTGTGTGCCTGTGTCAGGCTGCATCCTGCTGGGGATGGCTGCTGCCATCAAGGAGTGTCATTGCTATGGGGTGGGGGTGCCTGGTCTGGTCTAGATGAGTGCTACATGTCTAAGTAACATCCACACAAATGCCAGGTCCAAACGTTTCCCAGCAGAACATTGTTTTGTCACAAGATGGTCAATGTAATTCACTTCCTTTTGTCTGTCGTTTTAATGTTGTGGCTGATCGATGTGTATATGTACACACATTTATGGTCACTTACCTTATTCTGATGACTTACACTCCACTGGTTTCTTACTTGGTCCAGGATTGTCACTCATTTTTATGAGCTCACGCGTTTGACCTCGCATGCATAGGGAGATCTCAGACTGGCCACCTGTCAGTCTGTAATTTTACTGTATGTCAAACAAGTGTCAAATGCCATAGTGAGGTGAAAGACTAACATCTAAAACGATGTTAGATCTAATCCTACCATGGCGATCTACCAGTTGATCGCAATCGACGCATTGGGCACCCCTGTGTTAGTCCATTAATCAGCCTGATTTATGTCTGTTGTAATCCACACTGTTTAATAGGACATATTCTGCAGTTTGTTAACTGAAAGTCAAAGTTAAATATTGATGCATACTTACCAACTGATGTACAGCGTCTGAGATTAATCACTGAGTGACTTTGATTTAAAGCTTAATCTAGGATTCATGTGTGATGTCTGTCTGCTGCCAGTACGTGACCGCTGTGCATACATTTCTGATGCAGTTTGAGGTTCCAAGACATTTTCTAAAAACTGCAAGGGGGAAATACTACTCAACATAAGCTTGTATGAGAGACTTTTGATCCTGAACTCCTAAGTGAGGTTTTGGTTTTAAATGATGTCTTATTTTAGCATGCATTACATTTATGAAAAACAACTTAGTTTTGGTGTGAGGGCTGATTAGAGCTCTTCTTTGGTTAAAGGCGTGTGCAGACTATGCTTGACTGTTGACTGAAGATGTTTGCAGACCAAACAGTTGTGATGGGCTGCCCAGGAAAAACCTCCTGACTCCCTAACTGGGGAAGTACCTACCCCTAATGTAAAAGTGACTCTTAAAATCACATTCTGAGAACTACGATTGTATTGTTAACGGTTATCATGATTGTCCTGTAAGAGGTCAATGAGAAATTTAATTAGCAACCATAAATATTCAAGGCCAAGTAATCGGTTCGAAATAAAATGGAACTGCAGCCAGTATATGCAGTGATTAAAGTGCTTTGGAAGTGAAAGTCTGTAGAGCTATATTGTTGTTCCTGCAGTGCTGACCCATAAAAAAGGGGATGCTGTAGTACCTCCAACAGTTATTAAAAGTATTAAAAAGTTTTTCTCTTCCAGTCGGGAAGTGGCTTCTGATAGATTTGTTGCAAGTGTTTAATATGTTCCCAGTGCATTATTATAGGATACAATCACAAAGGGAGAAACTGTTCACAGATCAAAGCTGTTTTTACGGCTGAATGAAATCAATTTGCAAACACAAACCGGTTTCCGTTCTGAAAGCACCTGCAAAAATTGCTGTTTGTCCTTAAGGGCAAGACGTGAGGCTTCGGTGAATGAGAAACCAAAAACACAACGTCGGTCTCCACAGGGAATATTAGAACACACTTAGAACTCCTATTAATCTTTTTTTTTTTTTTTCAAAAAAAATCATATTTCCGCACCACCTCAGGAATGAATTTTACAATGTAAAGTAGCCAGGCAGCCGGAGATTCACACCTAAATGAATAATGCTGTCCTTTCCACTCCATTCACCTTTCATTTCTGAGTGGAATAAATCTACATAAAGGACCCGTTGATGCCCCCCCCCCCCCCCCCCCCCCCCCCCTTAGGTCTAATACCAAAAAGATTTTGCATGATAATGGAAGAAAAATAAAAAGCAAAAAAAGACAAAAACATTACTAGAAATGTGTGGTATGGGAACTGTAACAATCCAGCGTATTGATTTTTTTTTTTATCTATAGATTTTTTTAAAACCTCTTCTGATATAACATTCTGTCTCACTCTTGATGCTTAATGGAAAGTATGCTGTGGGCTCTGGGTCTTCCAGGAAAAGAAAAACAATTGCACAAGTCCATCGACATAGGTTGTGCGGTTACTGTAAAATAGGTAATTTTTCATTTTTTGCTGCTGTGTGTGTGGATGCAATTTTCAGTGTGGACTACAATTTGGCCAGAATATACAGTATGTTATGAATTTATCCACCCATTTTCCATACCTGCTTATCTTGTTCGGGGTCACAGAGGGCTCTATGCTATTCCAGCATGCAATTGGTGAGAGGCTGGCTCTTGCACAGTGTTCTATCTCAAATATATATATATATATATATATATATATATATATATATATGCTTAGATAGTAAAAAATATACAATAATAATAACTTTAGAGATACAATTTTGAGATCTCATGTTTTGTCCCTCTAAAATAATTTTCTGTGTCAAATGATCTGTTTATGTTGATGAATTTGGTTTAAGGCAAGGTCTTATGAATAAATAAACACAGGACTGTGTTTTTCATTGATCAACAGACTTCACGCTAATCCAAACCAAATTAATGACGCGGCACGCAGTATTGTTTCTTAGTCTAATCTAATCTCCAATCTGTTTTGTGCTGGTGCACTGTGTGAATTATTACATTATTACAAATACAATTTTTCTAAGGCTTGTTGTGTGTATCTATCAATGGCGGTCCGTGCATTTTCCACCTAGGCCTTCAATGACCTCCAACCTTATTCAAAACACCTCTTAATACAATTGCTATGACACCACTGCTATAGAAACCATCAACATCATATGGGTATGCAATAAAACAGGATGTTGCATTGTAGACGGGTATCTCATATAGCGAGATGAATGCCATTACTAAAGCAAGAAACTCATTTAGAACAATTCAAAAAGGCTCCTCCCAGCGCCACGTACGTCAAATCCAGCAATAATCGACACAATACAATAGCATAAAAATTGATTTTACTCACCAGAACTTGAGAAACAATTTAGAGTTCTCCTCATAGCGTTCATAGTTGCTGACCTAAAAGTGGCAGACACACCCTTTCCCCAGCTAGCTGAAATATGATTGGATAAATGCTCTAATGCAAAGTTACACTACCAGAAGCACCGCAGCTGATTGACAGACAAGCCATAAAATGACAAGAATAGGCTATTGGGAATAATTTAATGACATTAATGGGAAAATACTAAAATGTAAGTCAGTGATTTTGGTGAAGTTTAAGGCAGCAGAGTATGCTTTGCTGGCCCTGACGGCCCACCACTGGTATCTGTAAAGTGCACTTTTTTTTTTTTTTAAATCAAGTTATAGTACCCACATTGCCTGCTTTGCATTCTGTCTACATTACATAAGAAAGGCTTCATAAATAGGTCCTTACAAAATAGGGCGATGTGTGTGTGTGGCCATTCTTGAGGAATGAACTTTGTTGGCCTTAGGATGAATTGACTTTGTCAAATCTCACTTGGGCCATATGTTAATATTAGCTGGAGGTGGTAGAGCAGTTGATAAAGTATGACCTGAGGACGTTCCGGTGCTTATGGGATTTGGACTACATCAAAAAAAAAAAAAGAAAAAGTATAAATAAGCCCCAGGATGACCCCCCTTCTATGCTTACCCACACATATATTCACTCAAAAAAAATTCTGGATAAACACTTCCCAGCAGCACAGACACAAATGAGACTCGGACACACTTTATGGAGCCCTGCAGTGGGCGCAGATGGAAAAAAGTATATACTGAGAATACTCCTTACTATACTGAGTGCTCAAAATGGTATTGCATATGCAAAAGATACTATTTGATTAATTTGTGAACACGTTTTGATTCATTTGTGTGTTTTAGATTGGGCATGCAAGATATAGACAGAGCAAGAGCAAGCACAAACCAGCGGTTCTCCCTGAAAATTTAAGTGTTTTTCACCTGCTTCAACTAGTCAATGGTTAAGTACCTGATGAAGTTGTAAACCACCGAAAAAATATTTCATTAGACCTCCTTTAGCTTTGATTACAGCACGCATTCACTGTGGCATTGTTTCAATAAGCTTCTGCAATGTCACAAGATTTATTTCCACCCAGTGTTGCATTCATTTTTCACCAAGATCTTGTATTGATGATGGTAGAGTCTGGCCACTGCACAAAGCCTTCTCCAGCACATCTCATATATTCTCAGTGGGGTTAAGGTCTGGACTCTGTGGTGGTCAATCCATGTGTGAAAATGATGTCTCATGCTCCCTGAACCACTCTTTCACAATTTGAGCCCGATGAATCCTGGCATTGACATCTTGGAATATGCCCGTGCCATCAGAGAAGAAAAAAATAAATTTATGGAATAACCTGATTATTCAGTATATTCAGGTAGTCAGCTGACCTCATTCTTTGGACACATAATGTTGCTGAACATAGACCTGAGCAACTGCAGCAACCCCGGATCATAGCACTGCCCCCACAGGCTTGTACAGTAGACACTAGGCATGATGGGTGCATCACTTCATCTGCCTCTCTTCTTACCCTGATATGATGGTTCCCCACTATCCTTCCAGTTTTTAATAATGCGTTGGACAGTTCTTAACCCAATATTAGTAGTTTCTGCAATCTCCTTCGATGTTTTCTCTGCTTGATGCATGCCAATTAGGGGTGGGAATCTCTTGGCACCTCACGATTCGATTCGATTCCGATTCAGAGGTCAACGATTCGATTCTAAAACGATTATCGATTAATCGATTATCGATTAATCGATTTTTTTTTTTTTTTATTATTATTTTTTTTAATGTACATTTCCATGCGTGACTTTAAATTTTGTGATATATATATATACACACACACACACACACATATTTTAGTTTGGTCAGATTCTTAAATATGAGTTTGCTACTCAGAATTTGCAAATCATTTCCTACTATTGTGTTGATCATTAGAGAAAGAAAAACAGATGAATTACCTTCTCTAATTTTTTTTAGAATTTACCTTACAAACGGTGAAAGTCTTGTCGATCTTTCCTCCATCCTCAAAAAATCCAAAATGCTGCCATACGTCAGCTTTTAAAGAAGCCGGTGCAAGTCTTATGGGTCTACCGCTCGCTGTTGCAGCCATTTTATCGCCGCATGTAAACAACTCGCACGTGTGTGCGCATGCGCGTATAGCAGAGAATCAGCAGGCCAGAGAGGAGAGTTTTCTGTTGAGCTCCGCAGCAGGCGCACAGAATATTGCAGCGGGCGAACTAATTAAAAATTTTAATTTTAAAATTCCGATTATGAACTTATTTGAATCGAGACAGAATCGTTCAGGATAGAATCGAAATAAATCAGAGAATCGATTTTTTTTCCCACCCCTAATGCCAATGATTTGACCCTTCTCAAACAGACAAACATCTTTTCCACAGGATGTGTCTTTCGACATGGTTGTTTAAGAAATGGGAAGTTACTCGTTGCATCAGTTAGGGTTAAATAACTTGTTGGTAGCTGAAAGATAATCACCCATGCAGTAATTATCCAATAGGAGGCTCGTACCTACAGTCGTATGAAAAAGTTTGGGCACCCCTTAGGAAAATCATTGCATCAGTTTGTCACTTGCTGAGCTTTTGAAGCAGCAACTTTATTTTAACATATGTTATACCTTATGGAAACAGAAACATCTCAGTAGTGAAATAATTTTCATTGGTCCAACAGAAACATTTTTATGTGTATTTAAACAAAAATAGGCATGTGCATAAATTTGGGTACCCCAAAGAAATAATTCCATTAATATTTAGTAGAGCCTCCTTTTGCTGCAAGAACAGCCTGTAGACGCCTCCTATAGCCACAGACAAGTCCCTGAAGTCTGGCAGGTGGTAGTTTGGCCCATTCTTCCATACAAAACACCTCCAGTTCAGTCAGGTTTTTTGGCTTCCGTGCGTAAACAGCCTGCTTCAAATCAATCCATACATTTTCACTGATGTTAAGGTCTGGGGACTGGGATGGCCATTCCAGAAGATTGTACTTGTGCTTCTGCATGAATTCCTTGGTGGATTTTGAACAGTGCTTAGGATCATTGTCCTGCTGAAGATTCCAACCCCGGCGTAGCTTCAACTTTGTGACAGATTCTTGAACATTCTTGTCAAGAATCTGCTGATACTGAGAGGAATTCATGTGGCCCTCAACTTTAACAAGGTTTCCAGTCCCTGTACTAGCCACACAGCCCCGTAACATGATGGACCCTCCACCAAATTTCACAGTAGGCACTAAGTTCTTCTCATGGAATTCAGTGTGTTTTTTTCGCCATGCATACCTCCTCTTGTTCTGACCAAATAACTCTATCTTAGACCACAGTATTTTTTTCCAAAATGCTTCTGGCTTATCCAGAAGTGCTTTTGCATACGTCATGGGGCTCTTGTTGTGACGAACACTCAGGAAAGGCTTTTTGCGCATCAGTATTCCAAAGAGCTTTCCCTGGTGCAAGGTAGGCTGGATTGTGGAACAATGAACAACTACACCATCAGTAGCCAGATGTTCTTGTAGTTCTCTGGAGGTGGTCTGTGGCTTATCTGTGACCATTCTAACCATCCTTCACCTGTGCCTTTCCAGTATTTTTTTTTGGCCAACCACATCTTTCCTTCACAAGTACTGTTCTTGTGGCCTTCCATTTCTGCACCACATTTCTGACTGTGGAGACAGACAGTCCAAACCTTCTTGATAATTTCTTGTACCCTTCTCCTAATTCATGATAATGAATTATCTTAGTTTTTTGGTCAGTGGAGGGTTGTTTTGATGCCCCCATGTTGCCACACTCTGCCACAAAGAACCTAGGACAAGCACAGCCAGCAATTGCCTCTGTTAAATAGCCTTTTTCATGATTGGTTCCACCTGTTTTTGTAATTGAAGGTCTCACAAGCTAGTCAAAGCAATTTTGTGCTGCAACCTTCCAGCTATAAATCCCTACAGGTCTTGAAATCAATGTGATTAAAAGGGTGCCCAAACTTTTGCACGTACCATTTTTTACATTTTAATTCATCAAAATAAAACTATGTAATGCTACTCTGAGAATTTTGGTCTGGAAAACACTCAAATGTCTACATCTCAGTAGGAAATCAAATCTTGTTGCTGTGATCTTCTTTTATAAAGTTAGAGCAAATTATCATGAAATCTTAGAGGGGTGCCCAAACTTTTTCATACGACTGTATTTGCTTAGTTAAATCCAGGTGGTGACTTTTTTTTTGGCCAGGCAGTGTATATTCACATCCAAACTTTCCGGATCAATAACTCATAAGGAAATGCAAACAAAGCCTCTCTCCAACCGTATTAAGGTAGACAACAAGCAGCAAGGGAATTTTAATGAAAACGAGCCATCATCTAAGCTCAGCAAATCTCTATGTGCGGCTGAATGTGCAGGGACATGCAACAAGGTCCAGCACTGAAAAGAGATACTGCTGAAGTATTCAAGAACTTCACTTTTACACTGCACAGTTTTACCAAAATCACTTCACACATCAGCCGTCTCTTGTAGGTTATATTATATCCCTGTGTTGGGAAAATTGTGCTTTTGCACAGTTTTGGGGAAATTCTCATTTCAAGAAATGTTCAATAACTACTCTAACACAATATAGTGCCAGCAAAATCTATTCACAAATCAATGTCCTCCTGCTGGGTATTCTTCCTCACCTTTTTAATGGTATTTTTGTGTTATGTTACAGTGTAGTTGCACCAGAATTTCCCAAAAGATTTTTATTTAATTTTTTTCTGAGCTGTCATTATTGTCGAATATTTTTGTAGTATCTCTCTTCAGCGTTCCACTTTGTAGATGCTACTTTGCAGTCGCTTTAGCGCTGCATAATACTGTCTGGGCACAAAGATTATCCAGCTCAGAGGATGACTCATTTTGATGAAAATAATAATAAAAAAAATCTCATTGCTGTTCTGTCGGTTCTTTAAACAATGTTTCACTCATGAGTTGATCAGAACAGTTAAAACTTGTGCATATATTTCCACTTTACCGAATTACATAAATACAGACTGATCCAAGCAGATTAAGCGCACATCCTGCTTCGGGATCTAGGGATCTTCGGAAATCACTGGCCCTTTAACTAGCTTTTGTAAGAGATGATAACAAAACAGAACACAATTTATATTACAGAGATAACCATGAAAAGATAAGACTCGCAGTAGACAACAATATAGCTCTAGAGACTTGCACTAATAAAAAACTTTAATTGCTGCATATAATGGCTGCAGTTAAATTTTATTTCTAACCGATTATATCCTCTTCAATATTTATGGTCATAAAATTAGGTTTATTAAGTTTTGACTTACAGGACAATCATAATAATTGACAATACATCTTTGCTAGATGTCAGCCAGTGGCCAAGCCCTGGAAGATGTTTAAACTTGAAATAAGGATTTCTTTAACATTTTGTCAAAGCAAAAAACTGTATGTGTTGTGCATTAATATCCAGTTCTGAGAGCTTTCATTATTGAAAGGATTTTAACAGACCTGTTGGCCTGAGAAATGGTACACTCAAACTCAAATCTAACCAGTGACAAAGCAAATAATTTATTTATTTTTTAACGCGTAGGTCAATAGTGTGGGTTTGAAGAGCATCTGTGCCAATTACATGGACAGAATTTGGAAATACAGTTCCTTCTCTTATGACAATTCAGTATTTAAGAAGAAACAGACAAAAGGAAATCATTTAACTACAATGTGTAAATTAATCCACAACAATTGTATCAATTCTGACACCACAGTTAAAATACAACCAGAACCAGATAACCTTTGGACTGCTGAGAACTCAAACATGCAGATTTGTTACATTTATTGACAATGTTTTATCATGGAATGGTGGATCACATACATGCGTCTTCACAGACTTATTTTCTTTCACAACTCGCAGACCTTTAGCAAATAAAACTTAGCGTTAGCGTTATGAGCAGCCATCCATTTTCAGCTGAGTCTGATTATGTGACTGCCATTCTGTCCTAACTGTGTCAGTTGCTGACTTGAGGGGCCTCTGCACAATGAGATTCATCACTGACCCAGTTCATGATAGAAAACTGTGAGACAATGATTTTAATCTTGTTTAAGTTCTGCAGCTGTAGCTAAGCCATTTATTTTTGTGCTCTTTTGTTCAACTGTCTTGCTGTTGTTGTCTGACATATAGGGCAAAGGACGTCATTTCATTATATATTTGTCTTTGGAAACACTACAAGTCAACAGGGTAAGAAATGTATCTATAAAACATTCATTTTTTTTTAAATGAATGTTTGAAATTGTTTGTTTAAACATAGAAGTTAGATTTGATTTGATTGAAAAAAACAACAACCAAACAAACTTTGGATTTCCATAACTAAAAAACATAAATGTTTTTTAAGGTTTTTCTTTGTATAAATCAGGGTATGACTAATATATAAATAAGCCCCTCGATATTACCCTTCAGAATATTCATTGGAAAACAACTGGAAAGTTTGGCGAATGCTGCTGGAGTGGAAATTAATATGAAACTAATATGAACTAATTTGAGTATTGGGAAATTCATCCTTTTTTTTTTTTTTTTATGCCTTAAACATAAATTAATAGATATCACCATGACACTTCTGCAGTTGAAAACACAACAGTAATCTACTATATTACACATGTTTGGAACTGTTATGCATTTATATGCAAATGAATTATTATATAATCAAATAACCACTATTTTTCATAAAGGTCTAGTAGCCAGTATGTTGTAAAGTGAACACCTTAAGTTTTATTTTGGATGTTTTCTTTTCATAAAAATAGCCCAATATCCACAAACTTTGCATTGCATTGAACAACTTTTTTCCTGCAATGTCCCCCCTTAGTATTTTTCTTTTGTGTATTCTTACATTTTACGTATTGTACACAGGGATTCACTGTAACACGAAACATTCAACACCCAAACGTGTCATGTTTCAGTGTACGTCCATCTCGGGAACACCAAGGTTCAGTTAGACTTATAATGACTTGACTAGATTTCGAGGTCAAAAGCCACAATGACTCACAAAATATGCTTTTGGCCACACCAATGCCTAACAGACAAATGACATTTCATATACAAAAGGTGAAAGGACAACTTCACTATGACATTTTAATGTTCTCCAATAGCATTTTCATTAAAGCCCTTCAGAGTCTTATTACATGAGTCAGGACAGACATGGATGTAAACTGCATCTTATTCTAAACTCCCAGAGTCCCTGGCTTTTAACCTCTGGCAGGATTCCCACCAGTCTGTTTAGAATTGAAGAAGCTTTTCGGATGAAAGGTGAAAGGTGAAAGGTGAAGTCCAACCCTACCAAGAAGGTGTTTTTCACCCTGACCTGGTTGACTGCCATTCTCAGTGCCGCTGCAGGACATAGCTTGCCCTATATGAAGCAAGATAGAAAGTGAGTGTGAAGAAGTTGGGTTGGGAATAGAGTTACGAGAAGCTGGAAACCCAGACTTGCATAAGCTAAAACTCCTTGTGAATAACTATTCAATTAAAAACCCGGGACATCAATCTTCCTCTTAGTTGGACTTGGTAGGCAAGCTAATGTTGCATGATAAGCTTAATAAATAGGGATATTTGTGAAGTACGCCGTGCACCTTGTTATTCAGCGCGACTGTACAATCAATTACAGTTCCCATTAGTATTGTATCAAGACCTCCATATGTCTGTCCCCTGTTTTAATGAAACCAATGCATGCGACGTGATAAATTACCCAGACAACAATAATAGCTTGTTCTGCCTTTATGTGAAAAAGAGGGCAAACGTCACATTTCCTGCAATGCGCTGAAAGTGTAAAAGTAGTCATAGCTGGGAATATTTATTTCATTTTTCTGTCTATTGAAGAAAGATCAGACTGCTTACTTCTTCTCTCTCTTTTTTTTTTTTTTTTGATGATGAGTGGTCTGAAATGAAACACCTGTTTGTTTTGATCGGGAGAGCGCTGGCATCAATTATTAAGTTTTTATTTTCTGCGAATAGTTTTATTTTTTTGTGTCCTCCTGGTGCAAGTACCAGCGTTGATTCTTTTAAAGTCTATCTGACATGCTCTTCACCAGCTCCACTCCGCACAGACCCCCTACTGTCACTGGCTCGAGGCGTTTCTATTTCATAATCAGAATTGCCTCCTTTTTTGCCATAAATGATTGTATTACCATTTTTATTCTTCTTTAGATTCTTTAGATATTACTTTAACACCTTTGACAGTCTGATAGTCTGGAATTGCGGCTGCAGTTCCTTTACGCTGTGTAGACGCCATCAGTCTCAGTGATGATCAGAAGTCTGGTGAATGGGCTAATATGATCTATGTTGCACTGCCAGTGAAAGCTAGATATGAATGCTCTTTAACACATATGTTCCGATGATTGTAACTGAACATAAAACATGTATAATGTGTGTGTAATACTGAGCAATCAATCAATACATTATTGCATTTTGGATTCTGTTTTTTTTAAATCATTTTATAAAGTATCAGTATATCGGTCCAAGCTTCTTCCACAATTCTGATGTGTGGTCAGTAACATCAGCTGTAAATCACAAACACTGCTGCTGGACAACTGTGGGCACCTGGAAGCCACAGAAGCAAACAATATAGCAAGCTAATGATGCATTTGAAGGCACCAATAAAGAAGACAAGTTCTCCGAGGTGTCTTGAACCACCATAACAAAACTGTAAAGTGGAGCATCCTCAGCACAACTTTAGTGGCCAAAACCTTTGCAGGTCACTGCATATGGCTAATAGTGCTGTATACTGTGTGTATACACCAATCAGCCACAACATTATGACCATCTTGTGACAATACAATGTTCTGCTGGTGACGTTTGGACCTGGCATTCGTGTGGATGTTACTTAGACATGTACCACCCGCCTAGACCAGACCAGGCGCCCCCACCCAATAGCAGTGACACTCATTGATGGCAGCAGCCATCCCCAGCAGGATGCAGCCTGACACAGATGCGCAAACACAAAAAAGGTTCAGGAACAACATACAGAAAAGCACAAGGTGTTGTCCTGGCCTCCAAATTCACTAGATCCCAAACTGATCAAGTATCTGTGGGCTGATCCACAGAGACCCCTCCCCTCAACCCATAGGACCAAAAGGCCCCCACTAACAACATCCCACCCTCAGAAGGCCCATATCCATTCTCTGATGAGTCACAACTGTTTTGGAAGCACAAGGGAGACCTACACAATATTAGGAAGGTGGTTTTAATGTTGTGGCTGATTCTAATCTAAAATCAACTGATATTATAGACGTGAATGTACCCCTGAGTTAACAGCAGCTGAATTATGTTCCTACCTAAAAAAAAATACAGAACCAGTTGGGAATAAATACATAAATACATAAATACATAAATACATAAATAAATAAATAAATAAATAAATAAATAAAGCCTAAATAACTGTCTATGGCCAATAGCATGCACATGGCCTCGACTCAACAAATATTCATATTGGTCACACACATGCACACAGACAGACATTCGCACACACACAGATACTTTTCCAGTAATCATGATAATACTTACAATTTTCCGGATACGAACAGAGGAAATATTTTTTTTTTTGCTAACCTCAGAGAAGACGCAGGCCTGCTGATGGGTTCCATGCTGCTCAAATTACCCTTTCCTTTCATTTCATCTTTATAGGTTTTGACTTGTTTTTTTCATTGCTGTTGCAAACCTTTTCTGATAAAATGGATGGGTGGAAAAAAACTGGGTGCCACACTTCACATTGAGGTCTCTGCTGTTATTTTAAAATTAAGTCCAGCCTTATTTTATCAGTGGTCCTTAAGGTTTGTGTTAGAACACATGAAAGAAGCTGAACTCCTAGATGAGATGGAGGACTAATCTGTGCTGTAACATATTGTAACACAGTTTTTTTGTTTTTTGGAGCACAGGCGGAGCCCACAGACGGTATCTTTATCTACCCACCCCTGTGGAGAAGCATGCTGAAATGTATTCTTGTTGTCATACTTTTGTGCTTTTGTACATATACAGTGCTCAGTGGGGTGGATATGCCACCAGAAATAATGGTAAAATAAATGTGATTAGATGATGCATTTCTTGCAACCAAGCCTCCTGAAAGAACTTGGCTTTTAGAAACCGGCTGTGTTTCTTGAAACCGCAGATCATGTGTTGACATCTCACACATTTGGAATTTACTTCTAGTTGTACTCTGAAGCATTTCAGTCCTGGTTGGTTCAGCGACACCTTTAGTGAATGGTGGTTACAGCAAAAGTGACTTAATACTTCAGTCAGAGCAGCAACAATACAAACTATTGTCATTTTAACAGAGACTTTTCTTTACAAATATAACCTAATTGAATGGCTCAAACCATCATTTGAACTGTAGATGACATTTGAACATATCCAACTTGTAGTTTTTGCCCACCATTAATTTAGCCAGCTTGTGCTGTTTCACAACTGCCAGATCTTACACTAACAATAAACATATATACATAATTACCATGATAGTCCTATTCCTATTATTCAGTAGTAATATACACTTAACAAACGTACCTCTAATATTTACAACCAAGTTTGACTCTTACTTCTGAATAAGGATAAAGAAGGTTACAGATTATTGGAATATTAACTAAACATGAGCATCTTATGCATCTTTATTTTCCCCACCATGTAACACATTATGTCACAGTGTTTCCCGCGAGGTTTAATGAGATCCTGGGATTCTACTGGGATTCTATTGTCTTAATAAATGCCCCTAATTATGATGATATCCAAACTATTAAAAATTTTTTTTGCAGTATTTGAAATGTCCGCACATAAAATAAGATCAGTCCGTATTTAAATTACCGTAATAGCGCGGATATTGGATTTAGCGACAAATAGCAGCAGTCTGTGCGTTTTATATACAGGAATAATCAACATAAAGCTGTTGAGACGTGGTATTCTATGGGAAAATGTATGTAAGATTAACAAAAGTATCAGCGAATAAATCTAATTTATAAATAACAAACAATTGACTTTCACTCTAACTTTGCTAGCCAGCACTTACAAAGTTAAGCTAGTTCACGTTACGTCTGGATTCGTTTCCTGTGTGTTTTGACCTACTCTATAAATAATTTATAATCTCCATGGTCTAAAAAATGTGCAATAATATTTCCGATTCGTTATGAGACTATGGTGGAGTAAATTAGGCCCTGGCAGGCTGCCATAGTATTAACCTTGTATGGGAAACCCTGTGTGAGATGTCAGTAGTTTCTATATAACCTCTGACACATTTTATTTTCCACATCACTGCACATCTGCATAAAAGTCAGTATACTGATATAGAACTTTTGTGCCAGTAAAAAACAACTGCAGGCCTTTGTGTATGCACTAAGGTACTATTTTTCTTGAAGGAGTGCAATTGCAGTCTCTGATGACATCTATTTGTTGTTCCTAAGCGGGGTGGTGAATGGACTTCTTCTTCATCACCTGGGACTAAATTGCGTTTGGCAAACAAAGCTAATGTCGCGCGTGCGGCCAGACTCGGCACACGTGTTACAGCCACAAGAAACAACTGGAAAACCGATTAAATTAAAAGTGGCATTTCACAATCGGTAAATAGAATAAAGTGCAATAGCTTGTGAGGTCTAGCAGAAGCTCCCTTATATACGCTATAATGGCAAGAGTACAAAGAGCGGCATATGGTCTGTCTCCAGAGATAAAGAGGATACGATATACTTTTACAAAGTGGCAGTTGGAGTAAGGTGAAGCAGAACAGAGTGGATATTCAAGAGAAGACAATATAATGCAGACTGTGCGTAGTGCAAACATGTTCACATGAAGAAAGACTGAACTGGGGACTGTGTAATGATAGTACTTCAAGCCCTATAAAAGAGGACCCTTATCATCAGGAAGAGGCAACATGTGCATCTACATGTGCACCACTTTGTAAAAACCTTTTGGGGAGTAAATTGGACAACTGAGGAAAGTGGATTTTTTTTTTTGTCGTTTTCTTTTGATCCATTAGCTCATTGGACTGCAGAGTGTGCTCTCATCGGATTGATTTTCCCCTGTTATGTGGCTATCTGTTTAGGTTGTTGGATGGTATTCACTTGTGATTCAGTGCAGCCAGGTCCAGACTCTATCCAGGCAGTGCATTACTGTGTGTGGAAGGCCTAATCAGACAGCTGGCCCTGACCTCCTTCCTGAATCAGTTAACCAGTCAGACAGCTTTCCCATCCAGCCAGCCATTTAAGCGGCTTGTCCCTCCTCCTCTTTGAGCCGGTCAACCAGACCTGAACCCCCTCAAGTCTTTTCTGATAGGAAAGCCAATTAGACGATGTGGCGCACACCTCATTTTTAAACCTGACAGCTGCTTACAGCTGAACCCACCTCTCCTCTTCAGCAACTAACCAGTAAGAAAACTGAGTCAATATGATTACCGAGCGTCAACACCGTCACATAGTGACCAGTTGTTTAGTGGAATTACAGCCATCTGGCAAGCAAAAAGCATGGCACAGATTTTTCAGAAACTAACTGACATATGCTTCTAATAGACGGCCAAGAAAAATTACTGATCAACATCTGGGAAATGGAATTTTCTACATTATCAACAAGAAACCAGGATCTGGCGTGCCTTTTTTTTCAGGCATGTCTTTTAAATATATGGGATCAAAATCAGATTATATACCGTAACATATTAGCATTTCATGATCCATTGTAAAATAAATAAACATATCTCTAAGTCGAGATTTAACACACTTGGCTAGCAAACCAATCTTGAGCACGATCAGCTATTCTGATGGTATTCAAGAGGACAAATGTCACACAGCATTATCCATTTCTGCACGTCGTTTGCATTACTGCATTAATCATGCATGTGTTATGAAGCCGGCACCATCAAGGGCAACTTTAATCAAACACAAGAGAGGGGCAGAGGTGGAACATTGAGCTGGATGAAGGACAAAAACAAAATGCCATTCATTAGTGTCACAGCTGATAAAATTAAATTTAAATCAAGCCTAAGCACATCACTAATATGTGATTTAAATAAGTCCTTTACCTGCAATGTATTTAGTGATATGCGGGATTTCTAAAATTGGATGATTCAAACTTTTATTTCAAATTACTAGGTAATATCTTAAAGGGGAACTACTGTTTTTTACAACCTGGACCTTATTTCTTGCATAAAATACAATTGTTTACTCACCCATGTAACTTTTGTGTAATTTGTAGATGTTCGGACAATTTTTAGATCTGCGTATATCCATATAGTGGGTGTGACTGGGGCACCGAAACGCAGCCTCTAAATAACGCATTATCTGCTGCGAAACTTGTTCATTTCACCAATATTTTGTTATCGTACGCTAGTGCTATTCCCCTTTGAGTCTGGAGTTACCTGTTATCATCATCCGGGGTCTGTAGGTCAATCTACAGACCCCGGATGATGTTGTCTTCTGACCTGGATGATGTCATCTCTGAGCGCTGCACGCACCTGCGACGGTCGACTTGTTTACCTGTAATTTGCTAATGCCATGGTTCATCCACAACCTCAGAATCGGAAAAAATATTCAGCCATGTTGCAAAAAACTAGCAGTATACAGCGTTTCGGTGCCCCAGTCACTCCCAATATATCAATATACACAGATCTAAATATCTCCCGAACGACTACAAATTACACATATTTTATGCCAGAAATAAGGTCCAGGTTGTAAAAAACAGTAGTTCCCCTTTAAATACTTTTCGGCAGGTGTTAAAATGTGAGACGCCTGGACCTTCCATTGACTCTTGAATATTATGATGTGCTGCACTAATGGAGGCAAAGTAAAGCAGGATTAAACATATTCTGTAAGTAGGTTATTATACTAACGATTTATTTATTTTTTGCTGACTATAAAACCTCGATTTAAATTGTTTTGATGGCTAAATCCTACTTTGACAAAGGGGTCAGGTTGTCAGCTAATCAGGAACATTGTGGGAAGAAATGTGATCGTTAGCTGAAGTAGTTACAGGTTACGGTTCAGGTGACTGAACTCAGTGATTCTCATTGTGCCCGAGCCATTAAACTCCCGTTGCAGTTTTCTCTCTCCCTCTGTTCAACTTGCATAACTCGCATCCATATTTCCATTTTATCAGAGGAGCTTTAATGAACAGATCTCAGATTACTGTTTGATGTTGTCTTTAATCCTTCCAGTCAGGCAACTGAGACACCTTCTGGACTGCCTCTGCCGAGCAGATTTGGATCAGGAGAGCTGGGACGGCCTGCCAGTCAGCACAGTGAGTCTTCGAGTCTCCGACTCCATTCAGGGAACAGCCTATTAACTAAACTACATTTATCTGTAGAGCATCACAAAATGGAGCTCTGCTACTTAGAGAGAGCATGCCATTTGAAAACTCATAAATTGCGTTTGTCATATTTGACCCTGAAACATGTGGAGGAACTCCCAATTTGCTGTATCTGTGATAGAAACAGGAGAGAAATCCATTATTTATTTCGCAAGTGTTTTCAGTGCTGGCTTTGCAGACGTGAAGACGGTCTCACAGATCTACATACATCCCTGTGGCACTTAGCATTGCGACAAAGTAAATGGAAAAATAATGATATCATAATTACTATCCATTTACAGAATAATTGGCATGGATAGATGGAAAGAAGAAGAAGCATCTGCAGTCATTTAGTGAATGTAATCATTTACTGTGTTAACAACACTTAAAAAAACATGAAACAATAAAGTATCATTAGACGTGGATAGTTCAAAATGAGTGCCACACAATGACATGAATAAACACACGTCGTGTTTAGCTTTTATTAGCAATAACACAAACTTTAGTTAACTAAATACGCCACCCACAATATGCATCAGTACCATTTAATGAATCAGGAATCAGGAGGCAAAGCCTGCCGCTGACATTCATTTTCTACTCTATTAAATTTAAATTTAGCTATCCATAATCAAACGTGATAATGCATTAGACAAAATCATACATCAGTGTTTACTTTTTTTGTTCTGCAATCTATATGATATCCAGTTCTTATTCTTTTACATTTGCATGACTATTAACATTCAGTAGCTTCAACAGCCGCTGTACACTATAATAAATAGTCTGCAGTCGGTTAATTTATTGACTATTAAACGAGCCGCAGCAGCAGCAGCAACAGCAGCAGTGTTATCATTTTCAAGCTAAATTACACAAGGCTGCCAGGTCAGAACTCACACATAAATTCCTCTCTCAACGTCCTTCTTAAGAAAATGCTTGTGCAGAGAAAGTAGGAGAATAGAAAAAACAATGGCAATGGCAAAAAAAAGAAAAAGGAAAGAAAGATTGAGAAGCAATTTTACATCCTTGGTGTAAAATCAAAGGCATCCCATGTACAAAAAAGACTGCTAAAAGTAAGTAATATGACTCTTAATCGACATATTGACGTCAATTATGAATTAAAAAGTCCTCATGCAAAATTAGGTACTTCACTCTGACCAAAAAGGGGCTAAGTCGTGTGCATTAGATCTGAAGAGCTGTGCAGAAAAACCAAATGCCCTTCATGCATACCACTTTAAAAATTTCATCTTGGTCTTCAATCTGAAAAGTGTGCAGAGGGCAAAAGGGCAAGGTCTAAATTAAAGCTTGCTCAACCAATTATGAGCTCCCTGCCTATTTCTGTTTCAGATAAAGTTGATCATCCGGGCCAAAAATGCACAAACTCACCTCGCCGGGGTCACCGATAACAGAAAATCTTATCCATGCTTTAATTCTAAAAACTTTGGAGATAAATTACATTATTATTCAGTTCACATATTGGCCAATGCGTTATATGACATACTGTCGTATGCGCATGTAGGAGTCTAAGGTCTATGGGAGAATCATTAATTGAGGAACAGAATACTGTATTCATGCCAAAACATCTTTTGTGTGGACATACACATTGTGTGTAAGCGTCACGTTAGTCTTTATTTATAGCACCGTATACAATTTTCAGTCAAGTCACACTTTGCTTTTTGTCCATTTAATTAATTCACATCCCAGTGTATGATAAATGTGCTTGCACAAGAGCAGTAGTGCTAGATGACAGTCATTGTAGTGAAATATTCCTGTGACCTTGGAAAGAATCATGTAAAGATGAATATGTAAATCAAGGCCTCCTTCAAGAAGAATGCACAGTGGAAGCAGAAGGGGAGGATTCAAAGGTAAGGAAGGGGAAGGGGAAGGGAGGGAGGTGATTATCGAAGAAACAAGGCTATATGTGGACAGGAACATAATCTGTGCATCACTTAAATTACATTTAAAATACTTTTGAATATACTGATTGCAGTTGTTGATTATTAACAGTTCTATTCTTTATGTATTGTGTGAGAGGCACAGCAGCCTATTTGTGGGACGCCAGTGCTTTGTCACGCAAGACCCCTTTATACATTTTCTAAGGAACTTTGTCCAAGGGCACATGAGGTCTTAGCCCTTCACAGCAGGATAAGGGCGCATCCCGTCTCTCAGCCATTGTGCGCACGCTTTCCACTCTGTCACAGGCGAACACATTCACACGCGCAATCACACCTACAATTTAGAGCTCCCATTTCACCTGACCTTCGTGTCACCGGGCTTTGGGATTCAAATAGTGCACCTGGCGAAAAATCGGCACACACAGGACCAAAAACTCTCTGCCACCATCCTCGCTGTGAGGTAAGCATGTGAGAAGAGCGAAAGTGTTTAATGACGGGTGCAACTTACTATTGTCTGTAAATTGCACCTGCAAATTGCACAGGAACTGCAATAAAAAAGAGTAGCCTCAGCAGCTACAAGAGGTACTGTCTTGTCTCCAAACGGATCCTTGATTATTTTTCGCCTCATGTAAATGGCTGTACGAGTCGTTACTTTCTCAATGGGGTAGATATAATATAAGTGGTCCTAAATACCAATTAAATCCCGAGTCCAAAAACATTAGAAGGTGCATACATATACGTGCAGTTAATGATGGAATTGGAGAATGACTCAGCAATTCACAAGCAGAATAAGGCTTTAGTAGCGGAAATACGACCCAGGTTTTATCTGCATTCACAAAGACAAGACCTCCGGTATATCCAGGAGTAACGTGGATCGTATTGGATGGCAGCTGAGACCGCTGACTTATGCAGAATTATGCAGTGACAAAACGGACTGAGAAGAAAATGAAAATTGGAATACCTAATCTCCCCACTGAACGCTCAGCCTGATTCACAGGAGCACCACAGATTGGCTGCTCTACAGTTTCGGTTTGTTTATGACTGTTGATTTTAGTTACAGAGATGGGCAGGTGTCTGTTGTCATGACAACCATTGGGCAGTATACTGGAGGGTCTCGTCAGCTATCAACTGTCTTCAGGCTCCCACGGCCCCCAGCAAAGAGCAGACGTTGGACTCTCGGAGCAGCAGCTTGTCAGTGTACTTCTGCCAGTTTCAAAGTCCAGTAATTAAAGGGGTTTGAAGTTGAGCATTACTGCAGCCGCGATTGTTTTGCTTCAGTGGCAGAAGAGGAGCTTGTTGGCAGCGGGACACAAGCTGTAATATGGATAAGGCCGTTCAGACTCATTGGTTTGGCCGAGCCCGGCTCTAAGACAATATTTAATAAGTGGCTGTTAAGATTTAACTATATAGTCAACAGGAAAGGATACATGCAGAGAGTCAAAAAGTAGTATAACAGTAATTCTAGCCATCTATTGCTGTTGTAAAGGTCATACTTCTTGTCACTGTCACAGCTCAGACTTCCTCAAAGGTACGGACACAGCAAACATGACAGTCACGTCGCCTGTGTCTGGACCAAAAACTTGAACACACAGCAAAGACTGCAGTCATTGACCATCTGGCACATACCTTCTCTGCCTGCGTGAAAGGAAATTATTCTGCAAACCTGCAGTTTTTCATTCTCAGATCAGGGGTGTCAAACATAAGGCCCGCTTGCCAAAACTGGCCCACCAGAGGGTCCAATCTGGCTCGCAAGATGAATTTGCAAAGTGCGAAAACTGCATAGAAGAACGGAACTTTTCAACAAAAGTAAGTGATGATCCTAATTTGTCCACTGTTTTAGTAAAGGTTCATTTACGGTACGGGACTAGACACCGTAATCTACGCACGTAGCCTACAACGTTGTGAGCCATTTATACTTGTGAGCTTGTCAGTCTGGCCCGCTCTGTAAAAACACCACCCAAACGCTAGTCGGCGCTGTGTCTTTTTTGCCAGTCGGGTTAATTTTTGTTTCTACTTCCTGCTTCACTTTCCACTTCCTGCTTTACTTTCAGCAATGGCGACGGAAACTTTCGCTGAAATTTTGCCGAAGAAGAGTCATACAAATGTTTGTATCTCCGAACCTTTTCCTTGATGTGTTCCATCTTCATCACAATCAAATCAAATACAAAAGCGGAAACACACTACTACCAAGCGAGTCAATCGCAGCTCTTAAGGTTTGTGTCGCCACGCCGCGTAGTTACATTTCTGGGGAGGTGCACATCAGGCTATGCCGTTAGGATCTGTGCAGGGTCTGGGCTATTTCTGTAGCTACGGCGTCAATTTGACGCAGAAGCCTAAACCGCCTATAAGTGTTGTGAACGTAACGCGACACTGAGACCGAGAACTAAACAACAGATGGCAGCAATGCCCTGAAATTCCAATGTTTCCTAAAAGAATAGTCCTTTGTGCTAAAACAAAGGAAAAAAATTGAAGTTCTCTTTATTCATAGGTTATTATGCTATTATCTTACTGGTCCGACTTGGGTGCATGCTTTTTCGATTCAATGTGTGGCAACCATATAAAACTTGGCATCTTTGGTATGAATTTTGATTTAGTGTAGACACTGTACAACATTGAGGAAGAGCTGGCACAAGCTAAACCACAAGCATAATGGAATTCCATATGAAAAGCGCATTTCCGAGCAAAGTTTGCCTCGTCACGTATCATTGTATGACGTTAAGTGACACATGAGAAGGTCAGGGGTAGTCAGCTGCTCATCCAGACATGGTGTGAAATGGCAAGCGAAAACCTAAAAATATGTAACACGCGACATGGCGGTTACATAAATAAGTTATCTCTGAGTAACAGTGACGATTGTTTGGTTGAATTTAGTTCATTTAAAAAGCTGACATGCTGCAGAACAACGGCGAGTATGCAAAGGATTTCTGTAAATTGTCATAAATGTAAGAAGAGAAATTCCAACAACAGTTTTATACTTTGTTATAGAAAATACAAAATCACGGCAGAATAGTCTTTTTTGAACAGATAAATGTGTTGCTCCAGAATATAAAACCCAGAGTCCTTTGATCCCTTTTCCTTTGAAAGAGACTGCTGTGTTCCTCTCAGCAGGAAACTATCTGGCATTCTGTTTCTGTCTTAAATGTGAAGGGGTCCATGTGTCAAAAGGGCACGCGGGTTTAGAGCATGTGTTTTCTAACTCTTACAATTGGGGCATATTTATTTATTTATTTTTCTGTGTGTCCTCTACAGTCAGTCTCTTACTCCGAAACTTTCTCAGTAAAGACCCATCTATGTGGTATTTACCTCATAATACCGGCCATGGTGATATATGGAGTAGATATGTGCAATTTAATAAAATACGGTCCTCTAATCTCTGTTTCAATATGAAATGGAATGGCATCATATTGTTTCTTAGTGAAATTAATACATGGATTAACCAACTTAATCTAACACGTGGATTATCTTTGTTAATCCATGCATTAGGTGCAAATTAAAGTCCCCCCCCCCCCCCCCCCTTTTTTTTTTTTTTTACACATTAAATGTTAATCAGAATTATTAAATTATTAAAGGCAACTGTTAAGCCCTGGGAGGAAAATTGAAGGGCTGCTGGGTGACAAAGACATCAGCTTGAAATATGAGATTAAACTCTTTGCTGATCTGTTGAACTTGTGATATTCACTGTGGCTAGCTGCCACGGACGCTGCAGCGCGGAGAGGGCACATTCATCTTTTTTAGGGTGTGGAGTTTTGAAACAACAAATAGTGGAACTAAATTGTAATACTTGCTGTGGTGATCACTTTAAAATCAGCTGACCTAATCTTTGGCAGCGTATTGTTATTGAGAGGCTGCATTTTAATGAACACACCGGATGGATGGTGCCATATGGGGCTTTTAATACTTATTAAACTATTACATGTGGGGAAAGTTATATATGACAAAATATTATGCATCCATCTTAATGTCTTCTCCCTCTTATAACTCATTATAACGATGTCTGCTTTAAGTTTGAGAAGGAGTGGAAGCCCCCATCTGGATATTATCTCCTGCAATTATTCATCAGGAGCAAGCTGCAGTTTCTGTTAACCACACCCTCCTTTTCTTAATCAGAGCCTTTGCCTCTGGTGCTGGATCGCCTCCAGCCACTTGTCCGTGTCTTGCCGTCTGCTAAAAAATCTAATCTGCATTTACTCTCCCAAGTGCTTATTCTGTCCGCCAGTTCTTTCCCCTCACACACATACAGTACTGTGTGGAGGGGATGTAAGAAAATGGTGTGGCGTTTAATGTATGTCGGAGATTTTGGGGACAAACAAGAGACTAAAATTCAAAAGTGAAGGTTTATCTTTCCACAAGCGCAGCAAGCATGCCTAACGCAACCCAACTTACATGCCCTTTAACGTTCCAAGCTGCTTGCCCCAATTTAAATCCTCACCTTTTCAAAAAGTAACGGCGGCAGCGCGCGTTCCCGATCAAAATACCTATCCAAATTTTCCACCCCTTAAGAGAGCCAGGCATGCACCGCAAGCGCAAAGCAGCAGGGCCTGATGGCATCAGGGAATTAAAAGTTTGCACCACCAGCTGGAAAGAGTCCTCTAACTCCATTTCAACCTAATTCTAAACCTTAAGAAGGGTGCCTCATCAACAGAAAAGTAACCCTAAAACATTTGACATCCTTGTCTACGAAGAAAAATGTGTGATATTTACAGAATATGCAACACAACTGCTGTGAATTTCTTGTTGTTGATTTCACAAATGCATGAATAAGCAAATCCACCAAAGTATGATATATCAATTTTATTTTCCATAACACTGTGTTTGAGGAGAACTGTACACATAATGCATATCTTTTTTTTCTTTTCTTTTTTTTTTTTTTTACACACAGTTCATTTCAAGGAGACTCAGTGTCACGACCAAGTCTTTTGAGCGTTGAAATTTCATTACATTCCACAGATTTCCCTTTGGTTACTCAGACCGTCATCCCCTGGGCGTCCGGGCCCAGCCCTGTTTATGTGACTTGTTGTCATTGAACATTGGCCATAAACAACATCAGACAAGCATGCACATTCACGCACCCTCTGGAACAGGGGACATTTATCATGACACGAGTAGTCAAGTGGCTAAATGCCTGAAATGCAAATTCAGTTCAACAGTTTCAATTTGTTTAATCTGGTGCCTCTTTACACCAAAGGAAAAAAACAAAAGTAATAAAGCATTACAAATACTTCTTTTTCTTCACAAAGCAAATTTCTGACATTTAAGACACACACAGTTTTCACATTTAGTTAGTTACAAACCCTGTTTATGAATGCCACACCCTTTGCACGGATGTACCGGTAACAGCATCAGGTCTGTATGAACAGGACGTCCTGCGTAACATGTGATGCAGTTCATGACTCAGAGATTTCAGGCGGCAGCCGAACGGAACCTGCAACCTGTGTCTAATGAGCCTCACGCAATTAAGTGGCCACAGGATGTTAATGTTAATCAGTTGAGACGCACTTGTGCTTTGCAGAAGTTTTAATGGCCTTGTTATGTCACAGTTTAGAAAAAGTGTAATCTCTACAGGGAGTGCATGCGCCACTACTTTTCTTTTCTTGTGTGTGAAGTTCTCTCAATGTATTTCTTATGGCGAGGTACTGTAAGTGCATTCAGTTATGTTCCCAAGGCTTACTTATATTTGCATTTTTTTTGTTAAGGGTACCTTGCGCGCAGTTTAATCAGTCTTTTTTTATCTTTAGCTGTCAGCTGGTGTTATCACGCTATTACGTAATCTCTTAATGACTGACACAGACACACACACACTTCAGGCTGGACAGCGGGTTGGTCCAAATCAAATTTCAGGACATGAACTGTAATGCTTCAAAGTTAATCATGTGTCTAAATCCTTCAGGCTACAGAAACTAGTCAAGACAAAGTTTGTTTGGTCTGTGCAGTGCCATGCTACCATGCAGGCATGTAAAGATAACTCAAAGTTTGTGTATTGCAGAGCAGAATACTTAAATTCTTCTTCTCTTATATCTGCTTAAAGGTTTCCCAGCTTTCTGCACAGCATTCAGTAACCCTGATTAAAAAGCTACAGTAAGTAGTGTTTCACTCTGCACCCTGAAGAGCAAAATCCTTGATTAGTGTATCATTCTCTGTGAACTCGTTTCATCCTAGAGTCTTAATTCACTCACTTTTATGAAATTCTGACTTCATCAAGGTCTATGATTTTGGGAATATCTTGTGACTGTGATGGCACAGACAGTAATTAAGTAATCCATCTGTTTAAAGAAGCAAAATGAAGCAACCCTGTTTACACTGGTGACCGAGCGCTTTTCAAATGGAAAGCAGCAGCTGCTCTTAAGCTACCATTTCTCCAAAACGCAGGTCCCCTGGTGGAAATAAAAGTCAAATTTATCAAAGAATTCTCCTCTTGGGAGGATGTCAGCCATGCATGAATACTGCGTGCGTAATTTGGGGAGGGTGTTAGAGGGACTCCGAGAACATAATGCAGAAATCTGAGGCAGAGAGAGGGAGCGTGTCACCTCACTGAGTACAGCACTCAAAAGGATTAGCGGCGCACACGAACCCCAGCTTTCATCTTCCAATGAAAAATGGAGTGACAGCCACCACTGCTTCCAGTGCCTCCTTGTGTTTGCTTATTGTTTGAGGCAGAGATGCATTCACACCATTATTAAGTAAATTGAAAATTGATTTTTTTTCAAATGACACTTGGCGGTTCACTGTTTTTTTCCAATCATACAAGCACGCCCGTAGCTTCAGTTGTGACTCATTAACTTAAGGCTGCTGTAAAACGTGGTGCAGCATAGCAATCAAGCATCAAAACTGTCTTTTTCTTTTCCTTTTTTAAACAGGGAGCTCATACAATAGTCAGATATTAACACTCATTTCAATACTAGCAGCAGACTTTCAAATGTAATCACTCAAATGCGAGATTTATCATATGATTTAGAGGGCTGCACACGAATGAGGAAGTATGCATTGAGTTTTTAAATTAAAAGTACGTTTGGCATTTAATGTTTGGCATTCAAGCTGAAAAGCAGTGAACCTATCATTTATGCTAGCAAGCACGGCGTCATATTTGGTTGCATGGCCCTAAGTGAGGGTGCAGACGTTGAGCGTAGGGAACATAAATGAACATAGTTACATAATTTAGCCATAGGGAAAGTAGAAAGAAAACACAAAGGAGATAATATTTGTTCTTCTGTTTCAGCAATTGAGTCTGCTGCCTGAGGTCCGCTTATAAACTCCTGTGCAATGCGGTGGAGAAAACCTCTATAGACAACTGTCCTGAATACATAAAAAAGAAGCAGTGTGGAGGCGGACCGGGTTTGCTGAATGGGTTCGTTATTGTGAGAAACTATGGCACTTGCCGTAATATTTTAGAGTTTGACACAACTGTATTAACTGTAAGGCAGTAGTTTCGAATTAAAAAAAGAAGAGAGAGAGAAAGAAAGAAAGAAAGAAAAAAGATCTCAAGGGAACAAAGGTGGTTTAAAGTTTTCCCCTCAGCAACATAATCACAATGTGTATGTACACCATATCTCCTTCACCTATATCCATTTCTTTGGTTTAAATTGAAGTTTTCACTTTTCTCCAAGTGCATTTAAAACATTTTCATCCTTCGTTTTCTCTGTACCGCGACAACATCAACATACTTCAGCTCCTCCTTTACTCCACCACTTCTCCCTCCTTAATGGTGCAATGACCTTCTCAAACCTCTGCTGTCGGGGGAGCATTGCCAATATTTATTTAACGCCCATCCTTTCAACAAAAAAAACTTCCCATTTTCCACCTTTTTCTGCACCACAAATGTCAGTGTTTGAACAATGGTCCCACATCTGCCTTATCCTATGAACATTCATGGTGTGACTTTGAGCTTTGCATGTGTTACAGTACCGATTTTTCGGTTGCACAATTTACCCTGTGCAAGAACAAAGACGTGCAGCAAAATACATTTAATTTTTTATGCAGCTTGCCCTTTTCAATTTCTAATCCGTGTCCATCACTATACACACATGTAGTCACAGTGATGCAATGCAAGCACCGACTAAGCAAAGGGTTGTTTTAGATGCACTTTCCAACTGTAGTGAAGTTAATGTGAAGGGAAGTTGAGTATTATCCAATGATGACCAGTTAATTGCATGGGGTTGTTGAGATCCAAATATATATATATATATATATATATATATATATATATATATTTATATATATATATATGTAAAAAAACACATTTTGAATACATCTCCAATAACAATATACCACAGTTAAAAACCACACTGACAATAATTTACAAAATATCCCACTGAAATGTCTTCAGGCTCCCTCATATGGCAGCTAATAAACTGCGACTGTATCGGACTGCTGTATATCACAACAACATGTTCGGTAGGTAGGCACCCTGAGATGGGAATACAGATATGAGCTGTACCTTCTCAACAATCTACACTGTTCAGATAAGAGGCGAGCAATGTCTCTCTTCTGTCAAAGTGAACGCAGCCGAGTGACCGACTCTAATGTGCTCTGCTTGTTTTATTTCCACAGTGAAAGCATCAAAAGCGAGTCCCTGGTAATTATTATTTTTTTCTCTCTTAGAAAATAAAATAAGTACATTTATTAACAAAGATAAATCACTATGAAATGAAAAGCTAAGGTTTTGCATAAGTATTTCAGAATGAAGAATAAGACTCATCACTGCATAAAACTAACATATGGTACAGCATATGATGTAGGAGGCAGAGGAACCTGTGCTCAGTCTATATTGCTTGCTGCTTGTTCGGTAAATGAATTTATGCACTTACTTTTTTTCTGGGTTTCTGGGAGGTTTCCTGACATAGAGGCAGGGTAATATCCTGAACGTGTATTTTAATCCTTCTGGAAATATGTGGACTGGAGAGCAGCATTGTGTATAATGAATCAATAATATACTATGGCAGCTTGTTAAAATACGGATGCACTATGAGGGACTAGCTCCGTTCAATAGGTATCATTTTCAGGTGCAACTGATGTTGCCTACTGTGTTTTGAATTGCATAGCAAAGTGTTGGTGTGCATAAAAAAAAAACACCCATGCTGCTGCATTCGGCTATTTGGTGAAATTGGACTTATTGCATTGTGATTTTGTTAATTTGTTGACATCAGTGTAGGGACTTAGGCTCTCCCTGTGTGTCTCTCTATCAAGCTGCTCTGCTCTATGGGTGTGGACATGTAGTGGAATCAGCACCCAAAACCTCTAATTAAGTAAAAGTACCAAAAAGATGAAAGTGGCTATCTCAAAGATTTAGAGTCACTATCATCCGCTAAATGAGGTAACACAGCGGTGACTGAGCCTCTGGCCTACGTGATGAAAGTATTGCAATATTATTTATTATGCATTATTAAGAACCTGAAGTCCGTGGCGACAGGCCATGGAAAAAAATGCTGGATTAAGTTACTACTAATATAATCTGTATCAACAGATATGTTGATGCTTTATGCTAAATGCTATAGAATCCTAAATCTTCATCAGATGATAGTATACGTGTAAACAAGCCGACTTTCATTTTGAAGAAGTTACAGGAAATGCAGTGAGCGCTGCTACCGCTCATCAGAAAACACGCCTACGAAACGAGACGGCCGCCATTTTTGACAGCTGATTGCTCTCAGATATTTTGGCCAGTAATGGAACAAGAAGCAGCGCCAACAGTGAGCCGTTAGACGAATGGCTGCAGGCGACCGGCCGCGCTCCTCCAATTTCTCAGCGAGCTAACAAACTCGTCTAATAGCACCCTGCAGACTCATGCTGCGTGCAGCACAAGTATTACATCACAGAATGATGGAAAAGCCAATTACTGCCTGACGTCTTATTTTTTCTTTTTTTAAAGACAGTAGTTTGCTGCACACAGAACTCTTTGACATGTAGTATTAAATGAAGTATTACCACCTATAACTACAGGTGTCACCAAATCAACCACAACTATAATTTTTGAGATTGCCAAGTTTCAAAATTAAGCAGAATATTGTATAATTTATCCCTGGATCATAATTTTTGACACATCACCTGAATGTTGCACCTGGTAAAGGGGCATTTAACTTAGTTAGCTTGTGAATATGTTAAATAAAATCCAAAGACTCTCTCCTGTATCAGTAAATGTTTCTCAAAATGAAAGTCATTGCAAAGTTCGCAGTGACTAAAGTCTGCTGTAGCTTGTACACAAAAAAAACAAAACCTGTATTGCAAGAGAGGGCCGAATGGCAGCAGCAGCGACGTATGGGTGACCTGTAGACTGATAGATGCAGCAGCAATAGTAGACGTAGGCATCCTCCCCTTCCTACATCAAGTGCATGTTTGCTCTGGGACATTCAGTAACTAAAATAGGACATAAGACATGGTTCAGTCTTGATTTGTGTCATCCATCAGTGATATTCTGGATATATTACTAAGTTTCTGTTACTAGTTCTTTGCAGTGCAGAAGGGTCAGACCAGGCAGTATTAAGTACGTGCTACTGCAGCATGTACGCTTAGTGTGTAAGTCCGACCACTTTACTGTCACGCAAAACTCTATATTATCGTCAGACTTTTCTCCTCTTTTACTAAACTGGCGTTCAAGTGAGGCGAGTTGTACTAGCTGTACTATTTGAGGCTTTTGAAGTTACTAAAGTGAGGCGCGTGTTTACCAGTTTTACCAATGGTTACCCAGTTTTGTGTAATATGTCGTAGAGTCCACAGCAGCAGTCATTAAAGGACATCAGATTTTGAATGTAATATTAGTGTACCATTCTGATTGTTATAAGAGTAATAACATCATGAAACTGCAATGCATGGCTCAGTTCTCCCAGGACATAGTAACATCTCTAAAGGGTTCACTCTGTTGATTCCAATCACAATTCAAAAAAGTATTAATTCTTATTTTTTTTTAGTTTTAAATTCTTCATTTCCCTATTGAAACTACCAGAAAACAAAGCCATGCTTTTCAGTTTCATCTGTTACTTGATACTCTTTAGCTGCACAACTGCCTAAGTATCACATAAGAACAGGAATTACCATTTTTACGGGCTCAAGGATCCATGTTTCATTCTTTGTTTGTGCGATCTCTGACCGACTCGTTGTTGTTGAGCGGCGGGGGCGGCGACTGCTTGCTCCTCATGCTCCTGCCGTCCGTGGCGGCTCGAGAAGTCTCTGTCACGAAAAGCCGAGTCACCCAGACGGAGGTGACAATGCGTTTGTACTCATTCCTGAAATTCCTGTTGAGTAAGCCATAGATGATGGCGTTCAGACAGCTGTTGAAGTAGGCCATGAAGTAGCTGACCACGAAGAGCCACTCGGGGATACGGGGGCCCACGCGGGACGGATCTATTGCCACCGCCAGACCAATCAGGTTGAGTGGGGCCCAGCAGATGGCAAAGAGCACAAATACCACGAACATGGTGAGGAAATTCCGCAAGTCACTCGGTCTGAGGCGAGGCTCTTCGGTCTTCACTTTGCGTCGCACCTGCACACGATGAAAACACACAAAATAGAGAACAGAGTGTAAATGATACCAGGAGGCTCCGCTCTGTCTCGACCTCACACACATTTAAATGCACAAAAGAAGATATCTGGTCCCTGAGCCTGTCAGACATACCCAGTTACTAAAGAACCTGAATTACCTTACTGATTATTGCACATAGAGCTAGTTAATTACTAGGGACAGTCGTTTGCTCACTAATATTGTTTTCCTCTGGATTTCAGTAGGCTTAAGATTCCAAATTCCAAACTTAAACTTAAGTTTCGAAAGCCTGCAAACTGTTTCTAAAGAATGAAAAAGATGAATAAAATAGAATTATAAAGTCTTTAAATTTTATTTTATATTAAAAATTTCCTTTTCCACACCTTTGGTAATCTTTTTACAGTAGTTCTCCAACACCTTTTCAGACTTTTAAATTTGTCTCCATTCTCCAATTGTATTACTTTGTGTCCCAGGTTTGAACCTTGTAAAAGTTCATCTGAAAACTGCAGTGCATATGTGCGTAGAAAAGTTCGGAAACCTTGAAACTTGATTGGAAGAAATGTCTACTTCTACTATTTTGAGACCTCGAAAGACATGTTTGCACTCGTATTGCATTGTTGAAATTGAGCTTTCAGACTTTGCAACACCCAGAGATTTGACCTCAAAGTTTTAAGCTTTTAAGTCGTGATTTTGTTGCGAGCATTCTCTTCGTTTAGAAACTCTAAATAAGACGGTCTGAAAAAGAAAGCCAGGCCCCTGGAGTTGAGGACGTTTACTCTTAATGTATTGGTTATTCTTTGCTGAAGTCCAGTCCAATCACAAGTTGAACATCAGATCATCACTACTGTGTTGAATTATGGCATGATCTCAATCCCATAGATCTCAAGAAGGGACCATTGATTTCCATATATCCTGGACAGTTGGTTCAGGTTAACTGATGACTGACTGGTTGACTGGTTGTATCATTGTATAATGGATCAAAAACAGGAAATCAAGGGAATATGATATGTTTTCCTGCTATAGGCTGCAGTGGTCCGTTAATATTTTCAATCAAGACAAAGACAATTTAATGTTAATTTAATTGTAATTCCTTAATTTAATTTGAAGTGGTTATTAGTTGCGTTACTCATTACCACCAAAAATAGACCACATACTAAACTGATTTACTTTACTTTCTGTCCAACATTTAACAAACTACCACTGCTGAAGTCACGGATACTTACTTTGCCATTTCTTTTCTTTTTTTTTTTTTTTTCTTAAACCTCTTACTCATAATTAAATGTTATATGCCAAAAGGGGTTTCCCTGACCGCATGATGTATTTTGTCAGTTTATTCTGGCATTTAAAAAAAATCCTCTAATCCCCTCACAGGTCCACTATTAAAGGTCAAAATTTCAAAAACTGAAATGGTCATTTTCTACATTACAGATTCAATTTGGATGAACCCTGAAGGCTGGTGGGTCTTGTTACTATTAGGCTATTTCTCTATTATGCTATTTGCAAAAGATGTCGTATAAGTACCCGCTTTGAGCTTCTTTACTTTATTTTTAAATAACCATATAAAGAATCAGTAGACTTACCTGAATCACAAGTACCCAAATGCGCAGATAACAAAAGGTAACCACTGCAATGGGAACCAGGAAGTGAATCACCACCACCGCCACTGTGTAGGAACTGCTGACATTCTGGGCGAAGGTGCAGGAGTAAACCCGCGGGTCATAGCGCAGGGAACCAACGAAGAAATTCGGGACAATGGCCACCAGAGTGAGCAGCCAAATTAAGGCAACGAACAGCAACGTGTTGCGATAGCTGTACAGCCGACTGTAGGAGAACGAGTGACAGATATAGCAGTATCTGTTCACTGCAATCCCAGTGATGTTGAAAATGGAACCGATGACACTCAGCCCCATAAGGAAACCACTGACCTGCACAGAGGAGACAGGGAGCGAAGTGTCAGACTGTGTGGGGAGTGTGCTTATTGGCTCTGCAGTGGAGGTACACGGAAATATGCTGCAAGTGATGTGGTCTTACCATGCATTGTGTGTTCCCCAGTGCCCATCCGTCATGGAAGAGAGCGTAGAGAACCAGGGGGTAGGGGTAGAAGGCTACCACAAGGTCAGCAAACGCCAGACTCACCACAAACACGTTACCTGGAGAGGATGACGCAGAGAGACAGTGTCAGTTCTGTTAGATTTGTTTACAAAAACTTGTTCTCTGGCTGCTGAATGAGTCACTTTTTGCTTTGCCACAGACGCCATAATTATACCGTTGCGCTGACACTGGATTTACTGAGATAATTTCACCCTCATCTTCTCATTTCGGCAAAGTAATCCCTCCCTGCATGTGCTCAGTGTTTAGTTATATTGACACCATTTAGAAAATCATACAAGATATCAGACTAATTCCTATCATTGTCACTGGTCAGCCAGGGTAGAAGGAAACCAGCTTTCATCCCTTTGTCTCACACTGAGCGTTGACTCAATCGAGCAAATAGTAGACTTTCGCATTGGATGTGATTTTCAGTGTGCTAGGAGCCTATCTCGGCACGTCCAGCTTGGTGCGATTGTTGGCTGAGAAGGCCAAGATTACAAAAGGTTTCTAGCCACTGCCCCACAGCCGATTGCCTCGGCCCAGACAGGGCTTTATCAGGAATGGCAGAGTCACTGTTTTGACAGAGTAGAAGAACAAGCATGTGGACACGGCACTTGGGACTTGCAGGTTCTTTTTTTTTCCCCCTCCCCAGCATGGTCTAAAGAACTGTCTGTTCACAACTCACATTGCTTAGCTTAGGCCCTGAAGTCACCCTCGCATTTGCTTATTCTAATCAATTCTAATCAATTCACGCTTCGTGAATGCTTCGCCGACATATCGCGATCAAACATGTGTACACAATGCCAGTTGTCACCCGACGCTTCTTGCCCTAGCTGAGACACGTACAGTACAGCACTTCCTCCTGTTGGCAACTCACCTCCCTGTAGGATCACCCTCTTGCTGTTTTTTGTTGGCGGGGAAGCATTACAGCAGAGGACAGGAAGAACATAAATAACCTGATCAAAAAGGAGGAAGGCTGTAACATTGGCTCACCTCCAGATCCCTCAAAGGTTATGTTGGAAAAAAAACTAAAACTAAAAACAGGAATGGTGAACTGTTTCTCAAAGACTGTTGTTTTTACTGGACTATAGTTATTTTAGGGCTAGGGTTAGCCTCAATGATCAATAGCAAGATTGAGCTGGTTCTCCCTGCCTGCTGCAGTTAAGCATTAGCTGAAGTCACTGTATTTATCAGTATTAATGTTGGCTATTACATGTTCTGTGCTCTGTTTTAGCACTTCAAGGTGTTCTCTATTCTCTTTTTTCTTAAAAGGAATCGGAGGAGCTTGCTGTGTCGTGTATAATCATCAAACCCTGTCAAAAGTGCAAAATCCAAAGTGCGCTGGAGGTTTATTTATAGTTACACCATGCATGACAGGCTTCTTCTTCTTTCTTTTTTTTTTCTTTTTTATGCACGTGTGGCTTTGGTGTGTGTCTGTAAATACAGAAATGTCACTAAGCACCATGACTGACAAAGAGGAGAGACAGCGATTCAGCACCTCCTTAACCAGGACATAGAGGGAATGGGAAATGTGCCTCTTATGATTTGATTAATTCACTTTGTTAGTATTTAGGCTCTTTATCCCAACAAGACTAGGGTGATCAAATTATCACAGATGGCTTAAGGACTTCAAATGCGAACGTCGATGATGAACATTACCGATCAAAAGCAAGAGAAAAAAAACTAGATGTGCTTTAAGGCACGCTGAAAACATGGAAAGGATGTTTTTTAGGTATTTTTGATATTGAGGACATTGTGTCAGTGTGAAGTCACCGTTATACTTGGCTTCAACAAAGACTTTTATTCAATTCTCCCGTGCACGTGTCAAGATTATCAGCCAACATTAGCGTGAAATGAAAGCATCTGAGAAGTTTTAATTTCCATAACACAAACACAGATGATTATGTACTGATATTCACCAGGGAATTCCACTATCAGCGTGGCGAATATTTAAAGCAATTACCAGCTAGGCTGTAACTCAGATCAGCCACCATCCGCAAATATATACGTTGATAAGAAAAACGCCCGTGTACGGCAGCATATTTGTGAGTTTGTGGCACCGTAGCATCTCCAGTTATAGCCTGATAAGACTTCATTATCCTTTACCGTTCATTCTTTCCTGTCTATTTGAATATAAATTGGATGTGTGCATGAAAAGGAGGATGGGGATGACGTTCTATATCTTTTTAAAACCCCAGTGTGACTCTTTTCATTATAGGGCTCCCCAAACGTGATAAAGCAGAAATTATCTTTTCAGTCTAGATAGATTAATGTTCACTCCTGACAGCTTTATGTGTGTGTGTGTGCGTGCACGCATGTCCCACATGAACAATTAAATTAAGCAGTAAAAAAAAAACCTTATAAAGCAAGGAGTTAGAGGCACGCAGGTGCACACTGGTGATTGCAATAAAAAGACCGAGAGCAAAAGAATGACTGTCCTATAGTCTCACCTTGAGGCTACAGCAGCCTTTACAGGAAGGACAGTGCAGGTCAGAACACAAACTTCACTTTAGATACAAAACACATACTTTCCAAATTTATAAATTTTTTATGAGTTTCACTGAATCTTCATTTTCTTTAAATGTTAACAATGTGGATTTTAGCTTCCCCCCTTTCCTCTCAAAGTGAATGCCTTCATGAACAGGTACGTGGATAATAGACCTTGTTAAGATCTCATCGCTGCTCAAAATGTGGATCATTAACTGTTAAAGTTTTAATTTATGTTTTTATATAAAAAAAAAATTTGAATAACTGTGCAGATGGCCTGAGAGTGCATGAGAAAGAGAGAATCAGCCATCACACAATTAAAATCAATGTGCAGAGGCACACACAGAAAAACAGCCCACATTTTAAATTTTTTTTTTTTTTTTTTAAACCTTAGACACAGTTTATTTTAAATTGATTTCAAGTTAATCCAGGAGTTATTCACCGATCTCAAAAAACTTAAAAACTTGGACGCACAAAAAAGGTCATCGGTGCCTTTGCAAGCGAAATGTGAATAAAAAATTTTTTTTGGATAATTGCAGGAATTTCAATTTCAGCCTACGTGCTGAACTGAGTCACCTCCGACACGACGGGGTGCGCGTTTCCAACAGCGACAGTTCAGGTGCGCGTGATCCGATTCCAAAGTATTCAGACAACGATCAAACAGTTGTTTTCTTTTAAAAAGGCGTCTAAACTGTTAAACATCTGACCTCTAAAACGACCCACTGTTCTGCTGCAGCGAAATAACCCGGCCTTGTATGAACTCCCGTTTAGCGGTGCAGCTCTCCTGAAGCACTTACTGAGGCAACCTGGTGCACCAAATTGAATTTCTGTTTTTCCAGAGTTAGTGTCGTTGTGGAAGCAGCGTTTAACAGAGAAATGCAAGGAAGTGTCATTATATTCGTCCATGAAAGTAGTTTGTCTGACAAACAGGAAACCGTGTGACGCTAAAATTGTTTTTACAAATAATGCACATGTATTAGGATTGCTGCAGCGCTGAAAAGCTAAGCAGATTGCCCTGTAATTACTGTGCCAACAAAACTGAATTGGAACTTCCATTCAGTAACTGTAGCCGCTCACGGCTCCTCTGACCGTGAACCTGAATGAGCAGCCACTGATACGCGTGCGCCGCATTGTCAACAGCACAATCCGCGCCTATGTCCATGCGTGTTATCGGTAGCCGGCCGTTTAATTTTCTCTGCCGTCAGCCCCAACACGAAGAGGCGTGCGTTTGTCAAAGCAGCAAACAAGTGTTCCACATGTGGGGAGCACATACACACAGATGCCTGCTGTGAGAATGATTTTTGAACCATCTGTTCGCTAAGCCACGGATTATGATCACATTTCATAACTATTCATAGACGAGAGTCTAGGCTTAAAAACATGGTAATCTTGTTTCAGGGTTTAGAGCAATGAAAACTACGGTTAGATTACTCCACAACTTAATTTGCCCAGAAGCTCTTGGGGATGTGGTGTAATTTGGACAACCAAGTCTTGGGAGACCTTGAGTTTTTGGGATTTCCAGATGAAAGCCTGCACACACACACACACACAGACACACACACAGAGAGAGAGAGTCTGGAGAGTTTAATTTGCAGTAGTGGCACATTTGACCTGCGCCAATCAAAGAGGAAATGAACAAACAGGAAGAGTGCAGTTGGAACTGTACAGTATTTTTTCCTCCTTTTTTATGCCTAAAAGATGGATTGGACGTTCCTATGGCTGCTTTTCCAGAGGTACATAATTTCATTTCCTCTGACTAAGTGACAGCATGCCTGATGAGTGTAATAAATAATATTAGAAGCAAAAATGATTTTGTACTTTTTCACTCCATGTCTGTAAGCACAATCCGAGGGGAAGAGATTGCAGTGATTCTCCTCTCATCTGTTTTTTTTTTTTTTCATGTCTTTCCCGTGGGAGGACGTGCAGAGAGGATTTGCCTTGTTTGCATTTCGATTTTACTTTTACTAGAGGAAAAAAAAAAAAAAGATGGCAAGGAAATGGTGATGGAAATGGGGACTGAGTCCGGAAGGGAGTGATGTGGAAGGAGAGGTGGTCGGGCGTGATGAATGGAGCATTTTAAAGTGTAAGTGCTCCAAGTTGAAAGCTAAAATTCAATCTCATTAAACAAATAATGCAACTCCCATGAGACCTGATCCATGACAATTAACGGCTTTGCGTCTTATTTTATAACGATGCTGTCAACTCTGGTTTTTCCTTCAATCTGACACAAAGAGGAATAAAGGATAATGTCTCTCTCAATCTTTAGAGATTAATAAACAAAGGAAAAGTAATATTAGGAAAATGGCGAAACACAAAAGGAGATTAAATGTCGCCAGAAGATGGTATTCTTGGCAGTGGAGAAGGAGAAGGAGAAGGGGGGGGGGGGGGGGGGGATAAGTTGATGAGACAGAACACAAGATAAAAGAGTAATACTCCTTTTAACATTTAACAGTGTTGTAGACAAGGCAATAAACAATCCTGTCACCTCCAGTGTACATCAACCTTCTCGCAGGACATCTCTGTCCATGCTGGCAGTTGTCAGTGCCAACAGCTTCCTCTCTCCACTGCCCTGCACGCTAGTCTGGTCAAACTGTGTACGTCAGTCCCAGTCTGACCCCGTTATGACACTGACTTCCATCACTCTCTGTTCTTTATTTTGTCAACTCACTCGGCTGCAGCTAAGATTTCTCGACCGATGAGCTCTGAAAGATTTGACCCTGCAAACTCACTCCCTAAAACACCTCTTGCAGTTTTTCCGACTCTGTGAAAAAACACACTCGGCCCATGCTGTCACTCTGAAATGCATCCGAGTGTCTGGCTACAGCCATAACCGTCAAAATGCACTTGATCGCTTGCTTGACATATTCACAGGAGTTCAGGAGAAGAGGAGAAGCCCCAGTAAAGTTTCTCCACAAAGTTTGGAATAGGCGTGCTGTAACTGAATAACAGTTATCAGCTCAAGTTAGTTAAAGACTCTCATAAGCGTACAGTTTCTGCAGCAGCGAGGACAAATACAGCTAACGTTACATCCCGATGTGTATTTTATCACCATGTTTTCTATTCCAACATACTTGGCTTAACCCACATGCACGCACATCTATTTGACCCTCCGGTAAATTTCGACTATAGTCATCCTGGTTGAGTTAATTGGTAAAAACATCCCTGAGGTTCCTATTTTAATTAAAAATGTCCAGCAAATCATCCAGCAAGATGTGACATGTCCCCTTCATTTGACTAGCCTTATTTACCTGGAAATTACTGCTGGACTCTAACTAGCTCAAACATGCCAGACAGTGTTACGTGTGTTTGTATTGGCTGAAGACCAATTAAAAACAAAGTCAATACTGCAAATTCTCTCTGATGGAAAAAAAAAATGAATCGCAGACAAGACCAATAAAGTGAAAATGTGCCCAGCATTTCAAAAAATGTAAATTGATTGTCTAGATTTGTTACATTTATGAATTCTACTCTTAATTTCCCGGTTAGGGTCAGCCTATACTGCCAATATGTTCTTTTCTGATCTTCCATCTATCGATCTATTCTCAAAAAACTAATGTTGTCATTGGTTCCAGAGACTTGTGGTATTTCAACAATATTTTACCTCTAGTTGGCACATGTGGCATTTGTTTTTTTATCCATCAATCCAGCCAGCCTTCAAGCCTGGAGACACTCTCATAGTTGTAGCTACTGCCATGTTTTGGATCACCCTCACATGTGGACTAATCTCGTCCTGCTTTGTCGTGCGATGCCTGTCTCGCAAGACCAGTGTAAGATTTCTAACTAGAGGATGCAGGAAATGGCATACGTATATTTTAAAATGACGATCTGAGAATTTTATGAATTGATATCAGATTTTAGCTTTAACTTGATTATTAGCAATACCATGACCTGGAAACCTGAAAATCTTCACAGACATTCAATCTAAAAGAATGTAAGACTTCTTTTTGCAAATGTCTGACTTCGTAATCCTCGAGTATTGACGATAATAGCTTTGAAATGCACACTGCCAAAGCACCTTGCTGGATGATGCCATGTTGTGGCCTAGCAGAAGCTGAGCCTGGCTTAGCTTGGTTGCAGCCCTGCAGCCCTCTACACTGGAGCTGGTGATGCATCAACGGTGGTAAGACTGTGAAGATCAGTCATCAGGACCAAAGAAGCAACTTGGGTGAGTTGTAAAACGTCTTTCAGAGCATTCATCCAGTTTAACTCTGTTTCAGATAATCAAGGGCGGTTTGTCTTCGTTCGAATGATCACAAAAGGTTGCTAGTTCGGAAAAATGAACATTGGTCATGTTTACCATTCCAGAAAATCGATGGTGTTGTTTGTCTATTCTAAAAATTCTCATCTTAGTTCACATGCTTGCCTCCAACTCGAGAGTGAGCTGAAAAACAGTTACGTGGGATCCATCACATCTGCGTTGCTGCAGCACTACAGCCCTCATAGGCCAGCACGTATTCTTAAGCTGGTGTTAAGATGCTGTAAAAGCAACAGAGTCAAAAGCACTCATTGGAGGAAAGTGTGTAGAAACTGGCTGCTGAATGTTTCAGTGGATGTGATTCAGCCGTTGGTCGGCTGCTGCTTTGAACCCAGCTTTGCAAGAAGCGCTTCTTTTAGCTACCTCCCTCAGGTTCCTCTTTCTCAGCCTCCGTCGCCTCTCTTTCTGTGGCACTGTCACAGATTGTTTACAGTGAAAACAATGTGCAACGCTCACCACGAAGCCTCATTTATAAATTCCATTAACCAAATTACCGCAACGGCAGTCTGTGATTACCGCGTTACAATGTTTAGCAACTAGCTGCGAGATATCTAATGCAACATGATGAAATGAGCAATAATCTGTTTCCACAGTAGGAGCATAAATAATTCCCTAACTTATATAAACAAACTCCTCAAACCTTATTACACACTGCAAAAATAATAACAGCATTTTTGCTTGATTGCTTTGGGAGGTTGAGGCTTTTATCTTTTATTGAGGTTTCTCTGTGCTGCACATACATTTTCATGCAATATGTGCTGCCACATCACTTTACTACTACTCTTACTACACCTTGACCTCAAAAACAAACACAACCCTCATGCTAATTAACAGCGAAGCAGGCTTAACTGCGTTGTAACGTAACCCATAGTTTCAGGCATAAATGCAATCCAGCCACAACTGCTGAGCATAAATCACCTTCATAATGATATGGAACAACTCAAATCATGTTCAGTCAGGCGCAGGGAAAGAAAGGTGTAGAAAGAAGGAGTGCGCAGCTCTCCGCAAGGGAAGCAGTGAAGGAAACAAATCGTGATGGTTATAAATTCTGACATAATCGTTCACTAAACAGGAGCTGGAATCGCACTCATAAGACAGAAGCGCACGCAACAACATCAGTAATATTAAGCTATAGTTTATTAACTACATGGCGTTCCAGTCCAGTTATTGGATTTCCTACGAGCAAAATTTAATTATATAACACTTAAATGCCTGTACACAGTTGCATAAATAGTTTATCATGCAAATAAATTAACTGTTTTCCCCGGTGCTCTGGCTATTAAACTACAATCAGTATTTGTATTCAGAATGTGCAGCTACTTTCCTGTCCTTTAGGCGGTCAAGCTCTGAGTGAATGACCATACTGACACTGACTTATCAAAGTCATTCATCTTCCATTGTGTGTGCGCCTGTGGTGGCATTATCTTACCATATTCGTCTGAACACCACTCCACACGCTGCGCCCGTGTACACAACAGTGCAGCTGGGATTCACACATGTGCATATCATGACTCTGAAAGGTAGCTGCGCAAGCAGTAAATTATTCAAAATGTTGTCTGTTACGTGCCACGTGGGAAAAAGATCCTCTTTTTTTTTTTTTTTTGGTTGGCAATCGACCGCAATCCTCTGGGATATTTCCCCACACAGAATTGATTTCTATGCATATGGTATTTCCATGACAAATGAGAATGGAGGATAACCAAATAGCTTGTTTTTAATATATCCAATCTTGGGCTCAATTACTAAGTCACAATGATAAATAAAAAAATCCATTGTAGAATACAGATGGTATCCAACCAAATATTTTTTATGTTTTAGACAGAATTATATTGCATCGCTCTGGCTGGGGGCTATAGCTTTTATAATGCGTTAATGCAATGTTCATCCAAACCACATCAAAATGTCAGCAAGTGAGTAATATAGAAACAATTGCAGTGCAGTGGAGTGCACAACAGATTTGTTTGCAAAACTAAACATTTACCCTGATACTAACTGGAGTGGTTCAGTTTCAGATGTCTGTATTTGCATAATATTAGAATTGAAAGATAAAAAGATCGGGGAGGAAGAAAGGAACAGCTATGAAGTGAACATCATACTTGGTGAAGCACTAAGCAGACAGATGGTTCTGCATCATGTGATAACTGGAAAACTCCATTAACATATACATGAGGGCATGTAGAGTTGGAGTTACATCAGAGAGAAGGTCTCAGTTTTGAGGTCTGCTCTGTATTTTATCAAACCCAAACACCTCTGTTTGTCGTAGAAGTTGGTATGAATTGCTTTCCTGTCCTGAATGAGGAGGGGCAGTTAGTTTTGGCCTTCCAAATGGGGCATAATTAGTGCTGCCGGTGCATACGGCTGCTCTGTGTTTGAGCACGTGTTTGTTTTGTGTGTGTGTGTGTGGGGGCGGTTCGGCCGACGCGGGCCTCAAGCTACACGAGCGAGCGAGCATATGGACAACGTTGGTGGAATTACGATACAGTGTAGCGGTGTGATAAAAAGCTTGTCAGGTGAAGGGATGAGTAAAGGATTTACAGCTCGTGGTTTTATTGCACACACAGGAACTAAAAATCCTCAGCAACTGTCATGTGAAATGTTTTTTGTCACGGCCATGCTTCTGTGATGCAGAATGGGCTTCTTAGCACTTTAGCCATTTAGGACAGCCTTGTTTCCGTCTATTTCTTTTTGCTTGGTTTTGTTTTGTTGTCAGATGCGATATTGGAAGTAGAGAAACTCGCATACAGAGTTGCTCTTAGCATTCTGATCATCCAGTCAGTCCTTCTGCAAAACAGTACCTTCACGCAGTGGTGATAAAAAGGCTGTGGGTTTAACCTAATATAACAAAACATAGTATCATGTTTTAAAGAATAAATGAAGCTCCTAGATAGTGACTGGACACAGGACACATAATGCAAACAGTCTTCAGTTTGAACCATTGATGTAATTTTTGGTATCAGTGCGTTAAACAGTTCCAAAACTCCTCACGGCTAAATGAAAGGATTTCTTCAGATCATTCCTGCTCTGTACGTACATAGTTTTCTCAGCGAGATCAAAGGCCGCTCTGTCACAGCTGACATGAAATGAACTCTAAAGGAAAGATGAAATAATAATCCTTCAGTGTTCCTATGTGCCATACAGTGAATGCAAAGTCCTCTGGCAGGTATTGTGGATGTGCGGTGTGACAGGATCCGCGCGGAAATCTCCCCCGAAACGACTGCTGCCAAATGATTTCTTGTGATTTGTCAAAGGCGACACAAATTGGAAGAAATTGGCTGGATAAAAGAGCGTCAGCTTCACAAGTGTGGGATCTTACGTAAGAGAGATAGAGCCACTAAATACAATAAATGCCAGGAACAAGCAGAAAAAGCATATTAGAAATCATAGTGCATAATGTGAATGAGAGGAAATAATCAAAAATTGAATACTGTGTTTTTCTGTATATTCCAGGATGCTTTGTAAACCCAGTTATATCATTACTGGATCAACCTTAGTAAAGTTATGAAGTCTTTACATTTGAACTCAGTTTTACTAAAAACATGCAACAAAACTGGTGACGGTGTACTTTGCGGGACATCTGGATTAGCTAAAACAGAAATGTTGCTGTTGAATATTGTTCTTTTTCAAAAGTGTAGATGACGCAGAAGAAAAAAACTAAAAAAGAAACCTTTTCACCTCTACTGCACTAATGCAGTAGCAGAAATGGCCGAGGACATCTCCTAAAACCTTGACAAATTCAACCAGTCTATCTCCACAGCGGGAAAGAAAGTGAGAAAATATGTATTTTCATACTTGTGGTGAACTGCTTGAGGCTAAGATACAAACATAATGACACTCAACAGAGGAGTCAGCTATAGCCCGTTGACCTGTGGTGGGAAGAGCATAATCTTGGACTTAATGTGGAGTCTATTTTAATAAAGAGAAGGTGAGCCAGAGATGGAGGAAAAGCTCTGAAGAAAATCAGAAAATATCTGTGAAATCCAACAGCTGAGAGGCTGCGGCGGAGCTAAAATGTGGTATTGATCAGGACCATCGCTGAGGAAACATCACAAGTTTCAAGGACTCGGTGTAAGAAAGTTCATCCACCATGCAAGGCCAGAGGTTTATCTCTAGCTCTGTAACATCTCCGTACTTACTCCTCTGTCAGTGATGGAGCACTGCACTGAGATAGTATCAAAGAGTCAGAGATTAAAGCGGGCTCTCCAGGCAGGTGAAATGAGCAGGTGCGATACAATGTATTCAGTGATTAATGAGTATTGAAGAATACATCCATTTAATGTTAATGGGGTGAGCTAAAACGTATTCCCATCTGCATTTGACTGTTCCGTCAAAAATCCATATAGGGACACTTTAACAGGTCCTTAAATGCTTCCAGGCTCTTTCAAAAGAACAAACCTTGTAGGCTTAGCAGGTCGGCACTCTAACACGTTGCTAAAAGCACTGAACATAAAATAAAATCTAGCCTCAGAGCAATTAGTTTTGCATCACAAAATGTTCTTCTCTGGGAAAAAAGGAGCGCCTGTACTACAAGCTGCAACGATCTGTCTTGCAGATATCAAGCAAAGTGAGTCAGCTTCATCCTCAAGAGAGTCTGGCTATCTGTGCAAACATTTGTGGCACTCCATTGAGTAGTACTAACCAACACTGCTGCGTTATTGTCGGTAAAAACTCAAACTACATATGACAGAATATTGTGGTTTTAATAAAGTTGTGAGGCAACATTTGACCTTTTTCCATTATTCTTTGCAGATACCCTTTTGATAAATGGCAGCTGTAGTTAATCTTACTTGCAAAACACATTGGACTCACAATGGCTATGTCATAATAAAAGTCAACTCTATTTAAAAGTTTTAATGGAGAGCTGCAGCAGTCGGAAATGTTCAGTTTGCATTAGCAGCAATCTTGGAAGTCGTGGACGATCGTCTGCTGATGATAGAATGCGGAGCGATGGCACATTCTCCAGAGATAACATTAGCTGTAACTTAATGCAGCATAAAGGCTCTTTTAGAGTACTGCGTGACACAGACGCCGGTGCGAGCCATTTATACTTCTATAAATGTCGCTGCAGACAAGTCATACAAATGTTTATATCCCAGAACCTCCTAAATTAACCTTTGTTCTGTGTGTTCCAAAGCAATCAATTCGAACATTGCGGCAATGGAGAAGCAGCTGGAAATACTAAAGCGGGAAACACGCTACTACCAAGCAGGCCAATCACAGCTCTTGCGGTCTGCGTCGCCGCGGAACGTTGTTGCATTTCCGGGGAGGTGCACTTCAGTTACGGTGCTAGGGTCTGTGTAACGGTGGACCGTTGTCCGTTAGCTGTGAACAATGAAAACAAGAAAGCCCAACCTGAGCGGCAGTTTTTCACTGCTGAAGATCTTCTTATTTGTTTACCAACAGCACACAACCTTTCTTGTTGCCTCTTGTTCCATTTGCCACTTGTTTATTCTTATATTCCTTTGCGAAAGCTTTCAAATCTCCCGTTGTCATGCCTGTCAGCGCTTTCTGTGTGTCGGCAACATGAAAAAATAACAAGTGAAACTCCTAGCTGCCCTTGTGATTTACTTTAGTTTAACTTGGCTACGGTGGGTGACTGCAGTGTAAATACAGCCGGTCGGCTCTGCCTATTGGTTCCCAACAGCCCAGTCCTCATCAGCTCTCTCTCCAAGGCCCGGCAGGCCTCTCTCCTGCTAGGCTAGCCACTATCTAAGAGTGGGCTGCTGTATTATTATTAGCCGCATCTTTTCTTCTTTTTTTTTTTTTTTTTTCATCCTCTCTGTTTCTTTATTCCATTACTCATAAAAAAAGCCAATTTTGACTCGGGCATCTTAAAATTTGACGTACTCTCTAGTAGGTAGAGGACAAAATAAAACCTACTATTCACTGTTTAGTATGTACATAAACTAGGGGAAAAATGATTCATGGGTTGTTTGGTTGGCACCTCAGATTTTCATGGGGACTTGATATCCACCTCAGTACTGTACAGTATGTCTCAAAAACATTGCTATATAAGCCTATATTAAAGTCTAATACAGGCTTGTGAGTGTATTTTTAACAACCTATTAGTGATTTGGTTTTCTAAAAGTTCTAAAGTAAAAGGAACAATCAGATACATCCATAACTACCTGTAATAATCCTAGTTCTGCCTTCTTGCAGGCAGTGGTAAATTTCCTTTTAAGTTATTACCGGTATAGTTGGGTAGGATGAGCCACTTATCCATAGTGAGTGCATTACATCGACACCACTTTAAATTGGGGTCAGACGGCCTTTTCTGAACCCACTTCAGCTTGTTAGCAAACAGGTGCCTGTTTACACATCCGTCAGATTAAAGGCGGCGTTAGCATTCACTTCGGAGGGTTTTCTCTCCTTTCAGCTGTCTCCACCAGCTTCCTCAGAAGCGAAAAGCTTCACCACAGTCGCTGGCTTGTCTGTTGTGAGGGTATCTGTTAACAGCCAGCAGAACAAAACAGTAAAGCTGGAGGCTGGAAAACCAAAATAGTGAGTTAGTTTTTTTTTTTTTTCCTTCCCCCTCTCTCTGCTATGTCAGAGCATAATCCTGGTGGACGTTTTTAACACCCTGACTGCATCCAAAGAACACAAGTTCAAGAGCATTAGACACACCGCCGCCAAGATCACTGGTCTCCTTACACCTGACCTCTCAACACCGTGTCACATGCTTACCATTCCTCATGACACTGATCACCCCATTTTATCTTTCCTCTTGTTTGTCCTGTGCAAAATGCAAAGGCAAATTGCCCACTGTGGGAAAACAAAGTTTATCTAACTGGATCTTTGTAACTGGAGCAATGAGTGAATAATGGGGACGTTAAAGTCGAAGAATGCTGTGAATCAACCAGAACTATATTGGGACTTGAAGAATGTTGATGGTGAAATAGAAAAACAAATTCGGTCTATTTCACGCTCTGTGCGGTCGCGTGGTTGCTGTGGCACCATAAGCAACTGTCTACTTCAGTTATGCCTCGGGCTGACTGTGACTGAGTACATTACGAACATGTCAGCGGTCTGACTAATGCATGGAAACAAGATGGAAATGATTAAAGCTTTACGTTTTCCTTCGGAGCATCCCACTGAATCGCCACGTTAATATAACAGCTCTGAGGAATCCTTGCCACCGAGTGTAATTGAAAGTATAATCACTGATGAATTCATCTGCTAATCAGATCCACATTTCTTTTCCTTGCTGCTCCGAGCATCAAATTTTTAATAGACACCATGAATGGTTTATGACTTCTTTTTTTTTTTTTTTTTCCAGTCCATTGTCAGCGACTTTCAATTTGTATCTTTCATGCATGCCACATTAGCCACGCCGCTCTGGCGCTGGTTTTCTAGTCTGACCTCCAGTGCTGACTCCACAAGAACAAACACGGCGCAAAACTAGCGCTTAGGTTCTGTCAATACTTTTCAGTGCCAGGTTTCTAAGAACAAATTTGTTTTCCTACCGCCTGTAATTACACTTCCTGTCTCCCAAACATGTGGAGGTGCCGCATATAGAATGAGTGTGCCTGGCAGGGGCTGGCTCCTTGTTGTTGTAATTGATGCGTTTTCAAACTGAACGGCAGACTCTTGAGCTGAAGGCCGCCTTCAGAGTTGCGAGGTGGATGTTTGTTGGAGGAGTCACTGGACCGCCGCGCGTGAGTTGGAGTAAAGAGTTCATTCTGCTTCAACAACAAGGGCTTTCACTTAGAAGTAACCGCGTTTTCATTGGACAGGTGGAGAGAAGTCTGCTTAGAGACATGTCACAGAGCGATAACGGTAATAAATACACCACTCTAGGTGGATTTTATGGATTTATGGATGGATTGTTTTATGGTCGTAGGGTTGAACTAAAAAGATTGTAACTATGATTATTGAGTTATGGGGACGTCTTTTCTCTGAAAAAACGGCATGTGAGTTGATGAGCAGGCACACATTTTTGACATTTTGCAAAGATAATACAATCACACCCTTGTAAGCATTACTACTGTTCATAGATATGTGACTGCAGGGAGTTATTTTCCCCTAGTGAGTTAATGGGGAGTAGAAAACGGTGTCTCTGTAAAAAATTAAGACCAAAATAAAAAAGTAAGTTATTGGTCAGAACTGGAGAAGCTTGGGAAATAGACATTACTGCCAACTGTTTCACTTTTGCAAAGCTGTTAATCCAGCTCAAGCTGCCTCTCAAGCCGGATGAAATCTTCCCAAATATCTTGTACGCCAAATAACACACGGAAAACTATTTGCTGCGCATCACGGGGCTGGGAACGACGCGCAAAATTTCGCGTGAGTCGTTGTCCGCTGGTGAGCTTTGGTTGGCGAGGCGAACTCGGATGAGGACAATTCACATTCAAGATGCACTTTTCGGACGCCTTGCCTCAGGCGAGCCAAACCCACTTCTCATCCCACCGCCCCCAACATTTAAAATGCACAACACTGGCCCTCGTTCGTTTTCCCCTCTATTCCTTCGCATTAAAAATGCCGCTCTGCTCAGTCTAGCGGCACATGCTGCCAAGCTTACCAGGCTGTGAGGTTTAACGGAAGATTCACCTCACACTGTCTCTAAACTCAAAGGGTATTTGCATGAGTTCTACATCTAGTTAAGAAATCAAAGGCAGAAGCAGTGCACAAGTGTGTGCTCCTCTAAATTTGAGGTGTTGCCACGCAGTGTTCGAGTCCCACTACAAGCCTATGATGGGAAAAATAGCTCACCCTCACCTACAGCAGACTCCCTACACCTGAACTTACACGATGGATCCACATATAGTCTGTGATTCTGTGGCTTACTGGCTTTTCTACTGAGCACACCAGGCAGACATTAAGTCTGGTTAGTCCTGGGAGATTGACCTTTGAAGTGCACGCTGAACTGTAAAGCAAAGCAGATGATTAAATCAGAAAGCTGTCTTAGCTCATCATTATAACAGTGAATGCAGAGAAAATAAAAAAAGTCGAGATTAAAGCGGCACTGCACAAAGGGAGAAATGCCTATTGACATTATTGATTTTGAAACCACCAAAGATCTAGACACAAGTGCTTCCGTTATGTTAAATGTTGCCTTTGTCGCTCCACATCATTACTTACATAATTACATCCAGTTGACCGAGCACAGCCTTTGAATGGGCTTTAGTTTCTCTGGGCATTCTGATCAGGAAACTCAAACTGTCCGTCCCGGGCTGCCAAGTTATACCGGGTCTGCAAACATGCTCTGATCGAGAGTTGTGGAACAGAATCCGAAGGTCACGGACTGAAAAAATATCCAACATGTAACAAGTTTAAAGGCTTTTAATATGTAACATGAGGGAAGATGAATTTATGTATGAAATCAGGACAAGGTTTGCCTCTGGAACCTTGAGCATCTTCAACCAGAGATTCAAAGATTAAAGTAAAAATCAATAAGCTTTGATTGACTATTCAATTCAGGGTATTTGAAATCGATCTGAAACAGTTTCCCTTAACACGTTTCTGTGCCTTTTTTTTTTGGTTTATTTTTTTATGGTATTGATTTTATGCCCATCATTTATGAGATATCTGCCTGAACTTTATTTTTTAACGTGACTTAGAAGACCGCCTGAATAAAAACACGTTTCATCTTTTAATTTTCTCTGAAGCGCACTCCTCACTGTCACAAACACCGACATGACACAACATTTGAATGATTCAAGCAGCACTACGGTGTAACGCATCAAAGCGCAGCTCTTGATCTTTCGCTGATACAGTTGGCTGGATTTTATTTTTCAATTTTTATTTTTTTTACTTGCTAAAAATAACGCTGTGTGTTTTGCTGCCATTTCTTTATATCAGCCAGAGCTGTGAGGTTTTTTTTTTTAGCTTAAAATAGGCAAATCCCATCGCAGACGAGCTTCAATCTGAACACATATTCTTGCACTAATTAAATATAAGTTAACTTCCCAGATGCACTTAAAATCTGTATCATACTTCTCGCATTTGGCCTCTAAGTCTTTATTGACGATCTCTGTCGGGTCCAGGAGCGGATCAGGTGGCGCCTGCCATCCTTCCTCGCTGTCTCTCAATTGTGTCTGCCTGAAACAAACACTCTCTGCGTCTTGTTTGCCGAGCCGTTTGGGTGAATACAGTTCCTTGCAACACCTCCCTCCCTCATCCCATTCTCATCTTCTCATCCTAGATTGCCCTTGATTTTCCACATCCTCTCCACATCCTTTCATTCTCTTCCTTCTTCTTCTTCTTCTTCTTCTTCTTCTTCTTCTCTTGCAGCAAATCCGTCGCTTCTTCCACCTCTTCACCCGCTGCTGCCTGGAGGTTTTTTAGAAACCGTTACATAATGCACTTCAGATTATCACAATGCATGCATTATGGATATGGGGAGATACGCCAGGCATTAGGGGATCTGACAAAGAATAAAGCAATGAAATCTCCGATCACTTGCATTGCAGATTAAGTGGGTCAACCTATCGTGTACATGGTTACTGAGTTAAAGGAAGCTGTTCTGTCAGTTGCTATGTGTTTGTGAGTGTGTACTGTGCAAACTACTGAATCATCCCCCATCTCAGCACTAAAGTACTGATTACAACTGGGTGATTCTGATGACACATGACAGTAGTTTTTGTCTTGGCTGTGCCGCTACAACAACGCAGCATGAGTATCCTACTTTTCATAACAAGATATTTCAGCCCCGCTTCTCTTTTATCTAAATGTTGGGCTGTCTTCTTGTAGTTTATGTCCTCACGTTATTGTGTTTTTGTTCCTTCCTTTTGCGACTCCTTCTCCCTGTGCTTGCTGCTCTTCATCTAGCAGGTCTGAACTCCTCCTGTTTCCTTTATCCCAGCTGTCTGCGTTCAAGGGAATAACAGAAGTCATGCTTCACCCAAAAGACACAGGACAGTGTCTGGGCACAGCTCAGGCAGAAGCAGACTCCCGGAGCACTTAATGCTGCTGAAAACATCCCCAGCAGTCATGTCCAACCTTCACTTCTGCCTAAATACTCCCTGAGTAAAAAAAAAAAAAAAAAAAAAAACACTGTAAACCCAGATGATGAAAGAATTATATGGCAAAGCCTAACACATACAGAAAAATCCCCCAAAGCCCGGTAGACGCTCTTCTCCCATGCATTATAGATCAGTGGTAACTCAGCTCCCCTATGGATTCTACACGAAACTACATGATGAAACCCGACCGAGTGGCTAATATTTGTCACAATGGGATGTATAATGCAATTTTCCCGCTCGATGGTGAATCTAAATGATTTACCATCAAGCAAAATGGATTAATACAAATCAGGCTAGCAACGGAGCCCCTGTGTCTAATCTGTTCCCCCTTTCTTTTGAGCTACAGCTTAACATTCCCCTATTTCCATTTCATCTGTTCTGTGAACTCTCCCTCTCTGCCTGCTTTTCTCCGTCTCCTCTGTTATGCACATAATAAGGTTCCAATAGGGTTGTTGGGTGGATGGTGTGAGCCTGCCTTCAGCTGTCTGGTTTGGGAAAATTCTTTCTTTTCTTTTCTTTTCTTTTTTTTTGTTTTAACTGTGCACCAGAAAACTGAAAAAGCTCCCCAGGATTAAAGAAAATCTGATTGATCTGACAACCTGTTCAGCTTAAAGAAAATCTGATTGATCTGACAACCTGTTCAAGCTCGCCTTTCTCCTGTTTTGATTTTAATGAATTAAAATCAAACACCCGAGTGCCCCCATGGCAAAAAACCTTGGTCGAGAGCATAAATTAGACTAGAAACAAGGATGAGCCAAATATATGAGGATGCCTTGTGGGTCACAGTGGAAATGAAGGGCATTATGAAGTATCTACCAGAATATTAAAGTTCATTCTGAACTTAAGAGCTGAGAAGGTGTGGATCAGGGTTAAAAATGTGCGTTAAGTGAAGCAGAAATAATAAGGCTCCTACAAGCGTAGAGGCCGGTAAGAAAAAAAACATTTGATAAATTAACATGGGCGGTATTCCTTCAACCTGAAATAATTCTGCATAGACATTCCAACCTAACATTATACGATCCGATAAGTCCCAGAGCATCAAAAAGAATAATGCCTTTTTGTGACACACGCACAAAGTGGTTCTGCCAACAGCGGAGTGTCAAATATGCCACAAATATAACACAAGATGATGTTTTTTCACTCCACTTTATTGATGACCTCGAATTTATTCTCTAGAAAATGGCAGAAAATGATAAAGATGGTCCAAGGCAAATGGCATTTTCAAAGGCACTGCCCACATCGATTGCGGCTTTGTTCGCCTTTTCCAGCACTTATTTGAACCGCTTGCTGTTTCGCTTCATCGTCAGTGTGTCTTCAACCTGACTGACATCGTTCTGAATAGAGATTTCAACTTTACATACGGTAAATAAAACGATCCGAAACGATAACGTGCTTTCACATGCACCAAGAATACTCCCGTTTTGGCGAGGGTTCAGCCTGCTGCCAGAAATATAACAACAAACAAATCTGAACTTCATTGACAACGCTGACTTCACTCAAGGGAAGAAGATAACAAAGACGGTGTAAGATGAATGGCATTTTCAGCAGTGCTGCCCACATCAATTCTGGCTCCATTCATCTTTTCAAACACTCGTTTGAACAACTCACTGTTTTGCTACCGCCATGTTGGTGGTCCCTGTGTATTGTCATGTCAGCTAAACCCTACATGTGGCCCACAGGCACAGAATGAATGTGTTCATTCCACCCAGAGAGAAACAATCGGATCGAAGCGTTATCATGGCTGTTAGGCGCTAAGATTGTCCTTTTCAACAGATTATCAATAGTTAAGTCCCAGAACGTCAAAAATAATAATAATGCCTTATTGACAAATGCACAAAGTGGTTCTGCCCACTGTGGAGCATCAAATCTATAACATAAGAAGACATTCTGTTTTCCCTCCACTTCACTGATGACCTTGAATTCATTCACTAGAAAACGATGATAAAGATGGTCCGAGGCAAACTGCATTTTCAAACACTGCCCACACTGCTTCCAGCTTTGTTTGTCACTTCCAACACTTATTTGAACAACTTGCTGTTTTTCTGCCGCCATGTTTCTGGTCTTGGTATGCCGCCACGTTACCCGATGTTTACCCCTACATGTAGCCAACACACACACAGAAGAAAGAGTGTATTCATTCCACCCTGAGAGAAACAACTGGAACGAGTGTTAGCATGGTCGTTAGGCGCTAAGACTGCCCTATTCAACGGGTAATCAATAGGTTACACCACCGCCCTCATACATGTGTAGATGCAAGTAACTCATTCACTGACTACAATATACACAGACAGTATTTCTACAACCTATAACTGCGATGATTGCGATAATTGAGATTCCAACTTTCCAGCTGTTTACATGGATGCTAAATAAAAAGATCTGACATGATACTGTGCTTTCACCTGCACAAAAACATCAATCAAAGTATATCTTTTTTTTGATAAGTGTGCAAAGTGGTTCTGCTCACTGAGGAGCATCGAATCTGCCAGAAATATAACAACTTTTTCTTTTTCCCCCAGAGCTTTAATGAAAACACTGAATTTGTTCTATAATAAAAGATAGAGTAGACGATGTAAGACAAATGGCATCAGTCCTGGATTCGGTTTTGCTACCGACATGCTTCCGTCTCTCTCGGCAGCTCGTCGCCTCACCTGATCTAACATGTAACGTATCATTCAACCCAGAGAGAAACGATCAAGTGTTTACATGGTTATTAGATGCTATGATTTCCCTGTTCTGTGGATTACCTGTGGATTTTTACATCTGACTGAATATTCTAACAGGTCGGGCTGGATCGCGTATTATCATATCGATTTTGCGTCGCTTATTTTGATTATTAACTGAACAGACAACGTCTTCCTGTCACTTTGAAGTACATAACTGGCGTGAAAGTAGTTTCTGCATCATGAAGCAAAGCAAAGAAATGAACTATTTTAGCGGCGACCCGTCAAATGAGAGATGAATGTAATTTGCGCTGCATTGTTATGCTAATGTGAATCAAGTTATTCAATAGTGGTAAAAGTTTCTTGATATATTAAGAAACTTCCACAATGGGTTGATACCTCTCGTCTGGGCTTAAGTCAAGCTGACACTTATCAAACAAATCTCTTGTGAATGTTCAACAGGAATGGTTTTTTTTCCTCTTTGCACAAAGAGGAGATATGTCAGTCTTTATTCTCTTAAATTCGCTGTATGTCCTAGCTGTTAATAGCCCTTTGCTCAGACTGACAGTTAATGTACATCTGGTAGAAATGATTGGTACAGACAGGCCAGCCGGAGTGGTGTTAGTATTCAGAGAGACTGCCTGCAACAGTCTGCCAGCAGCTGTAGGTCCTGTCAAAATGTCTTTGAGCAAGACACAGAAATCCCCCCATACTTATTCATTGGGAGGCACTTTGGATTAACGTGTCAGCTGAATGCCGAAAATGTAAAGATTTGAAATGTAGACTTAGGAACTGTCCAACAACCCGAAAAAGCTGGGGTTGTCCGTTAACAGCTCCTCTCCCCGTCTAACTTTCCTCCTGTCACTCATGTTCACACATTTGCAAAACTTTGAGGACAACCCTTATAGACCTACAGTGTATTCAAACCCATTTGTGGTCTTTAATCGTAAGCAGGAAAAAAGAAAAAAAAAGAAAAGCCTTTTCAGTTGTCAAGGCTGGGTTCAGCGGCTCCACGAACCGAGCTGTCATCACAAGTGTCTGGGCTTTCAAAAGTTGCTCCTCACAAGAATAATTTGGCAGCTCAGACATACACATGCACTGTCTCCCTGTATTCATATTTCAATCATGTTCTCATATTTTATCAATGAAAAAGCTGCTGCTGACTAAATACGACTAAGACAGAGCAGCAGCAGCACGAAGAGGAAGGCATGCAGGGGCGTCCAGATAGAGGAGGGGGCTGAATGTTTCGGGGTGGCAGTCAGACAGAGAGGAGGACAGTATGCCAAGCTCAAACTGGCATTCTTGGTAGCTAAAGCTTAACAAGGTCTGTCTGGGAGTCCAAACTCTAAGGTATTGTAGCCGCAGTGTTCTAGCTGACGTCCCAGCTCAGATTGGAGGAACCGGGGTGCACTTTAGCCCAGCTCTACAACTATCCAGTGCTTCAAGTCAAAGCTTGTTAACAAGCTTTTAGGCAAAACTTACAAGGGCCGTGAGATGTACAGTTGTCAGCAGCTCATTGCCCCTTGTTCTCATTTAAATATATTTATTAAATTCAGTGAAATAGAAAGGACTCTAAAGTGAGTCCATCCATGTCTGTTAGCAGAAAAATCTGATAATTAGATTATTTTTAAGCACAGATATGATGCATTTGCTCTTATGTGTAGTTAAAAATGGCTTCATGAGTTTTTAAATGAAAGATTTTTATTGGAAGTGTTTCGTTGTTTAAATACTCATAAATACTCCAGAGATGTTCTATTGAATTCACGTTATGAGACATACTGGACCAGGCAATAATCCTGTTGAAAAATATCTCTCATGCCAATCCTCTTAAGACTGGGAGTCATCTTTCCTCTCAATATTTCTGTCGACAGATTACATTAATGCTGCTATAAATATATTTTCCCCTATACACGCTGAAGTTGTACAACCCCATTTCAGCATCTTACAGCCTCTTTCACCCTTGACATTATGCGGTCCCTGCGGCGAGTCCAGGTCTATGCCAAACATGCTGGATTCCCATCTCATCCAAAATATTTATTTTGGTGCCATCTGAGCAAAGAGTGCCCTGCCAATATTCATCACAGTCCCACAACTGTAGAGGTTACCTTTATGAAACGTCCTTCTCGGTTGCCTCGGTAGCGACCGAAACACAAAGTTTTTGCAGAAGATCCTTGAGCCAAGTCTGAAGCACCTCTGTTTCTCGATGAAGGTTGCATAAATTGAGCATGACGCCCTTTTTTCCGAGGACGGCCACTGCACCTTCTGTTACAAGTAGAATCTATAGCTCTGGACCAGTGGTACACCTGTGTTTCTGCTCTTGTTTTAAACTAAAATGACCAGCTGTCTTCCTGAGACAAGACTGTTCCAGGCTTGGATGACCATGGCTGTAAGCCAGGTGGGTAATCTCAGGAGCCGGCCAGCTAGCTGCAGAGATAGTCTCATGTGGCCAAAAGTTTTCAAAGCTATTTTTTACAACTTATTTCGGTGAAACCTTTTAAGCAAAAACAGCACAGATTCTTCTCCTTTGTTTGGCACTTGTCTACCATAGCCTCTAATATGTCCTTGATAAAATGTGCAAAGCAAGAATTCTTACATTCATTTGGATTGGTACTTGGCTCAACTTTGAATCGAACAATACTTGTGCTTTGACTCGTGGCAATAACTCAATACAGCATCAATTGAGGAACTCTCCTTAGAAATACAGCAAGAGTGATTTCAGCACCATGGACAGAGGTAGTCTGAAAGTAGCTGGATGTGAAACTGCACTGGGCTAAGAGTGATTTCTTTTTCTTTCTTTTTTCAAACCTCGGTCTTAACTAAGGAATATTTTTAAGCATTATTTTAGTACAGACAGAAAGCTTTAGAGAAAAGTAGCTGGAGAGGCAATGAGAAGTGGCGGTGGTGGCGGTGGGGAGATATGATGTAAATAAAGTCTCTTTGAAGAGAGTCTCTGTAATGTGTGATCCTGTCTAAATCTCTTTGAAGGTTTGCAACACCTAAACGCCTTCAAAGACAAATCTCTGGGGACAAAAACCTCTGCCCCACACAAGTGCACACGCTCACACACATTTATACACAAAAGCACAGTATCACAACAGCATTTGTAGATTTACTGTACTGTTGTTTTTTTTGTTTTGTTGTTTTTTTCCCTGAACCTGAATACGCGTTTTTTGCATCCAGGATTTTGAATCAAAACTCTTCTTTTTCGGAGACTAATCTCAGGGGACAAATGCCTCTAATGGCTCATGGATGCAGGTTTCTTGATACACAATAGGACGTGATGAGCGAGGAAGCCCTTTAAATTATACACTGAGGTCTGAGACAGAAGTGGAAAGAAAATAATAATAAGAAAAACAAAAAAAACAAAAACAGTGAGAGGCGGTAAAGCAGTTCGGACTTTCTTGAATCTTGATGCCACTTCAGCGTCTGAATAGTAATGGCCCTGCGCTATACTATTTACTATGAAAACTTAAGTGTGGGTAGTTGAGCATAAAGCAAAGCTAGTAACCACTCACCGACCCAGATAAAAGATTACTCTCCGCGCTCAGTTTAAGACTAATGTAAAATTACAGTGTGACAACAGCAGTGAGAAATCAGAAGCTGCCCTCTGCTCCGGCTCTGACTGCTCATACGCTCCTTTCAAATCAGGTGTTTTCTCATCTAAACTGTTGAGTGGGTTGTTTCAGTCTGCGGCAGGCATCCTTCGAGTTCGCGACCGTGGGTTCAGCGTGGTTTCTGAACTGCTGAGTGGGCTGTTTGTGTTGAGAAGGGATCAGCACCACGTGAGCGGCACACACAAATGTATATTTTAGTGACACCCTTTCTAGAGGTGTGGGAAGGCGTAGAGAAGGATAAAGAGAGGCTTACCAAAAACACCCTAAGAATACCTTGAATAGACTTCAAGCAATTTTTAACTAAGCTGTAAAATCTTTTTTTTTCTTTACTGCAGACATGTGATTAAACATGTCGGGGGGTCTCTGCGTGAGAAATTGTTCGTGAAAGTTATCCGTCCAGGGAATGCAACATTTTTGGCGGTGTCAATCAGCGACAAATCTATGAGATCGCCTCTAACACCCAAGCTTCCGCCTAAACATCAGTGTGAGATTTATGCAGGGCAAAAATGATGCCATTTTATTTAATGTTCTCTCTCTAGGCCCACTGGATTGGATGCACTCACTATTTCTGTCCTGCACATGTCTTACATTTTAAGAGGTTCTATCAAGGGTAAAAGCACGAGATTAATATGTTAAACATGCTCTTTGGTTAGAACATAATGAGCCGTAATCTGTGTGTCATTCGCTCAAGAAGTGGGAAGACTTCAGCCTGATTACTTTAAATCCTCCGAATGCAGCTGTCTTAACGTCGTCACCGTGCATGCAGTTTAATAAGATAACAATTAAAGCGATATCTGTAGGTCGTGCTGCTCTGATGAAATCGCACTTTGCATATTGGCCCCGCTTTACAAGACTTCTGGCTTCTTAAAATTTTGAGTTCCTCTTCTTGGAGGCCTTGATAAATAAATACCCTCGGAGACCTAATTTAGAGCAATGAAGATGAACCTTTCCTAAACCTTAGCTGAAAAAATAAAAATAAAAAATCCATACTAGAGTGCAGAATCTGGGAGTCTGGGGACAGGGCTGCATTCAAATTATCCAGTGTCCATCTGGCTGAAAGAAAATATGCTCAAATAAAATCATAACAGTAAAAATACGGGTTTTTTTCCATTCAAGGAAACATTCATTATGTTTGTAAATGAAAGGATGTAGTTGCTTTGAACAATCCTGAGGGTATGTTTCCTGTTGACTAATAATTAAAAAATATTCCTGGTTACATCCTAGTGGCTGGAAAAATAGTTGCTGATTAACGGAATATGCAAATAAATGCATATTCCCTGTCCTAATTGTTGCCGGATAAGCACAAAATAGCCAGTCAGCAGCAGACTTAACTGCATAAAATATCCATTTTGACAAGTTTTCAATCTTGCGTTTCTTCTTAAGCATCATTTAAAATCTATTACTGTCAGAAATAATGAGATGTGTTCATTTCTTCTCAACAAAAAGTGTGTGTAGATTATTAAAAAGAGGAAAGCAAAGCAGTTACAAATTAAAATATTCTTGAATTTCATTCATTTCCAACAGCCAAATTAGTTTTTTTTAATTACCTGGAGCACGGACTCAGTGAAAGAGTACATAATGATTAGGCACTATGCTCCACCACACACGAGGGCCCCTCCGTGGTAATTTTACACACTCACGTCAGAATGCATTCATCAACACCACAGTCAGGTTTTCCAAAGGATTCACCTGCGCTTATCAATGAGCTCTCTCTTTGTGACTCAGACTCGTGGTAAAGAATGCATGAGTGAGAGAGAAGAGTGAGGTGCCAGACTGTCACAGTAGTTTTACCGGTGCGATGTATTAATCGAGCTGTCGTGTCATAGAAAGTTGTGAGGACGACGTGCGTGGCCGGCGGTGGCTTTGGCGTGCCATTACTCATCAGGAAACGAGTTGAGTCCCTGTACCTGCTATGACCGTGCTCATTAGTGCCTTTATGAAACGTCCTTCCCTGTGCCGTGTCCTTTCAGCAAACCTTGGATGCTCTGGATAATCTAGCCGGCTGTGTCACAGCCTTTGTGTTTAATTTGTGAGCACAGAAGTAGGTTGACACCCTACTCCAAAAGCAGGCATTTAGAAACTCCTCTTCTTTTGACAGAATGCACAGTGACTGCAGTGGCTCTGGTCACTGGGTCCACTGATGACAGTGACATTATGAGGCAAAGCGCGTCCGGGGTCATGCATGAATTGCACACAAGCAGCTTAAAAGAAGATGTGCAAAACAGATTTAAACCTCGTGCTCACTCCAGAGGAAATTTCAAACACAGGTATGCAGTGTGTAACCTCGCCCTATATTGTAATGCAAATTCATGCGACTATAATTAAAGTTCTTGCATAGGCAAAGAGAGTGATCACTCTTCATCCACTTTGTAATAAATCAAACTATTGACTGCCTGATAGGTCTTACCAGAGTTCCTCAGCTTGCGGTTCCTGAACACCGAGATGATCACCAGCAGGTTCCCCAGCACATCCACCACCGTGGTGAAGATCAAAACACTGGCCAGGATAGCTATGACCCAGGCGGGGCGGTCGCTCCCCTCCGTGGCCAGGGTGCGCTCCAGCTGCCCCAGCCGCGGCTCTGTCCGGTTCTTTATGAGCGCCAATGTGTCCGGCATCACTGGCCCGCAGCCCGAGCTGCTCCCGAGTACCAGCTGTGGTTTAAGTCCCGCAGGTACCCTCGGTACCGGTGTGTCCTAAATGAAACATGGAGCGCACCTGCCCGAGTTCCACGAGAGCGCAGGTGACGCCTGCTACTTAAAGGCGACAGGAATTACTCGACGTATGTTGTGATCACGTGTGACATTGATAAAGTTGCACACGTTGACTCTTGCCTTTTTATTTTTTAATCTCCGCGCAAAAGTCATCCATCCATGTTCCACCAGAAGCTGGGACACGCGGCGCCACACCTCCTCTAATGTGAGGAATGTAAATTTCTGTTTAGAAAATATGTCAGAAAAGGAGGTCCAGTCCACTCGCATTGGACGTCTCCATCCTCTTCAAGTGTCCCTCTCTTGCTGCTTGGCATCTCTAAACTCTCCTCCAGCCCGCAGGCGCCCACCTTGGAAAAATAGATGGCTGTTTCTTTGCAAAAGAAAGAAAGAAACGTCAAACCACCGCGCCGCCTCGGGAATCTTTCAGATGTATTTTGCAATTCTCCGAACAAACGGGGGGAGCGGACTGTCTTCCCTAACCGTTTGTGATGTCCTTGCCATGCTCCGAACTGCGACGCAACGGGCGCTGTGTGTGCGTGGCGTGGCGAGGCGAGGCGGCACTGTGGCAAATATCACAGAGGAGCCGTCAGTCAGACACAAATCAGGTCGCGGAGGAGAGAGACTCGGCTTCACAGACAACGTTTGTGCCTTCGACTGGGCTTTAAGCGCTTCTCCATTTCGCCCTCCTCCAGCTGCCTTTGACGTGCTCTCTTCATCTCCTGCTATGCCGAGGTGTGCGTGAAAACAAAGATTCCCCCCATTCTTCCTCCTGCCTGTTCCCAGCGTGACCCCCAGAATCTGTCTTTGATCTCTGCACAGTGCTCCGAGGTGCACTAAGTGTGCACGCAGCGGAGGGTAGGCACGGGAAGTCCTATTCTGCGCACTGTGACTTATGTGAAGCATTTGTCACGGTTGAGAGAGAAGACATTTTGAAAGTACAGAAGCAAAAAAAGGGGGGAAATGGTCATGTAGTAGCTATAGATTTTAAGTTAAACATGTGCAACTAAAAAAAACATATGATAGAATATTCCCGAGTGTGCACATTTTGCCTTTTCCAGAATTTAACTGAAGGAGTACAGCAATCACAAAACTGCACTGTGCAAGTATTTCTAATTGCAAATACATTCCACTATCGATTGAAACCTTTAGCAGTGCCCTCATGCCTCCGCCAGGGTGCCATTTTTGGACACTGGACTATGATTCACTTTCTGCACAGTGCACTCAGAGCAAGTGGAGGTGGCAGCTTAATCCCCATCTTCCTTTACACTGCTAACCGGTGGCAACAGTGCAGTAAAACTCTCCATCTGATCCAGTGGATTTATATGTCATCAATACTGTCAGTGTCAGTGGTGACACATTGAGGCCAGCTCCGACCCCCCCCCACCCTTTAACTCTTCAATGCTGGGCGCGTGGCTGCAGCGGATGCCCTCAAGCGCAGGACTAGGAACCGATTAGAGCAGCCCAGTGTCAGCCTCAAAGCGCTGGTGGTGCGTCGCACGGGCCTGATGTGATGACCAGGAGGCAGACAGTCCCGGCTGCGAGGTCAACCAGATGGACACACATATGCGCTGCGACCGAACTGGTGCACAGCAGTATCGCACATAAGGAAAATCAATGGCCTTTGCAGTGCGGGCTGCTGAACATGAATCTGCTAATTGAAAACGGCGAATCCCTGATAATACTGTGCTGATTATGGCGTCCATGCTTCATAGGCTTCTCTGATGGCACTGGTTTCCTGTCCTGACAGATCTTTTAATAATCTTAAGCACTTATCTGACAGTGGAGCGCGTGAGATTCAAATGGAGAAGTGCGTGAGAGATGTTCTGACAAAGCTGGCCACATTCATCGGGTCGCAGCAGCCGCCTCTGACAGAACCAGTGGGTCGTCCCATATGGCCGTGTTATTTGTGCTGCACTCTACAAGACAACAGGCTTTATTAATATTGATAACACAGTCTATGTTTGCTAACTTGTTCTGCGGAGAGTTCTGTTGGAATCACCAGATGGTGCAGCCAAAACAAATGTCTGGAGAACAGGGTGCGAGGAAAACAAGGGGAAACTTGCCAGGCGATACTATGGGCACCAGTCTGCTTTTTGCAAGTGTGTGAAAATAGTGTAGCTGTGTATTGCATTAATGGTCATCTTTTAGAATCCAGTCTTTTAGCAACTCAGGCCATTCATTAAAACCTAGCTGACTAAAGCGTGTGTGTAAATGAGTGAGAAAATTCTGATAAAAAATATATATTAGATGATGCCAGATGATTATGTACATATGTTCATGCTCCTCAGAGGATGAGTCTTAGTGATGATCCCCTGATTCTGATCCCGTCAAACATTTCCATACATACGAGATGGATGGGCATAGAACTTTGCATAAATTCTTAATAATTATTATTTTTGCATGATCCTCAGAAGTTGAATCTCAAAGACTGAATGTACTATTTAGCTCAAAGAAACATAAAAAATACATCCACTTACAGCTATTGGGATGGCTCTTGACTCCTACTCTTGTCATTATATTGAGAGGTCCAGCGTAGGTTTGAGTGTCATCTAGCAGTGAGCACGGAGACTGCGACTGAATAAAACTCAACTCTCCTTTCTAGACTTAGACCGACTTTATTTGTCATTTAGATTTACATCAAAATGAAATTTTGGTGCAACGGCTCAGAACACAGCAGGAATACTGACAGAAACAAGATATACAAAAATAGAATAAATATACATATAAATGTTTTTGGGAAAAACGCGAAAGAATATGCAAAAAGGTCAAGCATCAGTCCCCTGAGGCGTACTGCGGGAACATGACGTTGCAACATGGTGGGGTGCATCTTATATTCAGTTTGGTTAAAATCCTAATGCTCAGTTAGAGACAATAATAATAATAATAATGGTTAAAAAAAAAAAAAAGCTACTCTCAGTTTGGATGGTTTTTATTCGGGGGATATTTCTGATGCTTTGACTGTTTGGCAATAATGGAAAACCAGTCCAATAGATCTTCTGACCATGTTTGAGCTGCAAAACAGGTTTATAATTGTTTTTTATTACTTTAGCATCAGAAGAAGGCTTATTTGAAAATCAGAAACCTCTATTGATGATAATCGCTCAACATATTCTGTATTCAACTGCACTAAAAAAAAACAAATTTAGAAATATATGAAGGTGTGTTGTGTAGTCTGTTTGAGAAGGGTCAAAACATTGGCATGCATCAAGGAGAGAAAACATCTAAGGAGATTACAGAAACTACTAAAAATGGATTAAGAACTGTCCAACGCATTATTAAAAACTGGAAGGATAGTGGGGAACCATCGTCCTTGAGGAAGAAATGTAGTCAGAAAAAAATCCTTATCGGTCGTTTGGTGAAATCAAATCGCAGATTTCCACACATACAATGCAAAGGGAACTCAAAGGATTGGGACTGAACAGCTGTGTAGCCTTAAGAAAACCACTAATCAGTGAGGCTAACTGGAAAAAAGGCTTCAATTTGCTAGGGAGCATAAAGATTGGACTCTGGAGCAATGGAAGAAGGTCATGTGGTCTGATGAGACCTTAACCCCATTGAGAATCTTTGGGGGGTTGCTGGAGAAGGCTTTATGCAGTGGTCTGACTCTCCCATTGTCATCAATACAAGATCGGTGAAAAATGAATGCAACACTGGATGGTAATAAATCTTGTGACATTGCAGAAGCTTATAACAATTTGTTATATAACTAGTTTTGTTACACTAAGTGAACAATTACTCAGAATATCACCAAACATTTATTTTTTCTGTCTTCTCGTCAAATTTGGTGCAAACGCTCTAAAATACTGTGCTAAATTTAGCGGTAATATGTCCTAGGCCAGAGAACACATAAACAGATTTTGGTATAATCTGCATTTGGGATGTTTTGCCATTAGATTATCATTTTTTTTAGCCACAGCATGGAAACTGGCACGGAAAGAAAGACTGAAAAGGAAGCGGCAGATGCTGCTAGGGTTATTAATGACAGTGATAAGGATAGTGTCTTCAGGGTAATACAGAGATATGATTTTATTTTTGGCTGAGGTTTCAGCTCTCGAGTTCCCTTCTAAGTGTTTTTTCATCAAACAATCTAGTGCATTATTATTGTTCTTACGTTTGAGTCATCAGATAGACTGTAAAGGTTACTACCACAGGCTTTTCATGCCTGCACGGTTCGACAACAACCTAATAAAAATCTTACAGTAGCAACGTCAGCAAATGCTCATTCTGCTGGTGAGCATAAAAACCCCCCGATGATCAAAGCACAACGTGGAGCAGACCTCCCTCTTACCGAAATCAGATCTCAGCAATCTCGAGGGTGACGGCGTACCAATTCCTTGGAGCGAGAGCAGATAAGAAGCTGAGCTCTGAGGCCCATGATGCAGCCAAATTTTTCTCCGCAGCACGTTTATCCATCACGCTGCCTCACCTCTGTTTAAGGCAGCGTTTCTCTACGAGATTACAACAAACCGGGAGTTCAAAAGCGCGACACTGAAGGCCCCTGTTAAATCAGCATATCGGGGCTGAAGCCAATACTTACGGAGGGTGAAATGAACGTATTCCAGAAAATGGGATTCAGTTTTTTCATTTCTCTTTGTGTATTTTGCAGGAAGTGGCCACGAGAGAGCGGAGGGGGGAAATAAATCTAACCAAAGACATTTTCTTTGAGGCAATTATCGTATTTCAGTGTCTTGTAAATGTGACATAATCCTGTAGCGTTTATGCACTTTCATCACGTCAGAAAATCCAATAAAAGACGTGAAGTGAACGGTTAACTTCCCCGTCTCACACATAGCAGTTTTGCAGGCATATGCCAGAGGATTGCCTTAGTAATAATCTCTTAAAACAGCAGGGAGGGGGAGGGGGTGTGATAGGATGGGACTGGTACAGCCTCTTCTACACATGTCTGAGGGCAGCTTTACGATGGAATTTCATATCCCCATACATACACACACATGTCACCTCCTCACAATCAATTTCCCCGTTCCCCAGCCGCCTTGCTTTAGCGGTGCTTTAGCGTGCTGCAGTCTGATCCCAGTCATAAATTTAAAGGACCTGTAAATAATGCATGTGATGAAATTGCTTCAGACACTGACTGCCATTTGTAACCATTATGAGTGCCCATGTGCATGTGTGACGGCTCGTCGGGGTGCGTGCATGTGTCATCGGAGACAGATGTTAGGCACATAGATTAGGTCTGGCTGGGTGTGTAATCCTGGTGTTACTGAGAACGCCGTGGCTTTATAATCACCCCCACAGCTACCCCTCAATAAGCAAGAACTTGGGAGCGGTAATCTCTCCTACTTTTACCACTTCCTCCACTGCGCTCTCGCCTTTCTTACGCGTCCTGTGCTTCAATCCCCTCCTCCTTTATGTAACATCCCTTCATCCTTGTGTCCATCCCTTTCCTGCTGTGTCCAGGCAGATCTGGAGGAGAGTCATTGTGAAAAAAAAATGGAGCAGAGAAGAAGCAGAAGGAGGAAAAAAAAAATAAAAATGGTGGGTAGAAAGAGGTTTTAAGTGGCTTAGCTGACTCTGTGGTGTAAATGCCAGATGGTCCAATGAAAAGCCAGCAGAGCTAAAAAGACTGGCAGGTCCTCATCAGCTTTGTCTGATGCGTGATGAATAAACACGGCACTCACTATGTTTATTGCTCCGTGTCTCTTTTTTTTTTGCTTGCACACCCTCCCAGTATCTGTCTTTGGTTTGACCCTGTGCCTGTCACTGGGACACCCAGCATGCTTGGAATACTTTAAACAAGCGGGACGGTCATCAAATGAGTTTCCCTGATAAGAGTAAGTTATCGGGACATGTTACGTAATCCTTGTCAGAATAATTTAATAAGCTCAGAATCTGGATGAATAAATTGCTTGTAGTGTTTCCCCCCGTCCCTCTGCAGGACTAATTCTACCTGTGGTTTGTTGTGTGCGATTTTGTTGTTGATTCTGTGAGCACCACACATAAGGCTGGAGGCAGAGGTAATGTTATGCAAGGTTTTGCCCGTAAGCGTAATGTCCTGTGGGTGATGACTCTTCTTTTTTTCTCCTAAAAGGAAGACATGATCAGCACAAAAAACACATAAATAAACGAGTGGATTCAGAGAAAGCTGACATGCCACCTGCTCCTTTCAGAGACCCCTGGCTGTTATCACTTAAGAAGTGTTTAGCATATTATGCTAATTGATAAAAACTCATTTTCTGTGTTGCCTTGTTGTGACAGACAGGGGTAATAGAGGAAACATGAATTCAGGTGTTGCGATCACATTAGGGAGCGAAACAGCCTGATTATTCTTAGGCTGTAAAGTTGGTTATTGAAGTTTTAAAATTGTCTCCCACCGTGGCGAGTTTCATCTAGTTTTATGAACATTTTACAGGGCAATGCATAAATTCTTCCTGGGCTGAGGGGAAAAAAAAAAACAAGAGATTCATCTCTCTCTCTCGAGTTCTGCCTTGTACCTGTTTGAGTCTTTTGTGGTTCATGGTTCCTGCAGGGAGAGAACAGAACTGGAACAAGCCAGCCAGCATTTAACTATGAGCTATTTCCATCTATTGCACTGACACAAACTGGCATGCACTAAAAGATATATGAAGTGTTTGACTCAAAAATGATATCCACACTTACTTACTTTCTGCAAAATGATCGCTGTCATGGAAATACAGCTGCAGCTGTTGGTTATCCTAAAATGCACACTTTCCAAAAAGCCATTTTAAAGGAAAAAATAACATTTTAGGAAAATATCAGTTTAAGGACACATTTTTAAGGTACCGTTTTCCCCCTCCCTAATAATTTGTCATGCATGCTAGCACCAAATCCTGACTTGTCCCAATCTCACGCATAAACAGCTCTTACATATTACATGCTAAAGAGTGGGTGAGTGTGTAGTCTGATGTCAAACTGTTCTGCTGCTCCCTCCTGTGTAGCGCTGCATCTATGAAGCATGCACTATTTTAAGGGCAGGTATGTCGTGTTGAAAAGTACACAGAGAAAAAAAAAATAGAAAATCACGCCTCTACTGTAGCCCACAGCAAACGAGACACACCTACTCTCCCCTTAATTGGCCAAAATGTGTTGCATGTGACAGAAAAAAAATAAAAAATAAAACGCAAACACAATCAGAGAAACGTCTGGTTGCCATGGGAATGTTTTCTGGCAGATAGTCAGCCTGACGGTGTTTGTACGAGGAGGGTTGGATGATAACAAGGACGAGGCTTGTGTGTCGACTCCACGGGGGGGTGGGAGGGGAAATAATCAAAAACCACAAAGGTTCCGTGGCGTGTCTTCTTGTTAGGGGCAGACAGAGTGCAGCGCATAGTCATAGAGCACAATGGCCGCCGCCGCCTGCCTCCAACCTTTTGTCACCAATCAAGAATTAATGAGTGGTCACCTTTGAGGATGTAGATAAAGCGATTACGAAATGCCACCAGTAGCAGACGCTCTAACATTTAAGTTGCTCTAATTTGGATCATGTGCAGATGTGAATGTTTTAGTAATCAAACACCTTAGGCTCTGGAATGCCTCCGCGTTTTTGACGGCTGGTGTACCAGTCTCAACACGGAGGCAGGCAAAGTCTTACCCAATCAGAGATGCATGCACATGGAGATGCACAGTCTGCATTATTTAATTACAGCACTGGGTCAGTATGGAAATAAACCCGCAGGAACAAAGAGTAGCACACAACAAGCCGGAAACATTTATTCAAGTCAGCAAAGAAATCTGTTCCTGAGGTAAACAACTAGACATAATGGGAAGATTCTGCTGAAATCTGCTCAACTGTTATAGACAGCGTCTATAGCCGAAGCAATCTAAGCCACGATCGCTACAGCCTTTTCAAACCACCTCGAACGGTTTTCAGAATAAAATTCATTGTTTGACTGATCATACAGTTTATGCACTTGACATTCCAGAAACATTCTTACGCCCCCACGTCTTCCCGGGACATTGATGACTTTAAGCTCTGCTAAATGAATCTGCCAGATTCCAGTGGGGAGGGAAAGAAAAACACATAAGAGGCGTGACAAGACAGACTTGATGGGATTAAATATCTTATGGGGATTATTTATCTCACGTCGTCTGGATTGAGATATAGCTAACCTGCTAGAGCACACCAGGTACATATTCCCCCTTAGGACACATGTCATTTTCCTTCCAATGAAGTGCGATTGGAATATATTCCTCGAGTCCACGTAATGTGCAGCCGCTCAGCCCCAAGTACATAAACATTGTGCACCAGCGTGTCAGCGACCTGAAATAACTTAGGCTTGAAAGGTAGTTTGCAGGATGATTCAGCCGTAATGGGTGGCAATAAAGTGTAAAAACATGACAGCAAAGGTGTCTCACTTGTTAGCGCCGAGGCTCTGGGTTTTAAAATGTCAGCCTCTGGAAGCTGCTAGCTGTTCCGTGTCGACTTTGCATGGTCTCACAATATTCCTGTGGGTTTCCTTCGGTTGACGCGGTCTTTCATCCGCGGTCGGAGGGCATGCAGGCCAGGTGAACTGGAAACTCTAAAGTGCCCACAGGTGTGAATGTGTTTGTCAGTGTGTTGGCCTGACCTGTCCGGGATGTTTCTGTGCCAGCTGCCCGGTCGGTGCAAGCTGGGACACGCTTCGGCAACCCGCTTACACCGTAGACCTAAAGGGCGGAGGAGGGCGAATGGCTGCCATATTGTGAGACATGGATGCATTAACAGTAAATCTGATCTGGCCACGTTAGGAAACTGTCAGCTGGATTGAGGCTTTTAGCGTTGGACAACAAATAAGTCAATTTAGTACAACGATGTGTCCTTGAATTTCCATCACACTGTCTGATTGAGGATAATTTGCATTTACGCCTGGTAGTGCGTGTCCTTTGGGAGTCTGGAACAGTTTGCGTATATTGTTTGCTGTTTAGTAAGATGTAAATGAGAGTTCTGTTACGGGAATGTTAACCAGATGATCCAGTATACATTAAACGTGAGATGAAGGCAGGTCAGCGCAGGTGTTTCCATTCCTAACTGCAGTTCTGACAGCAAACATCTGGCCTGGCTTATCCCCAGTCCACAATTTGTCCTGGACTGCCATTACGAATACGTTAATCCCGAAGCGCTCCTGGTTATCTTCCACCTGTTTGTTCTGCCCTGTTTGTTTCGAAGTTGTTTAACATGGAGGTTATTTCCATTTGCGCCCCCCCCCCCCGCCCCCCACCTTGTTGTGCATGAACCGAGAGCACAGCACAGCGTTTATCAGCGAGCCAACCATGTGCACACGTCCCGGGTGAGTGATTCTGTACTTCACGGTTGCATTTCCACACAGTTCTCTAAAGCCTTTCAACACACAATGTCAGAAAAATTCACTTGACATGTTAACACCAGGTGTAAAGTGAGCTTAATTCTATCAGAGGCGCCGCTGAAAGTTCGGCTTCGTCAATATATACAAAATGCGCGCGTGGGTCGTTTTTGAATGTGTGTTCGTAGGTGCACCAGTGCTACCACGCACCGGCTTTCGAACTGCAGAGCGGGTATTGTGTGTAGAAATGAGAGGTCAAAAATATGTGGCGTTACCTAAAGTGCTGTATTTAATCACAGTTAGTTATACAAACCAAATACCCATGGCTCGTGTGTTTATAGGGGCTCATAAGGAACCACACAATCGAACAGAGTAATTATTTAAATAAATAACTATATAATTAAATGATTAAGTAAAGATCCCATGGTATAAAGCTCAGGTAATCTTAATAGCATCTCTCAGGCTGTGTATCGGATGTGGCCGAATAGTTTTCTCCAAAACAACCCTGAGCATGTGCCAGCAAAAATAACGAATGCGCGGCTGAGTTAACTAAACGACTGCGTGTGTGTGCGCGATGTCACACAGCCGATTGAAGTGTGACGTACGTGATAACACATGTACATACATTGCTATCAAGTAAAGCAGAGTCAGGCCGGCTCCAAGTGCTGTGCCTCAGTGACTCTAAATAATAAATGCAAAAGTGTTGATTCGCAGCCAATCGGAGCCAACTCTCATGCGGCGCAGGTGAAGGCGTCTGGAGAATACATATATTTCGTCTTATTCCTCCTGCTTATAAATGAGCCAGGGGATTGGTGGTGGATTAGTGCTTGTTTACACCAGGATAATAATGCAGGATAATAAAAGCATGTATGGTAATATTCCCGTTCAATTATATTTTACGTGGTAGACCAGTGGTGTATTATTATAATGCCAAGTGTAATCAGAGAGGATCAGCGCCTCCCTACAGTTTATAAAGGAATATTCAATCAGTCTTGTGTGCTCATTTAAATCCGTCCAAGCCTGCTGCGGGTTCAGATCCAGTCGAGGCTCTGTTTATTCGTGTGGCTCTCCTGGCTCTGAGTGACACCAGGTTCAGTAGTCTTTCGAGCTCGTCCCCGTTGCCTGCCAGGCTGCTGGAGCCGAGTCCCCCGCGATCCTCCTGTGATCCCCTCCATTCTCCTGTCTGTAAGTCCCAGGCTCTGAGGGGGGGCATGAGCTGAGCCGGGTGCAGGTTGAGACCCGGGGGGCTCGATGGGTATCCGTCGTATGCTCGCCGCGTTGGTGGTAAAGTGTCGTAATGACTCTCCGTGTCTTCGTTTTGGTCTGGATCGTGGCAGGACTCTCTGTATTCCTCGTAGACGGGCGAGGAGCTGCCTTCGCATCTGTCATGGCCTTGCAGCTGCTGGTGGTCCCGGTGCGACCCTGCATCCCTGCTCCTGACGCCTGCATCCTTTCCTTCCCCGTCGTGGCGTCTCTTTTCTTCCCTGGCCAGGTTACGCTTTCTCACCCAATCCCCAGACTGATTCCTCTCCCACTGGAAGGCCCTCTTCCCAGTCTCTTGTTCCCGCTCACGGCCCCTGTCAGCACTGTAACCCATCACTCTGAAGTCCAGCTGGAGAGAGCGCGTGCTGCCTCCACGTCTGATGTTCTGCTCAGTGTCACTAAGGTCATAATGGGATCCTATTTCTGGAGGACGCAGGCGTGATGGCGACAACCAGCTTGAAGTCTGACAGGAAGACTCCCACTGGTATGCTGAAAAGTAGAGACAGACAGAATTTTTACAACTAAAAGTACGATTTTATTAGATTTAAAAGGGATCTGAGTCAACATTTTGGTGTTAGGAGCCTGAGGCTTGTCTAACAAGTGCTGCCAAATCACTGGACATATCTAGCTCTCGCTGGAGTGCGTGTGTCATGGTATGAAAAGCTTCCTCTTTGCATCGCACACTTTGAGCAAGAATTAGATAACAGATAATCTGTCTAATTCGATGAGTCACTGAAAGGTCCACATCAATAAATCACTTTAAAAACAACAATATCGCTGCAATCTTATCTACAAGAGGTAGAGTGAAGTCAAAGCTGTGAATGTGCTTTGGTGCCGGACTGGGGATTTTCACATTTACTCAAATCACTGCAGATCCCATCTCTGGCCTTGTGAAGCCTCAACATATCTTGAGGCGAAATACCACAAACACAAGGTGCCAGGGTCTGGATGGAATTTGCTGCTTGCTATTAAACAAACTCCTTTACTTAGCAGGGGGAAAAATAATTCATCACATTAACTCTTCTTGTGTTTGTTTCTATATTCGTCCTCTTTAGTTTTTCCTGTGCTTATTATTTCATCCCTTGATTGGGTTTATTTTTGTGGAAAAGTGGCGCTTGTTAGTCGAGTCCATGTGAGAGTGTGCGCTCCGTGTCTGAGAGTTTCATTTATGTATTTATTTTTTTGGGTCTCTGATGCAGTGGGAGGCTCATGGATGGCTTTGCTTCTCTGTGTCGCTGTGAGGCTGTGTGTGTGTGTGTTCTGGTGGATTCCTCCTGCGGGTTTACCATAGACTGTGGTGTTTACGTTGTGTAATCGCTCCATTTCTCATTTAGTATTTAATACCGAGCAAATAAAATCTGTCAATAAAACACATTTCAGTTCATGCTGTCAAATGGCCCAAACTCCCCACTAATCCAGAACTTCCTACAAACTAAAGCATGCAGGTTGCATAATTCATGGTTAGGTTAATGAGCTGTGAGTGAAAAAAAATATCATATTGATGAAGAGGGAGAAGCCAGAGGGGTCACACTCTGTGTGGGATGGAGAGTACACTTCATTAGTGCGCTGGAGAGTGCCAGCCCCTGGTATATAATGCATGACACATGTGTGGACAGCCGTGCCAACAAACAACAAAACATTTGGGAGTTCCTAGTGGCATGCCATGCTGCAAGTGTTTTTGGGTTGCAATCATTTCAAGAGGTTAAGGGGGAAAAAATAATTGAATGCTCTTACAGTCCACAATGTACTCTTTGATGAACTCTACACAAATCTCATCTTTGCTCTGCAGGTGGCGACTTGCTGTCAGTGAAGGGGAAAAACAAAACAAAGATCTCATGGGACAGGGCGGCTTTGATGATGAAATTCTCACACAAGCAAGTCAGCGCGGGAGGACGAGGTGAGTTATGACACAGAAGAAGACGCACTTGTTAATGGGAGAGGGGAGCTGGCAGAGAGCCGCTTAGCACATCGCTGATACATGTAAACAGACACAAAAAAAAAACACGCGCGCGATGAACGCTATGATACACATGCGCTCATGCACACTGCAGTTGTACGCACTAACACAAAGTGGAAACCTCATGCGGCCGCCGTTAATGATATACAGTATCAGACGGAGACAAACATTCAGGTCCCTTTTTCAGAGTAGCACGCATCAACACTGTTGACCTCATTATAAATCAGATGTGTTTGTCCTTTTCTTTACGCTACAGTGAGCCTGTATATAAAATTTAAAAAAATATATGTTTGCATTCTACTGAATCCTGTTTTGTGGAAAAACCTATTGCTCAACAATTCAATCATCATTTTATTCTCTGTCAGAAATAAAAAGCTGCTTGTGCTTCAGTAGGCTGGCAGCGACAGAGGCACAAACACCGCCTTGCTCTGGATAAGTAATGAAATGCTTTGTAGGCCTAGTAAATTACATGCAGCTGAGAACAAACAGACTCGGTAACTATGCGCCGATTAATATTGATTGTAAGACTGTAGCACAAGCGACTGATGGGAACGTCGAGGTTTCGCATGGCAGGTGCGACTGGATCGCGGCTGTCCTGACGCTTGTTTCGGGAAAAGCGTGCATTCAGTAGGAGTGAAAAGCCAGTGGTCATGCTGTTGATGATTTAGTGTGGAAAAAGAAAGCGTTTGAAGCTGCCTTCTCCTCACTGTTCTGTGCGGATGTGAGGCTTGGCTCAAAGTGCCCCTAAAATCCACCGAGACCCTCTACAAGGCCGTGGTGAAAGCTTTGCTTTTGCTTTGAGAGAGGACTGATGCACCCAATTTAACCGTCATCACGATCTTAATTAACTATGAACTGGATTATGTTATGCAATATATCCTTAACCTAATGTCAGAGAAAGATGTGTTTATGAAAACTGTGGTGCAAAGAGGTTTCACGTAATCTGTCATTTTAAAGATATTATTTTATAGCTATATAATCACTTTCACATATAAAGGACTAGACAGCGATCCGCCACAACATTAAAACCACTGACAGGAGGAGTAAATAACATTGACCATCTTTTGACAATACAATGTTCTGCTGGGAAACTTTTGGACCTGGCATTCACCAGGCACCCCCACCCCATAGCAATAACACCCATTGACGGCAGCAGCCATCCCCAGCAGGATGCAGCCTGACACAGGCACGCACACACAAAAACAGTTTTTTTTTTTAAAAAAAACCTTGAAAAACAGCACAAGGTGTTGACCTGGCCTCCAAATTCACTAGATCCCAAACTGATCAAGTATCTGTGGGATGATCCACAGAGCCCCCTCCCCTCAACCCACAGGACCCAAAGGCCACTTACACAATATTAGGAAGGCGGTCATAATGTTATGCCTGATCGGTGTACATTACATTCAAGACAAATGCTCATCAGCACCAGGTAAATCTCTTGCAGTAAACCAGAGCATTAAATCTGTTAAATCTGTTGGCTGCGGTGACATTTCTGTGCTGGCACACCGGTAGCTATGTGTTTTATTTCATCGAGCAATGAATGTTTGCCAGAGCCGAAGAGGAGAGCAACCGTGGCGACGAAGATGGAGTAGCCTGCAGTATAACAGAGACTATCAAGCAGGAACGAGAGCTACAAACTTAACTAAAGTTCCATGAATTCACCGTCTCAGGCGGTCAGGAAGAATGGAATAGAACCCAGGAAGCTTCAAAGAAAGGTTTCTGGTCTTTCAGATAAAAAAGACACTCAACCTTCAGAGCACTCAGGGTATTACAGTCTCAAAAAGAAAGCACCCAACAGCGAGGACGACCATGGATTACTCTTGGTGTGACATTTCCTTTGTGGAGAGCGTTGAAAGAAGAAACGGACTGAAGGGGTCACATCACAACCTGGATGAACAGCAGAAGTGATGACTCTTCTGGAGAGCTTGTGGAAAATAAGTCCACCTATCTGTATATTTTCTTTAAGTGAGGTTAGAGCCTAAATGAGCCACTCATCTACATTAGATAATGGATGACACTGATTGATTTAAGTTGTAGTAAACTTTGAGTGAAATTGTGTCTTTCCACAGCCACAAGGGGGAGATAAAAGTTCCTCACTGTATCTTATTTTGGCGCCAGACGATCAGAAACAAACTCTCGGTTTCTAGTTATGTTTCTTCACCTCCAAAGTCTGGAAACTTAACTCGAGTCTGGAAGCCTATAGTAGCAATTAAAAGTCTGCACATAATAAAAAAAAAAAAAATGGCATGAACAAAAATGTAATCTGTAGTGTAGCGGGTGTGAAAAAAAGTATTCGGAGCAAATGATGTGAACGAATATAAAAGGCTGGGTTTTGGTAGCATAGCTGGAGAAATGAAGCAAAAAGGGATGGCAAGTTAATAAGATGTTTTTCTGCTGCTTTGCGTCGTACTCACCGGGGCTGTTCCGCCGCTGTTCTTTGTCCATGTTTGACACTACAAAGGGAGCGAGAAAGCGAAAGTCAGAGACAAACAACACCGAAACCAAAGGGGAAAAATTGAAACACGGAGAGACACGGAACACATTATAAATCTAAGCAGGATGTTTTATTCTTAATAAGAGAGGGGGCCGAGTCGCAGGGGCTTGGCTGCATTCATCACATTGTATCTTTGTACTCCGCTGCTAGACAAACATTTTGGCTTCGGGAGACGGGACACAAAAGACTGAGCAAAGGAACATAGAGGAGAAACAGGACATGTTCTTTCATACCTTCACTTTCAATATTATCAACAGCGTCATTGACTAGACGTATGACTGTCACTATGGAGGCTAAGCAGAATACAGAGAGAAAAACAGAAACATCGTTAGTACATTCATGAATGGGATAGGTGTCATGTGCCGGGCGTGAGTGAGACATGGCGGGGGAATGCGTGCATGCACACGTGCAGAGAGCAGAGGATAGACACGTTCGTATGCGTGTGCTACGTGCTGGTATTTATGCATGCGCGACATGAGGACCCTTTTCTCTGCAACTACACTAATTAGACGGGAAGGAATGCATCGACTTGGATCTCCTGTTTGAAGAACACAACCCCACACACATGCACACACGCGATCATTATGTTGTCCGACTTCCAGCCTCTTTTACTTAACCAAGAAAAGATCAATGGTATTGAGTTATCGTGGGGGAAAAGACTCCGTGCAGAGTTCTAGAGAAGTTTATTAAAAAAGTTTTTCCTCTGCCTGTGCATTAACCTTTGATGTATGGATTTGGTTGAATGGAGGTTCCTCTCATGAAACATTTCCACTGGTCGATTATCTGCTTGAGCTATGGTTAGAGTCCCAGCATTCAGGGAACGTTATCTACAGCAGTAGTTCCTGGTATTTTCTTTTCTTTTTTTTTTTTTGGCTTGTGAAAGATTAAAGAGTGCGGAGTGTTTTCGGGTTTCCAGTCTTACCGTTGTCATCGAAGGACTCAGATGTGTAGGAGCTGAGGGAGTGCTCCTCAGAGTTGGAGTCTGAGAGGCAGGGTACATCGTCCACCAGCTCTGACTCACCTAATGTAAAAACACACAGATTCATATAAATGTACAGTATTCCGCTAAAAATTAAGGAAAAATTGTTCAGCTAATATAGTTGTGTGTCGCCGTGGATATAGTTTTGTCATTTGAACGCTTGTGTTCATCGCTCACAAGCACCCAATATTACACTTTTGTGCAAATACATGATGTTTTTACAATTGATGTGCACATGATTCAAATAAATCATGTGTCAGAGATCCATTTCAGAAGCATTTCTGTATTTTTTGCTAGGGGGCAAAACAAATACAACACATCTTTTTTGTCATTTGCCCATTCCAACTTAAAAGCGCACAAAAACACAGAAAAATGTTTTTCAGTTTGGCAAATGAGACCATGAGGAGCATATACTAACAAATACTTCTGTCCATGTACACTGATCAGCCACAACATTAAAACCACTGACAGGAGAAGTAAATAACATTGATCATCTTGTGACAATGCAATGTTCTGCTGAGAAACTTCTGGACCTGGCATTCATGTGGATGTTACTTAGACATGTACCACCCACATAGCCCAGACCAGGCACCCCCACCCCATAGCAATGAAAACTCCTTGATGGCAGCAGCCATGCCCAGCAGGATGCAGCCTGACACAGACACACACACAAAAACAGTTTAGGAACAACCAAAAAACCTGGCCTCCAAATTCCCTAGATCCCAAACTGATCAAGTATCTGCGGGATGATCCACAGAGGCCCCTCCCCTCAACCCATAGGACCCAAAGGCCCCCACTAACAACATCCTGTTGCCAGACACCACAGGACACCCTCAAAAGGTCCATGGCCATTCTCTGATGAGTCACAACTGTTTTAGAGGCACAAGGGAGACCTACACAATATTAGGAAAGTGGTCATAATGTTATGCCCGATCAGTGTGTATGCACATTTAAGGAGCTAACATAAGGCTTTTGAAATTTGAGTAAGCCAAGTGTGGACTTTACTAAATTGCTGTCTTTTCCCTCTAAGCCATTGTGGTTTTGTTAACTCAAGACTGCTGAAGCCTTGTATTAGCTCTGGACGGGCTCGCTCAGAAGAAAGATGTCTTACAAAAACGGTCATTTTGCAACCATTATGGACAAAAGAAACAATTACCAATGGACCAATAACTCCGTCAGTGCCCTCATGGGAGATAAATCCACCTATCCATTAATTTTCTTTCTCTCTGACTCAGTGAGGAGATCTCAATCCGCCACCAATGTTCCCTCTAAGCTGCGCGCTTGCGCAATCGCGCACTGCTCGCACGTTCTCCGCGCACAAGAAAATCTATGCAGCGCATAAAAAAAATCCAACATGAACTGTAAATAAATTAAACAAGTAAATTGTTATTTGTTTATGTACCATTTTGCAATGTAAGTCAGTGAGTGACAGCTGTCCAGCCAATGATATGATGCGGTTCACTTACGCTGCCAATCACGTGCCCCCCCCCCCCCCCATATGCGCCGCGGCGCCGGTGTTTTGCAGGTTAGCTAGGTAACAGTGCGGCGGAGTTAAGGCAGTGGCGCATCCACTCACCAAGACAAAGTAAAAATTAAATGTGGTTCTTTTAAGATGGAATGGCTGTCGGAGTGTGTGCAAACAGAAGAACCAGCGGTGAAACTGGGTTAGATTTTTCTTTTTCGAGAGAGAAAGGTCTGCTCTGCAAAACTTGGCGTTGCCAACAGTCCCTTGAAAAACAGAATCGTTCCGTATTTAGAAACAAAAGTACGCGTCCCATATTGAGCTGAAACAGGACGCACTTTGTCCCGTATTACCGTGAGAATCAAAAGTAGCGTGTAAAATGTCAATGTAATTAATGAGTAACAAGGCGCTTTATATGAACATTTAAAGTTATTCCCAGGCCGTCTCCTGCTCTGTGACCAATAAGCTGACAGCGGGAATCCTGCTCATCTCATTGGTCCAGGTACTGTTGCTTGTGAAGAAGATACCAGAAGACAACAAAGCTACAACTTTTCCTCAAACTCTCTGTTTGAACTTTTCATATTGCACTATTACAAAAGGAATGTTCTGCTTTCTATTGTTTTATGTTCATTTATACAGTTTTAAGTTAAGCAGGACAGGTTTCTGCTTAAGAAAGATATTTATTGTAGCCTAATCTGTTAATTTTAATATTTTTTTAATACAGGGTTTATTTTATCTCTGAAAGGTGTACATGTGTCAGTTCTTCCAGAGCAGGACTCTCCCTCACCCAGACAACACCAAGACCCTCACACTGACATATAACATACTACACAGCTCATGAACAACAAGATTTTTGTTCTTTTTATGTTAAGTGGGCCAAATCACTTATATTAAAAGTAACGGAAATTACTGCTATAGCGTGATTCTTTTGATAAACTATGTAACTTGCTATGATCTCAGGTTTTGGACAGGTGTGATACTGGTGTGTGGCCCCAGCCTACATGTGTGATGTTGCTCACAGTGGTCCACAGTGTACTCACAGAGTTTTTGTGTATGCCCAGACACATGAAAAATTAGAGGGAACATTGTCCGCCACATATCCACTTTAGACGATGACATAGATATGGGCCGCAGTAAATTATCTCTTTTCCCGAAAGCTGTCTAACTGCTTCGGAGGACAAGCGTTTTCAATAAATCCCAGAACACCCAGTGCGCCTCCAGCTCAGCTCATTTGGAGCACCAGCTGGAGGTCTCACGGAGGGCTACTTGTTCTTGTGTGACTCCTCAAAAACAGCAAGTCGACTGGAAAAATATCTTCCAAAGCACGGCAAAACGCATGACAAAGTAAACAGCTCTGAGTGAGCATCTGAAAACCTTGTGTGCCCTGGCCAGGTTGTTCCCACCGCAGCAATCAGAACTCCGATTTCAAGTTACGAAACCTGACATTTTGTTCCTGCAAACAAGTTAAATATCAGTTGGAGAACTCTGCCAGCCTTAAACTCTCCAGTTAGAATCTGAATGTCTGCAAAAGCACCACTTCTAATAAGCAAATGCTTACAAGTCAGTGTGATCCCTGGCATTGTTTTTCTTTGCTGGGCTGTTATTTAAAGGGTAGCATTCTTTCAAATCACTCAGAACTGCCTCTGAGTGAGTGATTGTCAAACGATGCCAGAGGGGCAGAGCAGGTATTTGGGTGTCACAGTGACTTCAGATAAAGGCATCAGGCTGTGAAGGCTGTCTGCAACAACGGTCTGTTAAGCTAAGAGACAGGTATGCTGCTCCACCAGGTACTCCAATCTGGCGGCAATAAAACGCCTGGTTTCACGTTCAAAGTGGGGGAAAAGAAACAGAGGGCCAACAGAGCGGAAATCATGCGCTCTAAAAAACAATTCTACTTGCGAAATGAATCTGCTTGGAAATGGAAAGTGGCAGCCTCGCTGACGTGATTAAAAGTAACTCTCGACAAACTTCTGGGCAAAACCTAAGAGGCTTTATGTTGGAGGGTGGAACAAATGGGGAGAAACAGAAAGAGAAAACAGTTTACAGACATTTCACTCTGCCTCTGCCTAATCGCGACACACTTTGCATCAATCAGTGTTTGGAACTGAGTATCAGTTTCACACATCGGTTTGGCGTTAAGTGCTTTTAGTCTTGATTAGATAAACCTGAAATCATAACTTTGCTAATTTAGCTCTATTACAGCTGATTATACATAGACACAGTAAATGCCAAATGGAAAAAGTAGGAGAACTCTTGTCTTGAAACTAGCTAAGGTACTGACAAAGGTATCTGTACCATATCATCTGAAACTAAGCCCAGTTCTGTTTTGCAGGTAAAAATGAGATGACCTTTACCTGCTGTTGTTTCTTGCTCTTTCCTCTGCACCCCTATATGTCCTATTTGTGAATAGCTTTTGTTTAACAGTGGTATTCAGTTAAGGGTGTTTTGTCATTGTGCCTTGCTTCTCATAACCGGACTCGACAAGTTTTCTGTCGGATCCTCTAAAAACTGTAAACATGCACATTTGGCAAGCGAGTTTCAGGGCTTTGCTCATGTTATGATCAAAACAGTACCCGGCGACTATGTCCACCAAGGCCAGTGCGTCTGGACATCAGCTTTTCAAGCCTGAGCTATGCGGTCATGGTCGAGAGAGTATGGAACAAGAGAAACGCTCCTGTGGGAACGTGAGCAGTAAGGCAGTACCATCAATCAAACCAAACAGGAACGGCAGCGCAGTTCCACCGGTCTTATTCAGGACAGAGGCGAAGGGACATTCGACATAATCTATATATATATTTTTTTTACTCATTTCTTTCTTTTCTTTTTTCAATTGCACTCATTCGTTATTCCCAGTGACAACCCTACCATGTGTCACTGTAGGCAGCCATGTGTTACGAAGCCGACCCCTACTGTAATCCCTCCACTAACACACAGCCAAACCATATACTGAAACTTTTCAAATTCCCTATTGCAATCCACATTTTAATCACCCATCCTGATTCTGACCTCGTCTGAGCTGAGAATCGAAATCTAAACTTTCATAAAACATCTAATTAGGCCGAATTATGTGTCAATACAATTGATTAGCCTGCAAACGCTTTAATTTGGCTCGCTTTTTCTCCCCATCACCGTCTCAGCACCGAGCCAAACATAGTTAGAGCTCGATAGTTCTGACTCCGTTTCCTTTTCAGCAACCAAAACAAATTCACAAATTGCTTTCCTGTAATCCATCCTGTAATTGGTGTAGCATTTGCGCCGACGACATGAATCATCCCGTGTTTGAAAGCGCAGTTGCCAAAAACCCAGCAATATGGGACATGATTTGTTCCTCGAATATTTTTCCCCAGGTATTTAATTATTCACCACATTTGATTTATTCATGATGGTGCAGGTAATGATGGTGAATTACCAATATGCTCCCTTGTTAGTTAGTATTTCATGTATTGACTTGTGGCCTGTATTGCAATATTCATTATTGCACTGGTTGCCGTGACGTATATAAATAACTTTCCAATTGATTAGTTAACATGGCAATTAACGCTGGATTCATATGTGCATAAATCTGGATACTACTTTGCTATATGTTTAATAATGTCTAAATTAATGGACTGCGTTGTAACTGTGAGCCCGACGGCTACGTGGTTCTCCTTTAGCTGCACACACTCAGCAAGGGAGCAAAAAATAAAATAACCTATTTCCCATTCCCACAGGAAGAAATCAATAATTAACAGGCAGGAAGTTCCCGCTGAAAGCTGTATTATTCAAACAACAGGTCGGACAGAGAATCGAAATATCTGACGTCTTCCTTAGCACTGAAATGCAACGTGGTTATTTCACTGGCGGAGAACAAACTCTGAACCGGGGTCTTGTTGTTGACAAGAGTTGTCAGCTAAATATTGGAGCGAAGCTGAATTATCTGACAACAATGTCTTGCTGCTCGCCTTCAGTTTGTTGCCGTCTCAGCTTACAAAGACACACGTGGGGCGAAAATTGGCCAAAAAAAAAAAGTTGGCCGCCTTTGTGTGGAAGTGCTCCGACTACTTTGATTTGGACTTTCCTGAGCAAAAGTAGGACAAGAACATATGACATCAGTTCTGGCTGATTACCCTGACCATTCAAACAGAAGTGCACGGGAGATGTAAGAGTTTTATCCTGATACAAGAGGACATAATTGCCAATTTCGGCGGTGTTACAGAAAGATCATTTATTGCTCCTAGGGAGTAAATACTAAAACTAAAATGGAGTGAAAATAAAAATATGACTTTTTAAGCACTCTTGCTTACTCTGGGCCATTTTCTTTGATGTGTGTGATCAAAAGACACAGATCACTGTGAAATAAGCTCTCTCTGTGAAGATGGTGGTATGGGTATAACGCAGTGAGTTCACGGCCTGTGTACTCCTCGCCCTTTTGATCAGGTCAGAGACTGAGTGCGCGCGCACACTGTCGCAGCCTTACCCTGTGGACCGTTATCTCTCTGTGTTCTCTCCAGCTCAAAAGCCCTCTGCCCCCACTCGTCCTCCCTCTCATCTCGGACCCTCTCCAGCGCTTTCTCCCTCATTTCTTCGCCTTCCCAGGACACCTTGTGCGCCGGGCTGTGCTCCGAGCGGCGCGCAGACGCCGAGGGGAGGTTGGGCGCCACGCTGCACACGGCGATGCCCCTCCTGTTGGCCACACCTCGGACGTTAGGCGTGTCTGAGAGGAAGCTGCTCAGCTGTGGAGAGGAAGAAAGTAATCCTCTGTGTGAATGAGTTCTCCATGTCACAGAAATCCGTTGTTGTTCAAAAGCACTGCTGATGATCCTGGTTACATGATCTGTCATTATAAGGACCACAGATAGTGTTTATTATGAGTCCACCCTACATACATTGTTCTGCTTTTTACTCCTGTTTAAGAAACATTTTAATCTGACAAATAAGACTAAAGGTTTTCTTAAATTGTTCTTAGGGCACAAACCAAGTGCAGATTTGTGTAAATTATACACTACTTTCAGCCCATTTATCTCAGTGTCTCTGGGCAGGGTCGCAATCGTGGGAGACTACTTTTGAGAAAATACTCAGTAAGCATTCATCATCCCATATTTTGTATTGTGTCAAAGCCTCGTCACTCTTCAGCGATGCCACGGAAGCAGTTATTTGTAGCTCAGCCGTGCAGCCCGCTTTCCCTTTCTCTGACACACCGTGCCTGCTTTTGTCCCTATGGTTGTTTTGTAAGAACGGGAAAAATACAAGAAGTAATTTCATGAGTCAACTGATCACATAAGAAAAGCATTATCAAAACGGGCTAAAGGAGCGGGAAGATATGCTGTTAACACATACTGATATAATGTTTATTTTTTTTAATTATTATGGATTCATTATGCAACTCAAAATTGTGTTCTTATCTTACAGGCTGCAGGACTGTTAAATGACACTCGATGCCTGCTTGGCGATCACACTGGTAATTTATTTTCCTCAAATTTCATGCCTGCTTTCATTAGTGGCAGCATGAAAATATTGATATATAAATCTATATAATTACATTTTCTGCATTAAAGCTGCCATGAGAAATCTTACCAGTCTGGTGACTTTATGCCCGTATTATGATACCAGAGACGTGGAAACGAATTATCATCATTAATGCATGCACAGTTTTGCACACCTGACTGGCTTCACTGGAGACAGTCTTGTCACCATCTCCACTCCTCACGCCCTGGTTGCTGAGTCCTCCCGGTAGAGGGGAGTGGGCAGTCGGACGCACCATGACCTGAGGAGGCCCTGCAGTGCCGCCTCCCACCTCGCCATAGGTGCTCGTGGCCGCCGGTGAACCCGACACGCGCACCGCCTTGAACTCAATCCCCTCAGCGCCCATGCCAGTCTTGTGCAGCATGTAGCTCGTTTCTGTGGAAATAGCTGAGATGCCCATCACCGCCTGGGTTCCTCGGCCCGGGTCAGACTCTTTCCTGAATTTGATTTTTTTCCTAAAGGCGACGAAGAGTATGAGGAGGAAAATGATGACAAAGGCAAGGACCCCGATGCCAATTATCTCTCCCGGTCCGACGTAAGACAGAGGCTCAGCCTAGGCAACATGAAAAGACAAATGAAAACATGGACACAGCATCTTCTGTTTCAAAGAAGACATACACCAGCACTGCCAGGTGGAAGAAAAGTCCAGCAATGGGGATTTTTTCATAATTAGGACTACCTTGCATTCAGATAATGAACAAGCTGATGTTTCAAACTTTTTGAGAATACATGCTCTAAAACTTTCTACAAAAAAAAAAAACTAGTGGCAAGGTACAAATAAATTTTTTTAATAAATTAGGTGAGATTCCTTACAGGTTAATTAGGCTGCTGTACAGGAGTAACAGTAGGAGGATAGTGTGCTGCTGTTCATCAACCCACAGATACTTTTAGGGAGATGAGTGTAAATTAACACATCACACTTTAAAAATACAACCAGTATTACAAAAGGCTTCAAACAGAAAGCATCTAATGATTACTGGTATAATGCTGGATCGAATTAAACTTTTATCTACAGCAGAGGATTACAACAGACCTGTTCTTGGTCTTGCAGTAAAGAGGAAATGAAAAAAGCAACAGACCGCCATTTTAATGGAATTTGTAACGAGCCAGCTCCGCTATAACCTTTTCTTCAGCTTTATTTCTAGTAAAAGATGCCTTCGGATGTTTTAAAAAACAGAACAACAAAGTTGCCATAAACACTGCTTGTGAAAGCAGACTAATGGGTTTTGTTGACTACGCTTCCCTGCTGATCACAGTCTTATAATAAAAGCCGCTTGCTTCTTACAATGTCCAACTGTGATTGGGTTCGCAGTCTCAATATAAGGTACATAGCCGACAATAAAAGTCAAGAGCGTGAAAACTTCAAATGGAAACTGTGATTTACCCATTACCACACTCCCATTCATCTACTGCGGAGACAAAGATACCATGCTGGAGAAATAAGCCTTCCAGGAGGCTGCTGCGCACTCCCAATTCTCACCAGCTTCAACGTGTATGCCAAGTTCAATTAGGTGCAAGCTGAATGCACAAAAAGCAATTTGAAAAGCTGGGACTTTTTCAGCTCCATCGATGGGCACGGTTCTAGTTAAAAACAAAAAAATTAAAAAAAGTTTTGTTTTCTCCAGGACTTGAAGGCACTGCCTCATCTGTGCTTTAGAGAAACTGCAATCTAAGGATTTAAAATGTCCCTTTTTGCAACATTAGTTCGAATCTGACTTCATTTGCACGTATATAATGATTGTTACTACCTCTCTCTCTGTTTTGTTCTTACTGACATTTAACTTAAAAGTTAATTCCACCCAGTGTGTCTGTCTGTGAGTTTCAGTTTCACATGTTGACGTTGGTGTGGTTCCAAAATATGAATATACTACATTACACAAACGCCCATAAATTCAAAAGTGAATGTTGGTACTTTACCTGCGTGTCATCTCCCGGATCATCAGGCATCTGATCGTCACAAAACTGACCGTCGTATCCTTCTGAACAGTTGCAGTAGAAGGACCCATACGTGTTGACACACTCCCCTCCATCTCCGCACTCTTCCTGGTCGCACTCATTTACATCCTCATCACATCTGTAGACACACAGACAGACAAATAAATTGCCACGCATGGGAACACTGAAGATGATTTGTATCATGCAGAAGTCCTTATTTTCCTTTTTTTGATAAATCAAACGATTATCTTCATGGATTTGTTTTTATCCGCATATTAGACGTATGGTATGTGGTTCTGGTTAAAAGAAATATGTCAAAATTATATATATAAAAAAAAAAAAACACAGAGGGGATCCTGAAGATGCAAATTCCAAACTCAACACTGCAAATGTAATTTTACTCCACACACATACTTAGTCAGCCCTGCTCCTCGTTTCAAACAGGCCGCCCTGCTGTGAGGGGGATAGAATATACATGCGCTCCTCTTTTCAATTATTTTGTACTTGATGGGATTTTCAAAACACTTTGCAAGAGTCCGTCCAATAGAAGCGGAAAAGCATTTTTCAGGAAGCTTGTGTAACTATCCGAAAGTTTTTGCTTTAAACGATGAAAGCGCGGGGAGTCATTAGGCGTATACAGTTTGCTCATCAAGGCCTGGATGTTCTGGCCAGTGATAGCCTCTCTCATGAATATTTTAGATAATGAATACTTTATACCCTAATTTAAAAAAAAAAAAAAAGGCTCTTTTGTAAGTTGTGCTGTATTTGTTTTGTTCTTCTACGAGTGTAATCCAGCTATTAGATTTTCACATTTCACAATGTCCACATTATTTTCTTGTTAATTCAGTTCAAACATTTCATTGATTAGCTTTCTGGGGAGTAAAAAAACTAAAACAATTTCACAGCCAATTACACTCAACATCTGTTTGCTTGTGGCGGAACATAGGGTTTTCATTGGCTTTTCTGTCAATCTGTGCTCAATATGAAGTGATAACTGATTTGGCTGAATATGATTTAATCCAGCTTCACAAAAAAAAATAATTTGTACGTCTTTGTCCAAAGCATGAAGAGCAGAACCGTTTTCTCCTTTGAGGGAAAACTGCTCTCTAGTGGTGGCTCCGACGAACAACCGCGTGAGCATTGAGGTTGTTTCAAAGGCAATTACTGAGCTGTAATTAAGACGGCAGCACGAGAATGATTACAGGCTTTTCAACCAAAATTATGCTGAATTAAATTAGAACCCCTAATTTGCCCCGCACAATAAGTGCTAGAAAAACACAGTGGGTTCTGGGATGCTAATTTGAACTAATGAGTGTGTGTGTTCTTGTTGAGTCCTGCACGTAATCTTTCACGTTTGAATGAGTTGGGGGTGGGGGACGCACGGGTTAAAGTGTCTAAATGATCACGGTCCTCAACTGTCACTGTGTATATTCTGTCTCTAAGTAGGACACGCCAGTGCAACGGCAGGCAGTTATTAAGGTTTAAAAGTGTGCGTAGTCTCAGGCCATTTCATCTTACATAAGTCCCCCGAGTCCTCTAGGACAGCCACAGAGGAATGCACTGCCTACGGGCTTACAGTCCCCTCCGTTCTGGCAGGGGTTTGGCATGCAGGATGTCATTTCTGTTTCACAGCGCCCCCCAGTGAATCCAGCACTGCAACTGCACATGAACCCTGAGGAAGAAGGATTCAAAATGTGACAAATAATATTGGATAAAATAATAATCATAATCATAAATCATCACAGTCATAACTGACAAGAGTATTTAGGTTTATATTTTACACTATATATAGTATACATTGGTATACAGTATGTATGTGAGAATTTGTTAAAAAGTCCTACAATTTAAATTCAGCTTGTAATACTGTTTTATATGACAACAACTGTTTATGTAATTAATTTATACAACAGCAAGATTGCGATGACTGCATACCTCCAGAGGGCATGCTGCTGCAGATGGCTCCGTTGAGGCAGGGCTGACTGATGCACGAATCTGGATAAAGCACGCAGCCCAGCTTGACCTCACTGAGCCCGGCTATCTCGGCGTAACGGCTCCTCTTATTCTGGAGTGGCAGCTCATTGCCGTTCAGCATCAGCGAGCCCAGGCAGCCCTGGAATCCGTCCTGGGCTCTCGGAGGGCCCCTCGTGCCACGGTCCCCAAGTCCTGGCCCTGGACTTGGCCTCTCGCCTTGCCCGCTCAGCGGCCTCACTTGCGCTCCAAAGAAAAACGATGAATCAGGGGCCAGAGGCCAAAGACGAACGGGGGCTCGGGCTGCTCGGCGCCGTTCCACGTAGCTGTCGTCCAGTGAAAGGAGGGTGTAGTTTCTAGTGAGCTCCAAGGCGACTGCATGCCAGAGCCCATCGTTTATTGGTCTGCCAGAGATACCCATAATGCCAAGGGTGTTGTCACAGTCCAACTGGAACCAAAGTCGACCCCCTTCAATCTGAAGCAGGAAAGTGAAAAGATCTTTTTATTAATTCTTTTGATCTTCCATTTGCTTTTGGATTTTTTTTTGTTACATCCCAGTAAAAAGCACCTATTCATATCTATCTATCTATCTATCTATCTAAGGGCAGTCCATTTACCTTGAGCATGGTACAGGGGTTAACACGTGTGAACATAATGACCCCTCTCCTCTGAAGCGTTCTGATCCTCAAGCCGAGCCTCATCTCTCCACTCTGGCCGCTCTCTGTCACTCTGTACTTGATGTAGCTGTTTCCAGAGAAACTCAGAGAGGTCTGACCTAAACATTCCCAACAGACAGAGAGAAAATGCTTCAGCCGAGCTAAAGAAACTCAAACTGGGATCTTGTTGTGTGTCTACAAACGCCCCTAAACTGCAAGCACAATAGCATCCTACCTGCACACTGGTCTAGTCTTTCAGGCTGACACTGGCAGACAGATGGCGCTGTAGGACCAGAACGCACACACTGCATATCTGCTGGGCAGGATTGACCTTCACAAAGCTCCACAGGGGTTGGGCATGCCCCTCCTGTAATAAATGAGTGGCAGATCCATAGATATTGAATCAGAATTCCATCTATGTTTATATGACAAAAATTAAGTATGTCTTCCGGAAACCCTTTGCTTCCGGTTATTGACCAGTACGTATCATGTCCTAAGACATGAGCTGGGCTTAGCTAGACTGAAAGAGAAGACGTGCTCACCAGGGCAAGTGCAGATCTCTGTGCGGCTGAACCTCGGTGAGACCAAGCTGACCCTCTCTGTGCTGTAGGTGACAGGTGAGTCCCCCTCCATCACCAGCTGCTTTTCACACACCTGGTCCCCGCACTCCAGCTCACCAGAACAAGCGCTGCTCACCACCACCGCCCCGGCTAGGACACCTCGGATCTGACCCCGCGCTCCTGCCTCCTCCAGCTTCGCAGACAGCGCTTGCTGGGAGTAGAAGCCACCCATGCGGCCACTGCCAGGCGACTCTGGCCTCTCCATGGCCAGAAGCAAGTCGACATCCGATGACCCCGTCACTGGCTGCACGCTGAGAATGTGGAGAGGATCCTGTTGGCCCGGTGACCATTTCCAGCCAGCTACTCTCCGTAAGGTTAGTTGTATCTGGTTCAGGTAGCGGCCGAGTAAGTCTTCCGGGGACAGGGAGCTGAAACGTAAGGTCAGGGCACTACGCAGCAGAACATCCGTCACCTGTTCCACCTGGACTGACACATCAGCTATCACAGCAAAGCGTCCATCACTCACTGTAGCGTTCATCTGGTATCTGAAAGAGGACAAGAAAATGCGTTTTCCATATTATATTTATTTCATATATGTGTTTTTTCCCTGGCTATGTGGTGCGTACCTGCCAGGTTCTAGGCCCGGGAGAGCGACAATGCTCCCGTCCTGTCTGTTGATCTTAAACATGCTCTTGGGCCCAGACTTGTGGGTAAATGACAGAACGTCATTGGGGTCGCGGTCCGTTGCATAGATCCGACTGATTGGACCGCCCGGGAAGGTATCGGTTACCATGACAATGAAGATTTCCAGTGGGGAGACGGTGGGCTTGTACTGACTGTTCCCAATGACCCTCAGGAAGACCCAGGAAGAGGATTTGAGCCTTGGTTTACCAGAGTCACTTGCCTAAGACACCAGAACACAGTTATTGTGAGAGATTAAACATCTAATCAAACGAAAAGGAGCAAAGCTCTGCAGAAATATAAATGACTGATTTGGTGTTGAAAGTTTTAGATTTAAGTCACATCATATTAATGTTAATAGCTCTCCAGACAGAAATGTGCTGTTTTTAATGCTCCTTTTTTGAACCCAAGACGAATAGCTTTACTTAGCTGCTACCAGGGACAGATTGTGAGTAATGTGCTGCTCCCGGTGGTGACAGTGTGTGTAACCACGCTGACAAAGTGTATTTGTCAATCAACCTTTCCTCATTATTATACAGTTTTAAAAATACCAGACTCCAACCTGGATTTCGAGAGTGAATTCTCTGGGCGCTTCAGGACCAAACACGCGGCTGGACCTCAGAGTTCCAGCCTGGTCCAGGGAGAAGAACTTTCTCTCATTTCCTGACATGATACGAAACTCAAAGGGAGGGCCGTTTCTGGGGGAGTCTTTATCGCTAACTGACAACTTCAGCAAGGTGGTGCCAGCAGCTTGGTTAAGCTGGAAATATGGAAAGAAAACTGTTTAAACAACCTAACAAAGGAAAGCAGAAATACAGAACGCAAACACACACATGCTAGACTCACTTGTATGATGGCCGTGGAGTTGGGAGGGGTGAATACGGGAGGGTTGTCGTTAACGTCGGATATGTCGACGTTAACTGTCACAGTGGAGGACATGGCAGGGGAGCCACTGTCGAACGCCTGCACCGACAAGGAATACCTCGAGACCTAGACGATACAGAAGATTATGTACCATATTTGTATGTATCAGGCGATACCGTGAGCACTGTTATGCTTGCATAATGTGACACTTCAGTGTGATGACCTTGATGGGACTTTTCTGTGCTGAATGTGCTCAGGAACCAGAAAATTACAATTGATTGCTTTCAAGATATTGTACTTAAAAGAAAAAGCATCCTTACCAGTTCTCTATCAAGCCTCTTATTGACTTTGAGAAGTCCCGTTACGGGGTCAATCCAGAAGTGGTTGCTCCGGTCACCTTTCAGGATCGAGTAGGTGATACGCCCGTTCACCTGGCTGTCCAGATCTTCAGCCAATACCTAAATAACACACAAACGTTGAAGAAACAACACGAGTATAGGAGTGACAGGAGACTAAAATGAAGACTAAATTTTACCTTTGTAATCGTCTGCCCGACAGACGCATCCTCGCTGACCAGTACGTTGTAGATGTCCTGAGTGAAGGCTGGAGCGTTGTCATTGACATCCATGAGTTCAATGGTTACCATGGTAGCAGTGCTAAGAGGGGGGTTCCCGCTGTCCCACGCCTCAACAGTAAGGTAGTAGTCCTTGCACACCTCAAAGTCCAAATCATCAGCAACTGAAATGGACCCTGTGACATACAAGCACACAATCAGTTTAGTCAAAGCTGGTTTTGTGTTATCTTTGGTTTGACCTATGTGTATTTCGGTGGTTACTGCAAGGGCGCCTGCTCACCCAGTCTTCTGTCTATGGAAAACTTTCTGAGCTCGTTGCCCGACCGGATGCTGTAGGTGATCTCAGCGTTGGCCCCGATGTCGGCGCTTGTCGCCAACACGCGCAGCACCTCGGTTCCCACGGCCACATCCTCTGGGACAGTGACGGCGTAATCCCTCCTCTGGAAGACCGGAGCGTTGTCATTCACATCCAGCACCAAAATGGTCAAATCGACCTGAGGAAGACACGGGGGACTGTACAGTGACACCTTAATGATTCATTCGTCAGCTCTTCCCCACAGCGAGCTGAGACAAAAGTCTGCGTCCACCAAAGCATTAGAGAGAACATCTAGGCTGCCGGATGAATTATACAGTTTATAGCATTACAAAATCTGATAAATGCTCTTTTAGCGCTATGAAATCAACAGTGTGTGACATTGTCATGATCACTTCCTGCTGCACAGCTCTTATATTACTGTGCCTACTGCAGATACTGCTACGCCTCGTGGAGCAACTGCCTTTGCTCCCACTGCAGCTAAAACTACTATTATTAGTGACGATGATACATGCTGCTTTAAAAAATATATTAATTTTCAGCATCAATGGTCACTGAGCCTCCCAACATAAGAGAAGGCATATATTTTTTTAAATGACAACACCTGGCCTCATTTTTTTTTTCTTAACCAGGGTTTATTTTCAGCTTGTGTTCACATCTAGTTTTAGCATCCACAGAAAGAGAAACCTGGAGGTTGTGAAGAGTCAACACAGTCTGTCTGATGGTCTGTTCCCCATCTTTCCCATACCATGACACTGCGCAATTCGACGACGATATATCTTAATTAAAATCTACTCTATTCTTTATCTGTTCTCTTCACTAAACATCGTATTTCTATTCATCAGTTTTGTTTTTGTAATCGAGCTCACGCCTAGTATTAACAGATCACAACACATCACCAGATGGTCAGACTCTATGGCTGGCTAATTTATTATGTAGTGTAATAATTCTTACTACTAAATGGTTTAATTCCAAAAAAAAGCAAATTGCTTTCACGAATGATTGGTTTTAATTTACTTTTGTGTCAAGTTCATCAGAATGACCCAAAATGCAAATATTAGAACTTTAGTAATCTTAGTATTAACATTTTATTTTAGAACAAGTGCCATTTTTATGTCACTTATTGTATACACTTCCTACAATTATAGTAGATATTCTGTACAGAAGAGAAAAAAAAAACTATCAAGATTGAATCTGTGTCACTTGGACTTCCGACCAACCTGTGAGGACAGCGCCCCCTGTTGCCCGACTCGGTCCGTGGCCTGGACACGGACGCGATAGGAGTCTCGGCTCTCTCTGTCCAGAGATTTCTCCAGGATTACTATTCCGGTCACAGGGTCGATGGAGAAGAACCCGTTGACTGAATCCACCAGGGAATACACCACTGTACGGTTAAGGCCTGAGCAGAACACATGTACAAATTGTGTGTGATGCAGGCTGTACACCAGATGCTTTTGTCTCATGATCTTGATGGGACAAGTCAGCAGTTTGACTGATTAGTGGCATAGTGGCCTGAATGTGCATTCAGTGTACGGAAGAAACTTTTTGTTCTCATTATCCTTGCTTGCGTTACAACGCACCCGCTTACCTTCATCAGGGTCGCTGGCTTGCAGTCGGGTAAGCAAAGCCTTGGGCGCGGCATTCTCATACACACTGGCCAGGTAATGAGGTGACGAGAACGAGGGGGCATTGTCATTCACGTCCAACACTTTGAGAGAAATGTCAGATCGGCAGAAGAGCCCTCCCCCATCAGTTGCCTGGGCAATGAGTTTGTAGGTGGCTGTCGTTTCTCGGTCCACCATGGTGGCTGTACGCAACTCACCTTAAGACATAAATCAAAAGGTGTAGAGAGGACTTTTGGAGTGCATACCGTTTTCATCAAACAGAAAGCTTAGTAAATAAATGAATGTACCAGTGTTTGCATCCATGTAGAAGTCTTCAACCCCGATGCCAAACAATGAATATTGGATCTCAGCACTGGAGCCTGAGTCAGCATCTGTGGCAGCCACCGTCAGAATGCCCTTGTTAGTGGGAATGTCCTCGGGAAAGGAGGCGCTGTACACCGCCTGGCACGACACACACACACACACAGACACACAGTGAAACCACACTAACCACCACGAAAGAGAAATAACATCTGTCCAACACATCAAAATCACAGTTGTCGGGACGCGGCATCCATTATCCCCGCTGATAGAACAAGCTCGGCTGAGTTAAGTGCCCTTTTCTGGACCTAGCATCCACTTCTGCCAATGACAGCCTCTGGCAATGAACTCACAATTTTATGGCACACAAACCAGCACAGTGGGAATGTTAGTGTACTGTGTCTAAGTATAGTGGAGTCTGGATGCTTTTGCTCTGTTGCACGAGAACTATCCTGTTCGATTAAGTCGTTGTTTTTTTTCAGTGAAAATGTCAAAACGCCTGTTTTATATCAGGGCAATCTGCTGGATTGCATTTTAGATAAAACAAGCATTTTTTAAAGACAAATTTTGACTTTAGGAAATATGAACTGTTAAAAATATGTATGTATTTGTTTTTTTAATATGTATTTGATCGATTAATCAAAGAGATTAATCGGATTAATTGCCACTGGACTAATCCATCCAGATAGATAAATACTTTTTTGGTAAAAGACATATGTCCTCTCATCAGAGCAACAATGAGCACCACCAATATAAAAAACCACCAGTCTCTGACCCTCAACGATGCATTCGACACTGCTACCATGTAATTTCATTGTGCAGCCACAGGGGCTTAACTTGCCCAAGTACAGAAAGACTATCAGAGTAGAACAGGGACACAGGGATGAATTCAAAGAAAATTATTCTGAGTTTTTGTGGGGAAAATGAAAGTTTCTCAACTAATTATGTGAGACTGAGGAGCTGCTACTAAATGGAAAGTGGGATACTCCCGGAAGACTCTCCAGCCCAATTATCTCCTGATCTTCTTGGATGATCTTCTGGAAGAGCACTAACTCAGATGTTGAAGTTTTAATGGAATCAGTAGTGAACCAAACCTAATTTGTTTCATCACAGATTTTTATTTTGTCATTTGTTTTGGTAAATTCTTTTTTTTTCTGTTTGTATATTCAAGTATTTTCAAGATTAATATCACTTTATATGCTATTTAAAAGAAAACTCTAAAAGTCTGTTTTATACATAAGTCTGAGCACGCCCACAGAAATGATAAAAAGACAATTTGTTCAAATTAATTCACAATGAGTTTGTACTTTTTGCACAGTGGAGCAGGGAATCAATATTTTACCTGAACAAACCATTTTCTACGACTGCAGGCCAAGACTCTGCGTTTCTTGCCAAAGCCATAAATATGCTAATTTTAACATTACTCAACATAGTAATTTTCTGAACTAAGCCACTGTTAAAATCACTCAAAACGAAGGTCACCATTGGGCTCTACTGATTCTTAACACGGCGTCAATCGGAACATCAGCGCTGCATTATGCTGTATTTAGTCATCAGGTACTGTGTGATGGGATCAAAGACAATCTAAAAGACGGACGTAGCCTGGGTATGTCTGAAAAAATAAGCCAATGCCACAGAAGGTCTGATTCCAATAGACTACTTTTTAAAACTGATCAACCTCTCTTTACTAAATGTTTTTTCTTTAAATACATTTTCTTTAATTCACTTCTTCTGATTAGTGTTGCTGGTGGTCCAAACTAATGCATGATTATTTAATCAATTCAATAATTAAGTAGATATATGGGTCCAAAGAGAGATCTATCGTCGAGGCGTGTCCGGCTTGATTGACATGTATGGTCTGGAGTAATTGTTCCTCCCCAGGTCCTCCCTTCAATTTACAATATGGTCACTTCTAGGGCCAAAAAAAACCAAAAACAATATGGCGGCAGCCAAATGGCAAACTCCTAAGGCTTCAAAAAAAGGTGGCAGACAAACCAGTGGTTGAAGTCACATCTTTTGTCTATGGATGAAATTGACAGTTTAATTTAATATTTTAAATAAACTAAAATCTCCCTCCCTGATCAGTGACTCATGTTTCAACCATTTCATTAATATTCATTCTACATGACAGTATCAAAAGGCACGTATTCTCTCTATTTATATGCTAAAAAAAAAAAAACTACTTGAATATGTTTAACCCGCCAACCAAGAGTGGATAAAGGCAATTACTCTAAAATGAAACAAACAAATTGAAAAACCAGTTCATCTTTCATCACCCCACAGTCTCGTTTATGCCTGTTATGCCTGCAGATATTTTTCATTTTGCACATTTGCGTCAGTCTTCCTCCCTGACCTGATTGCAGATGGGACTGTTGTCATTGGCATCCATGACGGTAACCTCCACTGCGGTGCGAGCCACATACAGGCCATCGCTGGCCGTGATGTTGAGCAGATACCAGTCCTGCTGCTCGCGATCCAGCAGCCCGCTCACGTAAACCTTCCAATCCCCCTGCACAAGCGCCAGGCCAAACACGCCCCGCGGGTTTCCTCCTGGAGATTGCACAGATGAGAATTAAAGTGCTGATATCAGAACGAAGGGAAGATGTATTGGAGCAGATGAGAACAAACAGCAAGTCTTATTTATTTGGGAGATGAATAAGCACATACACACCACCCACACGCACAAATGATGCAGGAAGCATTTGGTGAAATCGATAGCCATCTGTCATAACAGTGTAACCCACACCAGTGGAGCATTTAAACTTCAAAGTTTAAATGTTTGACCTGTTATGACTTCCATTAAGGTTAATCTGTATTTTTAAATGCCAGAACACGAGGCAAAAAACATATTATCCACACTCATTATCCGACAGCGTAATGGGCAGTGTAATGTGAAAACATTAAGCCCATTATCAAGGTGAGAGTTTCACTGGAGAGGTCTCAAAATGTTCTAGTCATAAGTGAGTCTGTGAAAAAGTACAACTTGTTTCAAGTCAACAGTCAGTTTCAATTCCAAATAGTTTCATATGAATCATTTACAGCGGTTTTAGAGGTTAGATTCAAAAATTGTTTCTAAGCAACAAGCTGAGAAACAAAATATGAATCTAAATGGTTTTTCTGTTTATTTTGTAGTTTAATGCACACCTAGTAATATTAAAATGTAATTTTAGAATGAATATGACCTTTAGTACTAGCAATCCCATTAGGCAAATGAATAATATTTATGCAGCACAGCCTCCTCTCCCTGCATGAAGGATATTTTTTGCAGTTGAGCTAGCGATCTCAATTTCCTCACCAGTGATGTAAAAGCTGACAAGGCGGTTCTGATCGGTGCCATCTCTATCTTTGGTTTTCAGGACAGCCACCACCTCGCCGAGGGGATCGCTCTCCTTCACTGCGCCCCGGTAGAGCTCCCTCTCAAACTGCGGCGGGTTGTCGTTGATGTCCGACACGGCGATGGTGACCACCGTGGTGGAGGAGAGAGGCTGTGACTCGGCCAGATCCGAGGCCACCACTTCAAAGCTGTAGCTGGAGCAGGCCTCGTGGTCCATCTGGCTCACCGTGGTGATCCAGCCCGTTTTGCTGTCAATGGCAAAGACGGAACTCGTCGTGAGGGAGCCAGCTAAGGGGTAAGCGTCCTTGGTCAAGTCCAGATTGTATGAGAGCAGAAGCCCGAGGCTGTAAGTCACCTGCAATTTAACAATAGATGCATACAGTAGCTTTTTAACGCAGCTCTCAGAATTAAAAAATACAAACAGTACTACATTTTAATTTAATATCAGCTGTCACACACCTGTCCATTAGAGCCCCAGTCTGGATCAAGAGCACGCACTTGCACCACTCTGGTTCCTGCTGGCATCCCCTCCATCACTGTGGCTACGTAGGTGTTAGTCTCAAACACTGGTTTGTTGTCATTCACATCTAAGATCTGCAAAGTCATCAGTGATTCAGCTCAGAAAAGTCTTATTAAAAGTGAAGAAAATAATATAACATGGAGTTAAATTACCTCGTAATATGGATTTATAGCACATAAATAGTTAATACATAATGAAGACAATCAGCATCATTGTCCTGTTAATGAACCCTTTAATATAATTTTTGGTTTTGTCTATCCTGTACCATGGTAAAATAATATGTGATATTTCCGCATATATATTTTCAGAGTTTTACACTGAAACATGTTGCTCTGTTCTGACTCACTGCTACACCTGCTGAGACATTGATTTAGTGGCTGTGTAAGCACTCGAGTACACCTCTTTCTTGTGTTTTTTTTCTTTCTTCATTATTTAATTTTTTTTCTAACTTAAAGGCTGAAATATAGATTAAATTCACCTCGAATCAACCGAAGAAAGTAAACATGCCGGCTCTGCCGCGTAAAGTTTCACCAACCTTAACCTCCAGGTCCACAGTGGACACAGACTCGATCAGATCCCTCCTTGTTGTTGCTGCAACCTTGAAGCGGAAGATGCTGACCTCTTCGTAGTCCAGCGGCTTGATCAGACGGATGAGACCCGAGTCCCTCTCCACCAGGAAGGTGCCCCCCTGGTTGCTGTCGAGCATCTCTCCTACGACTGCAGTAAAGACCCCAGTCTGTCCAGGACCCATGTACACGGAGCCCAGGGCTGTTCCTACCGGCGTGTCCTCGGGGATGGTGAAGGAGTACTGCGGCTGGGTGAATGAGGGAACAGATGCGTCGGGAGGGACGACGTGGATGAAGGCCGACACCAGGGAGTGCTTGGGAGGAGAACCGGAGTCTGTGGCTTTGACAAAGAACGACAGCACGGTTCCCTGGAGGTGGTCGACTGTGCTTTTAGTCATCATCCAGCCACTGTCTGGCTCCACCTGTGCATAAGAAAAATCACAATAATTAATTTTCGTATCTTATCTGTGTTCTTCAATTTTAGTACAACAAACAGAAGTAGGTTACCTCATCAGTTCATATTCACAAACTGAACCGTTAACAATATTTATATTCCATGACCATGTTCCTTTTAATTCCAAATTCCGTTTATCGAAGACAGTCCTTTAATTGTTCTTTATTTGATTTTAACTGTGATTCAAAAATCTACTGAGGCATCAGCCTTAATGTAACATAATTTTGATATGATGAGTAGAAATTTATAATCTCTAGTTAACGGATAGCTGTTAATTCTCATGAAATGGGGAGGAGGGGTGTGTCAGCTGGAAATATCCCTTAACTGAAAATCAAGGTAACAGCATAAATGTTGTGCTTTAATGAGGTTTAAATACATTTTTTCAAGTCTGGATCTGGATGCATTTTTATGTATTACGTGTTAATTTGATAAGGAAGTCTCGTTAAAGCAGCATAAGTATAAATTAAAGTATAATAAGTTAGTAAGTAACAAGTTAACGTAGTCAATGTACAAACTGTGCTCACCTCCAGAACATCAACCAGCGACAGGCGTGCCTCACTGTAAAGGGAGTAGGTGATCCTTCCGTTAGACCCAGCATCGAGGTCAGTGGCCTGGATCTGTGTGACAAGAGAACCTTTGGCAACATTGGCTTTTATGCTCATGCGGTACTCCACTGCTCTGAACCGGGGGGCGTTGTCATTCTCATCTGCAAGAACAACTCGCACTGTGCAGAATGATGCACGACCTGGAAGAATAACATCAGTGTATAAATCTACCAAAGATACATAATGTTAAAACAGACAAAAGGTATACAAAGTTTGCATTAATGGAATTGTAGTAAGCGGATATAATGATAAAATGTAAGGCGAGTGTAAGCTCTTATCGCACAAAATAAATCATCGTATATATACGTAGCAAAAACAACGGCATGCATTAATATTATCTAAATGTTTTGCCATTCCTGTTCTAAGGTCTCTATATTAGCTGACTTGGCTTTGTTTGGCTTTTGTAAATGAAACAGTCTGGTCACTGCCAGAAATAATACCTCCACCATCCAGGGCCATAACAGTCAGCACCATGTCCTTGTTGAGAGGATTTTCTCTGTCTAATTTCTGAACAGTGGATATGATCCCCTCTGCGTCAATTGTGAACTGTGTTTTCCCGAGGTCGTTGATGAAGGAGTAAGTGATCTGGCCATACAGCCCAGAGTCCTCATCTGTTGCACGAACCTGGAGGCCCATATAGAAACGAATTAATTCATGTCCAATTAAACGTTTGCTGGAACTTACTGCCCATTTCGAATAGCGAGAAAGTGAAATTACCTGAATGACCTTTGACCCCGGGGGGGCGTTTTCCTGGACCTCGGCCAGGTAGAACCTCTGGCTGAATACTGGGCTGTACAGGTTGGCTCCCAGGACACGTACAATCACCTGTGAATCATGATCTCATAGTCAATCCATCAGCGTCACCCTCACTGTCCGCTGACTTTCTGTTTGTGTCATCCCAATAAACATCACGGGCTGATTTGTCAAACATGATCAAATCAGCGTGGCAGAGAGCACTGGTAAGAGCATTAGGGCTATATTAACCAGCTGCAGAGATAACAATGTCTCTCTGAAAGACTACTAAATCCTGTCAGAAGAAGAACCAAAATAATGGGGCTGCTTGTTATTGCTACTGAGAAGTGGTGTTCCTGTGCCAGCAAACCCCCCAAAATGTCCCACTTGTAATTACCACTAAGAGACAGATGTGAGCAGTTTTCCAGTTGGCAGCTCATCCTCATAGTAAATCTGCTATGACATGACATTAACCTCCAACTGCAGAGGAGCTCAGCAGCCACTGGTAAGGAACTGCAGTTATACCAGACACATGTGAATAAATTAAATGTGAAGGGTCCCTGAAGGTCGCTTAGCTTTTTGTGTATAAAAACTACAGGGATTTAAAAAAAAAAAAAAATGGAACTAAATTGTACCTGCCAGAAAGTTGTCTCACCTGAGCATTATTGGTGAAGACTCCATCTGACACAGACACGTTGAGTTGGTACGAGAGTTTCATGCCTTGTCTCTTCTTGTTAGACAGACGAAGCACCCCTGAATCCGGCTCCATCATAAAAGTCATTTTCTCATTCCCTGAAAGAATACTGTACCTGAAGGCAAATAGAGTACAACGATGATCATGGTGTATTAAGTTATTTTACTCAGACGAGTTTGGAAATACCCCGATCAGGCATAAGATTATGACCACTGACAGGAGGAGTAAATAACATTGACCATCTTGTGACAATACAATGTTCTACTGAGAAACTTTTGGACCTGGCATTCATGTGGATGTTACTTAGACATGTAGCATGCAACTAGATAGGCCTGATAGACCAAACCAGGCACCCCAAACTAATAGCAATGACACTCCTTGATGGCAGCAGCCATCCCCAGCAGGATGCAGCCTGAGACAGACACATACACAAAAACGGTTTAGAAACAACCAAAAAAATAGGAAAAACAGCACAAGGTGTTGACCTGGCCTCCAAATTCGCTAAATACCAAATTGATCAAGTATCTGTGGGATGATCCACAGAGGCCCCTCCCCTCAACCCATAGGACCCAGAGGCCCCCACTAACAACATTCTGTTGCCAGACACCACAGGACACCCTCAGAAGGCCCATGTCCATTCTCATAACGCACAAGGGAGACCTACACAATATTAGGAAGGTGGTCATAATGTTATGTCTAATCGGTGTACACGCTGAGTTTTTCTAGATTAAAATTCAACTGAACTGGCTAAATGCTGATCTTCACTGTTGCAAAACATCACAGAGAAAACACCATATCCAAAAGTTTCTAAACCACCTTTTTTGTTTCTTACTTCAGCTTCTGAGCATCACAGATGTCGGCATCTGACGCCTGAACACAAGTCACAAAGTGTCCCTGGGGAGCCAGCTCGCTGACAAAGGCCTCGTACAGCGCTTGGCTGAAATTAGGTGGGTTGTCGTTCGTGTCCGTTACAGTGACGGTGACACTAACATCACTGCTGAGGGCAGGATCGCCGCTGTCCGTCGCCCTGACAATGAAGTTGTAGCGCTGGACGAGCTCATAGTCGAGCAGGCGTGCCGTGAATATCAGCCCGCTGCTGCTGTCGATGTGGAAGTAGTCCGTGCTGTTGTAGATGTCAGATAGGATCTGGTATCTCACCACAGCGTTCTTTTCTGAGTCTTGGTCCTGAGCAAACACCTACAGGGAGAGTAACAGAAAATGTTGCAGTGCCTCATGAATTATTCAGGAAAAAGTCTGATTTGTTTACATTGTAGCTACAGTACCAACACCGAGGCCAGATGAAAAAATGTCAATGTAATTCTTGGTTTCACTGAAATTCTGGTGGACGGAGTGACATTTAAAACCACACAGGAAAAATGGTCCCTTTCTTGAGGTACAACACTACTGCATTTTACGTGAAAAGGGAAGAAAAGTCTGATGTTTGGGGTAGAGGAGGAACAACTATTTTGCTGCTGGTTTGATCAACTCTCCTGAGTTTTAAATATGCGTGTATATCCTTTAAAGCTTCGCCCTCAAAGCTGGATGCAAAGGATGTGTTATATTTGAGAATGCTTGTTTTAAGGGCACCTTAGGACTTAATGGGTTAATATATGATGATGTGCCAGAAGGTGCACATCACACAGCTTAGTGTATCTAGTAAAAAGTACAATATCGGAGAGCAAATATGAGGGGAGTTTGAAGTCTTAATAATCATGAATGTTGTCCGTTGCTCTTAGATTGGCTTCTAGATTCTTGTAACGCTCTATAACAATAGTTTAATAGGGTCACTAAACTGTTTTAGTAGTCAGATAAAGGGAGGAAAATTAGTTAATCCAATAATGAGGTGTTTTTGCCTCGATGTTGCAAATGCGCCAGAGTAGCAGCACGGGTGTATTATTTCTTAAAGGTCAAGAGCTTCCACAGAGAAATTTCTCGGCAAAGATCACACTGTCTCTCATAAATAAATGATCTGGCATCAAGTATTCGTCCACAATGCTGCTGAAGTGAGTCCTAAGTGTAAACAGTCAGCCATTCAAGAGTGCACATCAGGCCCCCTCAGTAAACAAAAGGCGCACACACCTGTAACACGGTCGTCCCGATCATGGAGTTCTCTGCCAGCACGGTCGAGTATGAGGTGTTCTGGAACAGCGGCGGGTTATCGTTCACGTCCAGCATGACAATGTCCACGTCGACCTCAGACTTTGCCCCGGTCAGCGTGTCTGTAGCCTTCACCGTTAACCGGTAGTACTGCGTTGTCTCGTAGTCTAACGGGTAAATCACGCTGATGATTCCTGTATCAAAGCCGATGTCAAACTGGAGGGAAGGGTCCCCATCCGTGATGGTGAAGATGATGGTTTGGCCTTCAGGACTGCTGGCGTTGATGCACAGGACGGAGGTGGAGACGGCCACGTCCTCTCTGACAGTGACACCGTAGAAAGGCTTGTCAAACACCGGCATGGCTTTATTTACTACAGTAACGGGAAGCTCGACCTCGCTGGACAGAGGCGGGAGGCCGCCGTCAGTGGCCACGAGAATCACCTTGTACTCTGCGTTAGATAAATCCGCCTCGAAGGCTCGCTTTAAGGTCAGCTCTCCTGTCACAGGGTTCACCTGCATGGAATTTATAAATACAAGTAAGGAGCATATGAACATACAAACCCATGAATTTTATAGATATATATATTTTTTTATATAAAATGAATGCAGATTAATTCAAAGCACAAAAGACTCACTTGAAAGTTCCTGTGCTTCTCCTTAATGCTGTAAGTCACCTGTCCATTCAGACCGGCGTCTCGGTCAGTGGCTGACACCCTGAAAACACCTGATCCTGGCTCAGCTTCCACCTGCACTACGGCATAGTAGGGGAGGTTCACGAAAACTGGAGCATTGTCGTTCACGTCCTCCACCTAAAGATGGGTAGTTGTTAAAAAAGAAAAGAAAAGATGTTATGTCATTATTGTGAAGACAGCAAGAACACAGGTCTTAGTTTGTTTGACACAAATAGACAGATGATATTCACACCTACCTGCACTTGCACAATCGCCCTGGCCACCCTCAGTATCTCGTCTTCTCTGCTGACCTCCACCACCAGCTCGTAACTCTCCTTCTCCTCTCGATCAAAGGGCACACCGGTGGACAGCACCACTCCACACGTCGGCCGAATGGTGAAGCGTCCGCCGGGGTTCAGCAGGGTGTACTTCAGTGGTTCGTTCAGGCGGTGGCCAACCGTGTTCACAACACTCACTAGAGTGACGTTGGTTACGTTCTCTGGGATGGAGGCGGTGTAGACCGGGAAGGTGAAGAGAAGCCCACTGTCTATAGCTTCCCTGACAAGCACCGTGACTAGTGCCATGCTGGAAAAACGTCCATCCCATACCTTAAAAGGAAATATTTAAAGAGAAATGACACATAGTTGGCGGATATAGAGCGTGTAATACTATACGTGTGGTTTAATGTGAGTTCAGTAAACATTGCATGGCTTGCCCTTATTTTTATCTCAACAAAAAAAGAAAAACAACCCAGTAGCATGCAGAGTTGGAGCTGAATACCCAGCATCATGTATTCTACATCAAGACACTGCATAACTCTGATCTCTGGGTGCAATACTGCAGCCTATCCAGTCCTCATACCTTACTGTGGAAATCATATGCTATATAAACCAGTCAAAAGCAACTGCAGTGCTGTTATATCCAAGATGTGCGCCAGGACACATAGAATACCCACTGATGGCCAGTCACTTACCTTCACATTGAAGCGGTAACGGTTTTTACTGAGGTTCTGATTGATGACGGTCACAACTCCGGTGAAGCGCTCCACGGAAAAGTACTCCACGTTGCTGTCCACCAGAGAGTACTCTAGTTGGGGTGTGATAGACTTGTCAGGGTCTGGGATGGCGTCAGAGGACACGTCAGGGTCAAAAGCCTCAACCCTGAGGACCTCGACTCCGATGTATGTAGGCAGGAGAAGGACTGCTTCGTAAGTGTCCTGGACGAACTTTGGGGGTGAGTCGTTGATGTTGATAACCTAAGACAAGGTTGTACATGGAAGCAAAAATAAGCCTAAAATTACGACAATAACATTGGAATCAAAGTGAGTCAAAGATGGCTTATGAGGCTGTGAAAGCTGATTCATGTGATATTCACTTGCCTTTATAGCCACCTCTGCTGGGTTGTCTGCTCTCCTCGGAGGCTGACCACTGTCTCTGACGTGAACCCGGAAGAGGAACTCAGGGATGGTATCGTAGTCCAGGCTGGCGATTGTTCTAAAAGTTTAGAAGCATTCAAACAAACCCTGTTATAAGATTTATCAGTTAATGTGCAGGTGAATCAGATCAATGGTGGTGTCACCTACCGAATGGAACCAGTCCCAGAGTCCACGCTGAAAAACATGCGAGCGGTCTCCTCTATGATCTGGAACACTAGCAGGGCGTTGTGGTTTCGGTCTTTATCAGTCGCCCGGATGACTAAAGGGTTCCCATCCTCTCCCAGGACAACACTGTTCACCGGAGCGGCCTCGCTGACTGCACCCACGTAACTGTTAAGGTTGAAAAACAGGACACGGCTGTAAACGAGGAACGCTTTCCCTACCGTCCCATAAGCCAGCTCTGACCACCGCTGATACCTGATTTGTTGGAACACAGGTGGGCTATCGTTGACATCCCCCACTTGGACGATGACAGCGGCGCTGGCCTCCACTCCGGCCATGCTCAGGGCACGCACCACTAGATAGTAGGACGTCGTTTGCTGCCAAAACAAATCCAGTGAGCAGATGCGTTATCTCAGTGTGTTCACGCCACTGTGCAAATATCCCTGCCATCAAAAGTAATGCAAAGATACGTTCAAATAATAATACCATGAATAAATACTATGTATCAGTGAGTTTCATGCAAACTGTGGTGAACAGAACAAAATCGAATTAATATTTGGTGTCGCTTGGCATGGTTACTTTTATTCCTTCACAAAATTAGCCATAGCGTCTGTTGCTTTCAGTGAATATAGTTATTTATATATTTGCATTTGTGGTTTGTTGCCATGCCACGGAACAGACGCATCCCTGACCGTAACGTGTAACAGATAACAATCAGAGAAATGTTTGCATATGATATGAATTAAGTCATCTAAAACAGCGGGACCCAAACATTAACAAACCTCAAAGTCAAGCTGTTGCCGTGTAGTTATCACACCGGTGTGCTGGTTAATGAAGAAACATCGGTCCTCGTTGCCCCTGGTGATGTCGTAAACGAGCGCTGAGCGGCTGAGGGCGCTGACAGTCATCACATGTGTTCCAATTTTGCTGTTCTCCATTATCTGTAAGAACGGACAGTTATGTGCACCATATATTTTTTTTGAAAGTACTGCATTTTCCACTTGCATAACTGTCTAGACATTAACCATTCATCCTTGCTTTCCACCTTCAAGCCCGTCTTTATTCCGCCTATATCTCCCCCTTCACATCCCTCCCTCTCTCCCATGCAGTCATCCATATAGTGAAACCGCTCACTCCCTCACCTCAGCCTGATACTCCTTCAGAGAGAATTTGGGTGTGGAGAAATCGGAGAGTATCAAGGAAATGCGAACTGAAGCTGTGGCCATTAATGGAGGAAATCCGCTGTCCGTGACGCGCACAGTGAGTGTGTAAAAGCCCACAGAGGTCAGGTCCAGCTCCTTGGCAGTGAAGATAAGGCCTGTGGCATTATCAATGCCAAACACACCACCGGTGTTACCTGGAAGCAGCACAAAGTTAGCAGACATCGCATTTAATAACTTATTCATTAAAAGTTACAATACTGTTTAAGGCAGACACAAATACCACACCTGCTTCTATAGTGTAGGTGAGTTTCCCATTAATCCCATTGTCTTTGTCAAGGGCCGTCACCTGCACTACAGAGGTGCCCACAGGAGAGGTCTCATATGCCATAGCGTCGTACACAGTACTGGTGAAGTAGGGGATGTTATCATTGGAGTCCTCGACTGCTACCAGGATACGAGCCAGGTCACGGTTAAATGGAAACTCCTGATCCTTGACCTGGGGCAGCACGGGACGAAATTAATATGGATAGAGTTGAAGGGGGTGATAAATGAACGAAATCAGCTAAAATTAAGTAAGGTAGACACTGCTGCCAAGAGGAGCTTCATTTGGTGGAAAGAGCAGGGACACACACACATGCAGTGACACAAACAGACTCACACAGCAAACACACACACACTGGACCATTACCATAATAGTGAGGATGTGCTGTGTCCTGGCCTCGTAGTCCAGTCTGTCTGCAGTGTACACGACTCCCGTGCCAGGATTGACCCTGAACAGTCTCATACTGGCTGGGTCCACGCTGCCATAGATGGAGAAGCTGAGGCGAGCGCGCTCGTCCACGTCGGACGCTCTGACCCGCAGTAGCTCCATGTCGACGGGTATATCCTCTGAGACACTGATGTCATATGCAGGCTGTGAGAAAACTGGAGGGTTGTCGTTGCTGTCTTGTATTCGGATAAACACCTGCATGATGAATAGACAGAAGAAGAAATGTTCAAGGCAAGGTAAATAGAGGAGAATTGTGCTCAGTGTATTATCCCTAAAGATAGTAGAGTGGAATTAGTGACTAATAATACCTTATGCAGGTGAAGGGTAGTACTACCCCCTGATTCTTGCAAGGTGGAGATACCATTGAAGGCAAAACAGCATGTTGTCCAAGAGGGATACGGGCACTTTTTGTATTTATACACAAACCTGACCTTTATTTACCAAGGGTAATCCCATTAATCCGCTGATATCAAGGATTTCCCCTTACAAGGAGGAACTAGTAGGCCAGCCAAGACAGCAAGAGCACAATGAATGTGAAAGCCAGAGCAACAAAAAAAGCATTTCATAGTCAGCAAGAGATAATTTCTAAAAAAGGGTGTGCAAGCGTAGGAAGGGAAGCGGGAGTAAACAGCCCCCCAAGGAAAGAGGTAACAATAATTTCATTTGATGCGGGTGTGGAGTGTATAAGAGGCAGTCGGTGTATAACAAATCACGACAGCGTGTACCTGAGTTGTGGCAAAGTTGGTCCCATCTGTCACTTGTATCGTCATGTTGTACACAGACTGCACCTCTGCATCCAGGGGCTTGGCCACGACTAGAGTCCCCACCCCAACTTGAAGGTCAAACTGCATGTCAAAGCTCCCTGGAATCATACACACACACACACACACACACACACATTACGTGTCAGTCACTTAGTATTCACTTTGCGCTCTAAACTCAGGTGCTCTAAGTTATTACTGTGTAATTGTTTTGGCCAGGTGCCTTCGTCTGGAGCTAGAGGGTCTGTGAAATAAAATGAACCGAAATGCAATGCGATGTAGCACCGAACCCACTTGGCAGGCTGAGAGCTGTTAACAGCCACACAAACATCTGTCTTATCGCTCCAAAACACAACCCATCTCAGAGATCAAAAACCTGCAGCCGGGTCTTTTCCACAGGCGGTGAGTGTACAGTTTAGCGGCTTAATGTTTGATTAAAGTGAGGGAGAGGATTGATACACGTTCGGTATTCAGTACCATCCTTCGTCTCATTCCAGCTTCTCTCTCGAGATATCTTGGAGCGTGAGCCCCCCTCAGCATATGAATACTGATTGGGCATTTTTCACAGAAGCACTGATGCGTGCTGAGTGGGAGCAAACCACGGGGAGCTGTTTTCTTCTTTTTTTTTCTGGAGGAGATAGTGGTCAGTATTATACAATGAGGAATCAATCTCAGAGCATTTAGAAAAACAAAACTCACAGCATGTACTTTTGCTTTCCCGTCTGTCAGGTGCTTCTAGGGGGTCTGATTATGCTTCACGGTTTCTGGAAGCGACAGTTCACATTTCACATGTGAACAGGTCATTAGATATGCTGTGGATGTAATAGCCTCAACTACCGGCAGCAGATTTGTGACAGGTATGACTAAAACCTGGTGTTTTAGAGCAATCAGTGGATCCCTCCAGTGCTCGTATCTCATACTCCACCGAGATGTGCACATGAAATCACATGAAAAAAATGACATGTATTTCACAACAACTCCAAGAATACAAATACACTCTTCACTGAACTTCTCTAGGAGACTTGCAACTGCTGAAGTTACATCAGCAACACAGAGTGCTGTCATTTATATTCTCCAAGCATGGCATAGCCAGACTCCTATTCAAATAAGAATTGAGTCTAATGTTACCATTAACAGTACCATACCACTGGGATGTCATTATGAGGCGTCAACTTAACAGCACTCAGATGACGTGTATGACTTTATCACTGTTCTTCTTGGCCTGTTAGATTTTTGCCAGACCAACATTCCCCCAATGTATTTTTTATGGGTGGGGGAAAATTTGTCTGGCTTCCAGGATAATTTTTCTCCTAAAAATTTAAAAGCGGTAGTTGAGTTGAGTTGAGATTGGGAACTTGTTATTGCATTGTTTATACCCCTCTGGGAAGTGGAGAACTCTCTTTTAGCTCTTGATTTGGTCTCCACCAATGCCTTTCTTAGTGGCAAAATACACTCCTCATCTTGATCATCACTTCTATAGCAGTTTTTGTCTTCTGAGGCTGAAAGTAATGCCAGAGAGATGTTCCAAAACAGTAATGTCATGGGCAGGACCATAGACTGTATATAAAGATGGACAGCGGAACAGCTCCTCAAAAGTGAAGCCACAGCAAGTAGAGCTCCCCCTGGTGACTGACTGTAGTATAGGGCAAAAGCTCCACCCCCTCCATGTTAGTGGGTGGGACTTGTGTCAAACTAAAACACTAAAATACACGTCAAATGTATATATATTTTTTTCAATGATGGTTTCTGTCATTTTAGGTAGTTAATATAATGTTGATGCATGTTCAAGTGTCTTGCATAAGTTTCGTTTTAGTTATTTAGGAGGTCAGTTATATGACGCTATAAAAACAGGATATGACATAATGGCGACTTTTTAGACACTTTAAGGTTTATTTGTAACATCACAACATAGTCGGGTATTTTCAAAAAATACTATTTTGGAGAAGTGTCTGGAAGTAAGAGGATTTCAGTTCAAGGCAGACTGTATCCGCACATGCTGTCCAGAGTAGCCGCACCGTTGCTGAACTAACGACATAAACATATCCTGCTTGGCCGGAGATAAAAGAAAACAGTGCTGTTTGTGTGGGGATGTGGGAGAATATTTCAAACTCAGATCAATCAATGCTGCCTTTGGCTGAACAAGGTCGTGGTTCTGTGCGCTACATTTATTGAATTTTCAGAACCTCTCTAAACCTGGGGCGTTTGAGGAAGACGTGTGGTGGAATTAACTTTTGAGCAGACCTGTGTCAAGCGAGCAGTTTCTTCCACACGCGTTCTGCGGAATGTAGAACATTTCTCGGGCCAGCCGTCCGCCTTAATGGTAAGAAAGAGAGAGCGAGAGAAAACGAGAAAGAGGTGATCAATATTTATTATGTCAAGATATTCTTGTGATCAAAGGTCTGATGCACTATATGTGACACTTGTAACATTGACCTCACATTTCTGTGTCATTTCATCAGATTGCCTCAGCACAGAGTTAGGCATGGGTTTATAAGTCCAGTTGTTGAAATTTAAAAAAATAATCATTCCAGTGCAGTAATATGTGAACTATTAATGCCTTTGTCTTGTGACAAAAAACACTACATTTGCATTTTCAACATGTTTCTGTATGACATCTGCAACTGAAACAGAATAGTTAATAACAGGCAAATCGCTAATCAGTCTTTCAAAAGACTTGAATCAAAGGGCTATGCAGAGCTCCTCAGTTTTAAGCAGGCAGACCGGTATATACTCCTCAGAAGATTTATTGTTTTCACCAGAGCCAGAGCAGCAGGAGGTGCTTTTAATTCATTGTTCTTTGTGTGCCAGCTTGGCCATATAAACCATAAAGAAGTGAAATCTTTTATGTAGACAATTCACTTTTGCTCGTGAACAATTTATTTCAGCCACATCCCAAAACACCTCGAACACAGAATGCAAATTCAAAATACTTTCTTCCCCCTTCAAGGGGAATTCAAGGTAAATCTCTCACACTCAAAACAGTTTGCAAGTCTGGCGGCTTTCGGAATAAAACTATATTTTCTTCTCACTTTAAACATTTAGACACCAGAAAAATTCAAACATGAGCCCTAGCAAGAATACTTTTTGTTACCTTTGTGACCTGAATATATTTTATAGTTGAGTGCTCAAGAAAAATTCAGAAAACTTCAGTATCTTACATGAGTTTTTCTTACCGATGATATTGAACCAGACGGGTGTGCTCGACTGGCTGACAGCCACCACTCCCACCGGCTGAGCCACAGCAGCTGTCTCCAGAACAGAGAAGTTGTAATACCTCTGGGTGAAAAGCAGGGGCAGCGGCGAGGGGATTGGTTTGCGAATCCACTCGACGTGAAGTTTGACAGTGGACCATAATGGGGGATCACCGCCGTCTTCGGCTTTTATCTGAGAAAAAGCCAGACACCCAATAGATTTCACAAATGAAAGGCAAAGATTTAGCTACTGGATCTGGTGTTCGTGTGTGTATTCAGGTAGAGCAAACATTGTGAGTATATTAGAATTTTCTCCTCTCCACTTCACAGACTGACAAATATATATACTCATCCCCCCTGTGCCGACAATGAACTTTCAGTACGCTGACAACACCTACGCCTCAGCACCAACATCCCATTCATTAACATCATTTTGCCAACCTCAAAATTTTATCTCCACAATTACAGTTTAATGAGATGAATGTCCCCGCATGACATGAAAGGAACGCAATCGGCCAAAATAAATCCAAACAAAGTGATGGAGGAACCTATGCAGGGAGGTAGCTGTAAAGTGGTGCTCACTGAAGCGGAGAACCTTTGAGCCAGACACATTACTTTCTGAAAGAACAGCTGAAAACAACCACAATTGGAGGAGAGAAGATTGGTGTGTTGGCGGTACATGTTACTGGAGAAGGCTGCCTCTTTAATTCAACTTTGAGCTCCTCTGAAAATAAGGACAAGCACAAGAATAAATGTGCTTAACAATGCATCACATACATACATATATACATGCATAATAAAAGGTGTGTGCAGTGCAAATATAATAGAAATGTAACCAGGACTGAAAAAAATCCGGCATGTTTTGGGGATAAAACAATGTCTGTGCCATGGAGCCACTGCAAGTGTTCCACCGAATGAGCAAACACAACTCTGCCACTCTTTCTACCCTGGCACTGTTGAAAAAGGTGTAAGCTTCGATTATGAAAAATGTCAGTGTGACTGAGTTTGCTCTTGCCAGCGTTACGTGAAGCCAGAGCCCTGAAAAAAAGAGAGCGCCACCATCTGTAGTGTGTAATTCAGACTTTATATTCATTGTCATGTTTTTTCATTTTGCTCAAGTGCTGAATTTTGTCTCAAATTACTCACCAGCCGACAAAACAGCAGTTAAAAATTAGATTATGTTTTAAAGCCAGTGTATTGAACTCACCGTGAGCATATCATAGCTGCCCGCTGTCACCATCTTCTTTGATGACACCAAAGCAGTCCTGGGGTCAATACTGAACTTTTCATCCTCGTTACCGTTAATAATGCTGTATGTGATGTTGCCATTGGCTCCAAAGTCACGGTCATAAGCAAAGACTCGGTAGACGGGTTCACCGCGTTTGTTCCGGTCTCGTTCGGGCAAGCTGATGCGGTACATGACCTCGGGGAAAGTGGGCGGGTTGTCGTTCTCGTCGTCGATGTGAACCATGACCCACACAGTGGACTGGCGGGTGGTCACTGGGCCATCTATTACTGTCACCTGAAGAAAACACACGAGCACACACACTGTGGACCAGGCTTGTTCCAGTGCATCCCACAGATACTTGATCAGTTTGGGATCTAGGGAATTTGGAGGCCAGGTCAACACCTTGTGCTGTTTTTTGAGTTGTTCCTTTTTGTGTGTATGTCTGTGTCAGGCTGATGATTGCAAGATGTTATTCACTTCCCCTGGTCATAATGTTGTGGCAGATCGGTGTAAATACATCATGAGTCATACTCTGTGCGTGGGACTTTATATGGGAGTGCATGCATTCATTGACATCTTAAATCTTGCTGCGACTGTGGAGCGCGGGGCCACGTGGGGCTGAGATCACGGCAAACCTCTTTGTGTTATTGATCCCCTGGAGGCAGAGGCAGAGGTCCGATCGCTGATCAATTGGATCAGATCAGGGTGAACGCCATTGCTGCTGGCCTGACTGCTCACTAGACTATTAATTACCAACAGGCAGCATAGACTGGCAAGCGGAGCCGTGGGTGGCATTAAAGGACTGGCATTCCTATTGAAATCACAGGACATGGCGATGTAACAACAAAGGTTTCTCTACCCCCAGTTTCTTTTGAGATGCAAATAGTGGTAGATTCAAGTCTATTTGCACAGTTTTTGCTGCTTTCAGTTTTGTAGTGTATTGTCATAAGATGGGGTCTCATTAAGTAGTGGAGCTACACAAAGCAGCGTGAGTCTAAGCAAGTCAACCGGCAACACAGGTGTACAATACTATGCAATACATAACAAATACACCAAGCTGCAATACTGTAGGTCGACTGCAGGTTATTTTATTCCATTTCAAAGAAGGGCAAAGTGCCTGTAGATTCAGCAGCGTTTAATAAGTTGTAAGCAAAGTCTGGGGAAATGGAAGTTTGTTCATGTCTCTAAAGTCAAGAATCTCTGATTATCGGGTTCATCAACATGCAGAGCAGCAGGACCAACAGAAATGGTAATCACAGAGCTATCTGTATGCCCAGTGTCTGCACTTATCAAATGCTGGGCAGACCGAGTCCTCTCCTCCCTGTTCCCATCCTGAGTAAAGAAGATAACCAATGATGAATGATTACATTTAGAAAATCCTAAACCTGGGGCCCAAAACTGCAGTCATTCATCAAAGTTTATGGAGCCCTAAGGGTCTGCCAGGGTTGTCCTCCACCCCGTCTTTGTTAATAGTGCGCGGTGGCAGGTGGCAGAGCTGGATAAATAATAATACTATGAACCTGTGAACACAGTTCAGGTTTGACTGTACCTCCAAAAGGTGCTCGGCTTGTTGTTCTCTATCCAGTTTCCTTGCAGTTGTTGTGATCAGACCTAAAAACCATAAAAGAGCAACTTTAGATAACATACACAGATTTGTAGTCAGTTAATTAAGAAGTTATAACAACATATCTCTCCAACATTATAAGTAATTTGCAGTTACACACTTTAATGACTGTGTGCACACATACTGCTTCAAAAGCCACAGACTGCAGCCCTGGCCGTCACAACTGGCACATGCACGTATGGCCACGGTATAGCTGAGGGTCACTCAGTTGGCCAGCAAGCCACCAGTGCAGAGGGAAAGCAGCTAGGCCATTGATAATAGCTCTGATCGAACCAGATTACTCGGATGACAGTTAGATGGTTTGACAAACTCTGGCGAAACGCATTAGAAATCAGTGACAGCTCTACTTCCCCCTGACACATTGTTTTCCCCATTTGATTTCCGTGTTTTCTTATTTTGTCATTTTCAAGCTAGCTCTCTTTCGTTGTGCAGCTACAAAGGCCCTCCTCCCCCTGACACACACAAACACAGTTATCTTATTTCCTGCAGACTTACCCTAACCCTATCCATAAACACTACTTACCCTAACCGAACCGGGAAAAAAAGCATTGACCCTAAAAATACAATGATTTATGGGGACTTTTTCTTTTTGTGGGAAAGTCTACAGAGGGAAATAAATCTGAAAAATGTGCGAGAGAAAAAGAGTTTGGATTAATGATTGTGAACTTTAGTCTGTACAAACTTTCTGAACAAATCAAAAGCTCCCCAGATGTGAAGGAAACCCTTGATCCGAAGGCAGAATCACACCATCTTGATGCTGTAAGCCAACATTTTGTTTTCCAGAACAGAATCAGTGTCACTGATCATGAGGCTCGTACACCGTACAATGTCTCATGAGAGCATCAAAACAGAGTGAAATGGGTACGTTTGTCTTGGCCCTGGATTTACGTATACAAATGCATAGAAAAATAAGCACTGATACAGGCGCTGACGTACTATTTTTATGTTCCTATTTTAAAAATAGTCATTAGACATAGGAGCCAGATCAGAGGAGTGAGTTGACACTTAAGACATCCACACTTAAGACAAGAGCATGCACAAGTACATATGCAGTGGATGTCTGTGCGGTTTTATGTGGAATAATTACAGCAAATGTGCATGAATGGTGCTTTTGTTTCAGTGCAACGGACCGTTGCGGCGAAGTAGGATTATTTGTGGTGCTTAAACATCGGTGCAGTCAGCGCCTAATGGATAAACTAAAACCACGGCGCGCGCACTCACCGATTCCCATGCCTGCTCATATCACGGTGTCACCTTGAGCTTGTTACGCAGGCTAACTTCAATTAGGCAAATTAGGAATAAATCTAGAGCAGGGGTCACAAGCTGTAGGAGAGAGACCAGAGCAGGGAGGTAGGCTTGATCAGCAGAACGCAGCGCGAGTAACAACCCTGATAAAAATCGATCATCTACAGCTCGCAGCTCATCCGCAGTTGGACAATATTCCATTTTAATTGGGTATGCGAAGAAATAATTTAAAAATCCACACCCACACAAAATGTATGAAATGGTCTAGTGGCCTGTCTGAAATCATTAAACTTTCCCTCTTCTTAGCCACCTGGGCTCTCATTTATTTTCTAACTAGACCAACATTAATTTTAGAAATCCAAATAAAGTTTTTGTCCATCATGGAGTAGTCGGAAATTTATTATAAAACCATTTTACACCCTTGGAAAAAATAAACTGTACTCGTATAGAAAGATTCTGGACACTGGAGCCTCTGACGGACAAGGATCGTTAGAGCTCCATTCATAGTGAAAGACAGGTAAGTACCTAACCGTTAATGGAAATTAGCTGCACAGGTTTCTGGTTATTAACACAACAAGCAAGTTTCAGTAGAAGTTGCCTATTTAAACCTCAGACTTCCCACCAGTCCCCTGGAACTGAAGAAGCTACTCGGATGAGTGGTGCAACGTCTTCTCAAAAAAACTCTACATGTCCAGTTGCCTCTTTTTTAACGCCTTTTTTTGGATAGAAAGATTAAGTTAAAATCCATTCATAGATTTTTACAATTATTTGAAATAAAAATACACAATTACCCAAAATTTACCAGCGGCAAGCTGGGGACTTATGTCAAAACTATTTGTCATTCTTTCTATTTTCTGGAGTTAGTAAACAGAATTCTTTTATTTAGTACTATCAGTGTGGCAGAAGCAAATGTAATTAGTGTTCATTGATGGCTCTAGTAACTGAAGCAATAATTTATAGGGCAAATTTTATGTATTCTGTTGTGCAGGTTGTGGATGTAACTTTGGAAAAGAACTGTTCCCCTTTCCACCTCAGGGAATTTTCCCTCTGCATTGTAATTTTTAATCTTGTATTGTATTTTCATTCTCTCAATCGGCATGCATAGGCATGTGCCTGGTAACATATTTGTGTAACGGTGAGGATATATAGGCAGCATGAATATGTATTGTCTATATATTGTATTAGACCAAAAGGAGATACAGTGTGTTCATGACCCAAATGTGGACATGTGCCGCTGGTACAAAAAAACCAATTAAATCCAAAAAAGGTCACACGGCCACCACGACTCCATGACGGCACTCTGCAAACACACATGCTTTAAAAGAAGCGCTCAGTCCAACACCCTGTGTCAACACTTATCAGTTCTGTTTCCCTCCCCAAAGAAGGCAGGCTTCACTCACACAGCAGAGACCAACAGACAGCACTGTAAGCTGTCACGGCACATTTACACACTTACACACTCGCTCAGAGTTCTGCTTCAGTAGATTTTGGAATTGTCGCGGCACCTCAAACGCATCAAACTGACACTTTCAGAGTGAACTTGAAAAATGTATAACGTTAAACCACCTTAAACCTAGTTTTTAAAAAAAAAAAACAATTTGAAACATGAAGAAGTTTTTCATCAGTTCACGTCATAGCGGTGCTGGCAGCCGCTGTATGAAAGAAAATCAATCAGCTGGGTTTAGTTTATTCATCTATCCAATGAAATCGCTCCGGTACATGGAAAGTTTTTGACTCAGTAAACATGAGGAGTGATTCATATTGAACACATCTCCCACTCACCCATGTCTTATTACCAGACTAGCAGACTGACGCTGTCAGTTGCATGAAACAAAAATAACTGTTAATGATGCATTCAAATTCTCTCGTGACGGTGCGTTTCTAAAACTGCAGATATCCACTACAGGAGCACGGACTCCGTTATTTATGGGCTCCGGTGAACTGAGGGAAGCGTGTCCTTTGAGAGAAACAGTAAAAAACTACTTCTCTGCATTGTAGTAAACATTAATTTATCACAGGGTGAACAATAGTGTTGTCAATATGAGCCCCCTCGTATACAGTTAATGACTAACAGATGACAAAATACTGTGGGGCTTCGACAGAGACAGACAGCCGGGCTCAGATGGCTAAAGACCCTCCCCTGTGGCACACACACACACGAATACGCCACAGAAACACACACACAGGCAAATTATTTTATACAGCAGTGTGTTGCGGTTGCAGTTGCATCATCTTCATCGACTCACAGCAACAGAACGGCCCTTTTTACACACAGTGCTGCAGCTGATTAATCAATTGATTAAATTGCCACACAAATTCTCTGCCTCAGTAATCTGTTTTAAAACAAATCACTTCATTATGATTCTGCAGCGGAATTAGCAACGATGACAACAGACTGTGCCCAAACAGGACATTAGTACGGATAAGAGATATGCGTGAGGATGCCTGTATGTGGGATACAGTTGACCGTGTGAGGACCAGCATATATTTATTGGGATCAATGTTAGCCTTCTCACCCTGGTTCAGCCCAGTCTGCTTCCCTACATTGCGTCAATAGCCGTAATGCACTAAAGCATATTTCAGAGAGGAGCAGAGGATGATAAATGGAAATACTCTGTTTGATTTACAAACAGAGTGAGCATGCAACAGCATAGCGGCGCAGGGAATATGTTATGCCACAAACTTGATAACTGACATGCAGCATGATGCATATAGGTCATCAGAATCAGAATACCCTGTATGGTCCCTGTAAAAGCTGATACATTATGTTACCCTATGTTCATATTTGCCTTTTTGTTTTCATTCAAGCGCTCAGAACTTCTTCTGGAGCAGAGTCAGCAAAGACTTGTCAATGACTTGACAATGATTTGATTTCCTTGGGATTTGAATAAAACATTTCATCTCCTCAATAATTCTACAATGGGAACTTTGAGCAGAGCTTGTACGGAGAATGCAAAGGGACATCCCTAGACATTCAACTTGGCAGGAAAAAAAAACAAAGAAACCCACATGTCAGAATTTCTATTGTTTTTCAAATGTTGATATATTCTCCGTGTGATTTGATTTTTAATTGAGGATAGAAAAAACTTTCAGAGTAGCTTTTTTTTTTTTTTTTTTTATAGCACACCGAGATCAAGACCGACTTTGACAGCGATCCTATGTTTTTACACGAAGGAGTCAAAGTTTGATATGATGCTCAGGCGCAGGGCTTCGAGATGATATTCAGATTTCCAGGCTGCAGTCGTAAATCATCCTTTGTGAGCCTGTTAAAATATGTATGGGAAATTCAAATGTGCGAATGTCTAAAAAAAGATTTTAAAAGAACAAAGGTGAAAATTTCTAAAAAACATTTTGGATAAACAAAATATGAGCAGAAGCGGTTTCAACAGGGAAGGCTGCATTAAATGGCCCGCGCAAGACACCGTGTAGAGTTCCAACGTTTTGTCTGAAATTCAAAGGGGAAATCGTCTGGTATAACACATCAGAGTCTATTTACAGGTCTTCCAGTGTGATATCATGTGAAAAAATTATAAAGGCTTTGCGGCTTCAAAGGGGCTGTTTGAAAAAGTGATGAATTGCCTGCAGCAGTATCATTTAAAGCTGTGGCAGTCGGGGCTCAAAACTACAAGTTTGAAAATGACAAAATCTGAGGGTGTGGAGTTGGAATAAAAAGACTTAACAGATCTCTGTTGAATTCTCATCACTGCTCGAGGCTAACAGCTCAAGGATACATTAGCGTCTAGTAGCGTAACATAGCATTAGTAATGCTCTAGCTGCCAAGTTTTGACACGAAAAAGTGACAATATTTATATTTCGCCGTCTATTTTGATCCTTTTTTTTTTTTGTCAAACTGCCCATCATCAGTCATCACATTGTTAGAAGACTGCAAAGGAAAATATGCACACTCAAAATGTCATCTGAGCGTTACCAGGAAATATGCTGCAAAAGTGCTTTATACGCATTCACAGACTTTAATTTCTCAGGCAGCAGCTTCCTCCTACATACTCTCAATAATAACCACAGGCTAGCCGAGCATCATTTGTCAAGCTCTGACTGTCCAGGACCCTGTCGCGAACCAATATGTAGCAGGGGGCTTGGTGAACCCCCATGGTGGTTGGCAATATTGTAATAAAATCTAATTCCGAATCGAAAGCAATACCCCGGTTATCTTTTGGCCGACTTCGCCTTCGGTTTACACTTTACATCTCTTTTAATTCACTGAGACAAATATGTTTTATTCATGCCATTATGCGTAGCATCAAATGCAATAAAATACACGATTTTGGCTCTCCCCGAACTGCTTTGACTAATGTAAAATCCTCCATGATTAGAAGATATTCACCCACACAGTCTGGCTTAGAGCAAAAACTAACTACACTAATTATCTTAAGTATATTGCAAAGAGCTTACACCAGTCTAAAAAAAAAAAACTGGGTGCAGTATGCAAATGTAAGAACAGTGTTTTTTTCCTGTGGATCTGACTGTAGGCTCAGGAGCCTCTTAAATTTGTTGTATGGATGCCAAAACCCTGCACTGAATGAGAGACTTGATGAAAGAAGACATGAAACTCGTAAATCAATTCTGTAATTATTGGTTTTACATTGTTTTATATCTATATTAGTACACCACACGGCGCCATTGCTGTTACCACTATGTTCTGATCATTTACATCACAAGTCTGTCTCACCTGTTTTTGGATTGATAGAAAAGAAATTCTGCGGGTTGCCAGCAGTGATGCGATAACTCAGACGACTGGGAGTGGCAGTAAGGTCAGGGTCCTGCGCCTGAATACGAATGACTGACACATCCTTTGGGGAGTTTTCCATGACGACCGGGTGGTAGATTGGATCCGAGGTGAGCGGAGCATTATCATTGACATCTTCTACCTGAGAAAGGAAGAGAGGAGACATCAAATAAGAGGAAGTGAGACACGAGAGGGGAGCGAGGGAGAAAATGCAGGGGGTGGGTAAGGGAGTTGAATAAGAATTGTTGTTTGTATCATTTTTAACTGTCCAGTATATCTGAGTTGGATCTGGTCTGGCAATAGATGCACTGATAAAACCTAACCCTGTAAATCGGCATGTATGGTAATGTCGCGTCGCTGTGAGGAAAATCTATCTGCAGATTTTAGTATCTTTGTTAATCACTAGAGACCGGGTCCGAGTTGATCCGCTATCAATCACAACATGGAAATTTATTTACCAGAAAATGTCATAGATGTCACACTTTAAATGCACTGCGAATTAATTTCCCTTCTAACGGCATAGATCTCGAATATTTATGGCAAACAGAGCGTTGATTGAGCATTTGCCGGGAGGCACAGAGAGCCAAGACGGTTCAGCCGGTGAATGAGAAGCACCTGCGTCTGATTAATCTCCCCATTTTTGTCTGTGATGAAGAGGCTGGGAGCAAAGCACCCAATCACACCGCCACACGTGAATATCCTGCAGCCAGAAAGGGCTGCTTGTTTTTTTATACACTGCTGAACTCTTCCCCAAAGAGAGAGCTGTGGCGTGGCAGTGATGTGTGTGTTTGAGTGTTTAGGCAGTTAATTACTTGCCAGACAAAATAGCGGAGAGTTCCTGTATCTCTGGCTCGCAGACTGAGCACAATTATCATTTTAGATTGTCTGACGCCAGACTGTGACTGTGCACGCGATGCGCCACAAGAATATACAATAAAAGCATGAAAGGCAGCCTGCAGTTACACGGTGACAAGCTGAAAACCTTTATCAGCGACAGATACGCACTAAAAAGCTAATCTGTTGCAGAGCTCTTTCATACAATGGTAGAATTTGTGGAGCAGAAAGCGAGATGTTACATATTTGAAAAACCGCAAGGCACGAGATGTGCTCGATGTATAATTAAATCGAGTAATTAAATAAAGCAAAATCCAAAGAAGACTTAATATTCAATGAAACTGTGATTTGCGATGGTGGAAATTAATGTGACATTAAGCAAGGGATACTCCAACCAGAGGCTTCAGAAGCCCCCTTGCGGATTGTGGTGGCTGAGAAGCTTCTGTATAAACCATGTGGTGTGACTTGTGTGCAGGGGTCTCTCAGCACTTCAACATACATTTGATGTTTTCTGCGTATCCACTAGTATGGTGTGGGCACCATTCATTTGGAGCTGGCTTCTCTGCATGCAATTGACATGGCTACAAAAAATTTTTTTATTTCTATCTATTAAACATTAGGATGTTCAAGCATGATGTCTATGCATCAGTTTTCATAAGCCTCGAACTGAGGCTGGGGGTTTCATGCTCATACATATCTCAATGTGCAAAAATCAAGACATTTCCTCTTTATAGACATTTCCTCAAGATATTTCCTGTTATACATGCATAATATAGGATGTATTGGCAGCAGAATGTCAGTACCTGAATGAAGACTTCAACAGAAGCTGACAGAGGTGTAACTCCTTTGTCTGTGGCATAGACAGTAAGCCAGTAGGAGTCTTTGGTCTCACAGTCCAGGATACCAGCAGTGTAAATGACCCCTGTTGAAGCACAGAGAAAGATTAATGCACTTGTTACACGTGTTTGAGAAGACATACAGAATCCATTAGGTGTGTGGGAAAGGGCAGTTTGGGTATTATCACTAGAATACATCCTTAAAAGATCCCATGGGGAAAGTCTTTGAATACAGAGTTTCCAGAGGCAAAGACAGGACACAAATTTAGACTAAACTTTGTGTCCTGGCTTCAGTGACATTCACAGGCATTAGCGGCGCCGCTGTAGTCACCTTCGATGTTTCAGTTTCTCTACAGCTAATCACAGCTGACCAAACTGCTCCCACTGCTATTTGCTTGGCGCTAAACGTACCCTGAACTGCCCTACACCAATAAAGACACCCAGACATTCACACACACTGACTGGCGTGCGGCTAGTGGCCTTAAGGATGATGAGTGGCTGACAGCTTTGGTGACCTCTTGAGGGACAAAGTGAACGCTCACAGCGGATGACACGCGTGGTTGTCTCTCTCTTTTTTTGTGGGGGGGGGGGGGGGGGGGCAGGACTGTCCGTGTAAACACTTGAAAAATGACACAAACACTCTTGCGTGCATTCACAGTCAAGTGTTTAGGGTTCCTTTATGTCATGTCTTTGCTTTGCCAAAATCACTGAAGTACAGTGGTACAAGGTCGTGAATTATAAAGAAGGGAATCTAGAGAGAAACAACAACTTATAAATAAACTTCTATCAACAGAAGGCAGCGAGCATTTCATCTCAAAAATGCATACAAACTTACATCAGATTTCCTGATTTCTGTTAAATCACAGCACTTTTGAGAGGCAGATATCTCAAGAAAAAGTCTGTTCCTTTAACTTAAGAGCTGAGACGAATGGATTTGCAAAACCGTGCAGAGTCTGTTTACTGCTCCTGTGCTCAAGTGCACTTATAATTAACCCCTACCAGCTGCTAGACAAAGCTCAGACTGGACAAGTGAGCACAGGAACACTTTTATATAGTCACATACACTTAAACATAGGTATTGCAATTTTTAATTACTAAACACTGATTTATTTTAGCTGTCTTCTGTGTATTTTTATTATTTTTGTGCCTTCGCAGGAACTTTATGAGTGTGTTAAGCCAGATTTATGGTTCCGAGTCCGACCTGTGCCATAGGCCTGACGTGTACTTCTCCACGAATGGAGCTACACATAACAAGCAACGCAAACCGCGACACCTGGGATTGGTGTGAAATGCAATTCATCGTCCACGGCTCTCAGTGGCCAGGAAAAGCAGAGATAATTCCCCCTCCTTCTGGGTCCTACGTGCCATCTACTCTGGGCATTTTCTCTCTTTTGTGCACCGGAGAGACTCCATTAAAAGTAACTGTTATTCAGCATTCATTATTCCAACATGAGCTGCTCACTTCCAATCATCATAGCATGAAGCACACAGAGTAATTCAACACAGCTGACTAGCGGCTCACTAGTGTTTTAGCATTGTATATCCTGGATGACTGAGAACCTTCACAGACATATTTTAGCATTGTAATTACAGAACGATGCTGACACACAAGCGCACAAGTATAAATGCTTACAGGAGTGTAGCCCACTGGCGTAGGTTACGACTTGGTCTTTGTGGAAGTATAAACCAAGCCATTAGAATTAGCGTTGGTTGGGTCCCACCGAGGTTGGGGAGGAACCGATTTCCGTGCCAAATTCAGCATCACGCAAGACAACACATTTGATCAAAAAACACATCTCTCTGGTCACGTAGAGCTAAAATAACCCTAACCCTACCCAAATCGTGCATGTTATTTGACTCAAACAAATAAATGAGGGACTATGTTTGTGACAAAAGGAGGCAGAGGGCCAAGACCATTCAACAACCCTAACCCTAGCCTTAGCCTTAGCCTTAGCCCTAGCCTTAGCCCCAAACCTAGCCCACTGTTTCCACTGTTGCCTAACTTTACCTCCCCTTCAACCACAAGCTTAACATGCCCCGATGCAGTACAAATCAACGAGTAGAGGTGTGAAAGTATCTCATGAAAGAATGTGTGTGTGTGTCAGATTATGACTAGGCGGCTACCCAGGGCATGCACAATGCATAGTAAAAGTGTTTGCTGAAACACATCCTTGTCCTGCCGTCCTTGACTATGTCCTTTTCAAACCACATCTCATCTCCGTCAGACAGCTCGACAGAGGGACAAGGAAAACAGAGCTGGCTGTTTCAAAAGCTCTTTGAACTTTAAGACCGACAGGCGCTATTCACTGGATTCAATCTAAATCCGACCTGACAGCATCCATTCTCACCATAAATAACAAACCCGAAAGAGTGAACGAAAAAATTGAAGGGTCATGGCAAATTTTCTAATGCAGAAGTTCGCGGTGTGCTTGGGTATTCATCCGTCATGTCTCTTTAGTTTCCCTGTTCTTGAGAAACAGGTTTTGTGATTCAGCTATCTAATTAATGCCACCGTGTCAAATAATCAATCCCCACGACTGATGACAAAATGTTATGTGCATCTCTCTGTCAAGACCCAACTGAAAAGCTCTGTGTGCGCCATAAAGAAGACCTAAGAAATATAGCCTGTTAATCTTTAATAAATGCAGAATGACTGCTTTATAAAAGTGTTTGCCAGTAAGTTAAAGAATGCTTTATTCTGACTGTGACAAATCCTGGAGCTTGCAAGTGCGCTAATAGAGGAGCAGTGGCTTCTGACAGCCGTCCAATGAGAAATTGCAAGGCTTGCTTTCCCCTAACCAATGACAAGAATACAAATTCTTGTTCAAAGTGCAGTGGAGTTGAGGATATAAGCCAGAGAAGATCCTACTTCTTTCCTGACAGATAGCCCATGTACTTTCCACCCACATCCCCTTGAGTCGTCTTAGAAATTCTAAATATCAAATGGATAGTCATAAAGAACAACTAAGGCATATAATAGGGACGTCATGGCGTCATGGGCTACACATAATGCATCACAGAGCCAATTTATACAAGTGTGTGTGTGTGTGTGTGTGGGGGGGCATAACAGAAGAGACACAAAACAAAATAGATTTCTCATTCATTCTCTCATTCTCTCTGTCTCGTCCACTCTTTCCCACTGCCTGTCTCGCTCTCCACTGCGCATACTACTTAGTTTTGGCACTAAGAGCCACAGACTGACAAGCAGCCAGAGTAAAGCCACTCAACATGGCAGCTAAATGCACGGAGGGAGGACAGAGCGGCGCTGCACTGTCCACACCTGACAACACCGTCTTCTGCCGTACGAGATCAGACGAAACTCCCGATAAGGGAAAACTTGGAGTGTTATCATTGGATCTTCTCGTTGGATACAACAAAGAGATTGGCATTCATGCGTACTAGGGGAAAAAGCTGCACTAATAACACACACACATGCAGTTAAAAAACTACACTAACAACACACACACACATACACATACGCATATATATATATATATATATATATATATATATATATATATATATATATACACATAGGGAAGGAGGAAAGTATTTCATGTATTTTCCTCTGACACTTTTTATGTACTCCAGACTCCTCTGCATCCTCTTCCTTCCTCTCCTCGCTTCACTTCCACTCCCCTCTACCTTCACTTTCTGCTCTAACAAGCAGTCTGATTTCCCCTGGAAAATCTGCACCCTGTAAACGTTCTCACTGGCTGTGATGCTCCTTACTGAGGTTTTAACACTAAAGTGAATGAAAGCACTATAGACTGAAAGTATCTGCCTGTGTGCTGCAACTGCACTGTCTGCTCTATGCATGCATGCGGTGTATACTGTACAGCATGTAAATGTGTGTGTCAGAGACGGACAAGACAGATGGATGGGTTGAGGGATATAGACATTATCTTTGTCTATCGGTTTCCCTCCCAACTACAGTCAATACTAATTAGCCTAGTTAAATGTCATTACAGGCCCCCAGTGCAAGTCATGTACAGTAGTGCAATAACTGGTGGAGAGAAACACAGTCATTTGCTCAATAAAATAAGTGCGAAAATTAACCTCAGCAGACAAAATTAACATTTTAGATTGATTTGACTAATTGCTGGGCATAAATACTGTTCTAATTATAAAATTGTCAGTGACAAATGTGGGTTTAAATACCCATTTTAACTAAGCCTGTGCAGTAATTTCTAAAGATTAGTATTGGTATTACTTTTTAGTAATATCTCGATATATTTTTGTTGAATTCTCTCAATCTTTATTTTTTAGACTTGTCATAATTAGTCCCAGGGTAGTTTAATTCCTCTGCCATCGAATTATAAAGCATAACTTAGTAATATCTCACTATCAGCTGCTCCTGTTCCACCAGTTTTCTTCAAACACGTGGATAATGTTGGCAGTGGACTGAAAGAAATTAGGTTTTAAAAGTCAAAATTAAATTGTGAATGGTGTCAAACTAGAGCTAGAAACTGGTGGAAACACTGTCAGTTCCTTTTAGGTAGAAACATTTTACAGTGTGAAGAAAAACGCAGGCAGTCTTTGTTCAGATATTCTAAAGTAAACAATTAATGGAAGCATCAGTTGTGGTATCTGGATTAAAGAGTATGGAGTGAAATGAAATACAGTTGAAAATGCAAATGAAACACAATTGTAATGGCAAAAACTGATAAAGTCATAAATTGCACTATCAGAGATAAACTTCCTTTTTAAAATACGTGCCTTCCAGTTTCCCTCGATTGACACCTTAGCTTGCTCATGCACAATACTGGACCTGACAGTCGTAGGACTTACCATCATAGGTTTATTCATATTTTTTGTTTATTCACTACAGAGTCTCATGCCGGGAAGAGAGACCGTGTGTGTGTATGTGTCAGCATCATGGAGAGACATTTAGAGAAATATTAGGTTTAAAAGCTTCGGTGTCATAAACAGCGACCAAGCCTTAATGGAAAATAAAGAGTTCTCCTCACACCTATTTTAGTTGCCGTGGAAATGTCACTGTCACTGCAAGACTATAAATGTGAGGGTTACTGAATTGAAGCTAATATCTCTGTGCTTGCAAGAGTCACGTTTCCATGAGAGAAAGAAAATGAACATGTGCTCATCTTGATCATGTACATCATGTTAATCATGTGTACGTTTTTTTTCTCTGCATTTTTTGTACATTTCTTAGATTACCTTAATGAAATATAACACAAGAGCCACCCTTGCTAAATTGGCCCTAAACCTTCTAATAACGTTCAGAGCTGAGTGTCACATCTGTGTTACAGAGCTATTCATTCTGTACATGACCCAATATGAACTAACGTCCTATTTTTCATACTGGGTATTTGATTCATTTTATCCCTGGCTGAGTGAGTCACGGCTTTTTGTTTGGATCAACATGTTTTCTGCTGCAGTTCGGAACTGCAGGACAGTTGGAGAGTGCACACTTGTTTTGGGTCAGGCCTCCTTTAATAAGTAACAGTGATTTCTACATACTTGTAAATGATGGGGCCGCTGTGCAGGAGAACCTTGATCAATGTTATCTACACAGCACTGAATCAGTTGTACTGAGCGGCCTGAGGCCCAGCCAGTGTAGCTACCATGCTGCCCTCATTACATTAATGATCTCCCAGTACACAGCTCCCACGTGAGGCCCCATCAACACACTGACTGTGACTACACCTCACATTCTCCTTCAAACACACATATATAGTACACATTCACACAATAAGTATCACTTGCGATGCAAAACCACATGTGACTGAGACAGTGATAGAACAAAGCCAAGAGTTGTGCAACAACACATATATGTGAAACTTATCATCAGCGGCATATAAAGATAGTAAGATTTCCTATAATATGCAATATTATGTATTCAGTTTTTGATATTCTAAGCATGGCGCTGTACGTTATTGGATTTTTAATTTACATAAATAGGCTTCAGAATTGATCTTGTGTCACACCTGTGTCTTCGTCAATGGTGAAAGTGCCCAGTCCGCTGCCTCCTTGGACAGAGTACCTCAAAACGCCATCTCGCCCCCTGTCATCATCCTTAGCAGCGACTGTTAGGACACTTGTTCCTGCACGGGAGTTCTCCTTCACTGAGCCTCTCACAGCGAAGTCAGGGAAGTAAGGCGCATACAAATTCTCATTGACATCCACCACCTGAAGAAATGGAATGGTTTGCTTTCATTTTGACGGAATAACTGTGTGATATAATATGTCGTACCTGTAGTATGTAATTACTATTATCAGCCATTTCTGTCCACATGATGAAAAGGGCCCTGTGGCTGGTAATTGTTTTGGGAAATTGATTATTTAGCTAGAAAATGGAAATTTATTCTCGAGGGTTCTTCACCCAAACTGAGGTGAATTAAAGGGTATCTGCAACTTGTCTTTATATTTCATTTTCACCGTTGGTGAGATTTAAAGATATCACTTGTGCATTTCTATCCTGGAATCATGGAGGAGCAATAAAACATTTTTTAAAAGATGGAAAATTGCATATTTGAAATGAGCCAATATTACATATTAATTGAAGAAATGGATCAATAGAATTTGTTCTGCTCAAATCTTTGTGTGTGTACTACGCACCTCCACCTCCACAAATGTCTGGCTGTAAAGGCTGGGCACTCCTCTGTCCTCGGCAAGTAAAGTCAAGTTGAAAAACTGTTGTTTCTCAAAGTCCAACTCTTTCCTAATCCTCAATGCCCCGCTCACAGCATCGATCTGTGCAAAACATTAGATCATAAGCAATCCCATGCATCGTGAGCTGTCAACAGAAAGAGGATAAACATATGTAACAGTACAGACAATATAAACTGTGCCTTCACCTACCTCAAAGGTGCCATTGAAGTCATTAATCAGGGAGTAACGTACTTGTCCACCAAGACCAATATCTGGGTCCTGAGCCTGCGCCCAGGTAATCACAGCTCCTGGTGGGAGGTCCTCTAGCACTCGAGCACTGTAGGTGCTGGGGATGAAAACTGGAGAGCAATCATTGACATCGTCCACTATTATACTTAGAGTAGTCACAGACGACCTCCGAGTGCCTCTTTCAGCCTTGTCTCTCACTTCAATTTTTAACGTGAACACTGGGAATGTTTCTCTGTCCAACTGACTAGCAACAAATACACTTCCAGTTTCACTGTCAATCCCAAACTGAGGGACACTGGTCAGCATAATATAAGAGAGCTGTCCGTTTTGGCCCATGTCTTTGTCAAATGCGGTGATGGTAATAACTTCCATGCCAATGGCAGAGTTTTCTGAAACAAGGGCAGAGAAACTGTCCTGATAAAACTGGGGGTCATTATCATTTGCATCCTCGATGATCACAGTCAGCAGTCTCCAGTTGGACATCTGAGGAACCCCCTGATCATAGAGGGTGATATTAAGGAAGTAGCGATCCACTCGCTCACGGTCAAGTGGCTGCAGCACAGTTATCAACCCGCTCTCCATGTTGATATTGAAGCAGTTTTCTTTGTTACCATCAGAGATTGAAAACAGAACACGGCCATTGAAGCCTGTGTCACCATCTCTTGCACGCACCTGAAATACACTGGCACCAGGAAGGAGATCTTCCCTCACTAGAATACTCGTAGGCAAGGCCTCAAATTGTGGCGCCTGTTGGTTGGTGGAGAAAAGGTCCGTGTATCTGTCATTTGCTCTTGGTCGTGCCATAGCAGACGCTTTTGAGACCATTTTTTCTGCCAGCAGTTGGGCTACCCTGGTGTCCTTACAGGTGAACCCCCTGGGTGGCATCCTACCTCTCACCACTGATACATTCACAAATGTAGGCTCAGAGAACAGCTCACCATCTGTTGCAACTATTTTTAGGTTGAATATCCCACTTTTTAAACTATCTACTGCCAGTGATCTTTTCAGTGACAAAGCACCAGAGTCTGGATTTAAGTCGAAGTAATCTAATTCATTGCCAGACAGTATCTTGTAATTCACCATTCCTAGCTCATCCATGTCTACAGCTGACAAGGTGACAATAGTCTGGCTGATAGGGAAATCACGGCTTATCATCCCTCTGCAAGAAACCTTCTCAAAAAGAGGCTGGTTGTCATTGATATTTACCACACGAATGGTGATATTAACCTCACTCTCCCTTCGGTACGGTGAACCCCAGTCGGACGCACGCACTGCAAAGGTATAGATATCATCAGATGACTCAAAGTCCAGATCGCTTGTGATCCTCACCTCCCCTGTGTCCGGGTCTATGGAAAATGGAAGAGACTGATCGCCACTGATTGTGTGAGTTACATACCCATTCTCTCCTTTATCACCATCCACAGCAGACACTACAATGACAACAGTACCTACAGGTAAGCTCTCGTTGACGGCAATTTCATAAAATGGCCTGTTGAAGACTGGAGAGTTGTCGTTAGCATCTACTATAGTAAGTTGGACCCTTGCCCGCTTCTGACTGATAGTATCAACTACCTCCATGGCCATGGAATCCTGTGATATCCCCGACAGCTGCCTAGTGGTCATAATAACACCAGTCAAAGGGTTTATATCAAAGTACATTGGATATGAGAAGCTGCTGAAGCTGTAATTGACACTCAGAGGAGCTGGGGAGATTTTCACAACCTCTACAATAGTGCCTGGGGGAGCGATTTCACTCAGCTGAACTACATAAACATCTTTCTCAAAATTCGACTCATTCAACACTGGGTCTGGCTTTGTAACCAACAACTGAACAACTTGGGTGTTGGAAAACATAGGAGGTATACCTCTGTCTTTAGCTTGGAAGGTTAAGTTGCACCCATAGGGGAATGCATCCCAGTTGATCTGTTCAAGTGTTTTAACCCTGTACTCATTCCCAATAGGTGATCGATCAACCACAAACTGTTCAAAGGGGTCCCCCTCAATGATGGACACCCACTCTATATCCCCAGATATGCCGTCGTCTTTGTCTTCCACAGTTAATATGACAAACACCGGGTCCTTGTCCTTCCATGATGGAACAACAGCGACTGCAGTGAGAACAGGAGCAAATTCGTTAACCCGCTCCATGGTTAGGACCAGTCTAGCAGTGCTGCTGATGCCGTTGTTCCCATAGAGTTTCATCCCTCTGTCGACGACCTGTACCTCCAGCTCAAATCGGTATTGTTTGTCCATCCTTGGTCGACGTGTTAGGGTGATGGACCCGCTGGTTGGATGAACAGCAAAGAGATCTGTTCTGTTCTTGAAGAAGTAGTAGAACTCTCCGTTGGATCCCACGTCAGCATCTGTGGCTGTTACACGTCCTATGCTAGTGCCCAGAGGGGCACTCTCAGAAACAATAAATGAATAGGAAGTTGGGGAAAAAAGAGGTCGCAGGTCATTCGTATCCAAGACCTTGATATAAACAGTTGCTATGGCCTGTAGGCCTCCTTGGGCTGACGCTTTTACTGTCAGAGTGTAATTGTCCTGTACTTCTCGGTTCAAAATGGCACCATTTGTACATATGCGTAGGAAACAAAAATCTCCCATTACAAACTCCTCAGCCTGGAAGATGCCATCACTGTCCCCAGACACAATGAAATATTTTATGTCTAAAGTGCGAGGGGGCCCAAGAATGATGCCCATTTTGACCTCACTTCTGGTATAGGTTCTTGCAGCAGAGTTCTCAAAGATAGAAGCATTATAGGCAGACTGGGTGAAGAGCAGCAGGCTCTGCCCTGCCCTCGGCTCCGGGAGGAACTGGGCATGGGGAGAAGGGAAACAGAGAAAGAAGAGGAAGAAAAAGAGGAAAACAAAATGGAAAAGACGAGAGAAGCTGGGCAGAGGAAGCATATTTCCCCACCGATTAGGCTTCATCACTATTCCATCACCCTGTCACCCTATATTTGGAAAGAACGAAAAAAAGAAAACGGATGTGGAGTCAGTTGGTGATTTGCCAGAGACATGCTGAAAATTTTATAGGGACAAAAGTGGGACAAAAGTTACAAAGACATTTCAGTGGCACTTATTATCAATACATGACAATTATGCACCCTGAAAGTTTGCATTCAGAAAGATGCAGAGGATAAAAATGACATGTCTGTGTATCTACATCAAATCCCTGGACATGAAATATACTGAATAAATTACACAAGGCACTACTTGAGCTAGAAACTCCAGGGCTGAGACATTGTCAGAAAAGGAAATGTAGAACAAACATCCTGTATATGATGAGAAACACCAGCCTGTACACAAATATATAACACTTTTTTTTTTTTTTTTTTTAAATGGGAACCAGTTGCACAAAGTTATAAGACTGAGGTGCCGCCAAAGCTGACAATTGGAGAAAGAAAATAAAGAAAATAAAAAGAAATTTCTGCTTATTTTGCTTACAAATTTGTTTAAATATTACATGTGCTACTGTATGCAGCCCATACATTACTATACATTATACATAGTGATTTCTTGATCATGACCCAGCTTTAACCGAAACTAAAATAAATTCTGCTAATAAATCCGAGCCCGTTTATTTCATATAACCCATAGCCAGGTTAGTATCGATTATCAGCACCAAAAATGCTGGCAGAATTCAGTGGGCTCATTTCAGCTGTCCCCATTGAGAGATATCCCGGGAGATCCTGGGGTCCACTCTCCCATGTTGATGCGGATCTAGTGATGCTCGCATTCGTGCAGAATCCCCGAGTTTATTAAGCTACAGTTTGCACAGTTCACAACGATATTGCATAGATCTGTGCAGACTTCTCTCACACACTGTAAAGTGTCTTACCTTTGGACGAAACAGATGTGATCGGACAATAAAAAAATACGGTTCCAAAAAAAAAAAAGAAAGAAAAAGAAGAAAAAAAAGGCAAGCTGGTCGATGATGCGAAATAAAACAAAAAGAAATTTCATTTGTGCATTTCCCGACGGGCAGTTGTCTACTAGACTGCAGACATCCTCGTAAAACTAAATAGCTATTGCCCCAGTTTCGTGCACCTGACTACTGTAACCCAGAGTGCAGTGGGCTTCATCTGCGATAGTTGACACAAAACTGGCGACACGGCTGCCAGATGTTCGTTGTCTGAATCAAAAAATAACCGTGCCACAGAGAACACGTCGCTTAACGCAAGTTTGGAAGCGGTCAGCATCTGTTGTCGCTTGTGCGGGACCACGGTGCGCTCTCGGGATGGAAGTGGCGGACATGCGCCGATCTTTGCCGAGCGCAGCCGACAACATCCGGAAGTGTGAGCAGTGTAACGTGCAGCAGCACTTTCAAGCAACGGTAGCGGCACTGTATCTCTCACACACGCGAGCCTTTTTGGTGGCTTGTTGGGCGCCTGGTCACGATTTAAACTTGTACCTTTCGTCACCATGTCTGTTTTGTGCTACAACAAGGGATGTGGGCAGCGATTTGATCCGGAAAACAACCCAGACGGTGAGTAGCGTTTTTAGTTAACTATCGCTGTGTCCCGTGCAGTGCGAGACTATTAGCAAGCTAACCTCTGAAGATCTGGAAATTTCTACAGCGACCGGGCCTGGCAGGGCCCATGTAGGTGACTTGATGTTAGTCGACTGGTCCCAACTCAATACCAAGTTAATTCATTAACACCGGTGTATTTGTCTGGTAGCTAATACCACGTGGGCCTTCTGTGAGTTAACGTTATCACCATGTTGTTAGCACGTTAAGCTCATGTTGTTGTTAGCCGGTTAGAGGTAACCTTTGTCTTGACAGAGCTCACACTGAGCGGTGTAAAGTTTTGGAAACAAACTATTTCTACGTTTTTATCACATCCAGACAGTCTACGTTGTATTTCCCATATCCATGATGTTACCCGCGTTCTCAAAATGTGTTACTCTCACTTTTTAACTACACTAAAGTCTAGCTAACCCGAGTAATCAAGTCTGCTCGTATCAGTAATAACGTGTAAGCATGTCTGCGTCTTATTCACTTCACCCGGCAACTGTTGTAACATAACTTTAGTTCATTTGACTTGTTTTCCAGCAACTAGATGCTAAAATACCACCACAGCCTATACGGTATAGGTTATACCGTACACCCTACAGAGAGGGTTTCACGTACTGCCCCTCAAGAGCCTCAAGGGTGCACAACAGTTTAAGTAAACACAGATAAGTACATGAGAAAGTAATATCAAAGATGCTGCGAAATGAGAAAACAAAACAGTACTGCAACATTACTGCAAAGACAAGAGACACTGCAGGTAACGCAGACGAAATGATTTCAGGGGAAACTTAGAAAGTGATGAACCCGACTGGGACAGGCTTCTTGTTGCCATGGAGACTCATGACGTTACTGACTAAGTATTATGACGGCACAGATGCAGGTATTGTTTTTTTTTTCTCTCCAGATGTTAAGCTGTTTGTCTCGCAGCTTGTCTGTACCTGCAGTATGTTTCTGTGTTTGGTTATGGTTTCTCACTTTGTCAAAAAAAAAAAAAATAATTAAATGTGAGACATACTGTAACTGTAGAATATGTCTTTTTATTCTTTATTAAGTTGCATGTAAACCTACCTTATGTAGGTATTAGCAGTGTCCCATTATTCCCATTATTGTGATAATAGCCAATATACGTTTAGTTTCTTTACTGTTGTTTATTTTCAACAACATTCAAGGCTTTACAGTTGTGAAATAAAATGAAAACTTTCAATATTGGCCCAGATTGGGTTGATTTATTATTGAGTTTGTTGTACCTTATACAGTTGCAAATCATGTAAAAGAAGTAATAATGATACAACACTTGATTGGGACATCCCTGGAAGGTGGCGTAGGTTTGTAATTATAACGCTTGTATCTGTGAAGGTTCTCAGTTGAACTTTTTTGGATATAAACCTTGTATCTTCCCTTCAGCATTCAAAGGTAGGAGGTTAGGGGATAGGAAATCTGACACACACATAAGAAGTGAAAACAATTAAGATGCGTTCATCATAATCCTTTTCCTCACAACAAGAAAGGCCTACATCTTATGAAGGTGCTGTATTTTCAGCACACAATGTCTGCTGCTGGCACTTGAGCACGAAATCTGTAAAAATTGAGAGCAGCCGCCCCAAAAACCAGAGGCCTCATTTAGAAACGAGGGCATGCGACGAATGTAGACATTGTATGTGTACAGTGCATGTTCCTCTTAAAACCACAGGCTAAATCCTTCGTTTAATCTAACAAAAGATGAGAGACATTTCAAACATAATAGCATGCAAAAAAATAATAAAATAATAAAAATCCGGCATCGTTTGTCTCACCGTCTTTTCTCATATTTGACAAGCATGTCCTCCAGATATACAAAGGACACCACGGGTTGGTGCTTAGAGATGCTACACAGTTTATGGCACATTATCCTTTTTTTTCTGTGAGGGTTTGCCAAATTTATGATTCTTAATTCCTTGCATATTTATATGAAAACATAGCTACCTGAGTTAAGGTGCACATGTGCATTAACCTGACAATACCCCATAAGAATGCATATATGGAAGTGACATATTAAGTTTCTTTATATATCATAATAATAAGTTTGTTTATGAGACTGTTGTTTATATGATGGCACTGATTTAAATATAATTGACCTTTTGAAAGCAGTATTTTCTTCCCTCAGCTCTCACAATAAAACCCCCAATGAGTCCTTCACTTCTTTTCTTTAGTATCGCCCTCCTGTGCCTTCCAAGTAATCCAGCATTGTGTGTTGCTCCACTCTCAACAGAGGAGTCAAGTTTAATTTCCATTTTAATAGGAAGCCTGTTTTTCATAACAGTAGAGTAAATTATTATTACCTTAGTGGTATCTCAAAGGTGCATCTAAGGCGGTAGCACAGAAGAGGCTGAGCTCAGACTGTACTGCAAGGAAAATGTCTGTTGTTTAAATTCCACCAGACATTTTCTTCCATTTGTAAAATGTGTTTTTTTTCCCCCCACAGAAATGTGTTCTTAATGAAAGTTAAACAATTCCAATTAATTTACTAATTACCATGGTAATGATCTATGTATGTGCTATTCTTCACAAGGACAAATTTGGTCATTTTGGTGTATGCAATGAAACAAAATAGGTTATCTACTAAAACCAAAATTCTCTTTTTGTAGGTTTTTTGTTTCACTAAATCTGTTGTCTCGTTTAGAATTAAGCAGAAATGATTGTGTTTCTTTGTTGCTGTTCATGCTCTGAAGATGAACACAAACTACTCTTTATTATAAACCGTCCTTTCAATAAACTATTAAACTGCCCTCATTGAGAATATATGTATTTTATATATTTGATCCTCACGTCATAATGCTAATGTAGTATAAATACGAGTATAAATAATATGCATATTAGTGTAAATAGTGTTAATGATGGACCTGATCCCAAATAGCCATCTGTTGACTGCACATTAACAAACAAGTGTAACTCTTCCATTTCTAGACTGACATAAAAACTACTTTTTTAAAGTGCCCCATTTTTTTTTGGTCTCTCCAACTGTATGCACCTCAGTCTGCAACATGTCATTTTGACAGGGAACAGCATTCCACCTGACTAATCTGAAGTCCTTTGAGAGAAGCAACAAACATGAAAAGAGGAGCGCGTGCAGATGTTTTCAGCAGCTTGTTAGTGCTTCACTGGCAAAGGGATGGTTTCATCAAAAGAGTTAAAAGTGACTGTAGATTTCTTAGTTTGTGTCACATAACGTACTACTCTACAAATACGCTCAGCGCTTTTTAAAAGAAAGGGACAAATAGTCAGCACACCAAAGTTGACGTAGATTTGTTTTGTTTTGCCAGATGGCTGCACCTATCATCCAGGAGTACCAGTATTCCATGATGCCTTGAAGGTAAAACACCTGAAAATGCACAATTAGCTTTCATCATGTTATGTGTCCAGAGCTAATGTCGTTGTAACTTCCTTCAGGGATGGTCATGCTGCAAGAGAAGAACCACTGACTTCTCCGACTTCCTCAGCATTGTTGTAAGTTTTTAACTTTTCCACTACTCTCTATTCTCCGAGGTCATGTCTCCTTTGTCTATTGTTTTTTTTTTTATAGGTACTGGATTCCACATTTACTTTGGCCATATTGGCATTGTGTATGCATTGTTTGTGAGCCCGACACAGTTACTTTCTCCCGACAGGGCTGTACAAAAGGTCCACACAATAAAGAGAAGCCACCGGAGCCTGTGAAACCAGATGTGACTTCATCGGGAGAAAAGAAGGAGTTGGAGGACCAAAAACCAAAGTTTAATGAGTACATCATCTCCGCACCAAAACCCCAGGAGGCGATACGCAGACCGAGGTTGGCTTCAAACATAGTGTTTTACAATTCGATCAATATCATAAGCCGCTGCATTGTATTTTAAGTATAACAGAAATTGTTGTCAGGGTAATAAATGAACAGTGCCTCCAGTTTTCCACATTTGATCCACATCTTACACTGAACGTTTTTGATTTGGTATCAAATTTATGAAAGGTTATGTACAGAATCAGAGATGTTAAGTCAGCCTGAAATCATCAAACATGTACTGAACATCTCGAGGAGAGGAGCTCTCTAATCTTTTAGATTTTCAGCCTCAGTTAAAAAAAAAAAGTGGACAGGCTGCTGATGAATCGATTACTACTCCTATCTGAAGTGGTGATGTGATACCATTACAAATAGTTCAAAACAATTTGTATTTTTCAAGTATTTTTCGAGTAGTATTCTTATTTCTCCTTTATTATAGCTTAATTCCTGACATGTTATTGTTACAGTGCTGATGAGCCAATGGTGAGAATGCAGCATAAAGTCTCTGCTTCTCTGAAGACGGCGCTGGAGAAACTGAAACTATCGGAAAATGCCGCAGAGAAGAAAGGTTAGATCAGATTTTGATCACTCTTTTTTTCTTTCTTTTTTCCTTTTTACCCTTCCGTGTTTCTTTTTTTTGTCCTCTTTTTTTTTTTTTTTTTACCATCTTCACCTTGCAAACTCATCCATTCACCGCAGACAGGAAGGTCACGTTGACGGTAGAGCTTAATGGATGGCCACTGGGAATTTGCCATCATCTGTGTCAATCACATCATGGCGTTTGAGTTAAAGCCAACAGGGAGAGGACTGCCCATCACAACTGTCTGTGCGTTTTTTAATACTGTTTACGGTCTCTTTATGGGTCTCCATTCTCTGTCTCTCAAGAGGAAGATAGCGACGAGATCAAAATTGGAACATCCTGTAAAAATGGAGGATGCACTAAAGTAAGTCAATGCGTATCAACGGGAAATCTAATGTAATGAAAGATATTCAGTGGTGTTGAAAGGAGTTAAAATATCTACTTTAATCAGCAGCAGCTTAACGTTTGTGGCTAAATTTGGTTTGCTGATAGTCCTAATTTAATCCCGTTTATCTATGCTCATTCTGATAAATAACGATCCCACGAGAAATAGGCCTTTGTCTTCCTCCACATTTTCTGTGTGTTTTTTGCTCAAGCTAATGTGGTCTGTCAGAGCAGAAACCCCGAGATTAGAACATAAACTGCGAGGAAAATTTGCATTGACATGTTTAGCAGAAGCTTGGAGTGGGACTTTAATGATTTGCATAATTATACTTTAACTGATTTGATTGAAAGCCGTGAGGGCTTGTCTTTGCTTTTCGTTTTTTAATCAGCACTGGTCTTGAAATAAAGTTGAAATTGGTACTTTTATTAAGTGTGCTTTTCGGGTTATTTTCCCTGACACTGATACTTTAAAAATATATTTTTAAGAGGTAGATTTGAGTAGATTACTAAGCTTCCATTTATCTGCAGAAAGATGACTCATAAGGGTCAAATAACCTACTGGGAAGCCTATGACTAGAAGGAGCATTTAAATAGTTGAACATAAGATAATTGTGATATATGAAATTCAGTCTTATGTGTTAATGTTTTTGCAGCATTAAAAAAAATCTGCTTTCCCCTCACTTTCGTTTTCATCTTCAGAGTTTTGATGGCCCTGCAAGTGATTCTGATGTGTGCTCATACCACTCTGGATTTCCCATCTTCCATGAAGGGTTAGTATTGCTAGTAGTTATATTTCCTCATTATGTACAACATTTCATATTCAAACTTTACCTTTGCCTTTTGACGTGGAATAGGAAGCAAGTTCTGTTCCAGCCGTGAGAGAAGCACAAAGAGCACCATTTGTGTTTTCCCTGATACGCTTCCTCTTAGACTTGTTTACCGGTTCTCTTGAGTGACAAGTTATTGATTGCTAAAAATCCAGCGGGTGTTGTGTCTTTCCTGCATCTACAGGATGAAATACTGGAGCTGCTGCAAGAGGAAAACCTCTGACTTCAACACCTTCCTCTCTCAAGAGGGCTGCACCAAGGGATCACATCTATGGAGGAAAAAAGATGCGGTAGGTGTGCAGATTTGACAGCAGGTGATTATTTACCGTCTGTGTGAAAGACCTTCAGTCGTGACTCCCATCTAGTGGCGTAGGATGAACGCATGCACAGTGGAGACCTTCGTAGCAGAGACTCAAAGGCTGAATTTTGAAGACTGCATTATCTGAAATTTCCTTGCAGGGTAACAAAGTGGTACCGTGTCGGTTTGACTGGCACCAAACCGGGTCGCAGGTCATCATTTCTATCTACGCCAAAAACGGCGTCCCAGAGCTGAGCTATGTGGATGCCAACAGCACCACGGTGAGGAACTCATCAGTTTGTCATAGGGATCTTCGTCGTTAATTAAACCACTTAGTTTTGTATTTTTGTTTGTCTTAATCTTACGTTGATTTCTATTTTCTTCTTCAGCTCGACATCCATGTTATATTTGAGGGAGAGAAGGAATTTCAGCAGAAAATCAGCTTGTGGGGAGTAAGTAGTGTCAAATCCACCCTGATACAAAATGACTGTAATTTGTGCTATATGCCAGTTTAAATATACAGCATAGTTTTTATACTGCGTTCAGGAGTAACACATGTTGCTGATCTACACTAGAAAACTTCTAGTAGTAATGAAAATACCAACAACTGTCCTTCATGCCTTGATATAAACCACTAGTAAATGCTGGACACTTCTGTTTGCCAGCCCGTCTTATCTGTGATCACCTTGAATGTGATTACCAACCAAATCCACTATGTTATTTTAAGATTAATTCTTAATCTCTTAATTTATAAGAGATTGGATTAAAAGATTGGTTGAAGTTTGGCAAGACCTAATGAAAGTGCACACAAGTGCAGGTCTAACTGATTTAGGGCTGCAACAACACAACAGCGTAATCGGCATAGATTTGCATGGGATATGGCGACATGCTGCAACGTTTGCGTTCACCGTTATGCTCCGAGTGCTGATCACGCTGAACAAGACTGTAGCCGAAAATGCAGGAGCACGAATTCTTAAACCAGACACTTGGTAGAAATTAAACTGCCTATCACGGCGGCACAACCACTGTGCCCGAGCATCACAACGGAGAATATCCACCGCCTTGCTGACCTCAAAACAACAAGACAGCGTTATTTGGAACACTACAGTGAGTTTTGTCTGGCTTATACGGTTGGTGGCTCGGTTGGTGGTCGCCGTGCCCTCGCCTGTAACTCAACTCGCACTCAGTAGAGCGGATGCCGAGGACTAGTATTGCATCGTCGCTTTCCAGTGCAGTTGTAAAGAGTTTGTTTATGCGCATGCAGACCCATGGTGTTAGCAGTCTCTTGCAGATACATAGTTCATTTGCATTTCCAATTAAAATTAATCATGCTCAACTCTGTCTTTGTTAATTAATGGCAGTACACAACACCTTTTCTAATTAGGTCTGCCTTGCATAAATCTTTTAGTTTTAGTAATGAATAGTATCATTAGGTAAAAGTTAGTTTGGTTTCTTAGAAGTCATGAAGTCATAGAATTAATGTTGGATATGTTGTTAGGAGAAAATGTTTGAATAAAAGTCTAATGGTTATTATGTACTATGAGTTGACTACTTCTAAAAAAAAATCTACCATTTATTAAAATAAACACTGTATGAAAATAATGACTTAATCCAAAGTATAATTGATAGATTAAATTATGGAGAAGCCCTAAATGTGTTATATTTTTGTGATGGCACACATTCTTTTCTTTGAATCTAAGTTGTATTGATGGACACTACTCTTCTCCCTCGTAGGTGATAGATGTGAGTAAAAGTCTCGTGAACATGATGGCAGCCAAGATCGAGGTAGCCATGAAAAAGTCCGAGCCAATGTCCTGGGCTCGTCTGGACCTTCCTCCCCCCGTGCCCCCACCCAAGGAGAGCGAGGAGAAAAACGAAGAGGGCGACAGCGACGAAGAAGACGAATGATGAGCGTTTAAATTAAAGACGTGTATTTTTAGCTGAATCGAAGGCCACAAGCCACACAGTCCATTCTTTACCTCTTTAAAGAATTGCCTCTTTTGCTGTTATGGGACTTAAGCCTTTTACTCCTTGTCACCATTTTCCCTTTTTTCCCCCAGTTTTTGGATCTTTATTAATCATCTTGTTGATTTGATCGAAATGAATAATAAATTATCTTCAAATATATTTTTTACATCAATAAAGGGATTTAGACTTTAGTCGACTTCAATGAAATCAGACGACAGCTCGCTTCTTAAATTGCACTGAAATCCCATGGAAACTGCTCACATGCAGTCATCGTATCAGACCACCGTTGTGACCACCTTTAAAAGGTTTTAGCAATATCTGATAAAAGATGATTCCATCTGTACACTTTCATGTGTTTCATACCTGGCACATTTGTAAACTAATTCCACTTTTCATTCCATCCTTTGATTTCTCTCATTGTGTAAATTATTGCATTGTTTTTGTCCACAAGTATCACAGCAATCTAAGTACTGTCTCTATAGATATATTTCTACATATTTGTGAGCGACTCTACGTAGTTTGTCCACACTTGTGTCATATGGAATTTATTCTGAATAAATTGTGTGATCAGAAATGAACTACTTCAGTGGCACTCTTAAAGGTGTATCGATTGGCAGGTGTGCTCCAACTATTTCACATTTTTTCACATTTAAAACTGTAGATTTGCTCCAGTTTTTTTTCCACATCATTATAAATAATGTATACTTTGTACAAGTTCTGCTTTAAAATACTGTATCTATCTGCTCAAAACAAAATAGTCCAGTTTCAATGACAATGTACTGTAATATCTGAGAATGGCAGTTGAATGCTATTATATAAAAAAAAAAAAAAAATGCTTTGCCAGACAGCATGTGTCAAGGCCTGGAATGTATGAAGTATATTTGGCTGAATGAGACCACGACGGAAGAGGAACCAATTTATCTTACCAAAAAAAATAAACTTTTCTGTTGATATTTTAAAAGTTGGGTATTCTGTGTGTGTGTCCACATCCTACAGTGAATCTGAATACAGACTTGATGCTGAACTCTTCCAACCTTTTGAAATGAACGCACTTCTCATAAATTAAAGTGGGGTTGACCTTTCCAGTGAAGATTATGAATTACATTAACTTTAGGTATTGCTTTGACTTTTACAAATGTCAAAAGTTTTGTTTAAACTATTGCACAACTTTAGGTTAGAATATTGAACTGGGTGAACTCAGATCTTGATTTCTTAGCCAGCACTTTTCTTTCTCTTTAAAGCTGTGTCTTACATCACAAACATGGATCAGTTTTAATATTAATCAAAATGTGGCTTAGTCAACTCCCACATAAAGTTTATATGAGAAAGCCCCCCAAGGCTTCTGTAAAATTATCTGAACAGTTCATGTTTCTCGCTCTAAATTGCAGTTGGATGCATGGAGGATCTCTGTATGCGGACTGATGCAACACACTGCAGGACCTGATTTTCAAGGTAATCAGCTAAAACCCTGTGAATCCTGGAAAAGTCATTGTGGAACATTTCTGTGACAGAAGCCTAAGTACTGCACAGACCATGTCTGCAAGGATCTGATGAGTAGAATCTGACAAATAACATGTTGTGGGAGGGACAGTAAGAAGTTAAACATGTCTCAGAATCCTTTTCCAACATGCATAAACTTAATATAGTTTTAACATTTTGGCATCACAGTGATGTGGAAAAAAATATAATTCACAATACTTTGCTCTTCACATATGGGTGTCACAACATGTGCTTTGTCTTCACATAGTTGTATGGTAGTTATGGGGATTACTTTCCACAGTTTCTTCATTCCAGAGAAGGGGCTTTCTTTCCGGGAGAGCAAATAAGTTTTTCCACCTCCTTGTGTGCAGCCAAGACAGACCTCTCTTTTGCTGTTTTGCAGCCATGACAGAAACGGCTGTGACTATTGTCACGAGTACCCCGCAAAGCCCTGCAAGCAGCAGCCAGGGCCAAACGTCGCGCAGCTCCTCCAGGTAAGGACGCATGGACTCTGCTAGCCTCTGGTCTGCAAGTAAAGGAAAGCTGGTCACGGCAATGTAGGCAAAACGTTTGAGTTTACGTTGTCAGGATATCTGTTTGAGATCAGTGGAATAGATTGGGTTGATTTCTTGAGGAAGGAAAAAAAAAGTGCAAAGTAACTGATTTCTTCAAATACAAATCTCATTCATTCATTCATTCATCTTCTGTAACCGCTTGTCCTGTGAAGGGTGACGGGGTTGGAGTCGCCAGTCTATCGCAAGGCTCTCAAATACAAACCAAAGTCAAATACTTACTGGCATCCAGCAGACTGGAGTATTCATATCCCATCTCCTTGCTGGAAATGAAAAAGTCCCTGTTTCTGTGGAGGGGCAGGAAAGGCACCATGTTGTATCTACTGTTGTGCCCTATAGGAGCATTAGAGTCTGGATACTGGGATGGAGATGGACTGTGCCTCCTGAGCCACTCCTCATAAATGCTTTTAATAGAGAAAGAAAGCAAATGCCATACAGCTGTTAAGAGCAAGCTTATAAATCCACTCGTTAATGAATATAATGTCGTGAGTGTGTCTCACCTGTCAACGTAAGCGTGGTGAAGAAGAAATATGGGATCATTTGCGGAGCCCTGCACCGAGGACATGGATCCATTCATGAAGACATGCAGAGCTGCATGCATGCCCCTACGAGAACTGTTTCCTAACCCGGTCTGAGGGTCTCCAAATCCTGCAGCATGAAAAGGGTTGCGTGAGAACTGACAAAGATGGCAGCATGCAAGGTTTGGGTATCAGAAGGGAATAAAAAGACTCATATACACAGTTGAGCATTTTGGAACTGAACCCATTTCATCTTTAAATAAGATCTGTCTGACAATGACAGCCACCTAATAACTCTCCTGGAGGGGACTATTTTTCTTTTCTAAGACGTATAAGATACGTGAATATATTCAGATCTGATATCAGTATCCCAGAGTACCATCCCAAGACTCTGGCGCTTTGTTAGAGATAGCTTTTCATTTGGACAGCCTTGTGTTGATATTCAACCTATTATCAAAAAAGATGTCTGGTGGTTATGTGTCATTTAGCCTGCCGACATAAGCTGGGTGTGGGTGGAATTTGTAATCCTGAATCCACGTTAACGCCAAACCATGATGATACCAGCTGATCACTTGCAAATGAGACTCATGAGATATTACACAATATTAGCAAAGTACATACAAATATTGCTGTTTTGAACAACAACCCGATGTTTCACACAATTTCCCTCTCACTGCAGGCTTAAAAACGCAAATGTAGTCCTCAAATTCAAGTTTACAAAGAAGAAGAGCGGCCTGCAGATAATTCAGAATGTCAGAGTTCACGGTGAAGGGCGGCAGTGCAGAAAGTTAAATCACAGAACGTGCGTACATGCGTGGTTAGCCTTATCTGACCTTCCAGAATGTTCCTGAAGCTCATGTTGGCAGTGCGGTCCATCGCTCCGGTTTCATAGTTGGGCAGGCTGAGAGTGAACTCCACCTCTGCTGAAGTCGGTAAACGCTCAACCACGTTACGGTTGTGGTTTCCAGGGTTACGGCGAAGTGGGCCTTCTTGCGTGGCATCGCATAACACACCTCTTTCGTTGTATTCCCCAGCTTGGGAACACACGACCTGTAGATGACAGAAAAAAAAAGTTAACCGGTACAGAGCATGCGATAAAGTGAACTGACAGTGAGTGGAAGAAAAGTGACTCACATGAAATTGGTTACAGTTATTTTGTCACACAGCAAAAGCAGACCAAAAGCCAACATAAATGTACTTTTACAATCCTCTAACTTAACAGATACACCGATCAGCCACAACATAAAAACCACCTGGCTAATATTGTGTAGGTCTCCCTTGTGCCTCCAAATCAGTTGTGACTCATCAGAGAATGGACATTGTCCTTCTCAGGGTGTCCCGTGGTGTCTGGCAACAAAATGTTGTTAGTGGGGGCCTTTGGGTCCTATGGTTTGAGGGGAGGGGCCTCTGTGGATCAGGCTTGTTCCAGTGCATCCCACAGATACTTGATCAGTTTGGGATCTAGTGAATGTGGAGGCCAGGTCATCACCTTGTGCTGTTTTTTTTGACTTTTTCCTAAACCGTTTTTATGTGGGTTTTATGTTTAGGGTGGCTGCTGCCATCAAGGAGTGGGGGTGACTGGTTTGGGTCTAGGTGGGTGCTACATGTCTACGTAACATCCACATGAATGCCAGGACCAAACGTTTCCCAGCAGAACATTGTCACATGACGTTCAATGTTATTTACTCTTGTCAGTGGTTTTAATGTTGTGGCTGATCGTTGTACATCAAGAAAATATGCAAATACGTCCTTGTCAATTATATCCATTATATTTCAGCATTCGGTTAATGCACACAAGGCATGAGTTGACACTGCCCTGTATTTTTGTGATCTTTCAAGTAAGTAAGTGGGAATGTGTAAATAAGGAAATACATATATCCCCATTATTTTTAGAATATCCTTCAAACTGAAGGAAAACTCATTTTAGTCATAAATAAATAAAGGGGAAAGAAAAGAGAAGAAAATATGTGTTTACCTCCCAGGAAGAAAAGACCGAGCCCGGGCTGATAAGATTGGGGTCCTGGGGGCTCCGGTCCCCCATCAGCTCATCCGTGCACACCTCACAGCCCTGGGCGTCCCTCCAGTCCCAGTATGGGATGGAGAAGCTCGTGTCTCCGGTCAGCTTCCTGATCTCGTGCTCCCAGTGCAGCAAGAACACGCGGTGCCATGGGAGAAACGCAGGCGCCCAGTGGGCGAAGTCCACATTGGTCCACACATCCCCTGGCCCCAGCAGCGCGTTCCTGGACACGTAGTAGTGCATCCACACAAACACATCGTACACAGACACATCAGCGAACATCGGATTGGAGCCGTTGTCCATCTCCCTGTAGGTGCCCGTGGCCACCACATAGTCCATACTCACTGTCTGTTTGGCCAAGTTCAGATAAGACACGAGTCTGGTCCTCTCGGCCCTGGACAGGTGGAATATGTTCCTCCTGAGAGACTCCCTTCTCTCGTTGCAGTTTACTCCAAAGTAGCCAAACTTACAGTCCGCGCAGTTGAAACCCATGAAGTTCCCCGCGCACTGGCAAGTCCGGTTGTAGAACACCAAGGGCCACTTCTCTCTGTCGTCCAACCCAGAGAAGGGGTACTGCGGCCCGTCGGGTTCATCCGAGACTTCCACATCCTCGCAGAAGCCCCGGCCCGAGCTGGCCCCGCAGGCCGAGCCGTCGCCCTCCCAAGGCGGACAGCACTCCTTGGTGCGCAGGGCTTCCCGAGTTGCGCACAAGCGAGGGAACTGCTGATAGCTGGGTACAAAATACAACCAGAGAGTGATGATTTCCAGTAAAAACATCACAGCAAGATTTCTCTGTGGAGACGGCAAGCGTTCACAGAGATGCAAACTGAATATGCTCAAACTGAGAAAGTGGGAAATGTGATATTTTCTCGGCTTTACATTCTTTTCCGTACCACCCCCACCTCTTTGTAGAGGCAGTCACATGCTGCCCCCTGTGTGAGCTTACTTCTTGAAGGGGGGCAGTTAACCCTGAATCACATACATGATGGTTCCCAGAGGGATAATAAATCATTTAACAACAATGTATGTATGTATAACATGTAAATTAAAGCATTTATGGTACTCACTGGGAGGACGCTAACCAGTTTAATATCATATATACATCAGTATAACCACATAATTATATCTACAAACTTTTAAAGGCCCATATAATAAGAATTTAAGGCCACACTGTGACACACTTATTCCAGATTTTACAGTGATTTTCTGCTTCATATTCTGCCCACAGTCCAAGTAATGAGCATGTAATGATTGCTCCCCACACACAGAAAGAGAAGAAACAAATCAACTGTTTGTTTTCTTCTGTCATGAATGATATGTATCTCTAACATGCATACATATATATGGTAATTCTGACAACAGCGAGTTTTAACCTTATTTTCATTTCATTGATTGAAAAGAAACATACACCGATGAGGCATAACATTATGACCACCTTCCTGATATTGTGTAGGTCTCCCTTGTGCTTCCAAAACAGTTGTGACTTATCAGAGAATGGACATGGGCTGGTGTCTGGCAACAGAATGTTGTTAGTGGGTTGAGGGGAGGGTCCTCTGTGGATCATCCCACAGATACTTGATCAGTTTGGGATCTAGTGAATTTGGAGGCCAGGTCAACACCTTGTGCTCTTCTTCACGTTTTTTTGAGTTGTTCCTAAACCGTTTTTGTGTGTGTTTCTGTGTCAGGCTGCATCCTGCTGGGGTTGGCGGCTGCCATCAAGGAGTGTCATTGCTTTGGAGTGAGGGTGCCTGGTCTGGTCTAGCTGGGTGGTACATGATCGGTGTAGCCTGTGCATGAAAAAGCTTTTATTTATAATCTAAAGTTAAACTGTTAAATTATTATTTTGTGAAGTTTAACCAGACAAAGATTCAGTTTGCGTAATTTAGTATTTCTGACTCCAGTCATATGATCAAACCAAACACTGCATGTTATCATTTAAAGTTCATGACACATCAGGGACTTGCATTACCTCAGGCTAAGAATTGCTTTACTATTCTTTCTACCAAGAAACCATTGACGTTTTATTTCTCACAACTGCTGTCTCACATGGCATTCTTCCCCCAAGAGTTGAAACCCTGCGGACCTTAAAATTTAGCTCCACAGTGGGGCTTCTTGCATGTGACCTTCATGTGGCCAGAAGGTTCAGCGCATGACTGCAAATGTGTCCCCACTAGAGGGCGCCATGCAACTGTTATATTGTTACAGCGGACTCCATGTTCTCCTTCTCTCTGTCTCCCCAGGCAACTGACAGGCCACAGTGTTGTACTCAGAAATTCATTCATTTGGTGCCTAGTAATGAATCAGCCATACAAACACCCCAAATCACACATTTGACAACTATTTTCCAAACAGACTTTAAAAAGATCATTGTGGTTGTGTAATTTGTTCTGAGATTGAATGTCTCTAACACCAGATGCCACTGGGTCTTTCCTCACATTGCGGCATGTGAACAAATCTCTGATGAAGCTTCTAAAATGTAATTGAGTCTCTGTGACTTGGGATCTTAGCACTTGTCACCCACGTACCAACTTCAGTTCTTAATGATTTCAAATCAGGAGACTGCACATGTGTTGTTATCAAGCTGAAACACAGATTATGTGCTTTGCGAGGTTCAGATTCTGCTTTTTGCTTCCCTAGTCCTCCAATACAGATGGAGCCAATCCTCACAAAACAAAATTATTTAATATCACACTTATATTTTGTGTGAAAATGACCCTAACAGCTTAAATTACTCAACTGAGGATGTGAGCCTAATTTGTGATTCATGCTTTTATTTCCATCAGATCAACTTGCGACGAAGAGTTCTGGTTCGCATGGCAACACAGACTGCTTTTTAAACGATTCAGAAATTGGGTCTCATCGAAAGGAAATGCACCACAGCAGGGGACAAGTAACCCTTTATATTTTCCAAACCAGACGTTAAATTACTTTTGGAGTCATTCTGACCCAAGGCAAGAGAGGAAGAGATTTAAAGATGAAGACCGTGAAAGAATAATAAGAATACGAATAATTTTGTCTGGTTTTATTTTATTTATTCTGTTGTTGTGGATACTATCATTTTCCACCAACCCAACCACAACCGTGTCTTTTGTGGCACACAGATGGCAGATTTAATGAAAAGCCATGGAATGTCAAGCTGAGCACATGTAAGGTATTTTCAAATATGTCCAAAGCTACTGAGGGTTAAATTGACCCTACACTCAAGAGGATCAGACGGAAAAACAAAACCATTCTGCCAAATTGGAAGCATGAGATTGTTTTGTTTTTAATATGTTCAATTGGATGTGATATGTTAAACAGGTCATAACCTTCCATTAAGAGCTGATTGATATATTCCTAATAATCAAGTAACTTTGAATCCATATTTTCTTATTGCTTTGGTTCTTCCTTTTACCCATGCGTCTGAGGGACTCGCCTCCCGGAGTTTTCCACAGTTGTTCCCATTTAGTCACTGCCGATGCTCCATGCTTTCCACGGTTTCGGAAGGGGAGGGGGAGAAGCAGGGGGGCTGTCGTGTGCGTCAGTAAGTCAAACATGTTCCAATAACGGGCGGTATTATCTGCTGCTATTTGCAGTTTGCTGTAGCCAGGCACCAGACTGAGCTTGAGCAAAAAAAAAAAAAACTGCAGCAGCGCTTTTATTTCTGCTCCTCTGTGATGGAGATGATCTGGGAAGGAATGGCATCTGCACGGCAGCTGGCAGAAAAAGAGGTAGGCTGAATGAATCTTTTAGTTTGCGCGTACAGGGCACATGCTGATGACTTGTTTTTTTGATTAGAGAAGAGATTTTTGATAAGGATCTAGTTCTACTCCACCGGCAGAGCAGCTTAGGTGTGGTACTGAAGTGAGAACAGCTTTTCAGTAACCATGGACAGCAGCTGCTTGCTACTTGACAGCTGAAAGTTTATGTTTTATCCATGATTCGAAGTATTTTATCATTGTGCCGGAATATGGTAAACTGACAGAGGAAGCCTTTAGGTGATTAACTCTCAGTGAACAAAAAACAACTTCCCATTCCTGTGTATTTCTTCAGGAATCTAACCCCTGCCCTTGGCACTGCAAGCACCATGCCACAGACAACGCGTTCATCTGAAGCTCAGCTCTAAGAGGACACAGGATGGCAGGAGGTGTAAGGAGGACCACAGGGATGGGTAGAAGGTTATACGTGGGGTTGTTAGCGGTGAGCGTGTTTCTGGGAGCTGATCTGAGCTGGCTTGGATTGAGAGACCAATTTGGCGTCCATGCCCAGAACAATGAGAGAAGAGTCCTTGCACATATCCCCGGAGACATCATCATAGGAGCCTTGTTCTCGGTCCACCATCAACCGCCTGCAGACAAGGTATGTGTTTATGTTTAAGTGTGCGCTCATTTCTATCCACTTATATACGTTAAATGTTAACAATCAGTTTGTGTCACACTTCATCCAGGTCCACGAGCGTAAGTGCGGCGCGGTGCGTGAGCAGTATGGGATCCAGAGAGTGGAGGCCATGATGCACACTCTGGATCGAATCAATGCAGACCCCGCTATCCTCCCGAATATCACCCTGGGCTGTGAGATCAGGTCAGCAACCAATCTCGAAATGTCCTGTGCTTGTTATTATTATAAATTGTTAATGATATTTACTGTGTGAGTGAACCATGCATTCAGACAATGAAGAATGCTCATGTAAATGAATGAGAAGCTCAGCATTACACCGTTATGTTACACAGAATAACACGTTTAAGTGGTCAGCAGCCTTCTCACAGGATCTCTCAGCGTGGGATAACACCTGCAGGTTTGGTTTAAAACTGTAATAAAATATAAATCAGAAAAGCAGGAATCAAATCAGCAAGAATGACCTGAATTTAACTGAGCTGTTAAAATACAACTAGTGTAAGTCACTAGTTGGTTACAGGATAATCTGGTTAACGGCCTGATATTTTACAACGCAGAAACAACTCACTTAGGCAGGGTCAAATATGTAATATTCAGCCTAAATTAAAAGATACAATACAATGCAATGAGGAAATTTGTCTTGAACTCAAGTGAGGCATAAGTGCCACCACCGCCAGAGTATTACAAAATAAAACAAATGACATATTAGCAAAAGCAGCATGTATAGGCACATAGTCACAAATTACACACATTGCACAATACAACTTGGTGTAATATTACACAAAATGCACAAATTGCACATCCAGTGATAAGAAGCGATAATAAGAACACCATGAAGCTTTCGCACAACCCCTGCAGCGTCAAGCAACAGTATTTAAAATTTTAATTGAAGCAGGCACAAATTAGTTTTTAAAACGGTTGCGTTTACATGGGGGTACTCATCTGCCAGAGGGTAAGAGCTCCCACAGAAAACATGAGATGAGTCAAACAATAATCTTTGTCTTAGTCTTAGGCATGAGGTGTAGAAGGTACCATCCTCGCCTTTATGTCCATAATTCTTGCCAAACTACTATGATTGTGAACTCAGTCTTTCCGCGCCAGGGACTCATGCTGGCACTCTGCAGTGGCGCTGGAGCAGAGTATCGAGTTTATCCGGGACACACTAGTGTCCACCGAGGAGGAGGAGAGCCAGGGAAAATGTACGGCGGAGGCAGGGAGCTTGCTTGTTCCGGGGAAGAAGCCCATCGTGGGCCTGATTGGGCCGGGTTCTAGCTCCGTGGCCATCCAGGTGCAGAATCTCCTCCAGCTTTTCAACATCCCACAGATAGCATACTCAGCCACCAGCATGGATCTCAGTGACAAGGTAAACAATCCAATAACAGCAAAAATAAGAACAATTAAACTGCAAAAATATATCTTTATATAGGTTTTGAGCATCATTTTTGCTTTAAGTTGCACCGTAATGTGACTTGTAATCGTATGGCAAATTATTTAATGGCCGGTTATGCAAACTGGTTGACAGGCTGTTACACTGCTGCACTTGTGAACATGCAAATCTCTTTCAACAGAGCCTTTATAAATATTTCATGAGAGTGGTGCCATCAGATATGCAACAGGCCAGAGCCATGGTGGACATAGTCAAAAAATACAACTGGAGCTACGTGTCAGCAATACACACAGAGGGTAAGTCTTTATGTGGGTTACTGTTTGTTCAACTGTGATTACACAGGGATTAATCACATATATACTGAATGTTTACAGTGAATTTCCAGTTTATCAACTACACATCTATTGTATTACACCAGTGCCACAGTAAATTGTGTCTTTGTGAAGCTTCCTTTATTTGTCATTAGGTCAGAAGTGGTGAAATGGTGCAATGGCTGACTCAGTCTGTAGTTTCAGTTCTTCGTTTCAGTACTTTTTTAGTTTTCTTGAAGAAGCAGAAGAGAAACATTGCACTTTTACTTACTTACTTACTTACTGACATTCTGACCTCCTACCAACACCTCATCCCAATCATGTTTATCATTTTGAGTGCTAATAGCCTCCTACAGCAGGAATACTGAAGCTAAAATAAGCCTGCGTCCACACGCTGTAGATACATTCAGCACACAAATACACACACAAACCAGTGCAATTTTCCCCTTCCGCTCTTTGACTATTAGATCCAAGTCACTCCACTGTTAAATCTCAGTAGTTCTTACTGTGCAGCGAAGGCCATTATAGCTATGGCGCAAATGTGAAATTGATATGATTTTAGCTCTGATTACCGTAATCCTGTTCTTCATAATCATGAAAGCTTACCGTAGAACATCTGCCATTTCATTTTTTCCTCATCCTCCTCAACATATGTTGTAAAAAGTTCTTTATTTCTGTCCTGTGAGGACAGGCTGACACAATGCTGCAATACTGAAGTTGCTGCATTTTATATTTTCAGCTTTTTTACAAAGCAAATCAAAATAACAGCAGGGTTATCACAACTTAAAGAGAGCTATTCCTTTACTTACAAATGCCATTTGTTCAGAAAAAACAACAAAACATAGCTAATGCAGTAACAATGCTAAATTTACTGCTACTTTTAAACTCACATTGGCTCTAGGTCATATGTTTATAAAATACTATGTGCCAAATCTTGACAGGATTGTCATTTTTTTTTTTTTTTTCATGTGTGAGGATTTAAAAATAAGGTCCTTTGGATGCCTGTTTTCAGAATAAAACCTAATGCAGCGAGAAGCTTATAATAAGAAGAGCCCATAGTTTATGTTGCACTCAATCTTTGTGGTGTTTCTGAAGCCCAGTAGGTAGAAGACTTTGATCATTGAACTGATTTATTTAATTTTACCTATAACTAGACATACATGTGCATTTTGTCCTGAGTGATTCAACATTTCATTAATGTCAAAAGATTTGATACACGGTGGCTTTGCGTTCCCAATCCCCATGAATGGTTTTTAAATATTGCACATCCGCTGTTGTCTGTTGTCTATTCTCACATTTCACTAACTGTCAGATGCAGGTGAGCCTTGTTTGCTACTCTGCATAACATTTCCATAATCTCATGATGACAAGGCTTATGATGCAGCAAATAATATAACACTTATCACAGCTGCAGTGGACACTAAATAGCTTTCAATGGTCAATACTAGAATTGTGTAGCTATTTAAAGACATCACCAGGGCAGTTCCATATATACTACAGACCCGAAATTTGTGCTCAGCCTATTTTCTATTACATTGTGATTAAAACTCATTATCCATTACCCCTTAAAAGTTTGAAAGACCTGATGGAAAGTTAGAAAGGACAAAAATATTGAAGAAAAGGACGGGGTTAATGTTATGCATGCAGACATCGAAGCGTCATCGGAAGCATTAATTTGAATCGAGGTGAAAACGGAGTTTAGAAAAATCAGACTATGTTCGAGGAGGCATATCACATACTGGAGTAAAACTCACATGTAGTGATGAAAAAGAAGCCTCCATCAGTGCCATGCCCAGAGTGAGAGTACGCTAGCAAAGCATCAGAAACTAGGTGACCTAATTTCCAGCAAATAGAGGGAAGTCTAACCCCCGACAGTTTTCATAATGAGGACCAAATTACCAGATTCTCAAGTGCTGTGTTGGCATTACACTTGTGTATTTGTTTGTTTACACGCTGTGTATGCATACACTTGTGTGTGGATTAGTGAAAAAGAAGATTTGTCTGGAATTTTAGAATTAAAAATTTTAATTAAAAGGTAAAATATTCATAAGGCTTTGTTGAAAGTTCCTCTTGAGTCAAATATTTTTACAGTCTCATTTGTTCAGATTGTAAGCTGTAATTAAACCCCAGGCTTTGTTTGCGCAGCGGTGTGTGTGTATATGAAAACCACTTCATTCATGTGGTCCGCCGCAGGTAATTATGGTGAGAGCGGCATGGAGGCGTTTAAAGACATGGCGGCAAAAGAGGGGATCTGCATCGCACACTCCGATAAGATATACAGCAACGCAGGGGAGCAGAGTTTTGACAAGCTGCTGCAGAAGCTACGAGGCCACCTACCCAAAGCCAGAGTGGTGGCCTGCTTCTGCGAGGGCATGACAGTCCGAGGCATACTGATGGCCATGAGGCGGCAAGGCCTGGTGGGAGAGTTTCTGCTGGTTGGAAGGTGAGTGGAAAATTCTGGCATATAGAAAATTTTGACAATTTCTGCTTCCGGGTTTCTTAGACTTCTGCATTACTTTCCAATCTAGACTTTCTCCTGATGTCCAGCATCCACAAACAAGATGTATTTGTTGTCTTTCGGACCATCTCTGTCCTCCCATCATCATCCTTATTACCATCTTCATTGCATCCATCAACATCTTGGTGTCGTAGGAAACTCAAGGTATTTCATAAGTACTTTTTGGCTACATAGTTAACACTGTGATACTGTACCTTTAAGAGGGTACTAAGAAGATTTTCATCTTTGTGATGTTACAATTGAAGAATCCATATTAAGAAATACAGTAACTGAACCACATCAATATTAAATAGTATTATATTATTATTGTCACTGTCACAAAAATAGACTGTATATGAAGATGGGCGACGGAATTGCTCTTCAAAAGTGAAGCCAAAGCAAGTAGAGCTCCCCCTGGTGGCGGGCTGCAGTATAGGTCATAAGCTCCACCCCCTCCATGTTAGTGGATGGGACTTGGGCCAAACTAAAACACTAAAATACACGTCAAATATATTTTTTTAAGGATGGTTTCAGTCGTTTTTAGGTAGGTTAATATAATGCTGATTCATGCCCAAGTGTCAGTTGTCCTGATGAGTTTCGTTTTAGTTGGTTATTTGACGCGTTTATGACGTTATTTGATGTGTCGTCATGATAACTACCAGTTGCCATGCCAACAGCAATCCGTGGGACCATAAGAGCAGGGAAAAAAAAGGAAAAAAAGAAGTACACTGTATAATCCAACATTTCCTTGCAACTGGTGGAGGATGAGCAGAGCGTAGTATGTAAACCAAAACACGAATGAGTCTGGCGGAAGTGTGGGTGGGTCGTCGATATTTTGGCTGTGCGTGGCTCCACTCTCGGACCATACTGCGCAGACACTGGCTCCAAAGTTGCAAGATGGTGGCCCCTGTATCCCCGGGAAAATGGTGTGAGTTTGACCAATGCAAGGAAGTGGCGACGTTTTGTCCGTATTATATACAGTCTATACAGTCTATGGTTCCAACTCAATAAAATGAAGTATAGTTGGTAGTATTATAGTGGTAGCTATACAGACAGATGAACTGATAACACATTAAATGTTTTCTAATATGATTATATGTGCAAGATGCGAATCCATCTTTAAAAATATATAATTTTGGAGAAATATTAAAATTGCATTTTTATTAGGGAATTATTACTGATTTATTCATTTTCAGGAAATATCACCACTTCAAATCTTACATGTGTCCACGTAATGAATCAGTGGATCATTTAAATAGAAAAACTGTTAAAGATTGGACAAACGGTGCAACAAGTATGCAATTAAAATCACAAGGGGAAAAACAAGCTAAAAAGGAGGGGGTTGATTTGGCAGGAGGTTTCTCTCCCTCCGAGAATAACATGTTTTATTTTAAGGTTTAGCTCTCTGGCTCGCTCCCGTCCCTGGTGTTCTATAAATGCCTTTCCTCATTAGGAGCCACATATGTAGGCTGTCGCTCAAATCTGACAGCAGGAAACATAAAATAACCTTGAACTACATATTGCAAAACAGCACGCTCTACCATCCACATTGTCACACAGAGCTTGCAGGTAGTCGCGGTGTTGTTGTCTGCGAATTATGGAAAATTCTATTTGTTAATGTTTTTCTCCCTGCTGTTCTATTTTTGATTTGATTTGAGATGTACTGTTGAGGTGGCAAATTCATCTCTGTTTCTCTTTTTGCTAACCTGCGCAAAACATCATTTCCATGGCAGCCTGACTGCGTAGATAACATTTATGGATAGGCAGAACTGTTGTATCCAAACCGCTGTCAATCCTCAGCTTGTTTTAGAGAGATGAATGAATTAAAGGATATTCTTTCATATATCACAGAATTCACATGATCGGTGAGGCTTACTCTTTAACATACAGTAAAATCGTCCCTATTTTTAGCCGCATTAGTGGTCTTTCTGTCAGTAAGCCATGAAGTAATGTCTTAAAACCAACTGTTTTTCCAAAATGTCCTCCAGAGAAAACCTTCATGAATTTGGTCACTAGCCCCAACTGTAAGGTCAAAATGAACAACCTTGGACTCTTTGAATAAGATGCACTTGGAAGAACTGTTAAATACAAAAAGCCTCCTCATGCATATCACGAGGCCACGGTGAGATTTAAAAAAAAAAAATCCAGCAAGAATCTGATCTAAACTAATCAAATACAGCTTGGTTCCGGAGCAGGGACCTCCAGGGTGGGCTCAAAGTCTGTTTTGAACCCATGTGGTTTCCTCTGGCTCCACCATTCTTCATATCTGTTGAGAAGCATCTCGAGATCTATCAAACGGATTCAGGCTGGGACACATAGTAGACTATGACAGTCTCTTCACACGTACTCCAACCGACAATTTGGAGTTGCTATTGTTAGTAAAGCAGCTTGACCTCTCGCTGGCTTCCCACCTGCAAATAGCCAAACGACCAAGATTGCTTGGGTTGTGGGAGAGTGTTTTTACTCCTCTTTGTGCAGACAGCCGTTCCATTTTCTGTTTTTCACTTTGGTAATGGGCGCCTTTCTGGCATCAAGTCCATATCACTACGGAGAACAAGTGTTAACTCAGAAAAGATCTGGCTGTAAAAGTATTGTTCCGTATTAGGTGAAATATCAGTGTATTTATGTGTGTGTGAGTGCACATTTGCACACTTATGTGTGTCTTCAGGCTTGTAGGTGGTGCAGCAACATGCTGCATACAGCATATTGCCCTCCCGGGTCGATGTGTGGGTTTCAGAGCTCTCGCTCAAGAGTGATTCAAACTATCCAGAGTCAAAGCCCTCCATGCTTTTCATATCCATTCCTCCCTTTTTTATGCCAGCGTACCATTTCTGTGCTCGCTTCTCTAAGGATGTGTTATGAAATGATCTCCTACCTCACCCAGAGAACCAGGCATCATAAAAAAAAAAAAAAGAAAAATCCCACCCACACTGCTGTTGTGTAACTCCAGTTCAGTTAGAGAAGTTTTCAAGTCTTTGGCTTTTTTTGTCAGTTAGACAGAGGAGAGTGTAAATCTTTGTGCTAGTGTGGGGTTTGTGTGTTTTTTTTACATGTATGCACATGGGTTGAGGTGTAATCAACCTTCTGTCATCGCTGATTGTAAATATCCTGAGGGAGCGATAATAATAGATGCAGTAGGAACCTTTTTTTTTAATAAATGGCATATCAGATGTGTCTGCAGACGTCTGTAATCTAAAGGTTACTTGGCATAATGTTTATGTGAAACATTTAGGGTCCCAGTCGGTGTTAAAATATATTAACAGATTGGTTCACAGGTACAGAAGGTTTCTGAAATGCAGATATTTGATCATGAGGTTGTTAGAATCCAACAAATTTTTATACGGTCTTCATTACTTGTATCTCTCAGCGGAGTTAACAGATAATGAGCCTATAGAGATCTAATTAATCAGCAGTCAGGCACACGCTTCACAAAAATAATAATGTGACCATGAATGCAATACAAATGACAAATCAAGGCCTGCAACACAAAACATGTTGAAGAGCAGCAACATACCATGTCTCTTTATCTCAGCTTTATCTCAGTCCTCCCACCACCAGCAACCTTTGATCCCCGGAGGAAGTTATCAGCAGACGAACATAATAAAGAGTGAACAGTTTAATTTCTCAATTTTTTTTATCTTTAAAATGTGATAAAATACTGCCAATTTAGATTCACATAGAATTCAGTAACTTTCTAAAGTCTTTGGGCTATGGGGGGAGACCATGTGCAGGTGGCCCACACAAGGAGAAATTCACCCAAAAAAGGCCAGTGGTTGATTCAAACCCATATCTTCTTGCTGTAACGCAAGCCCAAGCCAGCAGGTGCAATGCTATAATGTCACTTAGTGTTAAATATGAGGACATATCTTAGGTTAAAGAAAGCTGTCCGTTGTAAATTGTAATGTATCCTCTTTTCATTTGTTTCTCTGGCATAAAGTCTCAAGATTACCTGCTGTTCCCTGCAGATTGCAGACAATAACACTTTTTCTCCGCAACTCATTCTGAGGTCGACAGTGCTGTCTAAACTGTCAAATCATGGCGTGGGCTGTAATACAGAGCAGCAGTTACCAAGATGCTAAAACTGGTACACAATGTAACCCACGATACTTATTTAGCAGTTTCCGTATGAAAATTAGAAAGTTTTACTGCAGAAACACTGTGTGTGCGTCTATGTAAGTCTAAATGTTTTTGCATGAATGTGTGTGCATACCTCAGCAGTAGAAATTAAAATGTGAACAAACACATCCATACCAATAACCATAAAGTCATAAGAAGTGATTACTGGACTGATCCTTACTCTATCAACCTGTTGTACCTTTGTCTATCGACCTCTCGCTTCATCCTGTCCAGTGATGGCTGGGCCGACAGGTACGACGTGACCGATGGCTATCAGAAGGAAGCAGCAGGTGGAATCACGATAAAGCTGAAGTCTGCGTATGTGACGTGGTTTGATGATTATTACCTGAACCTGAAGCCTGATAACAACCTGAGGAACCCCTGGTTCCCCGAGTTCTGGCAGCACCGCTTCCAGTGCAGGTTGAGGGGACATCCGCAGGAGAGCGCCGCGTTCAACCGCACGTGCACCTGTTAGTACCGCATGGAGATCACGTTCCATACACCTACAGTGCTAAACCTGGTCACTTCTGTAATTACATCTAAACATGTCCCTTCTTCATGGCCACGTTTTTGTTTTCCACAGGGAGAGAGTCTTTACGCCATCAATATGCCCAAGACACCAAGATGGGCTTTGTCATAAATGCCATTTACTCCATGGCTTATGGCCTTCATGCCATGCAGCAAACCCTCTGTCCAGGATATAAGGTATAATGATCAAAAGTGCGCTCATATGAATGCTTTCACATTGAACCAGACAGTACTGACAGTACTGTGTTTGCTCCTCCTCAGGGTCTGTGTGAGAACATGCGGCCAATTGATGGGCGCAAGCTTCTGGAGTTCCTGATGAAAACCAACTTTACTGGAGTATCTGGGGAGACCATCCTCTTTGACCAGAATGGAGACTCACCTGGCAGGTAAAGAGTATGAATCTAAGGGTCAAATAAAGGAAGTGAAGGAGTAGAACTAAGGTTAAATACGTGCATGTACTGTAAATGTGCCTCAGGTATGAAATCATGAACTTCAAGCACATAGGCGACGAGAAGTATGCTTACATCCATGTGGGAAGCTGGGATCAGGGTGGCTTGAAGATGAACGATGAGGAAATCTGGAGTAACAACAGTGACGTCATCACGTCAGTCTGCTCTGAGCCCTGCCAGAAGGCACAGATCAAGGTACGAACCCCTCCAAGCTTTACATTTTTTACATGATTTACATGATTTTTTTTGTAGCAAGTGGTGTAGCTACCCTTTTAGCTGCATGCATATATCAACCTCTGCTTGGGTATATATGATTTGAATTCTCAAAACTCAGATTACAAGAATATTGTCAGCATATTGGTTTCATAGATTTATTCTTCATTATAGTCCACAGTACTTATCCCGGCTTTACCGAGGACAGCAGCTGAACACTGCAGCCTTAAATTGATCCCACAGGTTTACAACCTCCAAAACTACTCCTCGATCAGATCCTCAGATACCCCACCAGGGATTTACCGCAGCTCCGCATTCAAGCTTTAATCAGCTCCCATCTGGACTTTTCCAGCTCCCTTGAGCCCAACCAAACTATAGTCTGCCTCCTTTTTACCATCCCAAAAACCTAGTCTGTTAAACTCTTGTAACACAGTCTGTAATGAATTCAAAACTCTAGGCTCATGCATGTTTTTGAGAAGATCTGCAAGTTCATACACTCCAGCCCACGCTCTGATCTTTGGCCCTCTCTAACTTGAGCTGACCCGGCCAATGCCTCCACTCCTTTCCCTCTTCTCTCAATGAGGAGAACTCAATACCAGCATCATACTGACAACATATCCATTTAAAAGAAATACCTCACATATTATTTCGCAGCTGCTGTTTTTGCTGTCTCCACCAGTTCCTTTTTTGTACATCCATGAAGCGTATCCCAGGCTACTGTGACAATGTTAATCAGCACCATGTAAATCTGATGTCGTCTGCCAGGGCTGGATAGACACAATTCCCAGCATACAGCAACTAAGAGAATGCTACGGAAGTAACTGGTGATGTCGGGAAGCATGACATTGGGTCCAGGAAGCGTCCTGTTGCTCCAGATAAAAAAACGTGTGTGAGAGGAAAGACTACAGTCTAATAATCAAACAAATCGACAGCGAGGACAAACATGGATTGCTATTGTTGTGGCTTTTCTTCGCGGCAAGAAGAGAAGGGGCCGTAGCCGGTAAACATAGGTCATGTACACCTAGAGTTTGCATTATTTTTTGGTGTAATTCCGCTTTCTGCCTGAGGGGGGCGACTAAAATTCAACACTTTAAAATTTGAATTGGTAAAGAAAGTACTGTCAAACAAATGCAGCGGGCAGGAAAAAGTAAGTAAAAGAGAAATACATTTAGACACTCAGACTACTAATGAAATGCACTACTTCAGTAAATGTACTTACTTACATTCCACTAGTTACTGTGGATTATAGGGACACCCAAGCATTATATAAAATGATCAAATATTACCCTGAACCATCTCCTTGTTTTTGTGACTAACCTCTGGACCACTATGCTTCTAGTTCACTTTCTCTGTACTATACTTCTTCCTAGACTTAAGGGCTAAGGCAAAAAAAATTAATAATGAGACTCAATGACTTTCTACACACTTTTCTTCTTTTGATCCCCTGATGAAGAGCTCCTCATTTCCCTGTCCTACAGGGCAGTCAGAGTGTAAGATTAGCTACAGAAAAGTGCCATTGGAGCTTTGAGACCTTCCCGCCCTTTCACGCTGCTCGTGTGTATGTGCTCATGTCTCCAGGTGATCCGCAAAGGAGAGGTGAGCTGCTGCTGGACCTGCACCCCCTGCAAGGAGAATGAGTTTGTGTTCGACGAGTACACTTGTCGAGCCTGCATCCTGGGCTCCTGGCCCACAGATGACCTCACCGGTACGCACTTTGTTTACGTCTCTCTTACTTACAGCACAGCCCGGATGAGCCATCAAATCTGGGTCACACACTGATGGCTCACCCACAAATCCCCTTACATCTTATGTACCACACACACACACACACACATCACAGACTGGCTGACACGCTGTACAAAGACGCACTACTGCTCAGAAATCAACTCATGTATTTGTGACTTTAGACCCCTGCCAGAATAAAAGATTTGGCTGAGGCCTAATTTCTTAACACCAAATGATATAAAATCAGTTTGAAACCATTTTCTTGCTTTTTAGTGAACATACATTGATTCTCAAAATCTAAAAACACATAAAGCCGGTTTAGTTCATAACCCCTGTGTAAGGTTACACAGTAAAACATAAAAAAGCTGTGAGTTTATTCTGTTATCCTTTTATTTCTTCTCTCTGTGATGCCTCTTTTCTCCCTTACAGACCCCTTTAATGTTTCACAATCAATCTGCGTCATTTCTCATGACCCCATTGTTTCAAAAAGTGGAGATTTTACACATAGCAGCTGAATTGTTGATGCTTGGAGTAAACAGTGCAACAGGAGTGATTTTTTATTAATTTTTTTGCGCGTGCATGTGGATTCGCACCAAGCTGTGCAAATACACACTTACCTTTGATTGTCACTCATGCAGACGGATCAAAATGCTGCGTTCTTTCTCGCTTCCCCTCAGGTTGTGAGCCAATCCCAGTGCAGTTTGTGCTTTGGGGGGATCCAGAGCCCATCGCTGCAGTAGTCTTCGCCTGTCTGGGTCTCCTGGCCACACTGTTTGTCACTTCCGTCTTTATCAAGTAATTATAACTTTATTACCAAGACGAATCATGCACCTTAACAAGAAGTTTATATTGAAACTCAAAATCACAATTGGAAAAAAATAAAACTACTAGAAACCACACAACATACATTTTGCCTGTACACTACACTGTTGCCAACCTTCAGCTTTTTGTCTGACACTTTATAACCAAACTTTTAACAATTTAAACAATATCTTTACTTCTCACTAGTTTTGTAACTCTATATAAATTTATGTATCTGTAGGTTTTGGGACACCCCTGTGGTCAAGTCATCCAGTCGCGAGCTGTGCTACATCATTCTGGCTGGAATATGTCTGGGCTACCTGTGCACCTTTAGCCTCATCGCCAAGCCACACATAGTCTACTGCTACCTCCAGCGGCTGGGAATCGGCCTGTCCCCTGCCATGAGCTACTCTGCTCTAGTCACCAAGGTACTTTGTTCTCTGTTCGGTTTCCAGGAGGTAGAGGAACCAATATGCACCTTACGCTTTAGCGTCATGTTTCACTTCCTATGAAACTTTGTGAGTAAACAGGCGCGGTTCACCGACTTTGTTTGATATATTGTTAAAACTGCTACTTCTGCACAACATTTCCACAATAGCTGATTTAGTAGATCTTTTGCTTTCCTCTCCTCAGGGAATCATAAACAAAATATTTAGGACAAAGGGAGAAAGATACAGAATAAAGTTTTACTCACTTTGTTGCTGTTGATGTTGGAGTTCTTATGCAGAAAACAAAATACCATTAGGGAAATACCACATTTGTTCCAAATAAATTCTGCAGCATTGCCTGCACAGACGTTACTGAGAAGTCCACAGGAAAAAAATGGGAACTAATGTGAATCAGTGCGTTTTTAAAGGCCAAGAGTGGTCACAACAAATATTTTAAGTTAAATTCTTACGTATACTTAAGTACTTTGGGTATTTACTTTCATTACCTTTCACTAGCCTGGAAGTCATCCAGAACTTCCCCTGCCCCTTCTGTTTGGGCTGGCTTTATGCAGAAATGGACAGAAAAGTAACAGCCACGTAGTCATATGTGAGCGCTATTGAGTTGAATTTCTTTACAGCGTTTGGATTGGTTGTAAGATGCAGAAATCTTTTTTTTTCTCCATGTTGGTTGAAATAATGAAATCCCACTGGCGTGTTACCAGACTCAAATTCTGATAAGAGCTGAGTCTGGCTACACCAGGCTATAATTTAACCTTTGGACAGCCGGTTTTTAATCAGACAAAATATATATAAAAAAAAAGGCAACAAAGGATTAAGGCAGGAGAAGGCTAAATAACTTGGGTGATAGCCAACTCTAAAGGAGGCACAGTAGAAGTTGAATCTGTGTGTGGGCTGAGGTTGATGTTTGAGATCTGGAAAGGGGCTTATTGTTATGAATCAGTGTGAGCGGTATTATCCAGAGTCGATGTAATTGAAGCCTGCATAACCGTTTTGTCTATTTTTTGCTCCAGACCAACCGTATAGCACGGATCCTGGCAGGCAGCAAGAAGAAGATCTGCACTAAGAAGCCGCGCTTTATGTCCGCCTGCGCACAATTGGTCATCGCCTTCCTACTCATACTGCTGCAGCTGGGAATTATTGTGGCACTGCTTATCATAGAGCCACCACAGGTACAATATGTGTGTGTGTGTCCTTTATTTGTGTGGGGGATGTTCATTTGCATTTATTTATACAAACTAGAGCGACCTAATCCTATCTCTGTTGGTAGGTTATCTATGATTACCCCAGCATCCGTGAGGTACACTTGATCTGCAATCTGACCACTCTGGGGGTGGTGGCGCCGCTGGGCTACAATGGACTGCTTATCCTCAGCTGCACCTTCTACGCCTTCAAGGTACTTCAGCATAGCCAGAGTTTGTAATTCAAGGTTGTCTTGTTATTTTTTTTTTTTTATTCCTTTTCAGAAGTTTCTTCATTCTTTCTGCTTCAACATACATACAATCTGCTTTCATTACAGACTCGTAATGTACCAGCTAACTTTAACGAGGCCAAGTATATTGCCTTTACCATGTACACTACGTGCATCATCTGGTTGGCCTTTGTCCCGATTTACTTCGGCTCCAACTACAAGATCATAACCATGTGCTTTAGTGTCAGCCTCAGTGCCACGGTGGCTCTCTGCTGCATGTTTGTGCCCAAGGTAAGAAACACCCATAAGGGATTTCCGCAAGCTCTTTTGGTATCACCTTTGTACCTTTGCACTGTTTTTACACTGACAGTTATTTGTTGCTCGTTTTTGTGACCAGGTGTACATCATGCTAGCCAAGCCCGAGAAAAATGTCCGCAGTGCTTTCACTACATCCACAGTTGTGCGCATGCACGTGGGTGATGCCAAGAAAGCCACCAAGACTGGCAAAGCCTCGAGCAGCATGGCCAACTTGTTTCGGCGCGGAGGCTCGTCACAGGACAACATTAGGTAAACGTGGGACTTAGGTGGGCATTACGCTATCTAAAACCCAAGTGATTAACTTCTTAACTCAACACTGTATTTCACAAGTTGTTATAGAAATAAGAGTTGCACAATTCAACTAAGGCCATGTACTGTAGATGATTGTTTTTAGACAATAAAAACCTATGAACCTGTGCATTCACTCCTACAGACAAGTGTTTAGATTTCATTTACTTATACCAGTCAGCCACAGCATTATGACCACTGACAGGAGAAGTAAATAACATTGACAATCTTGTGACAATACAATGTTCTCCTGGGAACCAGGCACCCCCGCCCCATAGCAATGACACTCCTTGATGGCAGAAGCCATCCCCAGCAGGATGCAGCCTGACACGGGAACACACACAAAAACGGTTTAGGAACAACATGAAAAACAGCACAAGGTGTTGACCTGGCCTCCAAATTCACTAGATCCCAAACTGATCAAGTATCTGTGGGATGAACTGGAACAAGTCTGATCCACACAGGACCGTCCCCTCAACCCACAGGACCCAAGGGCCCCCACTAACAATATTATGTTGCCAGACACCACAGGACACCCTCAGAAGACCCATGTCTATTCCCTGATGAGTCACAACTGATTTGGAGACACAAGGGAGACCTACACAATTTTAGGAAGGTGGTCATAATGTTATGCTTGATCAGTGTATAATAGCATGTGTTATAAATTTAGCATATCCGTCTAACATTATAAAACTTTTCTCTTTAACTATGCAATAAAAATACCTGCAAGACTACGGAATCAAGACAATACAAAACACAGTATCATATCAGTAATGTTAGGTTACAAAAGGATAGATTCCAATGAGAAGAAGCTAAAATGAGACAGCTGGAGAAATGGAAGTGAACTGTAAACTACCTGCTGGGCTTATTATCAGGCAACCTAAACAACTCATTTCTGCCCACAAGTCTTCTGTTGAGATACAGTCTGTCTATGAACACCGTTTATATCGAGCTGCAACAGGCTGAATATGAAGCCAAGAAAAACTGCTCCCTGAGCTCAGAAAAGGCTACCTCATTTGGGTTAAGTACTCCCAGAGGATGCTCACTGTCTTTAAGGATTCTCTTTCTAGGGAAGATAAAAGAACATGGATCATGACTTTATGTTACGCAGAAAGCAAAAGATAGAGCAGGAGATTGTGGAAATAGAACATGGACCTTAACGTAGATGGTAGATGTTCTTCTGTTAACCTGACATGATGCTAAAATAAGGATAAGTATAAACTGTACATGTTTCTTTTATGTTGATGTGTCGTATTTATCGTCACGTCTGCCTTTCGTGTGATTTGCAGTTCCAATGGGAAATCTGTGACCTGGAAGCAGAATGAGCAGAGCTACAGACCAAACCTGTGGAAAAGGATGTCCTTCCACGTCAAGAAAAAGGACCCAGTCGAGGTGAATCAGACGGCCATCATCAAGCCCTTCTCTAAAGGAGGAGATACACCTGGGGACTGTGTCGTCAAAGAAGAGCCACAGCTGTCTCAGTCTTTCACCTGCACGCCCACTCGTTCACCCCTTCCCGCCATTAGCCAGCATGCAGCAAAGCCGAGGGGTCTCCAGGGAGGCGAGGATGGCGAGCAGGTGCAGGTTTTACCTACCTATGTACCTGAGCACCCTGCTGGGGTCAGAAGAAGAGGTGCGGACAACAACCCCACACCCCAGGGTGTTGGTATGGTGGATGGTGGGGATATCAGCATTATAGGTGTGGGTGACATCGGCATAGGGATGATTGGCGGCCAAACTCAGGGTACCACTATCATGGACCAAATCAGCTGTGTGGTTAACCGCTTCACCGCCAACATCAGCGAGCTGAACACCATGATGCTGCCGGGCGGAGCCACCGTCAGCCCCCCCTCCACCACTGCCGTGCCCGCTGCCGCTGCTGCAGATACCACCCCCTGTCCACCTCAGTACCTCACACCCAGGAGCAGACAGGCCCCCTCCACCGTCACCACGTACGCCGAGGTATCCGCGGTCTCCAGTTTCTGCGAGAATCGACCAGCCGGCAAGATTTACGAGCACCTGGCCGGGACTTGTGTGAGTGGCAGACGCGCCAAGGACATGGAGGAACTGATGGCTCTGACGCCTCCTTCTCCATTTAGAGACTCGTCTCTGAGCTCCAATGGCAGCTCACCCCCCTCCCTGTCCCCGGCCTCTGAGGCTGAATATGACCAGCTGCTGCTGAAACACTACAGCCAGAGCTCCTCCTCCCTTTAAACCCGCTTCTCGACGCGTTTTCTCTTTGTCTATCCGTAGTTTGGAGTATTTTAAACTCCTTAAGACACATCTTCAGACGGGACCAAACTCTTTGATGCCTTTCTACTCTTGGATATTATGAATGTTTAAGCAGATTTTGTAAAAACACATGTTCATTTTCAGATGGGACTGAATGCATACAAACACATGCCCATGTTGGGACGGCTGAGAGAAGAATTTGGGTAAGAGGATTTATTATCCAGTGCTGAGCAATGCTTTTATCATTGACCAAATGACTGAAAATTGGACTCATATTGGCAATTTAAAGACTTTTTAACTCTTCTGACACATTTCAAACTCAGTTTAAACTCCAAAGACAACACTGGTAAGGGGAGAAGAAAATTCAGCTCAATCATAAGTAGAAGAACTTCCCAATTATCTTCTTTCATTGTTTTTTTTTTTTGTTTTGTTTTTTTGGTATTTCTTAGGATTATGCCAAAATAGCAGATGAATCTCAGTAAGGCATGTGGTTTTCTAGGATCTAGGAAGTACAGGTATTACAAACAAACTAAAGATGGTTGTATTTGGGTTGTATAGTTTTCATTATCTTTTATCATAATAATACAAAGTGTAATTGTGTTTTTTTATTGCTTGCTGTTGACCTTCTATTCACGATGTGACGTTTGTGTTACTGACAAACAGCCCTCACCTGGAATACTTTGAGGCCCAGCTGGACGCAGAGTGTGTCAGTGTGAAGGCAAACAGCTCAAATAATTTCGTCTGAAATCAAAAGGTCAGAAATGACTCATATGTCTTGCTCCCCCAATTCGTTGCCAGAGACTGTAGGAGAGCTTTTAGCATCCTGGTGCTGATGGAAAAGGTGTACAGTTGCACAGACAGACGTACAGACAAGAATCAGATTTTTCTGCACATGGTGTTGCCACTGACCTTCGATTTTCTGTGGAAGAAATAATTACTGAGCACTGAGAATGAAACCCCTCCAGGGACACCTTATATCTCAAGGGAATGTTAGACATCATCTCAGTGGATCCAATCATCAGGCGTTTAACCCACAAAGAGCTTACAGACAACACAGATGTCTTCTTTAAATATTTTACCTAGACGTGACTTAGCTGAATGTACGATAAGTTCATGGTGGACCAAAACGATCTTCCAGCTCAGGATGTATCTGAACCAAAATACTTTTCGACTTCTGCTCTTACCTGCCCGAACGAGCGCGTTGGCTCAAAAGTGTTTCCAGTTTGCATGATGTCAAGGTTTGTTTGCACTCCCTGAGATATGTTTGTAATTAAGTACTTTTCAGGAACTTAATGTCGAACCGCGTGTAATTTATAGTAGCAGACTAATGATGCTATTAGTGATATTGATGTGTTTTTAAGGTTACTTTTAGGAGGAGAGAAGTGAACTGATAGTGTGCCGGGGTTTTTAGATATCTTTTGCAGAACAGCTTGTTCCTGGCCTTGCTTTCTACTTACATTATGTGCCAATGTCTCTTTGCAGTAATTTACATTGTGTTTCTATAAACTGGGTCACATTGAATATGCACTTGAATATTTCAATTCTTTTTTTATTCTTCTTTTTGTATCTGCATTTTGGCCTCTTTGAAGATATACAACAATAGTTTGAATTCACATGTTTGCAGCTTCTACCTGACTTTGACTGACTCTATCCCCGTGATTATGTGTTCTGTTGACGCGCACAGGAATCTGTTCATGTTTTTTAAACGGTGCAGTAATTTTTCAGTGTGAAAACCCTCTGAGAGAATTACCATATTTGCATGCAGGTTTGTGCCAGCTCCAGTTTTGCATTATGCTTTATGCCAGTAATTCACTTATATAATTTAGAGAATGTTTGTCTCATCTCTACATCTGCTTTTCAGATTTACGATATACGTTTATGCTGCATTAAAGGTTGCCATACAGAATGCTAAATATTTCTTACAGTCATTTGTAATTTACATTAAATGTTTTTTATTTACATTGAAGGAATTAAGAAATGTAGGAAGACATATAGGAAGTTACAAGAAGAACATTTCAATTATGATTGCAAGTAGAAGGTTTCTGCTATTTTTTTTTAAAGAATCTGTTATAAAACCTTGTTTTTAAATGACAGGTAAAATTCAAAATTAGCATGTTTTAAGGAGTCACGTTTGTTTTAAATCCTGCGACCTGGACCACATGTAATGTTATTTTTACACTGTTAGTCCCCGTTACTTATGGACCTTTTCTAAATAAGAATATAATTATGTCAAATTACTGCACGATAATTAATAAACCTAATGGGGAACAGGGTTTCTAGGGCACCCTTTATTAAATAACACCTGATATAAAATCCTATGCCGTATATTGTAGTCCAAAATTGTTTTGTGAAATTAACATCCACCAGATGGTGAGCAGAGTTTCTTCATCGTCAGAGAGTAACAGGCTTTGATGAGCCCAGGGAGAGTGCAAGGCCTCAAGGGACCAACGGTGTGTGGTGTTACATACACTTGATTAACAAAAATATATGCAACACATTCCAGTATATTTCAACAACCTACAGTCTCTAAATGTGTCAACGAAGTACGAATTCCTCTTAGCACATCGCCACAGATCATCCGTACACAGACAAGTGTTAATAGAATTTTTTTTTTCTTGGCAGAGAAAAAGCGAATGCATCTTGAAGCGGAGGACATTATGATTTCTCTCACTCTATCAGAACACTTTAGATTAACGCCGTGACACGGTGTGCCTTTGGGGTTGTGTTTCCAGGAACATATTTACAGTGTAATCACAGTTTTAGTCATTGTCATTGGCATATATGTTGTGCAAGGTAACCACCACTGTAAGCCCAGTATAGTTCTATCACCACCCCTCCAAGACATCTGCCAGCGCCTTTGTGTCTGTTTTTGCACAAGAAATCTATAATTTCTGTTGATCAGTTAATAGTGGTGCTGGGAGGTGTTGAAACAAGGAGATGCACTTATTTTTGAAACTTAATTCAGCAACCTCAGTCCATGTTCGGGACTTTATGTGGTTCTGCTAAAAGTTATCCCCATATTTTAAGGCAAAACCGAGCAAGTGTCTTCTGTATAATTTACGGTTAAAGTTGTTTAATTACGAATTAATACACCAATCAGGCGTAACATTATGACCACCTTCCTAATATTGTGTAGGTCTCCCTTGTGCCTCCAAAACAGTTGTGATTCATCAGAGAATGGACATGGACCTTCTGAGGGTGTCCTATGGTGTCTGGAAAAAGGATGTTGTTCGTGGGGGCCTTTGGGTCCTATGAGTTGAGGGGCCTATGGGCCTCTGTGGATCAGATACTTGATCAGTTTGGGATCTAGTGAATTTGGAGGCCAGGTTGCAGGTTGCCTATAGTTGCATTTTAATCAGCATTACGCATTCAACAGAGGCAAACCGGCAAATGTTTGGGGTCCTCAAAAAAAGGAGGACCCCAATGGACACGCAATTGGATTTGCATGCATTTGGCAACAGCAATAATAGGCACTAAAAAGAGGTGATGGCGGCCCCTAAGACCCTTCAAGAGCAATCCTTCACGCTGTCATATGATAGATGAGAGCCACAAGAGCAAAGAAGACAAGCTACTGTATTTCAGAATGTGAGGATCTCTCTATTGTGAGTTAATATTTGATTTAACATATCCATTGCATGTTGGTCCCCCATTGTAGTTCAAATGCTCACCTGTGTGTGTGTGTGTGTGTGCATGGTATTATTATTTAAATTCTGACCTTTGATCCAGCACGTGGGTGGGGAGTTGTTTCTCTGGGGTATCCCTAAAGTCTTGGAACAATACTGATAAAAAAACAAAAACAAAAAAAACTTTTATAAAACCTAGTAAGATATCAGGTTGATAGCTGGTGACTGCACCGCCACAGGACGTGAAGGGTTAAACTTTACTGACACTTTTGTTATGGGGAAGTATATTTGAGTACATACTCAGAAAACACTCACTGACTGCGCCTTCCCACTAACCTGCGCACCGCACGTCTTGCCCCGAGGTGGCGAGGCGAGGTCACAAGTTCCCAAGCACAGCCCCTGAGCGATCACGCACTCCCCCACAGGGAGGGCGGTTCCTAAACCCACACGGAGAGGGACACACACGGGATCGGGGGAGTCAAACCGCTCTCACGCCGAGTCAAAGTCGCTGGGAGCCGCTGCGTCTGAGATCCCGACAGGTGGAATGACCAATCACCCATCACACTCCTCCAACGGTATGCAGAGTCTACGGAAGGAGCACCTGTACAAGGTGCTGGTTATCGGAGACCTCGGGGTCGGGAAGACTTCCATCATCAGACGGTACGTCCATCAGACCTACTCCACTAACTACCGGGCCACCATCGGAGTGGACTTCGCCTTGAAAGTGCTGAACTGGGATTCTGAGACTGTCCGGCTTCAGCTGTGGGACATTGCAGGTGGGACAATGAAAAGGTTGAACATGCTACATGTCTTATATAAATTTGCTGGGTATTAAGTCACCAACTGACACATCTGCAGGGACAAGTAATGCTCAAAGATGGGTGTGATGGATCTGTATTTAATGCCATTTATGGCTTAATTATCTATTTATTTATTTATTTTTATGTTTAAATGTGAAAGAAACGAAACATTTCAAACTGAAACGTTTAGCAACGATGTCTTAGTTCCTCAAAAGTTGATGGTTTGGCCAGATAAGTCCTATCTTCGAACTGATATGGAAACATTCACAACTTGAAGATGCACTGTCACTGTGGAGAGCTTGTCTCTGACACAAATACTGACTCTCTCTCTCTCTCTCTCTCTCTCTCTCTCTCACACACACACACACACACACACACACGCAAATTGCTTGGAGAAGACCAGCATGCTGTTATCCAGTCATTCATTTAAGGTATGATGTTGTATCATGTGATAAGGCCCATGTGAGGGAGATTTAAAGGCCAGTCACAGGAGTGTCATTGTAGTCTAAATACTAAACAAAACATCCTCACTCAGTCACCCCCGCCCACACACACACGCACACATGCAGGCGCATGCTGTCAGCGTTTAATTTTTGATCCATTAAATTAAATTAGTCCCATCTGAGTTTCCTACCTGCTTGAAGTGAATCCAGAGGAAAGGCTGAAACAGGCCAAGTGGGGGAATTCTGCTTTGTTACGTTTTACGGGGTACATTTCAGCCTCCGTGTTGTACTTTGAAGTCGCGCACGGCTGAAAATTGCACCGCTGGCTTATTGAATGACGGTGTGTCAAGTGACAGTTGTGACGCGTGTGACTATCTGACGCAGCTGTCACGCCGCAGCGGCCCAGATGACGGTTCCTTGTGAGCCATCGAAATCATTCATACGTTGCCTTGCATCGAAATGAGGAAGCTGCCTATTCAATTGTCAGTCACATTATCCATTTCCTCTTACTCATGATCGCAGTGTTTTGTCCTTGCAGAGTACTTGTGTGGCCTGGCATTCATTGATATTCATCAACTATGTAAACCATTTCGGCATGCACAGGAAGCTCAAAGCACACACCTACACGCTCAGGTCTGGACCAACAAGTACTAGCATTAGACAGCAGATCACACACCCTGAGGGAATGTCCTGTTGACATCTAACCTGCTCCTCAAGCACCTAGTCTGAAAGTTTCATTTAAGTAGGTTTGTTATCAGCAAGAACAAGCAGCTGCATTGAGCGTCTGTTTAAGTGCAACGTGACAGCAAGTCCACAGGAATGTGCTGCATCATGGGAATGCAGGCGCCGCTAACTGCAGTCCTAATGCCAGCTGAATTAGTTGTTTTGCTGCAGGAAAAAAAAATGCAGGAAAACAACGGAAACCTGTCACCGCACTGGTGGTTGGGATGACAGCAATGTTACCACATTAATGAATAAACTTCCCCGCGTGTCTTTGTGTCTGCTCATCACAGGTCAGGAGCGCTTCGGGAACATGACGCGGGTGTACTACCGCGAAGCAATGGGAGCCTTCATCGTGTTCGACGTGACGCGGCCGACGACCTTTGAGGCCGTCATCAAGTGGAAGGAGGACCTGGATTCAAAGCTAATGCTGACTAATGGACAGAGCATTGCCACTGTGCTGCTGGCTAACAAGTGTGACCAGGGCAGGGAGTTGACCAACAACGGCATCAAAATGGACCAGTTCTGCAAAGACCACGGTTTTGCCGGTTGGTTTGAGACGTCCGCTAAGGTGAGATCAGAGTATGGTTAAAAGATCTTGTTTGCCACTTATCAGGGATGACCTAAACCCTCAATTTGTACCTCATGACTGGAGATAATTAGCCAACCTTAACACTCAGGCTGATAATTGGGGGCTAACAGCTAACCCATATCTATCCACTGTTGGAGAATATGCTAACTGGTTGCTAGCTGTAACCTAATAGTTACCAGACACATGTAAATAAGCAGACTTCCCAAAAATCCACTACTTAATCATCAAAATGGTTATGAATGGGGCTGACTGTAGGCCTTTTACAGTGAATGCCTGACGAGCACAGTGGAGATCCTCTCCCACTCAGATCACATCAGTCGGTAGCAAACATCCCCACAGAGCTGGCTGGAATTTCATATCCTCGTGGAAGGTGGCTCTGTGAGAAACATTTACAAACCAGGGTCAGAACGAGGTATCATAATCAGCTGCTGTCTGGTGTTCAGACAATGGATTCAGGCAGTAATCCAAACACATATACTGTATACTGTGCATCTGATGGACCATTGAAGATTATTAGATGTTTATTGATTACGACATTAAGAGGCAAGACGTACTGTTTTATGGCAGTGGAATCACATTGAGACATTTAGGTATATTTCTAATATACAGTATATGAGTATGTGATATCCATGGATCTTTACAGTATATTAAAATATAATATTCTGTTAGTTTGATCCAATATTTTCTGTATGATTCTGTCTTTATCTGGTTCATTTTTTGCCTGCCAAAAAAAAAAAAAATACATTTAAGTAAATTTTTGTGTTGCACAAGAGTTTGAATTGCAAACACTCCGTAGTGTTAACACAGAGCTTTAAATTCTGCAAATGCTGTCTTCATTTACACATCCTCTGTTAACACTAACGTGTGGGAGCACTGTAAGCGGGCCGCCATCTTTGTGGCATCGAGACTCAACATTCTGAAAGGTCAGAGTGTTTAAGGCGCGGGGTCTGCCAGAGCTGTCAGAGCACGGCGATGCAAACTGATATACTCACCCTTCTTCGGGAGAAGACGGGAAAATGATTACTGCGTCTACATGAGGTGGTTTTAAACTGACTGCGCACGTGGCGCTGTTTGAATGAACGTTGGAGTAAATGAATTACCGCACGCTAACTTTAGCTGCCGAGCCCTGACAGGAGGGCAACTGAAGCTGGAACGTTATGTGGTTAGCTGAACAGTGGTAATTGTTTCAATAACTTTTTCACAAGCCATAACTAACGGCAGTTAATCTCTCCCCTTCAGGACAATCTCAACATCAGCGAAGCCGCAAACTTCCTGGTCAAGCACATCATGGCCACGGAGAACGACATCCTGAAATCTGTGGTGCCGGACACCATCTCACCGCAGCTCGACTCCGGCAGGCAGATGAGCTGCTCCGGCTGCTTCAAGTAATGAAAGGAGGAAGGAGGAAAAAAAAAATATTGGACAATGAGGGACAGAAGCACCACACAGCCTTCCTAGGAGATCTCAGCAGTACCTACAGTTTGGCTCGTTCTGGTCCAAACCGGAGTTGAACATTTTAGTTTGTCGCACGTCCGTGGAGCAAACCAAAGCTGGCAAACCAAAGACAAATGGACTCATTGCACATTTATTTAACAAAGTTTTGATCGTAATGTGAGTGTGTAGTATTAGACAGAAGGAAACAGTATAGAGTCATATTGCTGTCTGTTGCGTTCAGACCTGCTGTTAGTCTTATATCCGTTTTTTTTCTTTAATTTTTTCATTTCAAGCAACTGTGATTGTGTTCCAGTGCTCCCCCTGTTTACTTCATATCCACGTGAACTTGATAAACTGCGGGAGACAGGCCGTTTTTCTTTAATGTTATTCCGCACGAGCTCAGAGAAAGCCGTATTGACACTTCTCAGTGGATTCCAGATTTGCTTTTGTGTGTAATCATGTGAAATTTGCACATACGTTGTTTTTTTTTTAACGATTTTAAGTTATTTACATGATGCTTTTATGAGTGTAACGCTGGTTAATGTGCTCTGTTGAACTGCTTAAAGCGTGTCCTACAACGGACTACTGTGTAATCTTTATTTTATTAGGCAGTCGAGGTGAAAACATACGTATTTATAGCAAAGAGTTGAAGCAGCGCGGAGAGAATCAGAGAGTTAAACACTTAGACACTTTTGTGCAGGTCCACTGGAGGAGCTCCAGCTGATTCTTTGATGTCTCAAGTTTGTTCGGCTCCTACACCTGACTAACGTGATTTCTATTTTTACGAGAACTTGTGTGTGCGTGTGTTGTCGATTTTCTAGTTGTAAACTGGGCACTCTCTTAAGTTCATTTGCCAAAACCTAACCCTCAGTATCCATGGTAACTGGAGTCCTTTTTTTATGGATGTCCTCAAACATCCACGTGAAGCTATTTCTCGCTGTACGATGCTGACACACACACGGACCGGTACGTGTACACTTATAGATTGATATTTCCACTCTCCTTGTTCTCATCCTCATCTATTCAGTGTTTCAGGGGCATTACATATTCCTTGCCAAGCTGCACTGCAAACCCAGAGATGCAGTATTTTAATTGGTTATTCAACAAAAAGCCTCTGATTATATGTGAAGATCTTCAGAGTAACCCGCCACCCCCGTAACACTTGGTTGTAGTAACATCCATGTGTCTCTTTTGCCAGCAGTAAAATCACTGAGTCCTGACCTCACATAAACCCAGAATCAGTTGCTCGGGTTGCGACATGTGGCAGATCTGGATAAAATCAAGTGTATTGTGCGATCGGTCACTATTTATCTACAGTAATTGTCTAATGGCGTAGATAACATTGGTTCCTCCGGTCCGCAGAGTGCATGCTACATATGCACGCAGCAGCAGTATCATGGGTCATATGAGGATGTGATGGGTTAAAACAATGCCTTCTCCACAGTTCAGTTTCGCTGCATTAGTTTGGCTCATTATGAGGCCATCATGCATCATATGACATCAGTGTAGTGTCACATTATAGATTCATGAGCTGAACTGGACTGAGAGGGAACGCTCACATGTACCTTCAGGCACAGGACAATGTTTCACATTTCACGGATACCACTTGTGGATCATACTTGTGTTATTTATTGTAAAGCAGTAAAATAAATTAACCTTTTTACCGCACTGACCTGTGTTTGCTGTTTCCTTAGCGCGTTCACATGATGTGACAGTGGCGCATGAGCTCAACGGTCCTTGAAGAGACAGCAGACCCACGTTTTATTAGTTTAGGCTGAGAAATGTGTGTCTGCGTGTGGGTTCAGGCTGATCCAGGACTCTCAGGTTCTCATTAGTTAGCCTCATGACTGCGTGGCCTGAGGGATTAGATTTGGCTGCCTGTTTTTGCCTTTTGCCGCATGTTAAGACATCAGCCGTCAAACGATCCCAAAATGCTTTGCATTGATTTTGTCATTTGAAATTCATCAAACAATATCTTAAAGACGACTGAGGTAAATGAAACAAGTAGTTTAAACAACTAACATTATTAATGTTTGAAGTTATGATAGTGGCTGTAAAGGATTATATTTCAAGAGATACAATTAAAATAAAACAATAACATTACGTTTTTACTTCCTTTGGGTAGATCTTTTCAGAACAAATTCTCAAAGTTTTGCTCTATTAATTAACTGTGTGTCGACAGCTGCTACAGATCTAACTATTCATTACTGGGATATTCAGCCCAACATTTCATCCTCTCTGTAGCTCTCAGGCTCTGCCAGAGAACCACCTCCAGAAAATGCTCTCATATTTTCAGAGAGAGAGAGAGAGAGAGAGAGAGAGAGAGAGAGAGAGAAAGGGGAAAGAGGGAGAGAGAGAGAATCCGTTATTCAGAGAAAAAGATGTGTCAGATGAGATCCTGTACTTAAATCTTAAAAATGGCGACAAAAGGTTACCGGCGGCTCATCTGGAGTGCATTCAGGTAAACACATGGTCACCAACAGCCTTTGAAAAAATAAAACAGAATTCACTCAGATCATGTAAGAGCATCATGTAAAAACCCTCTATTAGATCAGAACACATTTAGCCTGCTTAATCACATTAAGACATACACAGTCTTGCAAGTTATATAAGAGAGCGTCTCTGTCCTTGTACTCACTGTCAGGAAGTGTTCCAGTGGAGCCATCTGTTGTCAAACTAGTCACACTGCAGCTGTTAGATCCACTTAAAAGGAACATGAAATTTATGGTTGTCAATTATAGTGGAAGGATCAGCTTTGTTTTAGCACTAATTTTATAAATGACATAAATGACATAACTTCTATGGTCTTAAAATGTGACCAGAATAGACCCATACGATGAGTTTTCGCAAGATGTTTCATTTAAACATAAAGAAACACGCAGTTAAAAGTGAAGTGCAGCCGCTTGAGAATGACTGGATTTGAAACTTAATCACATCGGGTGAACTCAGGCAAAAAACATCCATCCTCTATTAGGACAATTTTCTCGTCTTTAAGCCCTCAGGGGTCACCCACTTTCAGTTCCCACCGAGTCCATTAAGCTGACCTGCTTGACCTTTGCACCCCTGGATCTTTCTTTAGGATCTCTCCTGTGGGAACGGGCACCTTTATTGCCGTTAACAAATCTGCGTGTAGTTTTGTTATCATCTGAAGCTGAGGTTACTTGCATAAAAAATAAATAGATTAGGTGAAGTAAGGATCTTTCCTAATTAAAACGAATAGTGAGAGAAAACAGGGAGAGGAGCAGTGAAGACAAAGAGAAACTGAGAAACTGGCAGATCGATACTAAGATTCGGGAAGTAGAGACATGGAAGATGAAGTGTAATATTTAATTATTAATATATCTATTCAGGTTGCAGGATGAGCCCCCAGAAGACCTTGAGAGCTCAGCTGTGTATTACTCTTTGAACACGTTGTACGTCTGATCAACATTAGTGATGGAGTCGCAGTAACACTGCTAATATCTTCATTGGTGGAAAATGATGATTACTGATATGGGTATTGTTTGCTTTTTTGTCCTAAAAATCCATTCCAACCCATTTGGACGGGTTTGTGGGAAGATACAGTCATTTTGTCACAGTCAAAATCAAATAACACACATAGAGGAAGATTTATTTGTGCCACATACACTGCAGTACACATCTGTATAGCTCTCTGTAGACTGCCGGTGCATGCACAGCCACTAGAGGGCGATAGGCACCAGCATGATAATACAGCATATCTTGGACTGAATGTGCAGTCTGCAGTCAGCTCTGTGGGAGAATATAGCATTCTTTTGTCATTAACCATCACTAGACCTCCCACTGTGTCATTAACAATACAGCATGGTTACTTATAAAATAAATGTATACTTGATTTTTACTTAAATCATTTCAAGCTCGTCTGCACTGGGATGATTATTATGAGTGAAAATAGTTTTATAAATAGATGAAAATATGGTACAGCAAAAGGCGATCAGAGGAATCATGGGAGAAGTTGCAAAGGTGGATTTCTGTGAAGAGCCCTGAGAGTCGGATATTTACAGTAAGCAGGAGTAAAAAAAGTCATAGTAATGAAGGAATGCACATAATAGAACACAAAATATAAACAGATATCTGCTTGCACTGCATCTATAAATGCACCACTTGACCCTTTTGGCAGTAATCTAGATAAATGTGTTAAAGGTGATTAGGCTGTGGGTGGCACAGCAACATTTCCATATAATAAAACCTGAAAGAGTGCAGTGCCTGCTACAGTACAGACCATGAGGCAGTTTTCCTCCTAAGCGTGTGCTCTGCTCATGGATCAAAACCAAAGTGCAGTTTCTGCAGACAGAACTTGTGAGTGAATATGTGAGGTCTGTGCCAGTGAGTCATGCGAAGCTCTGCGAGGTGTGTGCAACTCAAAAGAGCCGTGTCACCGTGGTCAGCTTAGGAGAGGCGACCACAGTGACAGCCAGAAAAAAAGAAAAAAACTAAACAAACAAGAGGCAGGCAGAAGACCTGAAGGTAAACACGGCACACTGAGTCAAGTCTTTTTGTTGGGTTGTGTGGTTTTGGCGCAAAATACAGTGGTGTGTTGTTGTGCTTTGTCTCAGAGGGCGGCACCGACACCGTCTGCAAGAGGTACGTGAAATTACTCCGTGGACACCTGAGTATCGGACTGTATCAAACTGTATAAAATGCTTTTAAAAACAAACAAACAAAAAAAATGCGTTAGAAGAAGTCATCCTGAGGTAATTAAGCAGTAAAGCGTGTTACTGATATAAAGGCCGTTGTTCCCTTTGATTTGTGATTGGAGCTGTCAATGTCTCAGTTGTAAAGTTTAATGTGCATGCTGACTGGGCTGGTTTGTTTGCCCCTTTTAACCAGACACCAAGCCCTTATAAGGCATTTAAATGATGGAAACACATTTAAATGAACACCTGGAAGGGATTCCAGACCCATAATTACACATTTTCTGAATGAATAAGGCAGCATTTAAGTCAATTAAAACAACCGCTGTTAATAGTCTTCTTATTATAAATGCGTTGTCAGCATGCATCAGAGCATACTACATGGTAATGTCCATTTATACTGCATGAATATCCAGTTTTACGTCATGGCTTCAGGCATCACAGTCCTACGTGTACCAGCATGTGCACCTAAAGTGAACGCTGTCCTGTGACTGTGTCCCTGCCAGAGGTGGACGGAGCGTCCGCGGGTGCCATATACATGTCCAGGCCCGAGAGTGACACCTGGGGCTGGAGTGGCATCCCGTGCTGTGAAAGAAGTGCGTCTATGTGAGGAAGCAGAGAGGACAGAGGGCAGTCAGGGGAGGTGTATCTGGCGAGCACCTGCAGCTGCTCCGGTTGTAGATTGGCTTCGGTGCAGACCCTCTGGCACAAGGAGGAGACACTGTGACATGTCTTCTGCTTCAGCTGACTCAAGTGGCTCTTCTCCAACATCAGTTTCTCCCGCTCTGTCTTCTGCAAAGTGAGCATACAGACCACATAGTCTTATTAGTATGGGTTGTATGAAAGAAGGGTTTTAATCATTCCCTTTACTTCAAAATGAAACTGTTTTCTTTACCAGCTTGTTGATTTCACACTGCAGGTTGTATATGCAGTCCAGCTTTCTCTTGCGGCAGCGCTGAGCAGCGAGGCGGTTTTTGCTGCGCCTTCTCATATCGTGGACAAACTCTAGCTGTTCACGCGTGAAGACGTGATGCTTCAGCAGCTGCTGGAAGTCATTTCGGCTCAGATCCACTATCCAGTCCACAGAGAATGGCAACTGCATCTGAGGAAACCCCCGATAGGAACACAAAGGTTAAACAGACCACAGGACAGAGGACCATCGCCAGTTAAGGGGCTTTAGATAACGCGACTCTGTGGTGTTACAAACTCATCTAGATTAATCAAAATATATGTTGTGAATGATCACATTAGTGAAACTGAAAGAACTGAAACTACTGTAAGTGTAGTAGACTTACAGTATACCTGCTTTAGAGAAGGAGGCTTTTGGAGAACAGTTTTATTCCTTTACAGTCTAATTACATAAGAAATACTCACAGCAACAACTGATCACTATCAACATGTGTTTCTTAGGTTTTAAGACGTTTAAACTGGTCTTAGTTTTATGAATTAAAATGTCGTGAGAGGAATTAAAAATAAAAAATAAAAAATCTGTTCAGTCCAAATGCATACGGTGTCCAGACAGTTATATTTTTACCAAGCTGTTAATTGTTAACTCCGCAAATCTGCTGATATGTGACGGGAAATGTACACCCACCGCTTCATTAGAACAGTCTAAATCTTTCCATGTTTTATCTTAGGTCAATAAAAGAAATGCTTTCCTGTGAGACGACCTTAGCTTTGTCTACACTGTTTGTACTTTCTCTCAAATCCACATGGTCAGTCTGGACAGTAAAAACGGGACATTCCTCGTATCTGTTGTTTGGCTTGTAGTCAACTGTATTTCAGCTAAACTGGACTCTGAACCAATTAGCATGACAGAGCATCTCCTCCGGGTGAATGATTAACCAGTCACCATAGCAAATCTACTCTCTGTTAACATAAATGACTAACGCTCATTTGCGTACGATAAAATGCACCTTTAAGTCTTATCTAAAGCAAACATCGTGACATAATCTACAGTTAGGGTGACACTTACTGACGCGAGCTAATTTCAGAACAATGTGAACCTCACAGTTAGGAGGTAGCGGATAAATAGATCTGAGCTACGTAGTACTTGGCAGACTTCATTCACGGTTTAACTGCTCACCCGCCTGGCTCTCTCTCTTGTGTAGGACTCACTGTCCCCCTCCGTCTCTGTCTCTGAGTCTCCATCCTCCCCTGAAGTCAGGGATGACACACCTGACTGAGATGCCCCCTCGCACTCAGACAGCCCCGCCGCCTTCCATAAACACTTCCTTTGGTCCACATCCTGGAAGAAGTTGCAAGTGGTTCGGGGGGAGCCGAGGTTGGGGTGAAGCTTCATCCACTCGAAAGGTGTGCTTTGCACCATCCCTGTGTCGGCAGAGCTTCCCGCCTCGGGGTCCTGGAGGCTCAGCTGAGAGGAACATGTGTCTGACCCCAACCGCTGGGCCAGGTGCTCAGCTACTTCTTTCTCCATTGTGCTTCTCTCTCTGGTATTATTTACTGACAAGGCTACTCTTTCTATGCTGCTGCTCTGTCCTCCTTGTTGTCCTTCTCGACAGGTATTGTCTGCCCTTTTCCTCTCAGTTTGATGGTTGGAGACTTGCTCCAGTACCCTTGCTTTCCTGTCTTCTTTAATGTCAAAACCTTCCTGGCCTAGTGACCTGGTGAGGTCCTCATTTGCAGCTCTCAGAGGGCATTGGTGCAATATTAACCCTGATGACCTATCACTCAGCTTTGTGTTTGACTCTAAGGAGACACTCTTGACATTGGACACAACTGAATAGCTGATTCCTGTAGTATACGGCATCTCTTCCTCCATCTTCATTTCTTTCTCTCTGTCCTTCACATCCCATTTTCTCTCTCTTTTGTTTGTGTCTTTCTTAACCATATCAGTTTCCCCTATTTCCATTCCATTCTTTATATTCAGGTCATGTTTTTCAGTTTTCCAAGGCTCTTCAGCCCCTCCTTTCCTCGGTCTGGCCACAACTGAGGTTGAATTTCCAGGGAATTTAGTTTCATTCTTACTGTTTGTATAACTGGAGCATGGCGAGCAGGAGAGGTTGCAGTCATCCGCCGCCGCTGGATTAGTCAGACTTTTTTCTGTGACACAAGTTTCCTTTCCGCAAGCTTGCTGGAACTTGCGATACTTTGGACACTGCACGAAACGGTCATTTGTCCATTCAGCTGCAGGTGCAAGAGCGTCTGCACCGCTCAGACTTCCCATTTTATTGTTCACGGATTTGTTACAGTCCCAAAACACTTCCTGCTGAGATGATGAGTCAGCAACTGGTTTTACTTCTTTCTCATCCAACAAAGCCTCGTCGGAATCGGTGCCACAGTTGTCCTCTGATAATCGCGTCTTGCATTTCTTCTCACAGCACGGCTTTCTTGGAAAACAGCACTCGCTGCTGGATAAGAACTTCGGGAGGAGGAATTCAAAACACGCCTCGTCAAGGTCTCTGAAACCCAGAATGGAAGCCGAGTTTCGTATTTCTAAGACATCGTGTTTTCCAAAGAGTAGCTTGGACGTGTAGGCAAACTTCAGCAACGGTTCAAAGCCAGCAGCTGTCACCTGTAAAAGTAGATGAATGGTATACATGAGGGGTTCCTAACAGTAATTGGACTGATCTCCATTATGTACGCTGATCATTATATAGGCTCAGGTGTCAAAATAGACCTTCTGAACTACTAAATACAAACATGCTCAGAAATAAAGATTGTACTGTCTCAGCAATCAGTGATTGCAACTGTGGAAATTAAGTTTCAGTTGCCGTTTCTGAAATCACTTACAGATAGGATTTAAATGGAAAGATGTATAAAAGAAAGACAGTAGTTGATATAAGTTATAGTAAATTTTTATTTCTATTTGTGTCTCTGCTGACAGATGACATTTTCATGTTAGTGCTTCCTGCTCTGCTCATGACGTAAATAGCATTTTAAAAAAAAAAAAAATCCCCAACCTCTGCACCATTAATGCTTGTTGAGGAAATGAGCCCTTTAGTCACTTTTCTCACTTCAGTTTTAAACCAATTTGTCGTGTAAAAGCTCTCTGTCTGTGTGGCCTCTTGGGGCGCCTCACCTCTGGTGGTAGGGTGATTACAGCTCCATGCTGTGTGAGGGAAGAGATCCTCTGTGCGAAGTACTCGCTACAGGAAGCGAGCACTGAGCGGTGGGCTCTGAAGCTCTGAGCCCCCACCACCACTGTAACATCGCACAACGTGTCCCGGCGACGCTGCTCGTCCAGGGAGTGCAGCACATGGGAGGAATGCACTGAAGACTCAAATGTAAACACAGACGACCGGGGGCCAGACATGGCAATCAGGGACATCTGTATGTACACAAAACACAGACACACTCTCAAATTTAACCAGTTGTTTTCTATCACAACACATTACATACATACAAAAAAAAAAATAATCAACTTTAAAATAACAACAAGACATGCCTACCTTATAAAAATGACTTCCAGGTTTCTTATGGTGTGAAAGAAAGCCGTAGGCGCTGAGCTCACATGGTTATTTCTAAATGGAATGCTGTCCAACCGAGCTACCATTCCCAGAAAGACTTATCTCAACACGGCTACAAACTAAAAACTGAGCTTGACTCAGTCATATGGCCTGTGTGAGTATGTGAGAGGGAGGGAGGGAGGGAGGGAGACGGAGAGGGAGTGTGCGCGTTGGTGCGCGCGCATGTGTGTGTGTGTTGCAACCACTCTGGGCGTTACAGAGCAGCGCTGACTCATGCACTCCTGCTGATAAAGGATGAGCAGGCAGTTTTCCCGTCCATACCAATCCCACCCTTGGATCTGTCTGGTAAACTAAGAGGCTTTTCCCAGAAACCCCCTTTATAGATCCACCATGGACACAGTGCAAAGATTAAGGTGAATGCTGTTAAACCAGGAGGATACTGTCTGTCTCCTGTGACTTTAGATTTAAAATCAAATGGGCTTACTGAACTGATTGCAGGCGCGGAGGATTGTGAGGACAAGTTGCGCAAAAAAAACCCAAACAAATATTACTAACTGGTTGACAGAAAGGAGGTGTGGTGTTAATCTAATGGTTGATATTTCCCAGTAGGTCTTTGTTATCTCATATCCTGTTGTTTTTACAGGTAGCAAACATTTCTGGTGTGGTGTCAGAGACAGAGCAAGGAAAACAGAAAGAGAAAAAACTAAATCAGTTAACAAAAACTACTAGCATAACCGCATAGCTGTTGCAATGCGAATTTAAACATTTTTGCCTGGTTGTTGAGATGTCAGCCACGATTATTGTCTTTGCATGCTAGTTGTAAATCACGCAATCGATGTATCAGTAAAACAGAGTGGAATAATTATCGTTGCAAAGCCCTGCTTGCAGTGTCACATGATTTTGAGGAAGAAGGAAGCGCTTCAGAGTCCAACTGGCCAATCAGGTGACAGTTTCATAATTCCAGGATGAACTAATCTCATCATGAAAAAGCAAACAAAAAAAAAAAAAAAAAAAAAAAAAAAAAACAAGTTCCTTTTTCTGTGTAAGATGGCCGTATCGACGTAACAACAAACACACAACACTGGCTTGGAGAAATGAAACTCGGGAACTGACGCTGGTGTTAAAATAAAACGCATTTTATTATTGGACGAGGACAATAAGGAACAGTTTATCTTGCTGCCCACTTCCTCTTCTACAGGAACACACTACAGTAGATCAGAAAAAAATAAAAATAAAATGTACAACTCTTACAGTGTTGTGTCGCGTGAAATGGTTTATCACCCTTCTTCTTTTTTTCTGTTCCTCACAATTATCATTTTGTTAGCCTCATGGCATAACTGCCCAAGTCATCTTTTGGCCACTGTTACAATAGCAACAAAAAACACCAATGTGCTTGCTAAAAACTGTGTTTTTTCTTGTTTTCCGAAAACGTTAAAATATGACTTAGGCAATTACGCTATGAGGCTAACGATTTCCAAATTCCTGACACTGTGTTAAACACCCATGCACGTGCTGTGTTGGGAGAGAGAGAGGGGAGGTTAAACAATCCTTAAAATACAGCATTTGGACCACATCGTGACACCTTCGGCTTCCTAGACAGACCTCAGGTAAAAGGTTTGAGTCGCCACAGGACCTGAGACGAGACAGATCTCAGGGCATCTGGTCACATTCACGGCAGCTGACGTTAAGTGAATATATACTGAGAACTATTGCATCAGCGACCGGGCACCCAGGAAAGAGTTTCCCAGCTTAAGTGGGATCACTGAGACAACTTCACAATGGTTATAACTGTGCACCTGTGGTTCAGGAAAATGACTCAGACATGAATAAACACAGCACCTTTCTGTGTAATTAGCTGATTCACAGGCTGTAGTTGTTTACAGTGAGCACTAGCTGAGCCTTTATCGCTGGCGTCAGCTGGAAGTCAGGTGGTCTCAGGTTCTGTGGAGGTCAGAGGTCACAAGGAGTCTTGCCTCGTCCGATTGGTCAGGCAGAGCCTCTCCAGCTGCTGAGCGCGCTCGTTGTGGACGGTCACCAAGGTGCGGTTCTCCTCCGTTAGACGCCGAAACTCCTCCTCAAGACGAGCGATCTCCACGGCAACCTTCTCATCCTCCACCAGCTCTGCCAGCAACTTACGCCTAAACAAATGAGAGTGATAAAGGTTTTTAGACTTTTTATCTTATTAAACTTAATCATTTTTTAGTTACTGCGAAGAGCTGAAGGTATTCACTTGTTTTGGTGCAGCGGAAACACCCGCAGCAGGATCCCAGTTCGGGGAAAGACAGATTTCCCAACGATAAGTCATGTTCATATAAATGAGCAATTTACAGTCTCCAGTGGTTTTGTTTCAAGAGTGTGGGAGGAAACCAAAACACCCATGGAAACAATGCAAACTCATAGGAAGAGTTGAAGTGGGAAGAACAGAGATTTTCAACAAAGCGGATCTTTCCAGAATAAATACATTTTTGGGAAGCCAAATACCGTTTAATATTCCCATGAATACATGGAAATGTAGGCCGGGGACGTTTGGTACAAATATAGGCTCAGTTTTTACCATATGTCACATCCAGGAACATTTCAGTTAGCCATAGAGAGGAGCAGATTTGATGGTCTCCCTAAAGACAAACTCATGTATGTGGTGATGAGTGTGAAGATACAATATTTGTGTTTTATATGATGTATATTTAGTCTGTCTCTCTGTGTTGGCCCTGCGATAGACTGGCGACCTGTTCCAGCAGACCCCCGCAACCCTTAACAGGAATAAGCGGGTACAGAAGATGAATGAATGAATGAATGAATGAATGATGTATATTTATGTGATAGTTTAAGGGCTACACTTTTCTGTAAATTGTCGCTCCATTCTGAGGAGTTCTTCCATTGTCTTTTTAGAAAAGAATGAGTTTGTTTGCAAATTTGACCAGGTTTGAGACACAAGACCGTGTTAATATGGAATGTCAGACGTTACACTGCAAAGGTATCTCAGTCCGTGTGGGCTGGGACAACATACATAACATATTAAACGCATTTGCCCATGCCAGCTTCCCCAGGAAAGCTAGTGAACTGAAACACTATAGTGCTGGTTTAGCCGGAATGTCCCGACTTCTCTTGGCAAACAATGATCAGCCTTTGGACTTTGAAAGGCATTGTAATGATACGCGCATGCACAAGCCTGTGTGAGGTTTGTAATGGCCTTCCACCTGAGGGTATGCGAATGTCGGTGCTGTATTACAGCTGCTATGTGCCAAGTCACGGAACAGCAGTGTCAACAAAAAGGAAATTTACTGTGTATTCTGCAATAGAGGTTGTGTGTGGGGCGTTAGTGACACAATACATGAAAGAAAGCTTTGCAATGTTATTAGGAAATACGAATGCGAGACACACAGTTGCTACTGTAAGGGGGTTTTTGTTAGCAGCACCAGTCGATTACGCTGAGAACAACTGTTGACAAATGAGCGTAAATAGCTGGAATTTTGGTGGTGTTTCTCTTTTGCTTTTGGATCACAGGTTAGACAGGAAACCAGACGTTTACTATCCTGGGATGTCACATCTCCAAGTTTGAAATAAAAATGTTTCCTGGAAAGTATGACGTATGTCTGTCCATGATCTATTTTTAGTTTTTAGACATGTCCCTGAAATAATTATTAATTACTTACCGAATTGGTAAGTAGGGCTTTATTTATGATTTAGTATGAAAATAAAGGGAATAATCTTACAATGCTTTGATCAGTTATTTGGATGTATCTTTTTTTTCCAGCTGTAATTCAACACATGTTTTACGATACATTTCCAAAGGAGGTCAAAAAGATGATTTACAGTAAACGATTACTTTTCTCGCTGGATGTTTTTTTTTCAGCTATCTGGTATCAGAAGCAGGCTGAGACACGTTTACGTGCACGCGTTTTTGTGAGAGCCTGACAAAAACAAAAAGGGGAAGACTTAGTTCTCAGTAGAATCAATTTGAAAACCAGACAATCCTGACTAAATCTCATATTTTCTTTCTTAGAAAAAGCAACACCGCATTTGTTCCTCTTTTTTGTGTATGGACAGAAAATAAGATATAGAGCAAATAAAATACTTCAAATATGCTCAATCAACTGGAATGAAACTATCTTAAATACTTTGGCCCGTATACCAGAATACACACGGAACCCGTTTGTCATGTTTTAACAACTGTTTCACAACGGGGTTACTTCTTGTGTAATCACTGTGTCTTGTGATGGTATCAGTATTAGGCACAGGCAAATTAGGTCTAAATATTCACTATAAATGAATCCCATAGCGTGAATTTAATGGACACTAACCAAAACAGGCAGTGAATTTTGGAAATTCCCTTCCTCAGTGTGTTAAAGGTATTTGTGTTGTCATCCTGCAACACTTCACTGTATGTCTGTGTGTAATCTTCCCCATATGGGAAGTAACAAAGGTCTGTTAATGGTGGTGACCAACAGCAGAGGATGTGGAGAAAAAAAAGCCACTGTCATGAGGATTCAGCTTTAATATTAGTGAAAAGTATAGAAATCAGTGAAAGCTTTCATAGGATTTTATTGGAAAAGCACATTTTGTGGCGTTGCCTTCACTTGCACCTCGTAGTTTCGGTTTATTACAAATCAATCTTGGCTCGGCTGTCAGCGTGAGGGAGGAGGATTTTCTACCAGCCTGACTCATCACGTTCTTATCTTATTCAAGGCTACGCTCATCCCATCAGAATTCGTCTTCTGTTACTCTATTTAGGAGCCGTGGCGCGGTGCAAGTTGTGTTAGTTCGTGTCTCTGTGTGTGTGGGGGTGGCGGTGGGATAACAGCAAGGGCCTTGGAAATCCCACTGCTAAGACTACCACAGCTGCTGAGGACACAAGGGACAGCGCGCAATGTATGTGTGTGGTATACACTTACATGCAAGCTACATGTGTGTGTTCAAGCCTACAGTAGGCCTAATCTAATTAAACTGGACCTGTTAGTGTCGTATTCAAACCAGAAAACGTGTTACATTTCCCCAATCTGATCAACATCCAGCCAAGAGAACCGAGTGCGCTGCACACCTTTCACACACATCTTTATGTCAGTCACACACACTTTATCTCGTCTCTAATTTAAAAGTTATTAAAAAAAAAAATCAAAGTCACAGGTTATCAGCTGCTGAGGGTCAATGCTCTCAGTAGATAATGTGTTCAGTTCTGTATGCAGGCTAAGGAACATGCGCCATCTGGTGGACAAAGCTGTGCAGTTCAAAAAATATTTGCATTTTCAGTATGGGATTGCAGGGAATTTAACCTATAAGCTTTGTAAGTTTAAGTGAACTAGATCAGTGTTCTTTAGTAGTGTACCAGTAAGTGGACATTCAGGTATTTAACAGATGATTTGATACTCATTACGGAGGAAGCTACCGGACCGATGTTCTATGTACCGTATGCTTTCTGCTGGTTCAAGCAGTGACATGATCTCTATACGTCAACAAGTGTTTACAGAGCTAGTATGAACAATATGGAAGTAGTTCCTTCACACTCTTACTTGCGGTCCTCAAGCACAGCAATCTCGTGTTTGACCTGGTGGAACTCTCTGGCCATCCTGCAGTGTTCCTTGTACACCTGCACGCTCTCTCTCAGAGACACACAAGGAGGCACAGGCTGCAAGAAAGAAAGGTGCATGTGAAAGGGGTGAGGAGTTAATTTCAAGCCAAACAACTAAGAAAGAGTGTTTTATATATATATATATATCGCACGAACAACACTGCAGCATGTGTTATTTATTTTAAAGATGCTTAAATGAGCTTAAAAGTGGGGTCAAAGTTAAAAAATATATATATATTTGAATGTCTTGTGTAGTTTTAACAATCTATTATTATTTTTTGTGCATTAACTGATGTCCTCTAGGAAATTACCTAAATTGGAACAGCAGATTTGCAAGAAAGATATAAAGAGACCTGACACCAGATCAGCCGCCATGTTCAATATTACTAACAAGACCAAAATTAAAATCAGTTTACAGTTCATAATGTGGCACTTTTTGCTCCATATTATGTAAATAAGAAAAAAATAACTAATTGGAAATGAACAGAAACCTGTACACCTCCTTCTTATCCAAGCTACAACAAACAGTTCAGTACTTAGAGTCATTCACTGGCCCGCGTTACTACTGTTCTCATGTGATACTCTAAACCAACATGCAATATATGTGACCCTGGCTGTGGCACTTGCTGAAGGATAATTCAATGACAACACTAATAGCAGTGTGAGTGCACACAGAGTGAATACATTGATTTATCGGGCTGGTAAACAATGGCCAAGCTTATCCCTGTCAGCTTTAAGCCTCAACACACTGTAAAACCTCACACACCTATAGTCTTATTTGTTTTATCAATAAGCACGTGATGTCTGTTTTATTTCGGGAGGACGTTTATTTTTGAATGGGGTTTCTATTTATATGTTAGTGATTAAGAGAGTGACTTTTTCTGAGAAGCGGCTTAGCGTTAAGGTGCAAATGAGCATGGGTAGGTTCTGGTATTCCATGGCTATCCGATGTCATAATAGGAACACACAACAAAAGAGAACCACACGCGAGTGATTCCAATAACATTTTAGACATTGGCAATGCATCGACACTATAAACTTCAATTCATTGCCCTTTCTGCTATACCCTGCCTTTATTGTGCCACACTGCCAAATGACACAAGTTGTGCATTCAATGTGGGGTGTGGCAGTGTGTGCTGTATACCTGCAATCGCTGTTCAAGGTCTGGGAAAGTCTGCGAGAGGTCCTCTACATCTTTTACATCTGTGGGGACACAACAGGATATTCAGTTACAGCTGATTACTGTAAACATATAAGAATAATGAGACCTAAACATATTTCCTCAAACTAAAACTCAGTATTGGTTCATGACTAAAAAAAAACAAAACACATTTTGATTCTTTGGTGATTGATTAAAATAAATTATACAGATGTATGCAATAATACAATTTTAATACAGTACAAGATAATTAAATCCCCTGCATTAATTAAATAAGATGACTGTTTCGAATCCGTCCCATGCCTGCAGCTGACATGCCTTGAGTAAGCACCAGAACCCACCAAACTGCTCCCCTGGCACCTTGCATGGCTGACCCACTGCTCCAACTGTGGTCTCTTTGTGTACAAACTGATGGGTTACACACTGACAACAAATTCTGTGTAAGTGCATCTAAGTACATGGCCATTAAAACTGATTTCTGAGTTGCCGCGAGTGGGAGAAAATAAGTATTTTAATAAGTTTTTTGTCCATGTGAACAAGATTATTTCTGGTATAACACTGTTTAACGTGGCAGTCTGTGGCACCAGCTTTGAGTGACCATTTGAGCAACATCATCATTTGTTAATCTTCTGCTTTACGTTCATTTTTTTTTTTTTACACAGCATGATTTACCTGGTGCGGAGAAGCTGCAGCAAGGGTGTCAACGTGATCTTCATCCGGAAATGTTGCACACATTACAAGCTTTTGCAGTAAAGTGAGTTTTTGTACTGAAGTGTTCCTTTGGGAGTTTTGCGCAATTTTTTCAATTAGTTTCTTTTTTAATTGTGTTTTTCTTCAGCACTAACGTCATAACGTTTATTGCAATTGATCACAATAAGCTTGAACTGTCTGCACGTCGATTTTCATAGCTCAGCTGATGACTGCAAAGCAGGAAATTTGACAATCACAGGTCATCTCAATCGCTATTTAATCTCAGCACAGAGCATAATGTCTTTCCACACAGTGATAACCATAACACTGTTGGCTGTATCCTGCTGATGTGCCAAGTGACTACAGCGCCCTACGTGCGGTGCTGTTCTAATGTTTTTCTCTGCCTCATGAAATGGCCCAAAAGGAAACACTATAGGGGCCTCTTGTATGACAAAACAGCATAGCAACACAGTGCTTCACTTATAAATGAGCCATGTCCTCTTACTGAACAGCAGTAATGAGCTGTCAGGTTGAGAGACACGCAGGATAAGAATACAGTGGGAAAACTATGCAGCAGACAGACAAACACAGTGGGCAGAGCGAACAGACAGGCCAGATGCATAGACAGGGAGGGATTCAGACAGACAGGCAGCCAGACAGAAACAGACAGGTTGTCTGCACCAGCCTCTGCCCCGATAGTAATGTCCCGCTGGAGCTGCGGAACACATGTGGAGAATCCTGGCATGATGCAACCTTCTAAAAGCAGGAGTATTAGCGTGCCGGCCCACAGCCATGGGGGCAATTATGATGTGGAATAAATACAGTTCTCATGCTTCGGATTGACACAGTGTGGGGTTATAACTATGCCAGGCATGAAGTCATGAAGGGCCTAAAGGATGATCCCCAGATGGAGCACAGTTCCCGGCCCCCCTGCTGAGAAACATGAGTTCAAAGAGACAACAACACAATCGTCTAGGGAATATCCAGACTTTGATTTTGGAAGTTAGGATCAAATTGTGCCTGAATAGCTCTGGAGCTTTAGTTAAAATTAAATCAAGGCCATGCATAGATCATTTGAGGTTGAGGTTACTACGGAGGGAAGAAAAAGAAAAAAAGTGGCAAGGAATAAAACACCCGTCATATGAAAGATGAATGATTAAGAACAAAAGACATAATAATTCATTACAGGACATACTTTAAATCACAAACAGAACAGAGTTTGGTAAATCTCTTTCTGTCAGATACGAGTGTGTTGTTCCTTCCATAGCCCTTCGTCTCACTTCCTAAGAGTAAGACAAGGGGGGGATCGGAGCGGGGCGGAGTAGGACTGGAAGTGCTAACTGCTTATAAATATAGGCCAGTGTTCTAAAAGCTGAACAGTGAATCAGGCAGCAGGACACTGTTAGTATTAGTGGGGAAACCTGACTCTGTCATTGCATAGCTGCAGCTGCTGTCCCATTCCCTGGCCCCACTGCAGTAAAACATCCTGACAGACAGCACCTAGCACATAGGTAGTGTAGCTCCGTGTGTGGTTAGTTAGGAGGCGATGAGGATGAGGCGTGCATGTTTTGACTTAATAGTGGAATAATAGCCACAATAGCAGGTGTGCAATCGTTGTTGTGTGGTTGAATATGTGTGCATTTTGCAAGTGCACACACCTGCTGCACACACACATAAGCGGTTTGGTTTTAATATCCTACAGAAATAGAGAGAGAGCACCTGTCCCACTGAGAGAGCATAAGAATGGGCACAGTTAAAGTGACAGGGTGTGACGGTGTTGCTCAGGGCAAATTGTTTGAGCCTGGTCTGTTTTGGTGGGAGGCAGGCTGTGCACATGTTTCACGCACACTGGAAAACGCAGCGAGGGTAGAGGCTTCCTCTGGTGTTAAATGATCAGTACCGTAAGTTGTTTTGCGATACTTGGAACGCAGGTGTGTGCAGGCATTCGTATGTGGAGAATGCGTCGATAGCGTGTGTTTACCTGATGTGTTGTCGAGGCTGAAGGCGATCCTAACTTCAGATTTATCAGGAGACACTCTTCTGGTTGAGGTGATCATTTATCCCTTCACCGGGTCACACGCACAAAACAGAACAGTCAGTACAATCCAGAGAACAGCGTGTTAAATGAGAAATAAACTTAAATTTAAAGTATAAAGCATAAACAGCACTGTTTCCAGTTTCATACATGTAACAGTTTCTTGTCTTTGAAACGAACTATATGTGGATTATTAAATGTTTCTTAGACACAGCAAGGAACAAGAACAAGCCACCATAATGTGTATTTGTTTTGCAATCTACCATCGAAGGCAACATGTTATTTTTTTCTTACAATCAAAATATGGTTTCAAGCGGCAAGCAAAAAATAAATCCTGAACTCAGCAGATGTAGTGCTGAGTGGGAATGAAAGCTTGCAGACCCTTTGATTAAAGCTAGTGATGATGCCACTCCTGTGGAGCCTCGTGAACGCACACACACACACACACAGAGTGTGCAACCGGTTTCATCATGCATTTAGAGTTGCAGTGGGATTAAATAATTAGGGGGCTTTGACAGACTGACTCTGAGGTCTGGATTTTGCATGCCCCCTTCCTCTGAAGGTGCAGGCTTTTTATATCAGGGCATTTGCCTGCTTTAACCCCAGTAAACTCTCTCACACAGCATGCCTTCATGACCTTCTACAGCAAAGACGTACTTAAAAAAAAAAAACATAGAATGTCTATCACAGTTGGGAAAGGGCAGGACATTTACATGCAATGACTGATCAAAATATGTTATTTATCAACTATATCACAACATGAATAAGTTGCAGAGCCATGCACATGTTTTAGACGTATTATTCACATTGTGATAGAGAATAGAAGGATATATTCCATATTATGAATTATCTCCTGCATGCATTGCAAATCTGGAAGCACTCCTACTGTGCCAACGGGTCACTGTTACCTGAAACAGCACGAACCCGAGCCAGAAATTGCCTTATGTTAAAGTTTAAGATCAGGCAGTAGCGTGCGTCCTCGATAAGGATAGTTGTCCGTTCCTTGTCAGTCTTCAAGTCTGTTCAGGAGAAGAAGCCGGCGGTTGCGTCTCAGCTGCTGCGCCCTTGCGCAAATCCAGCAAAGATGGCACAACTATCGCTCCGAGTGTTGACCTCCCCGTCTATCTTGAGACTAGATTCTTTTGTATTCTGTAAAGCGCGCGTTTTCCGACATGAACATGTCTGCTAAACTGGTCTCACTCAGAAGGTCTCCGGCTGCTCAAGTCTGGGTGGGCATGGGCATGGGCATGTTAACCACGGACTGCAGCCACGCGGCGAGGAGCAATACAGGGCGCAGGCAGTGGAGGAATGCCGTCCGCTGTTCCCCCCGTGGCGGCCCGGGCCCAATTAAATGTCTCAGATGACATGACTTTAGGCCGCAAAAATGCCCATAGCTCCAGCACTGTTTTGAGTGACACGGTCATACCGCTGGGATGGTCTTTGGCTTTGCAATAGCTGTGCAATGAGGCAGTTGGTCAGAATGAACATCTCGTGTTATTATAGCTCATGTGGATGAAAACAAGGCATCGCTGGGTGTTTATGGTTTGGGTGGAAGATCTGTGAGATGCAGTAGCCTGCAGGACAAAGACATCTAAAAGCAGGTGATAGAGCCAACGTTTTATATTAGAGTTGTTTTTTTACAGTAAGGGCTACACAATTATTATCTACGCAGATCAGGCATAACATTATGACCACTGACAGGTGCAGTGAATAAAGTTGACAATATTGTGACAATATAATGTTCTGCTGGGAAACGTTTGGACCTGGCATTCATGTGGATGTTATTTAGACATGTAGCACCCACCTAGACCAGACCAGGCACCCCCACCCCATAGCAATGACACTCCTTCATGGCAGCAGCCTGACACAGGCACACACACAAAAAATGGTTTAGGAACAACTCAAAAAAACATGAAGAACAGTACAAGGTGTTGACCTGGCCTCCAAATTCACAAGATCCCAAAGTGATCAAGTATCTGTGGGATGATCCACAGAGGCCCCTCCCCTCAAGCCATAGGAACCACAGGACACCCTCAGAAGGCCCATGTCCATTCTCTGGTGAGCCAGAACTGTTTTGGAGGCACAAGGGAGACCTACACAATGTTAGGAAGGTGGTCATAATGTTATGCTTTATGATGTCAACATGAATATGTTTACTAATCTACAATGTGGGAGGTGTAGGATCAATGTTTTGGGAGACAGATACTGTGACTAAGTTAGATAAGCCCACCCGCAACCACCACACACATCTTGTCCCTCAACTTCAGTGATGTGCAATATTTGAATTCTCTATTATCACACGCTGAGTCAGTAACAAAGAGCATATCATAATCGATGCAAGGAATTTTACTGGTTGACATAACTCAAGGGGAATAGACGGAGGCACGAGAGGGGTCACAGGGAATGAGCTAGATCAAATGCGGAGATGGCCTTCAGATGAGGCTTCCTGAACTGAGGCCAGAAGTTGTAATAACTTCAATTTGAACTCATGGTTTCATCCTCCTATACATCAGAATGACGCTCCTGTCAGAGCCGCACAATGTTCTTTTGCGAGTTGAGAACGTTTTCCGTCTTTGTAACGGAATATGTATTTAAATCCCATTGAATTAGCTGAAAAATGTATCATCACTATAAGATACATTTTATCTAATATGCACTTTGGCGATGTTTTTCACATAAGCAACATTTTAGCATTTAACTATTTAACTTTACTAGAATTCCTCACACACTTAAAATGAATCACATTTCTCATATTGCCAAACTGACTGCAAGGTTTTAAGGTTGCTGCTAAAAGAAAAAAGAAAGAAATCTGATGACCTTAAGCTTTTTCTCCCTGAGGCCACTTCACCTGCACGCCAGCAGATGACAGCATTCGCCCTGAATATTTAAAGGCGGGACTTCAGACGGTAGAAGAGAAAGGGAAACGCAGGGAGAGATGAATGATGTTCCACGGCTCTGAGAGTCATCCTCCTCCTCGTTTGTCTTCATTGACAGGTTGTTGACACAGACCTGCCTTATCAGCCCCGGGGAGTGTTCGTTTCATCGTGATGGATGGGACACACTCGTATGTCTGCCACTCTTTTATGCTGCACTCATAGTTTAGATTTTACTCTCCTGTACTCACATGTACAGCTGAAAGCTTCATATAGTGATACATGAGCCAGATTTGACAGATCTGGAGGATTTGAGAAACAAGCTCTACGGTGTGTTTTAATAAGGCATCTGTTTTTGATACAGTGCTGTGGCTGAATTGATTTATTTCGTCAGTATTTTGCACTGCTCAGTTTGTCTGTGCTCTGTTGACCTTTTCCGAAATGAAGCAGACAAATACAACATGTTGGACATGTGAGCATGTTCGAGACGTCAACAACATGGCTTCTTAAGTCGCCCCTCTTCCTCAGATTCTCTGGATTTTTTTTTCTCCCTTCTGTATCTCTATCTCTTCATCCGTGCAAGAGGTGTGCATGTGTAATCTCCGACCTTCTTACTGACAGCACAAACAGACAGATGCCGTGATCCCTTTATCTCTCCCCATTTGTCATTCACCTCTAAAGCAACACCAAGGTTGAGGTCTCACAGTTTCAAAATCAAAGAGTTTGCCGGGGTGAAACGGACAAGGACGCGAACACAGGTGACGACCTGAAACATGACAGCAGCAGCATTTGTCAGGTGAGGTCATCGCAGGTTAGTAAAGAGGACAGGAGCCCGGCTCGGCTCAGCGGCACGCCAAGGTCAGAGATGTAATCCATGGCCTCGTTCATGATGGATTAGATAATGATAAAAAAAAATACTGACTTTGGTTTTGATTAAGAATTATAGGGTTAGGAGATTACACACAACCAAACACTATTACATTGGACTGAGCCCAATCCCAGAATTAATCTGAATACCAAAAAAGAGAAAACTCATTACATGCAGAGATTAAGAAAAGCTTGGTCCAATTCTCTTAGGATGCACACAAACCACTGCACACATGCCACCGAGAGAAATGTCACAACAGGACCGCGACTAATTCATAAACTATTTATATCATTTATGGCTCATTCCCGCTCGAAATGTCATTGCATTAGCTGGAAAAATTTGGAAACTGGAGGTCGGTTTTGAAAGTCGTGACATTATTTATAATGAATTGTGTTAAGATTCAACGGCTGGAGTTCTCTGTTAGCATCTTCCCTTTCCCTCCTGAGTTTGTGTCTTACCAAACATCTGGTCATGTTGACATTGTCAGCATAATTTCATCTGCATTTGTGAGTGTGAATAATTGTGTTTTGTTTTTTTTTTAACTTGATTCTAATCACACCACTGGCAGCATTTCCAAAATGTCAGGAAAACTAAATTGGTGGCTTCAGTGCTGTTGCGTACGAGCATTTTTTCGAGACCAGTTGAAAATATGGGCTATTATATTCCTCTTCCTTCTAATTAATTTCTTTCACCCTAAAGACAGCCGAGGGAGGACAGAAGTAAACAGGTAGCATAGCATGAAATAATGAAGACAATGGAAATGAGAATTTGTCAATAAAATAAGGCAATTACAACTGTCTAAATGGTGCTGTGCTGGGATATTAATTTATGTGTATTCATTCATGTGTCAGAGTTAATATCCTGCAACAATGAGTGCCAGGGAGGGGGAGGGGTGCCGGAGCTGCCCCGAGTAGTTTCATTCCTGAAAAATGAATTTATGCAACGGACACTGTCTAATTTATGCGAGGCCGTCGTCACAATTTAAGCAATGCTTCTAGGGATCTGTTGTTAATATTACAGTTTTGTCTATGGATCATTGTCTTCTAAACTTGCCATGCAGGTAGAGGTGAAGTTATAAAACACGCAGGGCAAGTTTGTAGTGTAAAAAGTGGCAAATCTCATCGAGGCAAAAGCTCTTCGCTTTTTTGAATGCACGCTTCCACAGGGATCCGCTGTCTCTGCTGGAAGACGAGGCTTTCTCCCCCGAGGCTTTCGAATTTAACAAATTCAAGGAGACAAAAAAAAATCGATTTACTGAAAAATAAGACTTTTACTCCCAGGGGAACAAAAAGATTGTGTCTTTTTTCCTCCTTTGGTCTCCTGAGAATTTTCACTCATTAAAAAAAAAAAAAAAAAAAAATCATCCTGTCCTTCCCTTCTGCCTGTGGCATATCCTTTCTATGACTTACAGACAGCAATATCTCATGATCACAAGTAGTTGCGAGGTACCTGAATGAGTGTGTGTCTGGTTTGATGTCTGCGATGTTGGCGCTTCAAGAGCATAAAACAGCAGGTGAGTTCCTGTCTTTCTTTAGAGGTCGTTATCTCTTTCGGCTGGCCACGCTTGGCTCAGCGGACCACTCTATATAGCTCCTTTGGCAGCTGTACACAAAGAAACATGCACATGCACCTCTGGCAACCAGAAACAACAACAGCAGGCAGTCATACAACTGTTTAAAAAAATGCAAAAGTCTTCTTTTATTCTGAAAACCTGTGAAGTTGTCATACACAATGGGAGAATCTGTGAAGTCTGCAGCTTCAACCCTGCAAACTGCTCTGAACTACAGCCACGAGGGAACAATGGTTTATATACTAGAGAGAGATTTCATTCTTGCAGTCATCACCTGTTTAAACATTATTAATGTTGACACGAGGCTATGATGCCGTAAACTACATCTACAGTGTACTGCTTGCACGGAGAGTCTAAAGACGAGGGTGATGAGGAAACAACTTCACGTCGGTTGGCCACCCACAAACAAATCTAAGAAGTGGAAAGCAATCAGTCTCTTGATTTAAGTTCCATCACTGTCTGGATCCAAGGCTCAAGTGCTGGAGTCTCGTCTCGCTCCCTCCCTCTTCGCGGAGCGTTTGGGTTGACAGAAGATGCAAGTCGACCTTGCCCCGCTGTGTGGTCTCGACCTCCTCCGGATGCCTTTGTAACACTGCAGTGAGATACCCAGCTCCTCCATCACGGCGCCAAAAGACACGCACTGCCAAAGAGAAATAATCAAGAGCCTGGGTTATGCCACCAATAAAGCTGATTTCCAATGAATTCATTAATTTTTTATGAACTTTGGCCACAAGTTTAAAGTGTGTGCTGCTCTGCAATCTGGAATTCGACTACAGATGAACAGTAACAGGCAGCCAGTGTCATGACGTCAGCTGACGAGCAATAACACACACACACACATAAAGTGTACATTTATCTAAAAGAATACTAAAAAACTCATAACCTCTGTTGTCACGTCACAAAATCCAATTAAGCGATGAAGGACAGTGTCTGCTGTGTAACATCGCATCGCGGCAAGCTATGAATTTATAATATGGTAATTATTTGAAATTATGAAAGAGAAAGCCATCTGAAATTAAAAGCCCCAGGCTTATTTGAATCTGCGGACTATTTCATTGCATTGAACACATTCATCTTCAATCATGTTTGCCTTTTGTGACGCTCTCCTACTGATGATGTGTTCGCAAGATTTATTTTGCAAAGCGTCATCCGCGGCGGCACCAAGTCATCTGTTTTTTATTTTTTATTTTTGATGTCTGTTGCTTTTACATCCATGGAACACAGAAGGCATTCGTCTTTCATCCCCAGGCTTTGCCTAAGGCTTCTCAAAAAAGTATGGCTTCCTGCAGGGTTTCCCACGGATACCAGGAGCACTCAGTATCAACCAACACTGCAACAACCTCTGACCTTAAAAAAGTAAAATAAACTTTTTTTGTAGGTATATTTTATATTTTAGACTTTGCCATTTTCTAGAAAATGTTGCCACCTGACAGTCTCAGTGCATTTAACCTTCGGACACAATATGGTATCTATTAGTGTTGTACATCATATACACTATGAGCACGTACTTCATGTCCGTTAATTGCAGTAGTAGCAGTTATACTTTATTGTTCATATTTGCTGTAACTAACTTAATGATTTCTCAGATTCTCTCTTTACTCCTCCTCATAGACAGATTGGGCTTGCAACTGGATGACAAGGTCAGTCCAGGTGAGGAGCAAAGACCTTGAAAGCACATATTCCTCTGTGATCACTTGCATCATTACTTCAGACGAAATGGTCTGCAGTCGCCAGACGTTATTTATGAAATTCTAACTTTACTTTTGGCCCTGGACTTGTGTCAGGGGGCATCTTACCTCAACATGTTGTTCAATCATTGTTATCCAAGTTTCAGCCGACCGAACCGGCTTAATAAGAAGGGGAATATTAAAGTACCTTTTCCCTATCTTTTGATTTCCCAAAAGGCACAGCACACACATGTCTGCTGAGACTGCTGTTTAACAAGATGCAAGAAAACAGCTTAACACCAGGGTAGCAGTTCACTTTTTTATATACTCCATTTTGTTGAGTGTTTTTTGTAAGACTGGGCTTTAATCAGTAAGATGCCCCTCCACCATACAGTATGACAAGAGTATGCAAATAAGAGTAAGTGGTCACTTATGATGCTGCATGAAGAGATGACATTCATCCCCTTCACAGGACCAAACAGGAAATAGAACAATGGGGCAAAGAACTTTACAAAAAGGATCACTGACATCACAGGTGAACATTATCACAAGATAAAACAAACACTTTGCAGGTAAGTGCTGAGGTCTCGAGGGTCAAGTATTGAAAGCAAAAGGGGTAATAGTAATTGGGATTGAGTGAAGCTGCAGACACAGGCACAGGTGTACAGGGACATGTTCGACAAGGGCGGGGGGAAGGACACCTGGCTACGAACCTATCATCTAGAGTGAGTATGTGTTGTATATGTGCTGCCGTGGCTACTCTGTGTCGTCCCCAAGCAGCCTGCCGCTCTCCAGATCAGTAGATAAGGAGGTGCCGGAGGAGGAGGTAGAGCCACGGCGCTGAAACTGACGGGACTGCACCCCATAAAAGAAACAAAAGGCCTGACGCAAAGAAAAGAGGGTGGAAGAGAAAACACAAAAGAGATAAACAGACTTGGAAAAAAAAAATCTGAAAACACGTGAAACTATAAAAAAGAACAGCAGACATAAAAGACAAAGGGAAGGCAATCAAACTAATCATGCGTATGCTATTGTTGATCTTTCTTAGCATAACAGCGTGAAATCGAAAGATCTGTCAGCGTCAAGTCAGATAATTTGTCATTTTTTTCATTAGTCATTAAAAAGACAATACAAAGTAAACTCAGGGATAATCCAGTGCTGATAACACATTTCGGGCATGTACCAGCAAGTGAATGGATTACGTGTCTATCATTTGAGGCTAACAAATCACCTCTTCATTACTTTATCTGTCACACTGTTGACTGTGAAGTCATAAATCCGTCCGATGGCTTCCTCGAAAAGACACCCACAGTGTGCAACAGGCCGCAAATATTACTCTGAGTGAAGTAATTTATATAATGGAAACATCATCATTGTTCAAAAGGATTCATTAGTAACCAGTGAAGACAAGCTGAAGGCAGCATTCCTCACTCTCTGTCTCTGAGAACGTGGGAAAGAAGACAATTAAACCGCATCAGTCCTTTAACGTTTTTTCCAAACAAAGAGCTCATTTAAAGTTAGACTCTGCCCTGTGCAGAGGGTATCTTTTAAAACCAGTCATTTGTCATCATCACACGGCAGGGCAGCAGCTCTCGGCCTCACTCACCTCCTCTATGTCAGCGTTCCTGCGAGCCTTGTAGATGAACTCCCCGATAGCCACGAACACAGACAGAACCAGGCCAGCAGCCAGGACGATGAAGATGCCGCCGATGTTTTCCACACCCAAGGCGTTGGCCTCCTTGTTGTCCTCCTCTGGACAACCGTTTCCTCTCCACCACTTCTCCTTCATCATGTGTAGCTTCCCTTCCTCCTGCAGCTGGAGGATGGCGATGGTGACTTTATCCCTGTATGGAGAACCTGGTGAGGGATTACATTAATGCAGATAATCGTGTTAAGATGTTTATTCCGTACAACTTAAGTCTGAACTATGAGAATGGAAAAATGAACCCATGTGTCTGCAGGAAGTTGAAATACAGCTTAGTGTTTAAAATGCAATGCACACACACGTATTCAACACATTAAAACCTGTCGATCAGGTCAGAAAACAACTGAATCGACTCATGTGTGAGCTCATCTCCACATACACGACCAACAGACACTCATCTTAGCAGGCGAGATCACCAAAGACCCCTCACACGTCCTCCACTCAGCACTGAGGGACTCCCCTCAGCTCCGCTGCCCCGCCTGCAGAACTAAGACGAGGAAGGACCTTTGTCCCCAAAGCTATCCTTTTTTCCTCCCAAGCACCTTATTTTTTATTTCCTTCCTTCTTATATCCTTCATGGATGGTTTGGATAGTTATTTTTTATTGCATAGTTATTTGTATATACTTAAATGTCTTGTACTTGCACGTCACGCCGCTCAATTGTGCCTTAAATTGCCCCCTGGGGACAAACAAAGATTTCTGTGGTCATATTTAGTTCTTAAGTAGAGGTCTTTAACCTAAACCTGAACCTGTGCCAAATTCCTGTGCTGTGAAAAATCCTCCTGTCGAATACATCAAACATCAAAAAAGTCAGTAATTGGAGGAACTGGCTCTGACACACATCCAAAATCTAATGCAACTTGCCTACCTGCTAGATTTTGAGGAGGAGGCTGGCATAATTTTCTTGCTTTACATCACTTTTTTAAATTTTATTTTTTATTATTATGGTCTTAACCTGACCTGCTCTTGGCTGACGTCCATGAACACACAGGCTATTCTTAACGTCTTAAATTAAAAATCATCCAAGTGTTCAGCTACAGGATTTAACAGGTGGAGGTATTGATCCGTCTTCCTTCTTGTTCACCCTTTACATCTCTACTTTAAGTTCAAGATTGCTTTTACCAACAGGGCAAACTGGACTGGAATAGTAACACCACTGCGCGCCCTGCATTAAAGGGATCGGTGCCAACTTTCCAGGGGAGGCTCTTGTTATCTGGCATCTCAGCAGCACTGTGTTGCAGATGTTCTTCCATTTGGCTGTGGCCGTTATTATTTTCAACCACGCAGCTGACAGCACCAGAATTAACGGGCTTAACAGGATGGCCTGCTAATGTGCATGAAACTGGAGTAGAGGTGTGTCAAGGATCACTGGCAATGTCTTTCCTGTATGACCTTCTAATATCTTCATGGAAGGCATGTATATACTGTATGTTAAAATAAACGAATTAACCAAAATAATAGACTAAGAATAACCACAGGGGGAAATTAGAAAATGCAAGAGAGTCACAGGATAAAAAGGGTTTTGCCGAAGTAAATATCCAACTGTATCCACTGCAAACATGGTCCAGCAGGTTGACTTGCTTCCAGTATGAGCTCTCAGTCCAAACTGGCTTACAACCTGAACATTTGCACTGAACAGTTGGCATAGATCTGGATGGAATGAATTTTGAGGAGGAAGGAAGGAATGCCTGAAAGTTCAGCTCAGTCATAAGCAAGCCTTGTCAAAAACAAGGATGTGAACAAGTGCATTTGCATTTTCCTGACAAATTTAACTGACAAACTTATATCTTACCTATAGGCGTTCCCACTCCATAGCCCTTGGAGTCTATGAGACCTCCAATCTGTGTGAGGTTGCAGTTCCTCTGGCTGATGTATTCGATGCTGGTGGACTCCATCAGCATGGCATAGTCTGTTGTCAAGACCCGAGTGATGCCCTCCTTGTTGTTCTTCACTAATGCAGTGTTCTTCCTGCTGCTCATGAAGGCCCACATCTTCTCATAGGTGGAGATCTTTGATTTCTGGAGGACGGCAATCAGACAAAAGTGTGTAAGAGGTGCAGTGCATCTGTGTGTAAACTCCAGGCAAGATTTCAAATGCTATCGTTAAAACATATACACTATGTTACCAAAAGTATTCGCTCATCTGCCTTTACACGCATATGAACTTAAGTGACATCCCATTCGTAATCTATAGAGTTTAATATGACGTCGGCCCACCCTTTGCAGCTATAACAGCTTCAACTCTTCAGAGAAGGCTTTCTACAAGGTTTAGTGTGTTTATGGGAAGTTTTGACCAGAAGGGCATTTGTGAGGTCAGACACTGATGTTGGACGAGAAGGCCTGGCTCGCGGTCTTCGCTCTAATTCATCCCAAAGGTGTCCTGTTGAGTTGAGGGTCAGGACTCTGTGAAGGCCAGTCAAGTTCTTCCACACCAAACTCGCTCATCCATGTCTTTATGGACCTTGCTTTGTGCACTGGTGCGCAGGCATGTTGGAGCATGGAATTGTCCAAAATCTCTTGGTATGCTGAAGTATTCAGAGTTCCTTTCACTGGAACTAAGGGGCCGGCCAAGCCCAGCTCCTGAAAGACAACCCCACGCCATAATCCCCCCTCCACCAAACTTCACACTTGGCACAATGCAGTCAGACAAGTATCGTTCTCCTGGCAACCGCCAAACCCAGATTTGCCAGATGGAGAAGCGTGATTCATCACTCCAGAGAACATGTCTCCATTGTCTAGAGTCCAGCGAAAGCGTGCTTTACGCCACTGCATCCGAAGCTTTGCATTGCACTTGGTGATGTATGGCTTGGATGCAGCTGCTCAGCCATGGAAACCCATTCCATGAAGCTCTCTATGCACTATTATTGAGCTAATCTGAAGGCCACATGAAGTTTGGAGGTCTGTAGCGATTGACTCTGCAGAAAGTTGGCGACCTCTGCACCTCAGCATCCACTGACCCAGCTCTGTGATTTTATGTGGCATGCCAGTTCGTGACTGAGTTGCTGTTGTTCCCAATAATTCCCTATAATACCACTGACAGCTGACTGTGGAATATTTAGTAGCAAGGAAATTTCACGACTGGACTTGTTGCACAGGTGGCATCCTATCACAGTACCATGATGGAATTCACTGAGCTCCTGAGAGCAACCCATTCTTTCACAGATGTTTGTAGAAGCAGTCTGCATAGGTGCTTGATTTTTGGCAATACGGTGTACATTTAACAGCAGGATGTGCGGGACTCTTATCGAGAGCGCGTCAGAGTCTACGTGTGCGTTTCTCCTTGTTCGGTCAGAGAAAATGGGACAGCTGTGTTCTAAATCTCCTCCAGCTGATTCAATTTGTTCAAGCCATCAACACAGCCTGCTTCCTCCTATCCAGGCAGTCGTAATCACTGGGTGCAATCTGGGAGGATAAAGCCCTGCATGGATCACCCCCGCTGAGCCACAGGATGCAAGGGGAGCGAGTAGCTGGGAGGCAAGGAAGTGACAGCCCTGCCTGAGGACACCGGTACATTGATACGTTATATAATACGAGCAAAAAAATATATAACATGCTGTATATTTAACTTCAACGCAAACACCCCCAAAACAAAAGCACAAGTAGGCTTTAATGCGCACCTTCTCCACTTCTTCCTCATATAGCCCTCTCTTGATGCAGCAGTGATGCGTGTCATCAAAATAAGCACCTCAGTATGATTAGTTTTTTTTTTTTTTCATCCTTTCATAAGATGCTTGGCAATAATGCAGGAGGATGGGGGTTAGCAGCTGAGGGAAGCCATATGATATTAGAAAGTGGAAGCGCTCTATGAATGACTCATGCCCGCATCTTAAAGTATGGCTGGACAGAATACAAACAAAAACTGTTGTGTTGCTGTGAATCTACTCTGATGACCAGATAGAGGTAAACTGCAAATTTATCAGAGATGAGCATAAGGTATTGTAAATATCCAGTGGTTGATATTAATTTCTATATATTTAACTGATGAGACAGACTAATTAATAAGTATAGGAATAATTACTAGGTATTAAGAAATTAAAAGAGAACCATTTTGATTTGTTTGAGGCGAGTCAAGGTGATAAATACAATCAGTAATTTACAATACAGTATTTTCAATTTAACAAATCTTTATTATACCTTGTGAATGTAAAAGATGTACTCTAAGGTATATAAAGTGAGGTTTAAAAAGCACTTTGTTTCGTTGTGTTGTTTTTCCTGGATGTACATAGATGTAATGTGTATGCTTGCACATTAATATAACACTATTGTATCACAACACATAGATCAAGAACAACTTGAGATGATCTTTAAAAAAATATATATTTTAACTACTTAGTTAAAGTTAAAAACATAACGTTGTGTGCTGTTCTTCTGAGAGGAACACAGAGGAGCCCACGGCAGGTTTACCTTGAAGAAGGTCATAGTGGATCCATCCCTCACTGCCCCATATTCAATCCTGGTCTGTTTGGCGAGGTCGTCAGCCGAATCGATGGGGGCGTCCATTCGTTCCACAGTGAGGAAGGCTGCCAAGTTGGCCGTGTAGGAGGAGATGATGATCAAGGTAAAGAACCACCAGATGCCCCCAACTATACGAGTGGACAGAGCCTTAGGCATCAACTCAGAGCCTGGAAGGATAGGAAGGGGTTGAGAAATGTTGACAAAGCAGGAATGGATGTGCAAACATCAGTATGATACAACTAGATTGGCAATATGTGAAGGTCGAGTGTGTACAATGTGTAGGTGGAAAGAACATGGTCCACATGAGGTTATATTTGGATTCACACCAGAGCTCCAACTGGACTTTGACTTCAGTCCTAAATGATGAATTGTGCATCTCTTCAGGCAGTGTGTTTATTTTCTTCTCAGGCATTACTTTTGACGCAAAGGTGCAAAAAAATATTACCTGAGCATGAAAAAGCAAACCTAGCAGTCCAAATCAGAATAACTCAACCTGAAAGCTGAATGTAAACAAAACAAGGCAACACATCACGGCAAAAATATAATGAAATCTAAAACTAAAAGGATCTAACGGGACAGGCAGAATGAGCGTGATGTTTAATCTTTCCTTCGCCAAGCAGAGGAAACAAACGATTCAAAAAGATGAACACAACTGAAGAATACATTTTTTACACGACTTTGGATACATCTGTGCCTATCCGTTTGGAGAAAACGAATGTTAACAGCGCTCCAAGAGCATCTCACAGAAAGATCATAGTCACTGTAAACCACCAAACAGTACGCACCCTGCAGACATCCACATACCACACATACTGTATTGAGAAAAGTACACTGAAAATAAAAACACCACATACACTGTAAAACCTGTCTGAACTTGTTTCAGCTGAGCTTCACACATTACAAACCAAATAAACTAAACTATAAATATGAACTCTTTGGAAGCATAACGTCCTCATCTCTTTGTATATGAATATCTTTCCTGAACACATCTGACAGATTTTGCTTGCTGTTGGCACTTTGTTGTGGGCTGATGTTGTCAGTAGATTTGCCGGTCATCCAATCAGGCACGTCAGACTGATCCTGCCCAAATCTCCTGCCCCGAGGGAGGTCAAGTCTCACATGAAGTGCGACGTAATTCTTATAACAAGGTTTGGCTGCAATTCATGGGAACTGGACTCAGGCCACGCTGAGAGGGCATTCAGGGAAAACAGGAGGCGAATATTGATGTTTTGAATTAAAGAGCTTAGAGCAGAGTTTATAGAGTCAATAGAGTCTCTACTTGTGTATGGAGGCAGCGCTACAGTAAAGGGTTCACAAACTATGCTAGTAGTAGCCTTTTAAACTTATATTTATCTCTGATCTGGTCTAGTCTGCATCCTCAAGTGGAAATATTTGCTGTTTATGTTCACCAGCTCTTGACTTGTCTGTCAGCTGTTTGGTGCTGGGCAGATAGCATGCAAGTGGCTTTTTTTTTTAGCTAAACACATTTGTCGAGAGCTATGTGAATTAACAAAGTTCTAAGTTTGTAACTATGACAGTATCAGTCGTTTCACCAAGTGACATACACTGATCAGCCACAACATTAAAACCACTGACAGGAGAAGTAAATAACATTGACCATCTTGTGACAATTCAATGTTCTGCTGAGAAACTTTTGGACTTCGCTTTTGTGTGGATGTTACTTAGACATGTAGCACCCACCTAGACCAAACCAGACACCCCCACCCCATAGCAATGACACTCATTAATGGCAGCAGCCATCCCCAGCAGGATGCAACCTGACACAGACACACACACAAAAACGGTTTAGGAACAACTCAAAAAAACATGAAGAACAGCACAAGGTGTTGACCTGGCCACCAAATTCACTAGATCCCAAACTGATCAAGTATCTGTGGGATGATCCACAGAGGCCCCTCCCTTCAACCCATAGGACCCAAAGGGCCCCACTAACAACATCCTGTTGCCAGACACCACAGGACACCCTCAGAAGGACCATGTCTATTCTCTGATGGGTCACAACTGTTTTGGATGCACAAGGGAGACCTACACAATATTAGGAAGGTGGTTTAAATGTTGTGGTTGATCAGTGTATGTCTATATCAAACTGACTATCTCTTCCAGAGGCCATAGTAGTTATAACTGAAACAAAAGAGGAAGTCAGGTCAAGGGCAACAGCATCCCACTTTAACAAAGGAAAGCATTGTTTTCCTGACCTCTTGTTTCCAAATTGCATCTAACATTGTGTTTAAAAGCTTACTCATAACCTGTAATAACGAAAGTTGCCCCTATCTCCACATAGCACTTATGTACAGAAGTAGTAATTACATAAATCAGTCACCTTAAGAGTCCATTAAATACCTTGCCGCATGAGAGCTCCGACGCCAAACCAGAAACTGTTGAGTAAAGTGAAATTGTTCTGTATAAGAGTCGAGGAAGGGTTGCATGGATGTGGGTTGTACCATTCGTACGGAGTGAACCTGCAAGACGATAAAAGAAAGAAGGCAATTCAACTATACAGGAAGGAATGCACTGTAGCTAATCGTGAGGTATAGACAAATATCATTTCACATTCGCCCATTATTCCAGTTCCACTCCAGTGCAACCTGCTGGAAGCCTGAATTGCTTTTGTGCGCTTTTCATCTTGATTCTCACATTTTGATTCTCACTTAGGGGTTGCTGAGCGAAAGCCGCTGGAAACAGTTTCACACTCTATCTGAGAGAAAGGTAGGGAGTTGACAATTACACCCACCTACTTAACAACCACAATGAAATCCAAACTGTCGGCTGCCAACTAAAAGCATTTTTATTTTGTTTTTGTTATTTTAGCCCAGTTATGCAAATGTTAATGCAAGAATTGGCTTAAGTACAGTCATGCCAACTTATGACTGTCATGTGCATTTGATACACCAGGCACTGGACACCTCTGTGCATTGTTCTAGGCTGCACATGCAGCTCTTGCGTTGGCAAAGCTGACGAGGACTGTGGACAGTAAGCAGTCAAACATCATAACATGATGCAGGATGGGATAGCGACATCAGTCCACCCTCTTACCTGGCAATCACAAACAGAACACAGCTGACTCCCGTGCAGGCTAGCAGCACGTACATCCAGATGTCCGGAGACAGGGGATTAAGAAAGGAGAACACGCCCGGATTGGTGCCGTTAGGTTTCCGGTACAGAATGCTGATGCCCAAGGTCATGAAGGGCTTGGAGAAGTCGATGACTTTCTCTCTGACGTAGGTGATGGTCAAGGGAGCCACAGCAAGATCTGCAACCTGGAAAAGTCCAACATGTTAAGATACTGCAGGTAAAATAGGTATTGTTCAAGTACTTCAGTAAACATCCGCCTCTAGGACCTTTGGTAAAATCTATAACAGGCTACATTAAACAAACCATAGAAAACTCTATGAAAGAATTTATTGACAACTCATACATTAACTATGACAAACCTCTTATTTATTAGAAGCCTGGTTTAAAAAGCCAGAGGATGCAACTGCAACTACTAATCCTGCATCTTCATCCAATTTAGGTGTAGAATTAGGGTGTTTGCTTACTGTCAAATAATGAGCACAGTATTTCTGGTTTTGGTCTTATTTGATAGAAATTATGTCTCTTATACCGTTAAACAGCGATTTTGTCCACTTCTAGATCAGGTCCCTGTACCCCATGCACGTTATCTGATGCGTAGCTTTTGTTTCACGTGAGCTCATTCATTCATTCATTCATTCTGTAACCGCTTCTTCCTGTTAAGGGTCGTGGGGTCTGCTGGAGCCTATCCCAGCTGTCATCAGGCGAGAGGCGGGGTACACCCTGGACAGGTCGCCAGTCTATCGCAGGGCTAACACAGAAAGACAGACAACCATTCACACTCACATGCACACCTACGGCCAATTTAGACACCAATTAACGTAACAAGCATGTCTTTGGGCGGTGGGAGGAAGCCGGAGTACCCGGAGAGAACCCACGCAGACACAGGGAGAACATGCAAACTCCACACAGAAAGTTCATGGATTAGAACCCAGGACCTTCTCGCTGTGAGGCATCAGTGCTAACCACCTCGCCACTGTGCCGCCTTCACGTGAGCTCATCAGATCAAATTCACATCAACCTCAATCAAAAGCTCAGTAAATTTACATGTGTAGATGTAGATGTTGCTCTTTTTAACGGCACCACCCTTGTAACTGTTCACTCACGTGGTCGATTAACTCCCGGACCATCCCGTTCCACTCTCCCTTGTCGTTCTGGGCTCCGTACTTCCCATCACCCACCAGCTTGACCTCATACGTAAAACCCAAGATGTTGGAGAGCTCTTTTAAAAGGTCCAAGCAGTAGCCCTCGAAGCGATCATTCCCAACCAGCTCCTTGTCTGACTTTTTTACCATCACGTATGGATTTTCCTATACAGACAGAAAGAAAAAAAAACATCCTGAGATGTCTTCATATGTTTTCTTATGTGAACAGAAGCTGTATTTATAGTTTCACTCTGATCAGGAATGACATAAACAGTCAGTCTCCTTGAACTGGTATGTGTCGAATGAGAATCTACTTTGTTCTCTGCTGCCTCTTCTCAGTTTGAGGTTTGATGTGATAACCGGACAAAGCAATGAAACCCAGCTCAGCAACCTCTCCTTCTCCTTGTTTCCTTCTCCCTTCTCATTGTACTCTCCTCTATTGTCCCTCATATCTGCACTCTCCACATCTCATATGCTCTCCCCTCCTTTTCCCTACGCTGTCCTCCGTTTAACCTTCCTCCTCACCAGTATTGTGGTGACAATAAGAGTCCTGTTAGCCAGAGAGTCTGTCACATTGTTATTCTTGTCTCGGTTGGACTTCTCCGTCAGGTTCATCCCCCGGTACGAGTTCCACACAGCAATCTGGAAAGGCAAACAGAGATTCTGATTTACTGAAGCACAATTGCTCAAAAATAAATAAATAAATAAACACAGGATGCTACATTTAACATCTGCTTTTGTAGTTATTATGAGCATCTGATTAAATTCAGTGAATGAGGCTGTGTTTGTATTATGAGTCACAATTACCATCTGTGCTGTGAGAGGGAAATCGGCTCATTATGTATTTTCTCTTTCTTTTTTTTAAAAAAAAGGTTAATTGGTCTCCGAGTCTTAACAGGAAACTACAACCTGCTCCAGCACACAGCATATTAATCATATTTTCTGATTCGGCGAACAGAAAAAAAATAAAAAAAAAAGAAGTGTAAAGGTTAAAAGACCCGACACTCTCGGCTCCTTTTCCGACCTTCCGCTCCATTCGCTTCTCTACAGCATTTCTGCAGCTTCGCTCTGATGATTCTGGGCAAAGTGCTGAAAACTTCACGTAATGTACAGCGAAGATGAAACTGAAGAAGCAGTCGGCTCCAAACAGGCTGTACGAGTCAAATAAAAGCTTACAGTTGTTCTGTTCTGGAGTAAACCAATCTTTTTCCTGTCATTGTGCAGGTGCTGAACATAGTGTGCAGCCTTCAATCAAAGCTGTTTCTCACAACAAGTATGAAGAATTTCTTCAGGATAAGTTATTACTTTGGACTGGAACAGCTTTTTTTAATAACTTACTTTTTTAGCATAGTCACAGTAATATAGAGCTGAAAGCTAATATATATATATATCATTTTATATATAATTTGCTGCTTAAGAGATAATAAATTTGTTAGGTTTTAATCTGTAGGTCAAGCAACATTTCTGACATTTTCTGACATTTTCTAAATAATAAATCAGATTTTAACAACCAGTAGATTAACCATGAATGAAAATAATCACTAGTTACTGCTCTACTTGCTGAAAGGAGAAAATCAGCAGAGGGGACAGCATGAATGAAGCAGGGAGAGTCAGGACGACAGAGGACAGCATGTAACTGTGACGGAGAGTGTCTGGCTCATCGGGCCAGGCGGTATAATCCAGACAGTTATCAGATTAGAACAGGCGTCTGGCAGCTGGATTTTGACCCTCTCAAATCCAGTCACTGTTCAAAAGCCAAGCAAAGGTCAAGGGAGCTCGTGATAGTGATGCAATAAAGTTAAGGGTATTAAATTATCTCGCTTCATAATAGAACCGAAACAAGTGACGGAGAAAAAGCCTTCCTCCTCTGGCGATTCCTTTTGTTCACCAAAAAAAGGAAAGCATTTTGGTATTTTTGTTCAGAAACAATGGCCTGTTCATGCACAGGAGGACGAGTAGCAGTGAACGCATCAGTACCCCTTATTTAACTGAGTCGCACAGAAGACACGGTCTTATTTTTCATAATTTGCCTTTTCAGAAAGGGGCTGTGTGGGATTACCTATTCCAAAAGATAACATGCCTTTCTCTCTTCATTACGTTCTATCTTAGCCTGTTAACTCAGCCAGACAGATGGAATATGTGCTCACTTCTGACCTCGCTAGAAGCACTCTATATCTCCGCCGTGGCACTTCTGTAAGGGTCCACTTTGCGCAGGAGTCCATAAATCTGTCTTATCTCTGGACACTGCAGATGAAGAGCACTGTGAATTGGGTTGGGTTTAATTAATTGCATTGTCCTCAATCTCAAAGACGAATGGACGGAGTGAGAACAATATTTTTGGAGGGTGTATTGGTCTCAGATGTGATTTCACATAATATAGCTTGTGTTAGACGTTGTCGGACAGGGGTATTTTTGGAAATAGTTCAGTCTGGAGTTAAGGTAAGAAGGCAATCTGACCAAGCCAATGAAATTAATGCTAAAATACAGCCCATAGGACAAGCGTGCTGCATACAGTCATCATCTTTTAAAACCCTAAGTCAGGGGTTTACTGTGTATAGCTTTGCAAATTTATCTTGCATACCAGAGCAGCTCCCAACAACAAAGTGTGCAATAAAAACTGACAGGAATTCTCTCTCATGTGCTGCGAGTAAAATGTTATCTCTGAATCCTAAAGCTCATCCTCATCCAGAACCAAATCACTCTGGAAAACCGTTACCGCAGAGTGGAGACGTACTAAGCCGGGCAGAGAAAGCTGAGGGGGGTTAAAAAAAAATAAAATAAAAAATACATTCTTTCCAGAGAAGTCAACAACTTTAAGAGAAAATATTTTTATTTCTCGGGAGACTTTCACTTTGTTTAGTCTCATCCTCCTCCTCAGAGAGCATATAACACTTCAGTGCTCAAGAACTAACAGGACTGCAACGGACTGATAATTCATTTTTCATGACCATAAAGTCGGCCCGCTTTATGTGATGTGCTTTCCATATAGTGGTATTTCCTCTGAGGGGAGGCTTTTTGAGGGCTGAAAGTACTGAAAGGAATTAAAATTACAGCATAAATCACTGCTTCTGCACCTTGACAGCTGCTGCCTGCCTACATACCTGTCTGTCTGACAGCTGAGGCAGACGGGAAGGAAGAACATAGCCAGCCTCTGACAATAAACTACATTTAAGAGGATGAATTAATTCACCATTTGTTCTTTCCCTCGTCTAATCGTCGCTTTCAAGGTGATAGGCGAAGGCATAAAGTAAAGACAGCTTTTCTATTTAGAATATCTGTAGAAAACGTAGAAGAGCAAAGCTATCAGCTGTGTAAATTTGCACCTAAAATTGGATATCAAGAAGCTGATTTCATTCACATCTCTAACAAACGCACTGGAGGGAGGTTTAAATTGTGCACTGGCCCAAATCTGCAAAGACCAGCGAAGGAAATTCTCATGTAGCAAGTCTTCAAGCGAGACTTAAGCTGTCTTCCCCTCTGCTAACTGGATCCCCTTTGACTGCAATTAAATCCCACTAGCCTGCATGAGTTCCATGAAATTAAAAAGGCAGTCCAATAGCGAAGGCACATTAAGTAGCGAACTGACAAGCCGATGAAAAAGTATAGGATCTAGCAGGATATATTTGCTTCTTTCTTTCTTGGTACTTGCCAGCACCAGCTGTGAGAACTGAATGCCATGATAGTGAAATTGTAGGACTCACTTTTCGCCTCTAATGGAGCTATAACTATATCGGTTTTAATAAAGGAATTTAATAATTTTCCTTTTGCAGCCGCTGGAAAACCTTCGTCGTGGCCGGAGCGACGCCTGAACCCAAACAGGCTGAAAACTGAAATGTCAAACACGTGGCACTGCTGTACACAAAACCAGTGAAGAGAAACAGGGTTGACAAGGCAAGGAGCAGGAAAGGTGTGCAGCATGTTGAGTGAGAATAAGGGGAGGAGGTGGCAAACAACAGCGGCTTTCACCAAACGGGGCACTGGCACAAACCTTGATCCACCTTTTCGTGAGGCGACTTCCACCGTCCACAATGCCCTTGTTATGAGGAGGGCAACACAAAGCACACACAGTGCGGAAAGAAATAATCAGTCTTTGCAGCGTTATACTTATTCATGACTGGACAAATCTAAACTAAATAATAAATGTGTGGATGGATTATACAAAACTGAATCTCTGCAGCACTTCCCGCAGTCTCGCTCGCTCTGTCCTTCACACACGCAAACACACACACACCTTGATGGAATGAATCAGCCAGCGTGGAAGCAGCATGAGTGTGGTGTAATTGGCTGTTCCAGGCCTCTGTGCTCACCCTGGCAGTGCCGTCCTCTTTGAGGCTGATGATGTCCAAATCAAAGTCTCTCCTCAGGCCATCTGTCTTATTAAGAACAATGTGTCCCGTCAGTCCATCCCACTGTGCCTACAAAAAAAGGGGGAGATGCAGAGAAGGAAGGAGATGTGAGAGACCGTCCGAGTTCCTCTAGTGTGTGTGTGTGTGTGTGTGTGCGCGTGTGCGTGCAGAGCCTTATTGAAGTTGTGGAACAAAATCCCCAGAGCGAGCAGCAGTGAAGGGGTCTAGGGAGCGAGAAGAGGCTTTTGTTGACAGAGGACATCAGGTGGATACTGGAAGATTTTCTACAGTTTGTTCTGTGGTACAATCTCAATATGCATGGAGGATAATGTTCATATTGTCTTTACGGTAGGGATATTAATTTGAGTTGGTATAATGCAAATGCAAAATGGTAACAGTAGAAGTAAAATTATTATTACTTTCCTGCACGAAATGACTTAATTCAAATGATGTAATAACAATTTTTATGTCCTTACTTTCTGCACATACTTTCTATTTTTGAATGATACCTCACACACGTTTGAATAAATACTGTCGTGGACGCTACATATACAAGTAAGTGCAGTTTTGCGAGGCAAATCCTTTGAAGTGAAAAGAAGAAACTACCACCGCTGCAGCAAACATGCACCAACAAAAAATAAAACGAGCCTTTAAATGTTAATGCCGTTCATTTTTATTTCATGAACTTTTAATTGCACCGTGTGAAATCAAGTTCTGGGATACTTCCGGATGTCTCGTGGGCACACATTCGTCGGGAAAAGGAAATTGCGGGAGTCGCTCTAAAGCTACAGCTTGTGTTTCCTCGAGAAGTGCGCAGTTGAGTTTGAGGTCAGCATTGGATCGTTCTCCGTCTCAGTCACCCTCTTCTCGCGTTTTACAACTAGAATTTTCCACACAACCCCAAGAAACATTTCTAATAATGCTAGAAAGGGTTTTCTCGAATGTACATTAGAATGTGCATTCCTTATTCAAGGTAGAAGTGATTTCACAACAAAAACTATGCAGGAGGAAGCTAGAATCTGTCTGTTTTTGTGCTGCAGTATGATTGCACAGTTCTTTTTCCCATCCAAACTGTATGCACGGCAAGTGTAGCTCATTTATTTCCAAATATATCGTTGCTGATAGTGGTCACAGACCTCCATTTTGACTTGACTAAATGTTTCCCTCACCCAAAAAATAAGCATTTTTTTTTTAAACGCTATATTTGAAGTCAAAATACGGTCATACTGCAGCACAAGAACTGTCAAACTTCATCTTCCTCCTGCATAGTTGTTGTTGTGAAGTCATTCTTAACTTGGATGAGGAACGTACATCTAACACACATTTGAGAAATAAACCCTTTCTACATTCTTATAAATGTTCACTTCAAGATGTCAATATTTAAAGTCTATGATCTGATCCTATTGTCTTCCGTAAGAAAATGACACATACTGAATACAAAGGTGTCTCCGCCCAAGCAAAATAAAAATCAGTCGGTTTTGTCCAGAGAAACACACTCGCCATTGTATTCCAGTGCAGACAGAGGAGAGAGAGAGAGAACGTGCAGGTTATACTGCCCAGGATTTAATTTCAGCTGCTGAAAGGAAGGATGTGTCCTCACATTCTGCACTCTCTTGTCCGAAATGGTTTTTAATTGAGTGTTGTGCAATAAAAATGACTGGTTCTTGCTATCAAAGAGGCTATTATCGAGTGATGAATAGCGCAGGAGGACGGATGCTTCAAAGGACGGACAGCGGCAAACAAAACGGACCGCTGAAAGAGACGAGAGACACTTAGATGCAAAGAAAACGAGGAGGAAGGAGGGCGGAGGGAGGCATGAAGAGGAAAATGTGAGTGATAATGTTCCCTCTCCATGGCAGGCAACCGTCCTCTGGTGGATTTAAGACTTAAGAGATCAAAACACTCATGCATCAAAGGCCTCATTTCTGTCTGTAGGCATCCAGTCTGACAGCCAGGCAGGGCCGCATGCTTTCAACTTATAAGTACATAAATACCGTGTATTTTCATGTTGTGTGGTTTCACAGGCAAAGCGTGGCCTGTCAGAAGGGACCTATGAAATATTATATCACATGATCACACATCCACTTTTGGTTCATGTTGGGTTTGCGATAGAGCCAACTTTGAAGGATCTCATTAAGCACTTCCAAAACACACCAAAGCTCATCATCAAAAATGCATGCTGGTCAAGCTGAAGGCAACAGGATTTTCTCAAGTCACGCTGGTGATATTCCAGGGTTTTTAGTTCTGCGCAAGTGGAGACCTTACACGACACTGACCTCTTTGAAAATGTTCATGAAGCGCGGTCCGAAGCGCCAGGGTTTGTGGCGGTGACACTGCAGGGAGCTGACGGTCATCTGCGTGGCCCGCTGGGACGCAACGGCAACCATGAACACTGCGTCGTACAGCAAGGCTGCGTCTGTCTGCAGAGGAGGGAGCAAGAGACGTTTTTTTTTTTTCCAAACATTAAACTCAAAAGCAATGCACAAATAAACATTGATTGTAAACAGCTGAAATACAGAAACCAAGGGAGCATGTCTTGCGGATGGAAATGTGATAAGATGAAACTACATTTTTTTACTATTCTGAAATACAGCTCCTTCGAAGTTTTACAGGTCAGCAGATGGTTTAGAGTTACATGAATGCAGCATACAAATGTGCATCACTGGCTTTCAGGAGAGCAGGTGTCTGCGGCTTACAGTCATGACTCCATCCATCAAGCCGCTCTCTTGTTTGGGACCCTGAAGTCTTTCCATGGCCCACTTGTCCATCGTAGAGGCTACCCACGGGTCGTCAATGTTCAGCAGCCTGAAACCCGTCATGTTGACCCCGCTGTAGCGATACGGCTCCAAATCCAGAGCGAACAGGTCCTGCAACAGGAGGGAGCAGACATAGATGAGGAGCAGGACGGAAGTTAGGATGTGTTTAGGGTGTCATTTTATCAGCCAGTCTTTTAACATTTTCCTGAAAATTTACAGTCCAAGGCTGTCTCAGAAAACTCAGATTAACTTTGTCTAGCATCTCCAATAAAACAAGTGTAGCTGTGCATTCTTCTGACTCACCAAAGTCGTGAAGAAAAAATGGTAGTACTCTGTCATCATTCCCATCGATGAAAGCTGCAACGTCAAAAGACAAAATATTTTAATATCAGAAAATGTCACACTGCTTATCTGAAACATGAGGAGTTATCCATCCATACAGCTACTGTCATCTCTCCAGATGCGTTATGCATAAAATGTGTCATATTTTATCTTAGCGTATTCAAAAATGAGGGTGTCATTTTAGAAAAATAAGAACAAAAACTGTTATTCCAGTGCTCAGTTCATTATGTATTGCTCTTTCTTTAACCACTGTTGGGTGGTTGAAAAAGTTTTCTCCTTTTTTTGCAAGTTTCACACACAGCCTGTGAATGAATGAGGCAATGAAGACGAAAACAACGCGAACAAATACTGGGAAAGTTCCAGGAGAACAGAAAATTATGTTTGTTTTTTAATGTTGCAAGACTTTCAATTTCAGAAATCATCAGCTACATCGCCATTTGCTTTAAATGAGCTTTGTATTAAAACATACATGTGATGGACATTAAGTCACGGGCCATTTAAAATTCTGACAATAACAAGGGGAAGTGTTTTGTCGTCCTGAAGACTCAACAACTATCTTTATTATATATCCTTTAATTGCTATTGTATAATTCAAAACACAAGAGAAGCCTCAGCAAACTCAGTAAATAGGTTTCATATGATATTCGAGGACGCAAAAAGACATTGTCTTTGAAGTCTCATCAGATGTGTTGCCCTCAAAGGACACATAAATGTGTTGAATAGAAGAAAAGTCAGTTGAAAAGAAACGTGGATAAGCCTCTCTACAGACCTGCTTAAGGAGCTCTCCAGCCATGCGGTAGGAGCAGTCGAAGATAATAAAAAACTCCTTGTCTTTTTTCAGCTCCTTGAGCAGCGGCCGGGCGTCTTGATAACCCGGGGTGAGCTGGCGAATCTTGATCTTCAGGTTGAACTTTGCTGGAGCTTTGATCAACTCTTGCATTCGCATCAGACCTAAAAAAAGAGTAAAATATAAAAAAGTAAATAAGAAAATTACACCTTTTCATTTATCCCCTCTTAGGTATTTGTTTTCCACACAATGGGAAAGCTGCAAGTGTATTGGCTGTACACACCCTACACTTTCCTGTATCCTATATACTTACTGTATGTGTGTGCACAACAGTCTGCCATTATGCAGCTGTGTCTATGTTACATTTCTGGTTAAAAAATAACGGGTTAATATCTATAAAGTGTGACATTTAACAGCAAGAATGTCACATTGTCTGGACCGTCGGGCAGGGACTCAGTATGGGGAAACCACCGGATGTGAAGCCATCGGTGTTGTGGTTTGTGTGTGGTTTGGGTCCGTGCAGTGTGAACAGGATATTGGCACCTGTTTGATATGAGGCCCCGGTGCCCTGTCACAGATTGGGTTCACTGGATGGCATGAAGGAAGTGACTGAGGCAGCTAGAATTGTGTTTCGTAATTATAGGCATGACATACAGTATGAATATATCGCAAGGTCCAGAAAACACACAAGCCAGCCCTTTTGACCTCTTCTCAGTCTCTGTTCTTGACTTTTAAATGTCATGCATTTTTAAGGGTGATATCCAGAATTGCAGTGTGAAAAAAAAAAATAATAATAATAATAATCTAAAGTGTTTTCAGTCAATACTGCTGTATATTTCCAGGTAGAAAACATTCAAATCCACATGCAGGTGGGTTATACACCATTATATGATATCATAATATTGTGTAGGTCTCCCTTGTGCCTCCAAAACAGCTGTGACTCATCAGAGAATGGACATGGTCCATGGTCTAGGTGGATGTTACACGTCTAAGTAACATCCACATGAATGCCAGGGACAAAAGTATCCCAGCAGAACATTGGATTGTCACAAGATGGTCATTATTATTTACTTCTCCTGATTTAAATGTTGTGGCTGATTGGTGTATTTGGTCAAAATCATTTTGTCAGATTCATATAATCCAAAACTATCCCGCTATAATTTTACACCACTTGTATGCTTGTGCATATTTTGTATATTTCAGCGTTTTTCAAAAGTTGACTAATCATCCGCGTTTAACTCTGTTCTCGGTTCTATGGGAGTCAGAAAACAACATACCCGTGCTGTCCTCGTAGACCACCGTCAGCTTCCTCCATTTGAAGAACGTGACCACGTCCAGGATGGCCCTGGCGATGGCGGTGTACTCAGGAAACAGGTTGATGAAGAAGGTGTCTTTGTTGTCCACTGACGGGTGTTTCCAGCGAGTCTGTATGTGAGGGACTTCCAGGGCGTTACAGATGGACTGAACGGCGCTAACCGAGGAGCTGTGAGAAGGGCCGAACACAGCCACCACCCCAAGAGCCAGCTGGTCGCACACTGGTGAGAAAGATGGTCGGTGATTATGGGTTAGGATAGTAGATTTTTAGAATGTGTCTCAGCTTGCTGCAAATCTGCTTCACTTTGCAGTTTAATAATTTAAAGGGACAATTTGGTTTGGTGGAACTGAGACTATTTCCTGACAATATGCATCTTTCTTTCAGATTAAAAACAAAGACTGATTTAGAAGCTACAGATGGTTTCAGAGATCCAATAAGATTTCGCAGGATATAGCAGAAATATTCATACTTATGCTTTATATTGAGTGTATAATTGCATGTAATGACAAACTGCAGTGTTTCTGTTGGTTTAGAATGAGCACTTCAAATCTAAATATGGAGTGGGTGCTCTTCCTGCAGAGTCCGCCATGATGCGTGGTCACATTTCAACATTAGCCGAGAACAGACAAACCAAACTGTGACCCTAGAGGTCCTTCCGCATTTTTCACATTGAAGTGGCAGGGGCACTCTTGTAAAGGCAGGGGTGGGGGACTGGTATTCTGCTGGTCGCAATCTGCAACCTTACAGTCTGACACTCTCGTCCTTTAAATGACATCCTGCGCTTTTCAACCATCACCAGTTTACCAAAGATCGGTGGTTAACTCCGTGACCTGAATGCTAATACATAACAGCCGTCTATAGTGAGGCTACTGTATGCTAAATTAAGCATGCTCACTGAAGGGGGGGGGCGGTTAAATCGATGATTTTGTATGCTGTAATAACATAATCATCACTATCATTGACTTTGTATTGCGTGAAGGTGTCTCCCTGTCAGCTCTATTGGCTAGCTAGAGTGAAAAATGCATCAAAGCCGCTGAGTGGTGGGATGCATTACCAACAGGGTGAAGAACCCAGAACTCATTTTTTTAAAGCTGCCGAACCGAAAAACTGACCCTGAGACCAAAGTGGACAGAGGCAAGGAGACATGAGGCCCCAGCAAAATGGATGGGATAACTGTGGGATCCTGAATACCATGGAGTGCAGCAAGCAATTAATCCCTGGTAAGTAAAATACTTCGAGTGTCAGTATGTTCTCATTTGGTCTATTCTGGACTCGCCAACGGTTTCAGGTCGCTTTCTGACATGGTCATATCAATTATAGGCGATTTTGTCGTCATCACTTACAGTAAAAACAGGTCTCGAAGCCATTTTCCTACCTCTCCTGGAAGCCTCAAAGCCATCAAAGAGGTTGATCCTCTGAATGTCGTAGGTGAGAGTGATGTTGGGCATCAGGGTCTTGTTGCGGTTGATGTTATTCACAGCGAACTTGAAAGCCAGCTCGTCCATGCTCACTAACTCACTCTCCCGCGTCTCAAAAATACCGCCTGAACATGGAGTATGGAAGAGAAACAGAATATTGTTTTATTGTTTATTTGGATCCCCATTAGCTGCAGCAGAACTGCAGCTATTCTTCCTGGGGTCCGACAAACAGGACAAAGTTAAAGTTAAAAATTTGCTAGACGCCATTATTATTAATAAGAGAGCAATTAATAGTAACTCATAGAGAACAGAGGGATTTTTTTTGTTGGCTTGCAACCTGACACCCCTGTCATCAGAGAAATTGTTAAAAAAGACATTTATAAACATCATCTAATAAGAAAATGTTACCATATTATATGACTGAAATTGTGCAGATCACATTACACAAGACAAAACATAGATTTCATTTCATTAACAGAATCTATACGAACAGCAGCGTTCATGTATATTTGTGAAGCAGATGGATAATCTGCAGCAATCTAAATGACACCACATGTGCCTCGCAGCCTGGTGTAAATGAAGGTCCTTTCTAATAGTCATTATTATGCAAATCAAATCTCTTTCATTAACAAATCCATAAATACATTACACTGTGCCTTTGATAAAAGATAATATTTGTAGTTTCCTTGCTTTAGCTCAAGATTTATAGGAGCTGCGGACCAGTTTGAAATTCTCGCAGAAGCATGCAAATGAATATTAACTGCTTGAAGATGAAGAATCCTAATTTCCCCGCAGGCATTAAGTAAATTCAAAACACTTCGCCTCTCAAAGAGGGAAGACGTTCCCGAGGTGAAGGTAGTTGCTCCTCCGCTGCTCTCACTTTTACAGTGCGGGGACCCAGGGCCATGTGCAACTCTCAACTGCATGGACCAGCTGTCAGCAGTCAGTGAAGAAACAATGCTGTGCAGACTGACTTCTGAAAATTGCCTTCAGACCCCTCATCAACATCCTGTCATCGGTGGTGCGGAAGATGTGAAGTCTGGATTCAAAGGGCAGATGAAATGGATGTAGCGTAATTGCTCCCACGGTGTGAAAGAGCAGGAAATAAAGAGGCTTTAAGAGTTTTCTTTGTTGAGGTTCAAAACAGGCTTTTGTAGGACAAGTCAATGGACAGGGGCAGGAGAAAAAAATAATTGGAGGACTAATTGTCAGTCGTGAAGTTTGTCAGGGCAGTTTCCTGAGTGTCCAGATGAAGTTTATTAAGGTTTCCTCTCTTTCTCCAGACTCTGATGCTTTGCAGGGAGCAAATGATGGCAAAGGCTTTTAGTATCATAACCTATAATTCTCTCTAACTTTTGAATGATAACTTGTTTTTTCTACAAGCATAGTGTCATTCAAGTGCGAGGAAATAGGTCTGCGTGTTGTGAAATAAATTGCACTGTGACAAGCAAATAATTCACACTGCATCAGCATTCCTTTAGTTTCAATCAATAGGCTTTCACGGCTCATAATGCAGCTCACCGTGTGGCGTTGTGTAACGTTTGTGCATGCAGGGAGTGCTTTCAGATTTCTTTTGCAGTCCTGACTTCTGCATATCCAAACAATTATGTGGCACCAGGGTTGAGATGTAGGACTGTTGTTGGACATTTTCTGATAATAATGCTGATGTCGTATGCGGCATCAACAGAAAAACAGCACATTACGTTGACAGTGATTTATTTTTTCCTGTAAAACTTTTTTTTTTTTTTTTTTAAAAGGAAATCAAACTAAGTTATTAAATGAAGAGCCAGGGAAAAACATGTATCCAGAAAACTGCTATCAGCCTCATGTCTGTACAGAATAGTGGTTGTGACCTCAAAGTCAGCAGCTGTTAGCGTAGCTTAGTACAATTATTGGAGATGCTGAAACAGCCCCACAATAGCCTAACCCTAACCTGAATCTGCTAAAAAACATATGATCAAGAAGTGCATTGTCCGTTTAATCCGTAAAAAGCGGCTTGCAGCGATGTAGCTTAGCTCACACAAAGTCTTTTCACCCTTGAGACTTGGGTTTAACTCCCGAGCATGTGAGGCCATTACATTTTTTGTTTTGTTTTTATACTCAAATGTCATTTTTACTTGTGTTGCGGTGCTGTTTTCTGTTGCTTTTGGTTGTTGCTTCGTTAGGTTGAGGAAAATACCACGGTTAGGGTTGTAAATGCGGGCCTGGGACTGGTGGTTGACAAGTTTGAATCCCAGGACTGATAGGAAAAATGTATGAGGGTGGAGTAAATAGTCTATAGTATAGTATAGTAAATAGTCCTAGTCTGGTCTAGGTGGGTGGTACATGTCTAAGTAACATCCACACGAATGCCAGCAGAACATTGTATTGTCACAAGATGGTCAATGTTATTTATTTCTCCTGTTAGTGGTTTTAATGTTGTGGCTGATCGGTGTATGTCTAAAGGGAAAAGGTCGTGTTTTACTATTCCATCTTCTGATTCTAAGTAGTCAGTGCTGTGGACACATTTTTTTTTCAGAAATGCAACACAAAGGGTAGGAAAATCCAGTGAAATGGGTCTGTGCTGGTTTTATGCACCTTAGAGTGACACCATAGTTTGAGGATTTGTATAAAGAGGTTCTTTGAAGTACAATCCATTTTTCACTTCCACAAACAGGCAGTGATAAAAATCCCGGCAGTCATTTGAGGCATCCTGATTTAGTGGGCTGTGAAAACAGTCAAATGGTCAAGTACCGTACCCTGAGACGCTCTGTGTCCTGTGTCAAGGTTATCAGAACTCAGACACAATGTAAATACACGTCGACGCTCATGATCAATGGCTGATAAATGTCAGTCCCTCAGATTACACAAAATGACTTATCTGTAGGTCTTTACTTGGTATTCTATGCATACTTGAAGAATATTGATTTTGTCTACAATGATGTTCATGCATTCACGCGACATTCAAGCTCACACGGCAGCACTCACGACTTGTCCCAAATAAATCCTGGTAAATTCCCTGGCAATCAATTAGTCATCGCAGAAGAAAAAACATCAGAACCATTATCCCCCTCCTTTGAGAGGAAAACAAAAAAGTTGACAAACAAATAGAGGCTTTGCACCAATCTGCCATGCAAGCCTGATCAATCTCTACTCTTGGAGATAAAGATGTTGGTGTCTGTGCTCGGAGAATCTCACACCGTCCATCTTGAGTTCACTATTTAATCACAGATAATTATGTTTTGCATTAGTGATTTGTCAAGCCTTCTTGCGGAACAGCTTGAACCCTGCTGACTGCTGCAGTCATCGAAATGCAGGCATTTTTTTTTTCCCTCGCAAATGAATTAATGTAACACAGAACACTAAAAGCATTCACTTAGCCCCCAAATAATGAGGAGTAATTCACCGCATCCATCTGGCATATAAAATGGGAAAAGTTTCAGAGGGCGCGCAGGACTCCATAAATGCTTATTAACATGTGCCTGGGGTTTTGCAGGTAGATTTTATCTGCATAAAATACAAGCACACTCGAGAGGTGGCTTAAAACACAGGACAGCTCATTATGGCTAAATTGAGGATGACAGTAAACATAAAATCTATTTTCCTCAGAGGTAATTAAGGTTTGTCTGAGATTTGTGCTTTATGATCCTCTGTCATACAAAAAGAAGAATAACACTCCACAGTCCAGAGACAGAGTCGAGATTTGCTCTTTCTTGATTTTATTCATTCAGTTATTACCGCATAAAGTTTGGACAAACGATTTAAATGGCCTGGCAGATCTTTGCCGCTGCCTAATCAGTTCCAAGCAAAGGTGTTCCACAGAGCAACTTTTTGCCACAAAAAATTTGTAGGCAGGGAAATTGGTCTAGCTTCCAGGCTAATAATTCGAGGATGTGACATGCGAGGCCTTGCCAACGAACCAAGTTAACACAGTGCTAATTAAGCTAATCAGCACTAATTGAATCTCTCTATATTTCGCAGTATACCAGAGTTTTAGATCTGGTGTTGTTTGCCAGCGCTGAAGAGGGGAGCAAATGTAACAGTGCACATGGAATAGCTTACAGCAACTGGGAGAATGGCGTTAAACGTAGAGTTATGGATGTAACAATGGTTCAATGAATTCTCCACCTCTGACGTCCTAGGAAGCGCCCGAGATCATTTTTAGAGTGACCAGAAAAAACAACAACTATGTGTCCAGACGAAGCACAAAAGTTGTTGATACTTCCGACTTTGGTGTTGCTTTTACTCATTGGAGAGCTCTGACACGAGAGAAGGCACACTAGACTGTAGACTGGCATACATGTAATTTATTTCACAGCCAGAAGGGGGAGACAAACATTCTGAGCTGTAGCTTTAATATGCTGTGTTGACTATGTATCAGTCTCAGATTGATAAAGATAAATAAATAAAAAATGCATTTAAAAATTACTGATTCAAAATGTAATAATTAATTTATGATAAGGGTACATCAGCTTGCAGGTTTCTCAATTCCTACTTATCATACCAGCATATTTTGCATATTTTCAAACGCACAACTTGGTTTGACCTTCAGATGGCCATCACCCAAAAAGCATACTATAGCAGTGTCATCTTTTATTTAGCGCTGCATTACAGAGGAGAGCAGCTACACATCCAGCTGCCAACTGAGATGTGGAACTGCCCTGAAAGAACACCGAGCCGGACAAGTCTTCCCTTTCGTACAAGGTGACAAAAACTACTGCCATCATTGCCTGCTGTGAAAAAGGATTGCCATGCACTTTGGACAGGTGATGTGGTACAGGCAGGAGGAAATACATCTGGGAGAGAAAAAAGGGGTCTCAGGTGTCAGGCATTTCACTGAACCCCGTTGTTGTGGCTGAGAAAACACACAGGAAACAATTTGTTCTCAACAGCGAATCAAGGGAGCTGTACAAATGGCCAAACAAGGCAAAAATGCAATCAGGGATGTAGAGACTGAACAGGGGCAGACACTAATAACTGGAAATGACTGCAAGGGCAGCAAAAGGACATGGAGTACCTGAAAAGCAGCATGTGCTACATCAAGAGTGCACTTGCATATTTGGGATGCACAAAAGGAATAAATTTAAAACTGAAAACATTGAAACATATCTCGCATTTGGTCCAGATATTGATAGCATTACTAATTCAGCAGAGATGTTAAGATATTCAGCATCCACTGAAACATTTTGGCACATTTAAAACAGATTGTTATCAAAGAATCTGATGCTTTTTGTTGCATTACCACTGATAGCAAAGATAAAATAATAATAATAATAATAATTAGTTGTGGGTTGACATTTTTAGAACAGGTTGTCTAACATGAAAGCAGTGTACGTTACAGTTGCAATCATGCCAAGTATTTTCAAGTTCCAACGTCTGTGCTCACAAATCGAACAGACACAGATGATGCTATCAACAAAGAAAGGGCTTAGAATTGCCTCTGTTTCACTCATCATCCTGAACTCAATCTGCAGATCACAACAAAAGGTCTCATGAGACCACAGGATCAATACATACAAATAAATAAAGCTGGTTATGTTATTCAATATCAGACTTCAGCTCCCTCTTCTTTCTCCAAGCAAAAGGTTTTGGGTCTCTGCCGGCATGATGAGCAATCACGCTACTGAGGCAGCCAATTCCACAGTATATCTGTGTGTGTGTATATAAATATATATACATATATTCATCAAAAGTGAGGGAAAAATCTTTGCAATTTGGCCGAAAAGTTGTTAATTCACTAATAGTTCATATAATTTGTTAGAGAAAAAGAAACTGATGAATACGCTTAGGCAGGTGCACTTATTATGAATGTAGGTTACAGCTCCAGCTTGACTTGGGCAAATAAATTTAACAAAAAGCAACACCTGGAGCCAAACTTTGCACTTCTGCAAGGTCTCTCTCTCTCTCTCCGAGCACACACTGATAAGTGTCTGTGTATGTAAATCTTTTGGACTTGTGAATTTCCATACTTGTGTTGTTCAAGGGGCCCGAGCTGAAGCACCAAAGCTGAACATATTGGTCTTGAATCGTCCTGAATGTTAATGTGTGACCCAGAGCCAAACTCTGGATCATAAAACGTCAGCGTGCAGCTGGACTTCACCACATGAACTGAACGAACGCTATCCATGCCAAAAGGGGATCTAACTCACAGGAAAGCATATATGAAGAGCTTAACAAAAACAAAAATATGAATAAAACGCTTATAGGCTAAATGGCTGCAAATATGTTTCAATTGTTAATATTTCAATGTGTACCTATTCACATAAAGGCCAGAATTGTAGTTAACTGTAGAATATATTAGTTTCAACAGAACCAATACGGTTTGCCATATTGGTCACACTTGATCAAACTTGTTAGCTAATCTTATGACATAGAGCAAATATCGTCGTACTAACAGCTTGATGAATGTATGAACACTATGCTACATGGAAAAATGTTTAATCAAATCCACAGTTAAAACTGGAGATATCAGAGCAGACACAGGGAGTCAATGAAGCTACCTGTGGGTAGTTTTAAGAATATGTAACTAGGCAATGAAATGTGTAAACATTATGGATTAATTTTGATTTACAAAGAACTGTAATTGAACAATATATTAGAATAACTGTAGTGTGGCAAGTGGGGCATAATGTAAGGTATATTGTCAAATGGGAAGAAAGTGTTTAAGATAAAACCTTGAAATGCAAGAAATCTACTAAAAGTGAGCGTCTCCATTTGTGCTTTTTAAAATAAACCCTCAGTGAGTAGTTCATTAAGTACACCTCTGATTTCTAATACAACAGCTCTGGAATAAATCCTCCAGCACAGCTGTTTTAATGTTCAATTTATGCTGAACCTTATAAGACAGGTGGTGATTCATATATAGGACCATTTTGGAGGATGTAGATATGGCGCTTTAATAGAAGACTACTGATTTAAACACAAAGCTGTTTTTGTTATTTAGCTTAGCATCAGTCATTGAAATGGGGGGGGGGGGGGCTAGAACTCATAGAAATACACTATATTACCAAAAGTATTCGCTCACCCATTCAAATGATCAGAATCAGGTGTTCCAATCACTTGGCCTGGCCCCAGGTGTATAAATTCAAGCACTCAGGCATGCAGACTGTGAAACAAGACATTTGTGAAAGAATGGGCCGCTCTCAGGAGCTCAGTGAATTCCAGCGTGGAACTGTCATAGGATGCCACTTGTGCAACAAATCCAGTCGTGAAATTTCCTCGCTCCTAAATATTCCACAGTCAACTGTCAGCTCTATTATAACAAAATGGAAGCGTTTGGGAAAAACAGCAACTCAGCCACGAAGTGGTAGGCCACGTAAAGTGACGGAGAGGGGTCAGCGGATGCTGAAGCGCATAGTGCAAAGAGGTCGCCGACTTTCTGCACAGTCAATTGCTACGGAGCTACAAACTTCATGTGACCTTCAGATTAGCCCAAGTACAGTACGCAGAGAGCTTCATGGAATGGGTTTCCATGGCCGAGCAGCTGCAGCCAAGCCACACATCACCAAGTGCAATGCAAGGCGTCGGATGCAATGGTGTAAAGCACGCCGCCACTGGCCTCTAGAGCAGTGGAGACGCGTTCTCTGGAGTGATGAATCACGCTTTTCCATCTGGCAATCTGATGGACGAGTCTGGGTTTGGAGGTTGCCAGGAGAACGGTACATTTCAGATTGCATTGTGCCAACTGTGAAATTTGGTGGAGGAGGAATTATGGTATGGGGTTGTTTTTCAGGAGCTGGGCTTGGCCCCTTAGTTCCAGTGAAAGGAACATTGAATGCTTCAGGATACCAAAACATTTTGGACAATTCCATGCTCCCAACCTTGTGGGAACAGTTTGGAGCGGGCCCCTTCCTCTTCCAACATGACTGTGCACCAGTGCACAAAGCAAGGTCCATAAAGACGTGGATGACAGAGTCTGGTGTGGATGAACTTGACTGGCCTGCACAGAGTCCTGACCTGAACCCGATAGAACACCTTTGGGATGAATTAGAGCGGAGACTGAGAGCCAGGCCTTCTCGACCAACATCAGTGTGTGACCTCACCAATGCGCTTTTGGAAGAATGGTCAAAAATTCCTATAAACACTCTCCTCAACCTTGTGGACAGTCTTCCCAGAAGAGTTGAAGCTGTAATAGCTGCAAAAGGTGGACCGACATCATATTGAATTCTATGAGTTAGGAATGGGATGGCACTTCAGTTCATAGAATGAGTAAAGGCAGGTGAGCGAATACTTTTGGTAATATAGTGTATGTGTCAGTGCAGTGAAATATAATTTAACAGCTCTCTTTAAACAAAGGTTGAAGCCAGGATTAATTGCAGGATTTGTATCAGACTGTATTTGTCTACATAATAAACTGGCAACTTGGTTCATCTATCAAACACTGCATAAACATCAGATGTATTAATTGCTGCCGATCCATTCCAGGGCTGGAACGGTCTGTGCACCTCCTGCAGCCTAAAGCTCTAAAGCTTACCTTCCCAAGTTAAGAACAGGTGGCAGTGACACCAATTCTCTTTTATTTAGCCAATTAGATCCACATATTACTGTTCGACTTCTGCCTGATTCAAAGCCTGAAAGTGAGTCGCTCGGATAATGAACCCAGCCCCCAGCGCTCACCAGCCTCCTCCTGTCTAATCAAATCTAGGTGCAGCTCTCTGACTCCTCTTACCTCCGCTAGGGCGATAACAACAGGACTGAGGATGATTGGGTGACATATTTTGAATGAAAATGCCCCCAACAGGAGTGTGCCGTAGCCAGAGGAGCATACAGGGAGGAATCAATAATCTATTAGATGTTTATGTGTAGCACATGCAGCTTCAAATCGTCCTATGAACTGAAACTTCATAGGTTTTGGTCAGAATTGTGGGATTTATTATGGAAACTTCATAATAAATTGAATGAGTTAACAGAGGTGAGAGTTTAAATAATCAGCTTGGATCATTAATTTCAGACTGCTTTCTGCATAGAAAACCCAACATTGAATGTGTGACTCATAAAAGGGCAAATTTATTTTACACTTAATAAATGAGTGAAGAAGCCTGAGTATATTTTGTGTTGCAGATAATATTTTCCTGTGCACTCACAGAACCTCTCCAAGTCCATTTCAATTCCATTATCTCTTTGACAGGATACAAATGCGTAAAATGCGTAAAATGTCACTGAACTGGAACAAGGGGCAAGGATGAAATTGTAAAAACTTACATTCATAAAACTGTAATATCAAGAGACAGCTCTGATTTCCGTTACACACCAAGATCTCTGTGCGATCTCTCTCTTAGTTTCGACAAACCAACTCAGACACTCGAACAACACCGTGCGTAAACAGCTGTTGCGCTTACCGATTCTGAGGACTTGTGCTGAGCTCAGGCAGAGCTCCGCCGCGAAGAGAACGTAGCAGAAAAGTCTCTTTCTGTCCTCCATAGCGCTCCGGGCGAACTCACCGCGAACATAGAGACCATGACACGAAGAAATCGCCTCTATCCAAGCGCGAACTCGACTGGCGTGCCATGGCTGCGCGCAACCCAAGTTTTACTCGCGACGTGGATCGATCCAACCCCACTCTGCATCACTCCGTCACGAAAGAGAAACGGAAATTGATGGCCGTAAGTCCCACGGATGCAACTTTAATTCACGAAATAAATCTGTGTCACGTCCCCTAAAAGTGGAAGCGGAAAAACCATCAACAAGAGTAAACACACCCACTAGGCTGTGCGCATCCAAGGCGGTAGAATATAGAGAGAGCGAGGGCGCAAGAGGCGAGAGAGAGCAAAGCCAAATTTAAGTGACTTCCGGTGAGCATTTTCAAAATAAGCCCAATTTAAGTAACGCAATACACACACTTTCTTTAAAATATTGTTAAAATAAATGCTTCAGAAAGATAAATTTCCTTTTTATTCATTGTTCTGCTGTTTGAAAATGGAATGTATGTGACAGGTATCGCACGCAAGTAGGCTTATGGGCCGCCCACATTCAAATACAGAGAAACTTTATAACTCTGGAAACTTTTAAATAAACGTTTGAGTCCAACTTGATTTGCCAGCTTTTACTCTGAAGGTACGAGTGGTCTCATTCTGGCTATCTCTGGATAGTTTGGCCACAGTCGGTTTGGATTAAGGAGCAGATGGATTGGCAGTTATTCTCTCCAATGGTCCTGATGAGAGAATAATCTTCAGGTTACAGATGCCAGATTATCTCCCACTACAGAAAAGCAATGTTTTTTTTTTTTTTCTTTTAATCTGACTGGATCACAGGATGTATTTCCATCCAGCTCCAGGACTGGGAATACATTTGATATAATTTGTCTCTAAAACCTAAGTGAATCATTATTCATTCTAAATCTTGTTATTGGGGACTCTATTGATTTATGAGGGGGGGTCATTTATCAAGCACTGGATTGGAAACCTTCTGAGGTGTGTCAACTCTGGACGGCTGCTTGATATTGTGACATTTGAAAAAGCCAAAGACTCCCAGAGCCAGCCACGCCACAGTCTTCCTCTCCTCAAGCAAAAATCCACATCACGTCATAATTGACATTTTGTTTATCACAATGTTTGCGAAGTCTCTCAAAGCTGGGAGCCAAGTGATCTGAGAACACTTGCCAATTCAAACCTGGACCTCTGACAAACAGCCTATAGACAAACTTAATTAACTCAGAAAATGACCACCCAGCCTCTCCAGAAGGAGTCCTTGGGCAAAAATCCTACCACCATGCTCGCCTGATATGAATACTGAGTAGAAAAGTCTCCCTGTAGAGCATCTGTTAAATACCATACGTCTAAATGAAGAGTGTATTCTGTATTGGAACACATTTTAAACCAAAATTTTTCCACTTTTCTCTTTAACTCAAAAACACTTAAATGAGGGAGAATTTTTTTTCCGTTAAAGAAAAATGGGTTTAAAAAAAAAACTTTCACACAAAACTAAATTTAGAAAATTTATTTTAACATAAAAATGATAATGCTCCACAGTTTTATATACGAACACAGTTTTTTAAAAGTACAAAGGGAGGATTCAAAGGGGTTCTCACAGGATATGCCTCCAAGGCCAAGTGATTGTACCTCACAGTCTGAAGTCCTTACTGGGCATCGTGACCCATGTAAGCTAACATCTAAGTAACCAGCATGGCAATAAAAAGACAACACAGCAACATCCAATGTGTTATTATTTCCAGCCACTCTCCTCTCATTCTCAGAGCTCGCAGATTTATGCCCCTCACAGTTGGGTATTAAGTGCATGTTCAATACATCCATTAAGGTGAAGCAAGACTGTTGAGCACAGCTGTGAGCACGTTGTTGTGATGACAGGGAAACAGCGCAGCCTGGTGGATGGAGGAAGAAATGCAGAAGGGTGCAGGCGGAAATACAGTGATCAAATCAAAGGTGATGTCTGGATGTGTTTACATGTCAACTGCAAGACTGGTCTTCTCCTTGAAGAAGTTACAGTACAGTCACTGTCATGGCTCCTTTCAAAAAAAAAAAGTAATTCAAGTAAACAGGATTGAAGGAATTATTTATCACGCATGTGGCCGGAACGTGGCTTCTGGGGCAGAGAGTCCAGTATGTTAATGACCTATATGAAAACCATCAGTTAACAAAATAAAATGGCATTTAACGCAAGCAAAAAAAAAAGTCTGAGCATTCATATGTAGGGTGTAAATGACAGTTCTCTTGAGCCTTTTTCTGGCACCAAACACACAAACGGTAGTATGCAATACTGGTCAACTGAATGTGGTGTAAACATTAACATTTACAGTATTTTTTTTTTTCTTAAAAAAAGACAATGATTAAATAAAGAATACTATCTATGCAAACTCTTAAAAGCTTATCAAAGGAGTCAAAGTGAGCTTCAAAATATATTTATACAAGAGGTTAACGGCACTCTGTTGTACTCCTGACTATACACCGATGTGCGGCTGATATTAAGTTAAAACGACGATAAAAGCACAGTAAAGCTAGCTGAATCTTTTTACACAGCAGTCGTAAAGCCAAAAGCCCCTGAAGAGAAGTTCAGTAACACACAGCCCTTGAGTGTTAAATACAAATAGTTTGAGTCACAAAAATATAACACCCACATTCCTGTGTTGAAAAATAGACAATTTTGGCCAGAGCACCACGGCTCAGTGACGACGTCTCTTCAGTACAATGTGTGCGTGGTACAGTAGCTGCCTTGGCTCTGTGGCTGTGCCTCTATGTACTATATGCACTCACAATATATACACACATTTACTTCTTTGCTTGTGTGTACGTGCAGTGCCGCCTTATGTTCACATAATGTTCCACTGGTGTGTGTGTGTGTGTGTGTGTGTGTGTAAAGCCTGCGTGCATGTTCAACACAGTGGTTCTCTCACTTATGACGCTGAGTTCGTTTTACATTGCTTTCATTCACTGTGTATTTCAGTACTTTAGGATTGTCAGAACAGGAAGGGTTGCGGGTGCGGTGGAAGGAAAGGATTGTGTGGTGGTACAGGGAGGACTGGCTGAGGTTTAACATCTCCTAATACACTCTCTCCGAGTTCTACCTACACATTTAAAGCTTGTGTCCAGTTTCTCCCACATTTTCTTGCGCTTCTACTTTCTCGTCTTCCGTTTTCGCCCCATCAGAAGACGTCTCTGTTGCACCCCTTCACAAAGTCATCCCTCCGCACCCAGATGACATCATGGTCCTTGTTTGTGGCCCCCTCCACAGCACACTGCTTCAACGGGGCAAGCGTTAGAGTCGGGGTTGCGCAACCGGAGAGAGAGACACCACAGGATGCGAAAGAGTCTACTGATCCTGAATGTTGCCCAGCTTCATCAGCTTCCTCCCCCTGTTCATTCAGGTTCCCCTTTTTGTCCTGCAGGTCCAGTCCGTCCATCTCCCCCTCCAGGGGGTCCGGTTCTGCCGAGGAGGCTCGGACAGACTTGCAGTACTCGTCGTCGTCGCTCAAAATGTCTGTCTCCTTCACCTGCCCCACGCTGATGCCCTCGCACTGGTCTTCATAGCAGCCCAGGTTGAACTGCTCCTCCACCCAACGGTCTGTGTCCTCCCCTTGAGGTTTGGGCGACTGAAGCGGGGCATGCTGGGAGAGCGGTGAGTTGGAGGAAGGGTAGGAAAGTTGGCGGGCGGCGGCGGCATCGTAGCTGCTGTTGTTGTTGTTGTTGCCTTGGAAAACTATGTCGGTACCGATCGTGATGCGGTTCTTCACCTGTTTCCTGCGGGCCAGCGTTCGAGACGGAGCTGATGCTAAACACAGAAAGAAGGAGGAGGACATTCTATTTATTTTGGGAAGAAAAGTTTAGAAACCAGGCTGACAAAAAGAATTACTCAAGCCTTGTCACCTGCTCTGTTCATGGCAGGGCGTGCTCCTTTGAGGGCACACAGTCGTTTGCCACCAAATGGAACGTACTGCTGGTTGGGTGGCACAGACTCCGTCTTAAGAAGCTGCCTCCGTTGCTTCTCCCTAAGGATGGAGTGAACTGCTTTCAGGAAGTCCTTCTTACTATCTGGAGACCTGAAAATTTAATGAAAAACGCCTTGAAATGAATATTCTAGTGACGGATCATGTTTTGCATACATTTTTGAAGAAAAGAATACCTGCAGCACAACTGGAAAGTTCTCTCTGGTCTTCCTTCAGATTCAGACTTTGTATGGACTATTTCACACACTGCTGTGCCCTCAGAGTCTGAAAGAGGGAGAGAAGTATTCCTTTAATTTCTGCTCAATTTCTTTTCCTTTATAAAGCCATTAGATAAACAATCACACTTGATTGCCAGACAGTGATTTAAGGTTCCTCTAGGATAAGGACAGGGTGAGAGGGAGATTGCATGAAGACCTACTGACGGATCTTTATCTGATGTGTTTAAAAAAAAGGTTATCATTTATTTTCGGTGGGAGTAGAAGAAGCAACACTGACAGTACTCCCCCGCCTTTGAAGCTTCTTGCGGAAAATATCGATTCCAAAGCAACCCTTGTGGGTTTTGGGAAACCGACTCTGAGATGCAAATGATCTTTTCTACAACTTCAGCATAAAAATGCAGAATACTAATAGTTCTTTTTTTTTTTTTCATACAGACCAAGATGATTGTGGTGCCCTTTTAAGTGGAGATCAGATCTACTGTGAATTTGAGCAAATCCAGCTTAGGCGTAATCAAAATATGATACAATGTGGTTCAAACACATTTACACACAGAATTATATGTGGTACATGTATCTATGCTTTACACACTGCTGCGTCAATCTGTAGTACATGCAAAAATCCAAAACCTAGTCATAAGTTTCCCTACTCAGTGAGCTTTCATTATGGACACAACACTAACCCTATCTGCAATTCTAATGTGCCGTCTGAGAGATCAAATCAGCCCCCAAAGCGCTGACGATACAGGGAGGAAAAGATTGAAATTTATTTGATGCAAGAATTTAAATGAACCTACTTGCGAGGGCACGGACTTGCAGAGAGTCTGTCGCAATCATGTGACGGAAACGGAAGGGATCTTTGTCATCGCTCACAGACACACGATGGGATCCACCCTGGAAAAGAGAGACTGGCTTGATATCTCATACATAGCCAGTGCAGTGCACAAGCACGACAGCAGAGAGCAGAAGAGAGCAGCGACACAGGCACAGCCATCTACTGCACCGTAGTAGAGGAACAGTGGAAATGTGCATTAAATGCTTCAAAGGAAACACACAGCTCCCTTGTAAAGAATGCAACATTCAATGTCGTGTGTGGCTTAAACTGAAATTGATGAGAAAACCGTACTTACGATTTTTTTCCTGTGCTTGGAGCTGTCTTTGTACACAAATACAACTGCCGTTTTGAACACTAAACAAAAGCAAGGGAGAGATGAAATGAAAGGAACCATTAGGAGAGTCTGCGTACACTCGTCACATTTCATAAACCCATTATACTTCACTGACGACCTGACGCTAATGCACTTTATCAGCAGAACAAACGGTGAAAACGGACCAAAGTCACGACATCACGTGCGCAAACCAACCACCTCTGTCGCCTTTCCACACACAGCCCAGTGTAAATGTAATATTTATTGCCAAAAAGTGTCTGAGTGGAGTTAAATTTTAAAATACATCTTGGCACTCCTGGGTGTGTGAGAATTCCATTTCATCCCATTAATATTCACTTTTGTAAAAAAAGAAAATAATGCAGAAATATCTTGTGTGTCTTCACTGCCTGATATATCAGTACGCTACATGTGACAGTATCATACAGGAAATGTGGTTGAAAAAATACTCTCATATACAGTATGCAATGATTCAAACATAAAGTAGAATACGCTCCATTGTAACGGTATACTAGTGTGTCTACTATATGTGGAATACATTGGTACAGCATGTGGATTTTCAAACTTATATAATGTTTTGATTAGTCCTGTGCATAAAGACACAAAAAACGCAAGTAATCAATTATTTTGTAAGTGTAATAATATTTTAAAAATGAACATTTCAACCTATATACTTTTAGACCGGGTTTTAGGTAATGTCCTTAGGATATATTAGCCTCAAATCTAGACAAGCCTGTTTCATTTATTTGAATAACACTGAAGCTATAATTGTGTAAATATTGTATCTGAAACTGTTAGAGCAGGACAGAATTACTCCTAAAATGTGTTCCACATTAACCCTTACCAAAAGCAGCTAGATCAGGGTCCTTTCTGCTCTTGACCAAAGAACCTGGAGGGTTCATCCACGTCACAGTAGAATGTAGCAGAAGATCCCCCATTGACAGGTCAGCCACCTGAGAGAAACAGAACTAATTTGAATAAAAGGTGAAATCAAACAGTCACATTTAAATGCGTCGAATAGAAGGGGCTGTACCTCTTTTTTATCTGCAGTCTGCTCATTGATGAGCTGGTCAAAAACGGCTCCGTACTCCTCGTGAAGCTTCTGCATCTCATTGATGTGACTCGCAACTTTGTTCATGGCCTTCATTGCAACTGAGTGGGACAGCGGGATAATAATAATCGTCATTAATAACTGTTCGGTTTGTAAGGAACATATGGTGTTATGTCATTTGACGGAGTGAATGTACAATAAACAAAAAAAATACACCAGCTTACCGTCCAGGTGGTAGTGTTCCTCGCTGTCGGGGTCAGTGAGAGAGTACAGCTCCTTTAACAGCAGCGGGTACTTCAAGACTCTCTGGATGGGCTTGATTAGGTAAGACTCCAGAGTGGATGAATGCTGTTGTCTGGGGTTTCTCTCAGCCAGGAAGGCTTTGAAGTCCGGGTCTGTCTTGGCTGGAGGAGCAGAAATATAAGCGTTCATTTATTTTGCACAAGGAGCATAAACACATTTCTGAAAAGGGAGCCTAGCGTTTTTTTTTTCTTGACGCCGTGTTAGCAGACGCATACCCGACAAGATATGAGTCTGGCTGAGTCAGGCAGGGGTATGTGACAAAAACAACAGGCATGACAAAGTTCTGACGACAGAGAGCAATATATCACTGTGTAACAGTCATGAGTAAGTGGAGACTGCGCCCCTGTTGTCATTCAGTAACGTGTGCGTGTTTTCACCTTTAGCCAGGACTTTCGGGACCTTGGTGTGGCTGGCACAAAAGGCGCTGTAGATCTTGAAGCGGTCGGCGTAATACAGGAATGAACCTCCCAAGGAAAACAGCACCTTCTGTGGAAACATACAAGCACATCACGCTATCACAACCCGACTCCTCTGACATGGAGCTAATCAGCAGTTTATCAACCGTCCCGCTGAGCCCAGCCAAGAGGAGGAGTGAGGTCAAACACGGGTTTGTACAGCCGTGGCAAATCCCTTAGCCATATTTCAAAAATCCTTCACCTTGAATTGCTCCACCCGTTCCAGTTTTTCCAAATCTGGCACCAGTCTGATCCCGTCTTCCAGCGTACGGAGAAACTCCACCTGGAACTCCACCATCTCTCCAAGGTTACCAAACAAAACGTCCAGCTACAACACAAACAGATCATTCATTCAGTCAGTCCTACCGTAACGGCATTGTCTGAGTCTAGTTAAATATATAAAGCGCTTATAATATAAGAGAGATGAAGTGGAAGGTACCTCATCTTGTGTTAGGAAGCTCTCTTTCTGCAAAGGTGTCAAGTAACGCTCTATCAGGCACCGCAGGTCCTGAAAAAGACGAGGAAAAAGCTAGTGATCAGATGTTTTCAGAGAAATGTGGCAAGGCATGCATGGGCGTCGGTTGATGGAAAGGGTATTAAATGAGGAGTCATCACCAATAACTTTAACTAACTTTTGACAGGTTTTAGCAAGAAGACAGCTGACTCACTAGTAACAGAAAAAAAGCTAAAAAAACATCCTAAGCAAACGAAACACCCTGTGTTCTCACTTTGACGTAGGTCTTCTCCGTCTCCACCAGTTCACTGATGACCTTGCGCAGTTTGTCCGCGTGGGAGAGCTGCCTCTGGGTGGCAGCGCCTGCGGCGGGCGGCAGGGCGGACACGGGGCTCGGCGAGAGCGATGACGAAGACGACGATGAGGAGGATGACATGGGGCACTCCTGGGGATTCATGTCATGGAGACTGCGGCAGAAAGCGGTGACCTGCTCTGTGCTCTGTGCAGAGAGGGAAGAAGAGACGGAGCACGTCATAATTTGCACATTCGTGGAACATTTAGGCCAAAGGTCATTCAACGTTCCACAAGGCAGAGCAGGGCAAAACACAACTACAGTATATTCACTACCTACATCCCTGTTCTTTCTCTCCGATATAAGGTGATATTGTTGCTTCTCTTAAGACTAAAAGTCACGCCTTCCTCGTTCTGTAACGATGAGTAACGATAAAGAAACATGTCTTTGCAAAGTGAGGGTCAACCGCTTCTGGAAAAAGCTCACATGCACCATCCTACGTACAGACTTGCGGTTTAAGAGCCCCACACAGAAACCCACAACCCACACAAGGACACAAATAGTACAAGATCAATATGTCCTGTCCTCGTCAAACTGTTTCTTTCATAGCTCCAAGGCCGTGAAGGTGAACACAGGCAGAGACTGAAAAATACAGAGGAAGCAATATCAAACTGAAAGGCTAGATGTACTTCTTCCAACTATACTGAAGACTGTTATTAATCTTCCCAGTGTCTGTCAGTACAGTGCAGCCTGAGTCTACTTCCGGTGATTGGAAATGTCACTGGGTTCTTACCGAGCATCGGTGAATCTGTGATATTTATTTAGTTTTTTTGCAAGCCCGGGCATGCTGTTGCCAAGACTGTGAGTCATGTTGAGATATGAAAGAAAAATATGTACATTTACATCATTTACTGCCTCTATTCAGATTATTAGATTAAAACACAATAAGAAAAATGTTTTCTTTATTTATCATAAACCTTTAAAGAAATGAAAAGCAACATGATTTAATGAGGACAGAAGTTCATTAGGATTTCCTAAATTTACAATATGTTGCACAACAAACTAAAACAATCACACAGTGCAGCAGAATTCTTTCGTGCGCAGCTGATCAGAAGATTTGAGCGGGGGCAATCCGGTTTTTAGCCACCAGTTGATTTTGACGAGATTAATGCTCCTATTTCATTCCTGCAGTCAATCAGCTGATATTCATTGAAGCGCTGTCGCAGATGCAGACAGGCGCACAGAAATAGCCCTCATCTGAAAGGGGCCGGGGGGGGAAAGTGTTTATTAATTGTAATCGGTGATAACACGCTGCACCTGCTTGTGTGTGTCTCTACTGACAGCTGCTCGAGCTGGAAAAGTGGCCTGTCTTTGCTGGTTCCACGGCTTGTCTCCCGTCAAGCCGCAGCTATGACGAACACAATTTTCCATTGTGGTATTCAAACCAGTTCCGCAACACTGGAATATCCAAACACACACGCACACAATGTAATATCATCAAAAAAGATGCTGGTATTGAGATTCCTCCCAGGGTGTCAACATGACCTCCTTCCTAGACTTGTAAAAAAACCACAATTATAGCACAGTAAACCAAAAGTACATCATGTGGGTGAAATATTATTATTGTTATTATTATAATAAGATGTGGTGTTTGACCGAGGGCACCCTCACTGCATTGTAAACACCACTAAAAAGGCTTAGTCATGTTTGAACATCCAAAGAAGTACCTGACAATTAGAAAACTCCCCAAACTGGTTTGGTAAAAGGTCATGTAGTCTCTGTACCTAGTGTTTTACAGTCACAATGGTACATCTGCCTCATTTGTTCACAGAAGCACACGTTGACACACCAGTGCCAGGCACTAGGAGCTACTCAGGGTTCAGTGTTTTGCAAGAGGACACTCGTGATCCATGTAACTGGGATCGAACCATTAACCCTCTGGATTGTGGACAACGGGCTCCACCAACCGAGTCACAGCCCCCCCGACGCCACGCGACATACACAGCCGTTTCACGGACGCACATTTACGAACAGCACATATTACTGGTTTTGTGCTTATGTGCATATGTTAAACGCACATCGACGAACGAACAGAATACTGGGATCAGTGTTCAAACAGAAACAACGACCCAAGCTCCAACGATGCCTCTGTTCTATACACACACACGCATAAAAAAAAAAAGAGCAATGACACTGTCAGTCTTGCCACTCGTAATTGGGGTCTTGCCCTCGACAGCCAGAGGAATTAGTGACAGCCAAGTGACAGATGGAGCTGTGACAGAGACAGATGACAGCGGGAGATGGGGACTCGGGAAGGAGGAGAAGGTTGGCTTCACCATACTGCACCGCCGAAACTTTCCAATCATGAACTTCATTGAGAATTAAAACATAGTACAGACAAGATTCTTTGATTTAAAGGGTTACATTTAACATAATCTCCCATTATTTTTTACTTTAACTAGTCAAAACATACAACAGATACACACTTTATGGAGCACTGCGCCTGCAGTTTTCTTGTCCCCCTCATTCCATTGAAATATATATATGAAACACCACACTTCATGGAATCATACGTGTGATGAGAGACAAATATTACTTCAATTTGTTGTTATACTGCGAAATGAACTAAAGCACAAGCTCAGCACTGCTGGTACGGTACCATGACATAACCACTGACCTCTGCAGAATAAAATCCACAACACAATCCATCACTGGCACACACAAACACTGGCACACACGCCAGGCAGCACGGCTCACCAGCTGTAACATATCATAGATGGACTCGGTCGAGGGTTTAGAATTCCTGCTCCTCCTAAAAGCTGACATCCTGGTCAAGTCAAATGGGTTTCAGAAGGACAAGCTCCGCTGTTCAAGTCCAGGTAGCTCCCATTCCTCCGCAGCACTCACTGTCAGAAGGCTGTTTTCCAAAATGCGCAACTCTGCAGAATGTCTGGATGTGGAACTTTTCCAGCGGAGCTGATCAAAAGGGTACAAGTAAATGTCTGCTATTCAACGCTCACTCTGCTATGCAAAACACTGCTGCTGTTAAAATCATTACGTTTGCAGCAGAACAAATAGGTCATTACCCAGATTGAATGGAACAGATTGCAATGAATAACAGCGCTCTCATGTCACTACTTTAGCCTACAGCGTCTATCCAATCACTTTATCTGTCTCAATCCCCCGACTCTGCATGTTTGCCTGTCATCTGCCTGTTTGCACTCACATTTTTTCTCCCTCTGTCCTTGCTGTCTCTCTCCCTCTTCTGTCCAGGCAATTGAGAGCCAACTGCAGCAGCGGTGTACAATATTGAATAACAAGATCAAACATCACATCCTTGCAAGAGATGGAAGAAAAGATGGGAGGGGGGAAAAGAGGGAGGAGAGAAAGTGAAGTGAGGAAGCGGTGGGTGGTGAGAGCCAAACACTTCAACAGGAAAAGACAACAGGCATCTGCCTTCTCTCTCTCTACCGCTCTCTCTCTCTCTCTCTCTCTCTCTCACACATACATCTTAAGTGAAAAACAGGATTCAGGATAAATATGCGCACTATTTGAGCATTCTCATGTTTCAGAACTGGTTTCTGAAATGCCCCAGGCGCCCACTCTGTGTGCAAATAGCAGTTGTGAAACAATCACCTGATCGAAAGGCACACATCTACATAAAGTCCTTAATGGAGTTTCAGGTAGGAGATGCAACACCAAACCTGGTGCACACTTGTAATTCCTCCTAGACAAGCATTACGTAACACTTGCCGGAATAGGACCTTGCAGGAGACCGTAAAATTAATTCAAGTTAATATCTGCATGTTCGGCAACAGAATCTGTGTGAAGCACGTGCCGTAAAAGCTTCAAGAAGGAAACTTAACGGAAATGCAAGAGTGTCTTCAATGAACCTTCAGTTCGAATGTGTGAAAACAGCAAGTTACTGTACATAAAAACATAAACAAACAGAGTAAGCCATAAAGTGAATAAAAAAAAAGTACAGCAGCAATACCTTTTCTTCTAGTAAGTCCAAAACACGCATTCCCCAACCACAGGGACACAATGCTTTTACTAAATGTACCACATTCACAGCACACCCTTCAGAAAGAGGGAGGAGCACTGAGACAAGCACAAACCTGCACATTGAGAACCAGGATCAGCAGAGCTTACATATATCCACATATTTGGCATATGCACGTGTATATGGACCGGATTTTGATACGCAGAGTGTGTAAGTAAATTGAGACTGACTGATTGCAGTGCTGATGGGAAGTACCCATATTGTATCTCCTACTTGAACATTTCTCAGAGAGAACAATCTGAACGGGAGGTGGGGGGAGGAGGCAGAGAGGAGAAGAGAAGGAAGGATGAGCCGTGAAGTTGGGTTTCATCTGAAATCAGGAAAACATGCAAATCCATAAATCCCTACGAGGAATGATGGGATATGCAGAGGGCGACTTTAATCGTTTAATCTGAAGCGACAGGATGATTATGGTATGACATGAGCCTTCACAAATCTGCGCAGGAACAGGCGACTTGCCGACCGCAAGCGTCTTCCTACAACTCAAAGTCAGGGGCATGAATTGAACGCGGGCCTTCGAGGTTTCCCTATTCCTTCAAAACTATCAAATAATAAGAAGACAAATGTAGATTTACGTATTTAAATAAACTTACATTTTGCACATAATCATGTCAAACACACATAAGATTTAAGTATTGTTGACTGTAAATGGTTGAATATTCTAATCATCTCACAGTTGAATCAGTTCTGTTTGCATGCTCAGTGTCAACACTGCAAACATCATTGCACTCTTGCAGGCTTCATGAATCAGCGCAGTGCTCCCTCTAGTGGAAAGCTGTGGAAGAGCAGCAACAACTGAGATAAAGCAGTGGAGGCCTGATTAGGGACAGTGAGGGCAAGGGGCAGGTAAAAGGACAATCATAAAAAGAGGCTAAAGATATACAGGATTTATGGATTAATGGAAATCAGTAGCTAAAATTAACTACATTAAACAAATGAACTGTATGCAAGGAGCTAACTGGAATAATATTTTGATTATACTATCAGAAGTCAATCAAACAAACCTTGATGAATACTGGTCCGCCACCCCTTCAAACACTGAATAATGCATTTCCCATTTCAAATGCCCCCAAGCCCAACTGATAGGCGTTTCTAAATTATAAGCAGCACTTGTCAGTGAGGCAGACTACACCTTGGAGAACACCAGCAATCACCGTCATCTCTATTATCGCCGTTATCCCCGGCAATCGTTGTTTTATTCTGCGGCTGGTTTATCATACCGGGGAGGTGGCTCCGTGCTTTGTCTAAAATAATGAACATTCCCGTTTCCCGCGGCTAACCAGACACTCATTTATCTGCACTAAATGATGTGAAACACTGTGGAGAATGGAGTAATTAGAATGTGGGGATAATTAAAATTGTCCCATTTCGCCTGTTTTTTTTCCCCCTCCTCAGTCCTCTGACACCATGTGACCGCAGGCATCGGGTGAAATGAGGTAAGACGCAATATTCTGCTCTTTTGGAGCTTTTCCAAAGAGGAAAGTTGGGAAACAAAAGAGCAATCAGGATGAAGCACATTAAAAAAAATGAGAAAATACATTGTTTTGGTGGTTCCCGCAGATTCTGTGGCAAGTTTAAATTGTCTTTGTTGACGAAGGAAGCATCCAAGTGTTCAGGCAGGGACCAGGACTCACAGCCGGCTGGAGAGAAAACTGTTAAAGAGCCAAGAGTAGCCGCATGTTGTTTATGGTAATGAGCAGCAGGGGGTTAGTGAGGAGGAGGAGGGTGGAGAAGGAGATCAGAAGGAAACTGGAAGGACAGGAGAGAAGAAAGGGCATTCAAAACAAAAGGACAGATAAGGACAAGGAAGATCACAAGGGACAAACAGGAAGAAAGAAAAATGGACTCCTTTCCGTGACAGGACACGGTCACATTGTTGCTCTCAATTATGGGAACAAAATATATGACAGTAAATCAAATAGGGAGAAAAAAGGGAAGATGAAAAGGAAGTCTAAAAAAAGGCGGCAGATGGAAATTAGGACACAAATCAGACAGCACATGTTAGACTGGAGCAGGAAGTGAGAGACTGTAAGGTGACATGAAGATCACAGGCTTCCAGAGCTTTTTATACGCGGTTGCCATTTAGAATCCTTATCCTGTCGAATGATGAAATGCTCTACAATCAGTCTTGATGCATTCGGCTGAATTTGAGCACACAGAAGGCTGCTCTACATCTCTGCTTTCGTCAGACATGAAATCATCAATAACTGCCAGCGTAGCAGCTTCTTTGGCAGCCCGAACCACAACAGAACCACTGCCACGTTTGATGGACGAGGTGGCGTGTTTTGGTTAATGAGCTGTTCCCCCTTTTCATCCACATTATCCTCTTTGGATCATTTTGACGATGGGGATTTTTATTTATTTATTTTTTGTTTCATCAGTCCACACAAAGCTTGAAACTGCTTTGTATCATGTGGTGAATCCTCAAAAAGAAAAAGTTTTCTCTTGGTCTTTGACAAGGAAACCGCACTGGAGAGAATTCTAGCTTCAGACTGTATACTGTATATATATGGAACCAATGGTGGAATAAAATGCCATAATTAAAAAATACTTGGCTACAAATCCTACATGACAAATATTATGTTGGCATTATCACCCATTATACACGCCGATCAGGCATAACATTAAAACCACCTTCCTAATATTGTGTAGGTCTCCCTTGTGCCTCCAAAACAGTTCAGACTCATCAGAGAATGGACATGGGCCTTCTGAGGGTGTCCTGTGGTGTCTGGTAACAGGATGTTGTTAGTGCTGGCCTTTAGGTCTTGTGGGTTGAGAGGAGGGGCCTCTGTGAATCACCCCACAGATACTCGATCAGTTTGGGATCTACTGAATTTGGAGGCCAGGTCAACACCTTGTGCTGTTTTTCGTGTTTTGTTAGTTGTTCCTAAAGTGTTTTTGTGTGTGTGTTCCTGTGTCAGGCTGCATCCTGCTGGGGATGGCTGCTGTTATCAAGGAGTGTCATTGCATTGGGGTGGGGGTCTCTAGTCTGGTCTAGGTGGGTGGAACATGTCTAAGTAACATCCACGTGCAGAGCGTGCAGCATTGTCACAAGGTGGTCAATGTTATTTATTTCTCCTGTCAGTGGTTTTAATGTTGTGGCTGATAGATAAATAGCATTAAATATAGAAAGGGACCATATACAGTACAGTAAGATTTGCAAATCGTTTTAAGTGTTTCCCCAAAGAGAGTCCATAGGTTCACAGTCTAGTAGTATGAAACTACTAACTTCAGAACAATCATTCCAGACTGTTTTTACTTCAGTTGTATACTTAATGCATGTTTACCCACTTATTTGACGGTGGTAACATTCTCTAAAATGGTGGTAAGTTTCCTCTCCTCTATACAACATGCAGCTACTCAGGCACTTGCAACACTTCATAAACTTTTAAATATTGAAGTGAAACACTAAATGTGTTATATAAAGATTAAAAGCAGCAATCTGTGGTTTCTTTCTGTTTCGCTGGTTTGACTTGATTTGAACTGATTTCTTCTGTACACAGTGAGCATAAAATAGCAAAGTTATTTAAATGTTAATCAGAAGCTGTGACAAGGTTCAAACTTCGACAACTGAATCACAATTTCTGCTCGCATCAAGTGCAGCAAACGAGTCTTCCCATCGAGACGCCCAAGTTGCAACCCCTATCTGTCGGTATTTCTCAGCTTCTCATACTTTGCTTTCAACTAGTCATGGCACATTGGAGTCACGGAATCGCTGCCGTCCAACAGAACCGAGTCTAGACTGAAGCCGGCTCTGACCTCACCCGTTAGCGTTCCCTCGGCGCTGAAGCTCACTGACACACATCCGAGATAAAGAACACAGCACTGTCCCGTCCCTTTCCTCATCTTTTGTTCATGCCGGGGTTATCAACAGAGGTACGGGAAAAAAAAAAAAAAAAAGTTTCCGATGGTTACAGGCTATCACACATTGCCATGGTAATGGAAATGACAACCGTATCCAAGGGAGACTGGCTGGCGCGCGGCCTGTCCCAGCAATCACTGTGCCGACCCTGATCAGACCAGACGTAATCTTAATTACAAAGCGATGCTGTTCACTCACTCTTTCGCTCACCTGTCTGTCTCCATTTGTGTGCTCCGGCGCACACGCACACACACCCGGTACATACTGTACACACATCTGTTCATGTGCAAGGACTGAGAGGTTCACACACACAACATGTTGCTTTTGAAAACACCACGGTAACGCAATAGCTTGTCAGCAGCTATCAGCATTTTCATTCTTATTACACACTTGCAAGCGCAAACAAAATCTATCTATCTATCTATCTATATATGATAAGACATAGGAGTGGTTATACTCTGATCTGTTGCATGTACATGTCTGCGGATGTTTGGCACGCATCCGAGATGTGCCTTTGCATGCCATATTATTACCTTCTGTCCAGTCCTTGTGGAGGTCTCATCTTCCCGATCTCCAGGGCTCTGAGGGGTCAGTCGAGGTCCTTCCTCTAAAGTCTCATCTGGGCTCTCCACTGTCAAACCCGACACCTCGTCCAGGATGTCTTCTAAAAACAGAGAAAATGGTGCGTGTATAACACATTTGGAAGTTTTCTCTGATAGTCCTGGCCTTTTTTGTAAAATCCATTAAATCCATTAAGTTCTCTCTGTCTGAAGGCTCATTTAGAGTGCCACGGGACATTAGACGACGTAACCTACGCACACAGCCAACACCGGTGAGGGCAGGTGAAGTGAGTCCTACAAATGTTTGTACCTCTGAACCTCCTCAGTTAAGCTTCGTCAATGTGTTCCATCTTTGTTGATCCAAAACAATCAATTCGAAAATTGCGTAGATAGAGAAGCAGCTGGAAATACTAAAGTGGAAACACGCTACTACCAAGCAGACCAATCACAGCTCTTGTGGTCTGCATCGCCGTGGAGCGTAGTTACATTTCTGGGGAGGTGCACGTCAGATATGGCGCTAGGGTCTGCGTAGGCCTAGGCTGTAGCCGTAGAAGTCTAAACCACCTTTAAGAGCCCCTACTGTCTTGAATACATGTTCTTCCACCTTAATCTCTAGAAATAATTTAACAGATTTTACACTGATAGACATAGTAATAAAATCCCTAAAAAACTTAGTCTTCATCGTTTGATATGGTATACAGAAAAAAATATTATTTAATCTACATGCAAATCTTCAATTTAAAAAGATCCCATGTTACACCTCCTTTCAACAAATTACTACTTTAAGTCTAAAACACAAATTATTCATTCTACCATGTCTGTGTACTGATATTTTACAGCCCTAATATACCCATGTCAGGTATTAGTGCCTGTAGCTTTAAATAGAAATGAGCTGATGCTTCCCTCTCTGGAAAAGAGCTCTGCCTTTCATGCTGGTACCATGGATACACTGGCGAAAACAAGGCAGCCAAACCAATATGGCTGGTAATAAAAGTTTAACCTACCCTAACCCTAATCCATGTTTGAATCAGCGGGGCGCAATGTTTATTCCTCTATGACACCACAAAGGCATTTTTTTAAAGAAACAAGGGGATTGTCTCATTTCATACTTTGTGGACCTCTATAAACCCACTCAGGAAACATAATTATGGAAGCTGAATTTGCATATGTCCCCTTTAAAGTCTCCTCTGTGTTGAAAAATACTTTAGTATGACATCATCTATAACCTCCATCTGGGTGCGAAAGTGTTTTTACTCCCCGTCTGACCCTGTGCATATGGCGTATCCGCCACAATGACAGTTCCACACTACTGAAGGATTCATATTAATATTCATACTGCTCCGAGTCCCTGTATAAACAACGCCAGCTTGTCAGCCTTTGCATTCCAAGCCCCAGTTCATAAGGAATACAAATGGTGCCCTTGCACAAATAAAAAAGAGCAGGTCAGAGGAAGGCTGGCGGCTGCCTGCAGGTTAGTTATCAGACTGCATCCATGCATAATTACCAGATTGGCCTGTTCACCTTCTGCTAAAAAAAAAAAAAAAAAATGCATCACTTTCTGTAGTTTTTTCCACAGACAAAAGGGAAGAAGAGAAGAAAGGGCTTTCTGTCTAGAGTCCAACAACAAAAAGGGGGTTTATTTATTTATTTATTTATTTATTTATTTAGGCGAGTATCTGGAGGAAGAGTTGCATTCAATCTAAATTTAACAAAAGAAACATATGTATAAAGCACCTTGGTGGTAAACTGTGCAAAAAATGTCTTAAAACTGGCAAATTCACTTAAGTATCTTCCCCCTTTTACCTGATTTGTTGGACATCATCATATCTGAATTACAATTTGAGATTAAAAGAAAAAAAAGAGATCACTATTTGCCATTGTTCCGAAACACACATAATACCAATAACTTACTCAGCGCATCCACAGCTTTGTGTATCTACAACATGAAGCCTTACCTTGGCTCATGGAAAAGATGTCCATGGCGTTGTCCTGCTCTCCTTCGGATCGCCGGGGTGGAAGGGAGCAAAGCACCCGTGGGTCCAGCTGGGGCAGGGTGCTGACGCTCAAGGTGAGCGTTTGGTTTACAAACGCGGCCCTCATGTCATCAATTTGAAGGGCAGATGCAGCTTTACCGTTGAGCAGCAGAATCTCATCCCCCTCTTTCAAACCTACAGAAAAGAAATTGCATTTTTTTTACTTGTACAGTTCACCTATTAAATGCTGAGGAATAGATGGTGTGTTAGTGAAAGTAGCTTCGTTTTGGAGAGAAAAAGACTGAAAATAAAAACAAGATGCCATCGAACATTCTTTAAACCTTTAACTCAAGAGAGCTTATGTGTACCGATGATCCATACAAACTTAACCTTTGGTACCATCCCTACCAGCAGCAGCAGCTCTGTGACTAATCAGACACGTTGGGCCTGTAACGTGTTCCAATACATTAAAAATGCATCCGTCCATACTTGCTTACTTGCTCGAGGCCAAAACTGATCTAACAAGACTGGATGGATTTAAGAGGGAGTGTGCAATACCTGTCTATTCCCGTCTTGTCATTGTGTGTACACCCTATACTGTGCTATACAGTGTATGAAAAACAATCCATCGACTGCACAGGAACACAGCTTCAGCTTCAGGCTTTTCCTCTTGCCCCTCAACCACCTGTGCCCAGTTCTGTTAACTGAGAATTAGCACTCAATCAGGACACCAGTTAGCAGCTAACCTCACCGCAGCACAGCTGATTGGTTGTGACAGCTGTTTAGGAGCTCTGACAGCAGTCTCACCTGCCCTCGGTGCTGAATTAAGTTATATGAAGTGTTTTGAGTCTACAGTGGCCCATGAACGGGATCTATTTTCCCGACTTAAGACTCATCTGATATCGTTTGCTGTAATAGGAAAAGCAGCATTCTGTGACACATCTTTCATAAAGCCCAGACTGCTGCTATAAACACATACACACAGTTATATATGTATATATATACAGAGAGAGAGAGAGAGAGGGAGAGAAAGAGACGCACAGGGAACATTTAGCCGTAAGTTATGACCTAGTTGTCTGGGATGGGAAATGTCAGATTTAGCAGAACCTTTATTGGACAAGAGAGAGATAACCCCTCTGGCCATCTACTACTGCTGCTGTGTGTGTATGACTGTGTGTGCTTGACTGTGTGGGTTGCATGTGTTGTGTCTTCTGTAGGGGGAGGGGGAACAGGAATTACAGTGAGAGAGAGAGAGAGAGAGAGCGAGAGAGAGAGAGAGAGAGAGAGAGAGAGAGAGAGAGAGAGAGAGAGAGAGAGAGAGAGAGAGAGAGAGAGAGAGAGAGAGAGAGAGAGAGAGAGACCCTTTGGGGCTCCTTGTCCAGTGCTGGCCTGGTTTTTCTGCGTATACCCTGCAGAAACTTGAGCGCGTTCTCGTTCGTTCCCCATTCATACTCCTCACTCTCACATCTCGTCGCAGCGTGCACGCAGACCCACAAAAACCATACTTCTAATTCTGTGATTCAGCGAAAATATGGAGTAATATTTCAAAAATGATGCATAGTGTTATATGGATGCCGCAAGCCTTTTCTGTTTCTGCTCGCCTATATAGGTGAGGGTCAGTACAGCTGTGTCCTCTGGCTGCTGGAAGCCCGCTAAGCTCGCTGCTTTTAGTTTGCTAATACACTGGAGGGCACAATCTCACACATGAGTAACCTTGCTGTGACCCTCGGGCAGGAGTTATTTTCTATACATTAGTGTTGCATCTACAGAGCGCCCGCGTGTTTCTCGAACCCATTAGATCTCTGCGCTTTGGTTAAAAGATAGGGACCAGATAATGGGGGTGGATATTGTAACACAGCTGTTCACAAAGCAGACAAAGGATTTTTTTTTTCTCTCGGAAAGAAGCAGAAATCCGTGTCGCCTATGCTTTTTATGCCTCCATTATGTATGTCTAAATGATGAATCCACAGAATTTTAAATAAAAAACATCATTATTTATATGAGGGCGGCACAGTGGAACAGTGGCTAGCACTTATGCCTCACAGCAAGACGGTTCCGGGTTCGAATCCAGGCCGACTGGGCCCTTTCTGTGTGGAGTTTGCATGTTCTCCCTGTGTCTGCGTGGGTTCTCTCCAGGTACTCCGGCTTCCTCCCACCATCCAAAGACATGCTGGTTAGGTTAATTGGTGATTCTAAATTGGCCGTAGGTGTGCATGTGAGTGTGAATGGTTGTCTGTCTCTCTATGTTAGCCCTGTGATAGACTGGCGACCTGTGTAGGGTGTACCCCGCCTCGCCTGATGACAGCTGGGATAGGCTCCAGCCCCCCCTCGACCCTTGCAGGACAAGCGGTTACAGAAGATGAATGAATGAATTATTTTCTTCTTTTCCACTCACACCTTTCTAGCCAGGATGTGCATTTTGTTTTCCTCAAGCTCTTCTTCTCTGCACTGTCCCAAGCCACCACAGTGTACTCCCTTCCCAAACGAAACACATTCATCTGTTTCAGTAACTGATGGAATGCAGTCATACGGTAAGATGTCATGTGGAATCAGGTTTTCCCTCAGGTGTATGTGTGCAGTGTCAGTTCAAGAGAGAAATATTTGTCCCTTGCATAATTGGCGTTAGATCACAGATACCGGATCTACGGGATGTCACATTTAGCTGATAAAAAAGACCCATGTACCTTTAGCTGAGGCCAGTCCTCCTGCTTTCACTTCAGTGATGTGGAGCTGCTGCACCCCATCCTCGTCTATAACTGCCACAGAGAAACCTATAGACAGACAATTAGACACGGACGGATTCGCTTATTAATCCTCGGTCCTCCCCAGATATCTTTGTGTAACAGTGTGCCCTCCTGCCGCATAAATACAGAGCGATTAGATCCACTTAAGACCACACATGCTCACACTGAGTCACCCTCCTTTAGTCATTAACAAAGCATGACTCAATAAAACCCATTATTAAATCAATTTGATACAGAATTTAAGAGCGTGTCAGTAACTTAGGACTGCCTTCAGAGGCAAGCATACCATGCCCGATGGTGCTGGACTCGGCTTTGTCAAACCGGATCACCTTGGTCACTTTGGGGCAAATCTCAATCTCTTTGTAGAGCTGCAAACACACACACAAAAAAATTACATTTAATTGGCAAAAAATGAAAGGACTGTGAAGTTGTTGAATGGGTAAGTGTCAAGCTATTGCTCCTAATAAAGAATAAAAAGACTGATGCGTTATTCTTCAGCAGAACAATTGCACGTCCAGGTTGTGGGATCAAAATCCAGGGTGAGGCCGAGAAGCGAGTGGGTGTTCAGACGAGGGTTTGACCTCACGGCGGGCCAGAGTATAGACACAGCTGTGTGTGTGAAAAAACACGCAGGGACAGAAGTCTGCAGTGTGCAATAGCCGTCACTGAGGAGAAATAATAACGTAATATCGTGGACTGAGGATGAAAGAGGGCGAAATGAGTCACTGATCAAAGCGGGGAGATAAAAGAGCTCTTGAGGAAAAGAGCGAGTTATACAACGATCGCGCTTTGAGAAAGATTTCAGTGTGTCACCTACAAAGCACCGTCACAAAGAGAATTCATTTACAGTGGCTGGATAATACGGAGGTGAGGTCTTTTTCAATGAGTGTGATTGTTTGTGTGAATAATAAGAAAGGACACGAATGGGTTGTTCATAGTGCACACAATCTAACTGGAATAACGGTTTGCATAATTCATAGTGTGTGCAATAGTGCTTCTTTTGGGAATTTTGCATGCATTGCAAATCAAAACAGCATAAAATAATTAACAATAAGGTGAAAGCCCCCAAATAAAATGGGACGCTGCAAATAACAAAAATTTAAAAAAAACACACAGAGATATAACTGAACTCTCTTTTTTGCGATAGCCCAGGATCCAAAATTAGGATATTCACCCCACAGACATTTTGACTTGTCACAGTGAAGGCTAATTTCCCTAGGCTGTTCCAGTAAGACACGACTTACTGACTTAGTGAACCAGCGTGCGCCTCCCGTATTTGGCATTCAGCCATCATTAACACAACTGTGCTTTCCCAGCTATAACAAAGTGTCAAAATGTCTGCTGTGAAAACATGACAAGATATCACCACGGGGCCCGCGTGTGTGTGTGCGCATAGTCCCTCACCAGATCAGTGATGTCCTCTTCACATTTGGGGACGTAGAAAAGCATCTGGTTGTCGACCCACATCTTCAGGCGCAGGTAGTGACTGGAAGGGTCGATCTTGTGGGTCTTGAAGCGACAAAAGAGAAGAGGGCAATGAGTAAAAGTACATATTTAAGGTGAACACTGAAATCTGTATAGCTTAAAGCATGTCTTGGCTAAAGGACAGCGATATACTGTACTGTATGTGTACAGTACATGCTATACTGTCTGTGTATAACACGAATTAGAAGCTCCAGTTCCTTGTGACATGTTTATGGCATGCCCGCACGCAAACACCCACATGCTCACTAACATCAATCAGTTTTATGTATGCGTTTCACCAGATCCTTAAGTGGAACCTATACGTATCATCATGGCTCGTAGCGTGTCTCTGACTGAGACCAATTAGGAAGGAGGGGAGGACAGATGAAGTGGAAAGAACACTGACAGAACCGTGTATGACATAAAAAATAAAAAATAAATCTGTGACATTGTCAGTCTGAGAGCACTGACAACATCTATTTTTCCGCCTTAGAAGTAGAAGAGAGACTATTCTCAGATTCGTATTGAGATCTAATCTCAAGCAGACAGCCTCTCATAACCTGCATCTTAATTATCCATGTTGTTTTCCCGTTACCAGGGACTGAATTTTGTTTTTGTAAAAGTTTTCCCGTCATTGGTTCTTAACAGCATGTCAAAATATCTGATTTTATGGTTCTTATGTCACTGACAATGGTATTCTAAACTCTCCTTGACACAGCTGTGTGCTGTTTTATGAGACCTCAGGACTGCACGCATTTGACAGAGCTGTTAAAATGAATGATTTGAATTCTTATCAGCTCAACAGCTACCAGTTTTAGTTATGGCATCTACATGTGCGCAGGCGTAATAAAGGTATGCGCTTTGAAAGAATAAAAACATGGGACAACTGTCACTTCAAATTATTGCCAACATGCATAATGTTATGTCTGTAAATATTATCTAGTGTACTGTAAAATGTGCTCCTTAACTTTAGAGACAGGCTTGCAGCTAGTAAATAGATGCAATGATATCACTAATGACCCACCTTGCAGACAGTGCTCAGGACGTCCAGTGCTGTCTCACCAGGCTGTATGATGGCCAGGACAGGCTGATTGTTGGGCAGGCACACCCAGGAGGGTTTCAGGTAATCAGGAACCCAAATATCACTGTCCACGTTTTGCTGAGGAACGCTATTCACTGAGCCCTCTCTCTCCTTCTGAAAATACAACACAAACACAGTACAATTAAAGAAGTGTTTACGCATTTTATGCAACCAAGAACAAAATGACACACATACGCACACACAAATGAACCAGATTTGCTTATATGATAACAATTTGATTGAAACTGGTAGTGGTCTGAAAGAAGCAAAACATCCAATTCCAAAACCAAATTCATTTGAGTCTCTTTCAACAGCCGTATCCCTGCATGAGTATGTGTTACACATGCGTGCTCTCGCATTTTCATGGGCGTGTGTGCATTCCATTTAAAGCGCCCCGTAACCTTTAAGCTCATCAGTCTGACCTCTGACAATCTGGCCGCCATGTCAGCCTCGTCTCCCTCGTCTCTTCTATTTGACCTCACGCTGCCTGTAACGTATCTCCTCCTATCAAGTAACAACATCCACGTTTATTCTTTCATTCCTCCAGCCCCCCTCTCCCATTAATCAGCGCCTCTCCTTCTGGTGCCCTTTCCCCTATCTGTTCATCACTCCATCAGCTCCCTCCTCCCCATCTCTAGCGTTCATGCCGCACAATCTGCTGACGGTTAACAATCAGGCCCGGTGGTCCCTGTTTAAATGAACTTAGACTTGGCTGAATCTGTCTGTGCAGGCGTGTGTGTGTGTGTGTTAGAGAGACAGAGAGAGAGTGAAACAGAGAAGGAAATGGAGCGAGCAAACGATATGCAATAGCACGTTTTCTACTATCAAACACAGACATTTTCGCATGCACAAACAATACACAGACACACATGGTTATTAAAAAAAAAAGATACACACACATTTTCTTCAGACAGACAACAGACTGGGGGGCCTGTAATGTGTACCTCCCCCCAACTCCCTAAACTCCCAGCCTTGCTCTGCACCATCTGGCTCCCCTCCTGGCCTATCTAGGATGCCTCTGCTCGGGGGTGGAGGCTTTCTAGGAGGCATACTAAACAGTCATTTTCTTTCACTCCCTCTTATACCAACAATGGGAATCCCCAGAACAAATAGAGAATAAAAGCTGCCTCCATCAGGTGTGAACATTTGGAACTCATCTTTCTGTAAAACGCTCATTTAGAAAGGCTTTGTCACCGATGCTCCATTTCATTTTACCACCAACTGAAGCATTTTACATCTTGCACATTTCTTTACGGTTATCCGTGAAGCTGGGCGTGGGTGGAAGGAAACTGATCTCCCATCCTGCCACAGGAGGCTTCCTCAGCCAGAACAGGTTATTGCTGCAGAGTTTGCTTCCTTTGCCGGGTTCAGACAGAGGGCTGTCTTTCCTTCCCGTCATCTCTGCTGCCTTTTACCAGTTCTCATGAAATATGGAGCTGCTGTGCTTGTCCCTGCACAGCCCATGGGTAAATGGCCAATTTTTCCTCACGGTTCATATAAATTCACCACTTACCAGGCTGTGATAAAGTACTACTGGAAGCCCACAGTCCCACGGTGGCCTTTGGTATCTATTTTCTTTCTAATGGTATTATTCATTAACTGCAATTGTGTGTAAATTGTGGTCAGTCCAGCAGGTACACAAGTGGGCAGATGGTGTGAAACTACCAGGCCCTACATTTTCAAATGTCTGCATAATCTGTTGAAACATCAGAAAGCTAACGATCAGAACATATCAGATCAAATTTGTCTCTGTGGGATTAGCAGACAGGAATATCCCCCCAGCTGATAGTCTATTTGATGCTGATTGTGTTGGAATTGCCTGGAGCAAATGAAACAAGAAAAGGGAACCTGTCAACCCTGATCTGGAAATGCTGTTTGATAAACTCCAAAGACAGAAGAGAATAAAGAATAAAAATAATAGAGTATTTCTGGCAAAGATGCAGAATGGCCAGTGGTGAGGAAAAAAAGAGAAAGTCTGTAGTGCAAAGACTTGAAGCACATCGAATGGCTCGTTGTAGGAGGAGGATCAGCCGTGGAAGATGAAAAGTTGTTTATGCACCATGAATAAAATCTAAAATCATCTACATTAAACAAAATATTCTGCAGCTCTTGGAGTTTAAAGCAAATTTCTCCAGTCCGTCTCCATTGAAGAGAGAAGGGGATGTCTGCAAATATTAAAGCAAGAGCTTGAAAATGACCCCGAAGAAATGCTCCTTGGTGCGGAAGGTTGCAGGGATTTTGTGCCTCCCCCCAGATAAACCGCTAAATGAAGAGCCAGAGCACCAAAAGGATCTCAGTTAAGTGAAAGGAGGAGGAAAATCCTGCAATGCTGCTGGCCTCTGGGTTTTAAGAAGCCCGTAAACCATTATGCAAGTACAGAGGTTTTATCAGATGCCCCAGTGATTTTCTCTTGGCTTATGAGAAAGGCAAACAATGACAAGGAATTAGCTCACAGCTACAAGAGCTCTGGTTCTAGTAGTGGATAAAATACTAAAGAAGCATAAACATAAACATCCACTGTATCTGCTGTGGCTTTTGTCATTTCACTTTGGCTGCAGGATAGAGGGAGAAAGTACAATGTAAATGGAGACAAGCATTAAAGCCAATCTAGTACCATTTAGTATGAGCCTGAATTGAACTTAAAGAAATTAAAAGTTTAAGGAGCTGTTGCACCGATCTCTTAAGCCTAGCTTTAAGTCTGACTTGTTCCTGTTCAAAAAGGGGTGAAATACATAAGAGCACACACAGACAAATGTCGAGAAGGACACAAATTCACGTTAGTCCTGAATACAAAGAAACATTTTTACTGAAAGGCTAATAAACGGGGCAGAGCTCTTACAGATTTCTCACTGGCGGAGTCTTCAAACATGCGCTCTAAAGGTTTTCTCGCAGGCTCCATCCCATCAACAAACACCTGCAAATACACAGAATACGGTATATGTCAAATGCATGCAAATACATCACCTACTGAGCAGCTTTGATGCACTTATGACATCCACATTTATTTAAAAAAAACCTCAAGCGTGTAATGTTGTTATGGATTATATCTATTGCATGTCAGGTTTGTAAGCAGCTGACTTGGATCATCGCCAGAATCCAGTGTCACTAATTCTTAAGTCAATAAACACTGTGAAGTTAATCAAAGGCTTCTGTGAGTATATGTAAGTATGGTAACCTGGTCAATTGAGGGATGTCCCTTGGTTTTTCTCTTGGAGGCGGTGTCCAGCCCCCACAGGGAGGAGAAGCGGCTGCGGCGTTTACTGAAGGTACGATGCATGGCCTGGTTCCGCCTCCTGATGCTGCTTTCTGTACGGGCAGACACCTGCGACAGGGACGATCACAGAGAAGGTGGCATGAATGGAAAAGGTATTTAAACATTAAATATCCTTGGATATTTTAGAGAAACCGACCAACAACATAATGTACAGTAATTTCTTATGCAATCACATCTTCCATATACTGTACAGTACGTCACTAAGCTGTTGTCTCCGAAAGGGGTTCAGCATCCAGCTTTGCATTGGCTACAAAGCTTGTTCGATTCCCTACTGGGATGTTTTTGTATCTTTGATACTAAATCAGTTTTGTGTTGAGCATCAAATGAATAAGGGGACTGGGGCACAGTGCATGCAGCACACTGGCGTTAGTGGCTGTCTGTGTTTGGTCTGTGAGTCACTTTTTGCTTACAAATGCACACACACAGGCTTGTAAGCACAACAACAAACACATTTTCAGCACCCCAGTTTACACTAATGGCTCACACAGCATGCTTTCGTCCTCTCATCTTCTCTGGTGACCTACTACACGAGCATAGAGAAACAGCTCTTGGCATTTCTGGGTTATTCACGCTCAACTACTGGACTAGAATCAGATCAGACTCACTGTACGTTACCTCTAAGTACAGACTTTTGTATGCACACGCAATGCACATACTGTAGTTGTGCGAATGTGTGTCAGTGTGCGTTGACACGTTATCAGTCGCTGCTCGTGAGACACACTCTTCAAACATAATAGGCCAAGCTGTCTTCAAGACTGTTCTTATGCAAGCTGCGTGCAAGATGCCTTTATTCTGCTTGTTCTATTACAGTGTCTCTTTGGGTTATAGATAAAAACAAGTCGGATGAATAGAAGGAATTAATGTAGAAAGGAATAAAAAATTGACACAGAGGAAAAGAGACCTAGAGTTGAGAGAGAGGGCAGGAAACTTGCTATAGGTAATAGGAATAAGTTGATGCTAATGATTAGTGCTATTTAAATTTAAATATTTCATTAATAAAATGTAAAATGCAGGAAGAAAAGGGACAGATGAAAGATTGCAGACATCAGAAAGTAAGGCAGATAAGGAAAAGGAGAGACAGACTGAAGGAGATAGACGCAGACAAAGAAGTGAGGGTGTAGGCAGTAAAAGGAAGGAGGAGGGGCAAGGGGCAGAGAGTGTTAAGCCTGTTTGTGGGAAAGCGCCTCAGGGATGGCAGCTTACTAACAGAGTTTGTATTGATCCACCAATCACCAAAAAACACTGTCAATGCCTGATGTTCTGTGTGTGTGTGCGTGTGCGTGTGAGTTAGTGTATATTTGGCATATCTGATGGCCCGCTTGTACGAAACTGGTCTCCAGGGACACTGTTTCCACCTCTTCCTTTGCTCTTTCCTTCCCGGATGATATTTGGCACGGCGTCCAGCTGCGTGACACACAGCACCGTATAGATCATTCCATCTATGGTGGTGTTTCATTCCATACATAGTTGGAGTGCCCCGAATGACAGCAAATACAGCGTTAGAGCACCGAGCTCATGACTTGGCCTACAGCCACTGACTAAATCACTGTTGTTTTCATTTTCGTCTCAGGCTTTGACAGACTGTACGAGAACGATCGAAATGTTGTGTAGTGAGCACAGTGTGCGCGAGGCTATACATCCCAGTGTGTACCTATCAAGGCATCAATGTGAGAACAGCGTTGAGGCTAGTTCTGATTTGGGTAACACCAGGTTAGGGGCTTCTTCTTCTTCTTAATCTTTACATAGGAGAAGCGGGAAGCTTTCTAATTGGACTTGTCTTGACCTGGCGCCCCGAACGTGATCCTTCAACTGAGCATCAGCAGTATTGGTGAGGTGAGATGAGGTGTCTGCACAGAGCACAAAAGATACTAAACGACACCAAACCACAGCCTGCTCAAACTGCTGCCATCTGACGTACAGAGGAGTTTGCAGAACTAGTTTTTCTATTTATTACTTGATTATTTATTCATTCTTGTATAACTTTTCTTTTTTGGGAGCAACATAAAGGGACTACATGACTTTGTTATACAATCTACTGTTGTATAATTACAGTTAAATTGAATCTTGAATCTAGTGCAAACTCCAAAGATTCTAGTTTCCTGCTCTCTGCTTGCTTATTCGGTTGTGCTGCATTTTAACCTTAGGTTACATTCAGTGTCTACTAATGTGAACATTTGTCAGGCAAGCAGACATTCTTGCTTTCAGTAGGCGTATGTGACAAGAAGTTCACACCCACTCTCCAAGCTGGGCTGCTATTGAGGGTCGGTAGTCGGGAATGCCTGCTGGAACATGCAGAGACACGCAGGGCAGAGTTTAGGGTTAAGGAGGTCTGATTAGGTTTAAGAACCAAATTAGCTGGATAGACAGCTGGAATTAACTTTCTATGTGTGTGCACCGATGCAAGTGGGTGCATTGACATTTTTAATCATACCAGCGCGTGGAAAGAAGACACAGAGAAGATTCCCAGTCGTCCCATGGCCAGTTTGGTGGGGCGTGAAGCGAAGCCCAGCAGGCGTTTGGGGTTGGGAGGTTCGCCGCCCTGCAGACTGGCCAGGTAGCAGCGGCAGCGGAAGAGATCCATGTGGAACCGCTCCAAGTTCTGCTCCCACAAGAAGATCTAACACAGAAAAAAAAAAAAGGAAACGGTGTATTGCTACTTATGCAACATAAACAAACTTTGCTGATTTATCTGTTGGATTCCGTCCACTAACGAAAACACTGATAAAGAGCAAAAAAAAATGTAAAACATGCACGAAGCATCCCTTTGTGTTAGATAATTATTTGGTCTTTTCAGGGGGAGTGAGATGTAGGAGTGCTGCAGCCCCTGTGGAGAGGTATTACTCACCAACACAACCCCCACCAGTTGCCGACCTGCTGCTATGTGCAATGTATCACAGGGTGGGCCGTGGGAGGCGAAACACAGGGACACACAGACTCACAATGAAACACAAACTAGACTTTGCTCGCACCGCTTCCTGCCATCAACTATTTGTTCCAGGGCTTCAATCTCATTAATGGAGCTGTTCTTTCTTTTGAGTCTTTATAAGTTCAACATAGATCCAAGGCAGGATGTTTATTTATGTAAACTCAATTTGTGGATTAATGTGGTTCCAGACGCGGATCTTGAAAGAAGTCAGACGATGGTATAATTGACTACCGTGTCGGATGAATGTGAGGCTCCTGTGATGCCACAGTTTTAGTTAATGTGCCGTTTCAGTAGGCAGTCAAAACTCTGCATGATTAAGATCAAACATTCCTAGGTTCTTTTCCATGTATGATTTATTTCTTTGACTTTCTTTGTTGCCACACACATACATAGACATAGTTGCTTGCTGAGACAAAGAGGCACGTTGATAATGACCACATTCTTAAGCCCCCCTGCAATGTTTACATGTAATCCCGCTTTCTGCAACGGCTCCAGACATGCATGAGGTAAAAAATAAAGCTGCGTTCCTCTTGGGGTGAACAAAAACTGCTATTAAACATTAAAAGGCTTAACGAGAGTTTTCCGGTTCACCTGCCCGCTAATGTATGCAACGCTTGTGCTTCGGCATGTGTTACGGATATTTCTGCATTTTACTGCACTTGCATGTGTTCGTAAATGAGCACCTGTTGGGATATTTTAAAACATCTGCGGCCGGGCCAACTCCTTGAGAACATTTTATCGGGATGACGCCACGCAGTAAAGATGATTTAGTGCCAAGTGCTCAGTGTGCGTGAACATCAGTGCACTTCAAAGGTACAAATATGTGCATCTGTGGAGCCCCTTAGGTGTTTTGATTCAAGGTAACTGGAAGCTAAAGACATAAGCAGTTTTCTTAACACATGAGATTACAAAGCTTGTTCATATCAGTATAACATAGATGTTAAATTTTATTTATTTCATTATGAAAAAAGGCTTTTGTCTTCTGTCTGATTCATGTTATTGCTGCATTGCTACACAATATTGTGTCAGCTTCAGTCTATTTGCTTGCTTTCACCAGATGCAGTATTTCGCCTCCATACCTGCTCAAGTATGGTCTTTCTCTTCTTGGCGTCAGTGACGGTGGACAGCTGCATGTCGCCCATCTTCTTCATTTTCTCGTCCATGTCAATCTTCTGCTCCAGCTTGCGGACTTCGGTCCGCAGCAGTCGCACGGTGTCCTCCCTGTGGTGCTGCCGAGCAAGAGCGGCGGCACATGCGGAGTGGATCGCGGTGATCCAGTTCTCCAGTTCTGTCTGGCCTGATGTCTGACGAGAAGAGGAAGGAAAGAAACATAGGTGAGGAAGTCCCTGAAGTTTTTAAAAACATAACAAAACAACAGTGTGGAGATTTAATTAAGAAACTGACAGCTCAAAAAATTGCAGTGTGAGTCTCAATATTGGCCTCTGGGAGAAGGTGGTCACTATAATCTCATCATCAATTTATTACTGATCTTCCCATTAATAGATTTAATGTCGCTCTGGAGAGCTACCATGAATATAAATAGACATATTTGAATACTACACAATGGTCACTGTGGTGAATCACTGTCACAGTATGACAGTGTGGCCTTTAAACATGTCAGACATAAAACAAACACATGGACACAGGGCTGTCTTATCTCCCACACATGGCTAAATGTCATGTACTTGTGTGCCACACACACAAAAGACACACATACACAAACAACCCAGGGGAAATTATCTCACTCCTCAGTTCCATCCATCTCTGTCTGTCTCAAAAACAAGGAAATGATTGAAAAACTGTGAACCGCCATTATTTTTCTAGGTACTATATATATAAAACTACCGTAGCTTAGCCTTAGCTGGTGTGTTTGTGTAAAATACTTCCACTCCCCCATGTGTGTTTTTGACAGGAACAGATCAGTTATGTCATGCGGATGTTTTAAATTCCACTGTCTCACTCACCTGGAAGAGGAAAGCATCCCCGACTGAGTTGCTGAGGCAGAAGACAAAGTCTTTCTTGGGATGTTCAGGCACAGCTTGCACAATGCTGTTCTCCACCCACAGTGCGTGTTTAGGAACGCTGTTATGGTCAATGACTGTGCGACCATCAGATTCGTACAGGAAGAGCGTGCAACCTTGAGGAACAAATGGAAGAAGGTCACTATAGTGCATTTACCATTTTATTTAATTCCATTGACTGCAAACAAGGAAAAGGAAACAAAAGGAAGTGTGTGAAAAAAAATGTTTATGATACCTAATTCATAATTATAATAATAATAACTGAACAGTGTAATAAAACCGCATTAAAATTACAGACCCGGATTGTTACTTGTTTGTGCCAATTTGCGACGTGAGATCGGGAGGATGAGACATTTATTTTTAGGGGGGTGGATACAGACAGTGGAGGCAGACAGGAATGCAGCTGGAGATGCTGTATCTTAACGCATTTCAAGAGGACGAGATTGAATTAGGCACGGATCCCAGCATAAAATTAAATTGTGATGAGGCCGAGCGGAGGAAGCGTAAGGCCACACAGAAAAGTGCGAGGGAGGACAGTAGGGGTGACAGCCAAGGGCACGGACCGTGTGAAGACTGATGTGAAGACTGATGTGATTATTGTCTCTAACGGGAGAGAGAGTGTGGGATATTAAACTGGATGGAGTCAGGTTAGGATGCCACATGGATGTATCACCACGACGACGGCAGGTATTAAAGTGGACATGGACAAAAATCAGTAAATCTTATATAGATAAAAATATTAAAAGAAGTCTATGCAACACCTTTCAGGGAAACCCAGTAGTGTTTCCACTTGCGCTTCGTTGCAGGTTCCACCTTCTTGTTCTTTTTATGAACCAGGAAGTTCTTCACAGCCAGAGCCCCTGCTTTCCTGACTGTGCCTTGAGCGCAGCCTATCACAGTGTCGGATGGATACGCACTGCTCAGCGTGCCGCTGCTCTGCTCGTCACTTACAGCAGAGCTGGCCTCCTCTGTGCAGTCTCGACCCCGATTTGTCTAAAGAAACGGTGATTGAAAGATGGAGGGATTAGACACATAGTGGATCTATCAAACATTCTGTATAGTCTAAAGAAATACCCACAGATTAATGCAAAAAGTAACCAACCCAGGCGTGATTGTCGAGCTCCTTCCGGAAATTTTCGTACACTCCTCCCCTGCCTCCTTCGCCCCCTCGTCCGTCTCCTCCTCCTGCGCTGCTGCTCCCACTGTCGCTCCCGTTGAAGAGACTGCTCTCAGCGGCCGAGTACACCGAGAAAGAGGCCGACATGGTCTTACCCCGCCGGGACACCAGTTCTCCATCCCCATCTATCTCAGCGGCAACGCCATCAATTCCACTGTCTCCGTACTCACTTCCCTCGCCCAAAACACCAGAGATGTCCTGTCATATGGAAAAAAACAGAGTGGAAACAGAAATGATTTACTGAGGAATTATTCATGTAAGTGCAGGAACTGCTAGATTTGGATAGTCAAAAAATAAACTGGTGACATAACAGACGCGCAGAGAAAGACGTAAAAGTCTGCCTTGGAAAAACAAACCTGCCAGTCTGCACAAGAAGTTATTTCTCTAAAATCAACCTGACAGTTTATGTTGCACAAGAGGTTTCTGGGTATACCTTAGTGTGGATGTGCATGTTGCTTGGCGCCTTTGTGCATCCGATCAAAGAAAAGCGTTTGAGCAGGAGGCTCTCTGTCCTCTCACCAAACTGAGACTCCCTCTGTTCTTTTTCCTCTTTGTTTTGCTGTGTTGTCAGTCTATTTATATCTAACAACCCCCTCAGCCTGGCTAGATGAATTTATAATAAGCACTTAGGGTGATCTGCTATCCGCGGGTGCTTGGGGGTTGTGGGAATGAGTTGAAAGAAAAGCCCGGTTCACTGTTTTAGTACTTCCTTCTTATTTGGGAACTTTTAATCAATGACATGACTAATAACAGAAAGCATGTGGACTTTCTTATTCCACTATTGTAGTTTCTATTTTGTCCAGTGAATCTCCTATTAGCTGGCTTTTTGGTGATATAAAAAAAGCACTGACTTAGCTTTGTCTCTTTCTGTTTGAGCAAATCAAAGCCCCACAGTGACTTTCTATGTGAGCCCTTGTAATACCCTTTCCAAATACACAAATATACACGAGTGCAGAGCATATCACACACAGGAAATGTCTTAATTACTGTATTGACTGATGTCCGCTGTCTGAACTTCCTGGACACTAAACGAAGCCATTTATCATTCTATCATTCTAAGCTTAGGGCTCTGTATATCAGAAAGGAGACTAAAGTAGAGGACGAAGACACTCTACCCTGACTGCTATTTTGTCTGCATGTGTAATGATTTATAATGCTGTGAAATGTGATCAAACCTGAGTCGTCTGTGCCCGTCGTCCCTGGAAGGCAGGGCATGGTGCAGCTGGAATACCGAGGCCTGCCAAGCCCTCGGAAAGGCAGTGTGAACGTCGGCATGGGAGCGTGAACGCTCCATACCCGCCGCCATCCTCCTCGGTTGGAGACATCAGCCCCCCCTCCCCTTCTCCTCCACACTCTGCTTCTCTGCGGTTTTTAGCGTTGCGTCTCCTCTGCCCCCTGAGGCCAGGACTCTGCTGGCTGCACAGATGGTCCAGAGACGCTGCCCTTTCAGCTGAGCCTGGAACATACACAGGTGGTTATTGCAGGGCTGTGTGTGTCTTTTTGTGTGTGTGTGTGTGTGATAGAGAGAGAGCAAGGTGAGTTAAGTGCATTCGGACTGCTTTCAGATTACTGATTACTTTCTGTATGATTTTTTTTCGTCAGTGATTTTCAGTCTGTGTGTGTGTGCATGTGTGTATGTGTCTGCAGCAAGCACGTATTCATTATTCTGAGCCAGTCGACCACGTATGGCAGCACTAAGACCTTCAGCGGTAAAGTTGCTAGCTACCGCCCGCTGTCTCGCTGAGCTCCTGCAGCTCCTGCACAGTGCCAGTTAGGCTAACAGCTCTGTGATCAACTGAACTGCAGCGACTGATGGATGGCAGCTAACCTTCAATCAGCAGATTTTCACAAATCATTTTTCCATCCTCAGTGAGCCCCTGCAGTTTTTCCCACTTCTCGCCCCCTCATCACCTATACACAGACTTGAAACAGCCCTGCACATGCGCAAAGATACGCTTTTAACAGTCATCAGTCAACAGTTTCTTGGACAGCCTAGGTGTTTTATTAACAACAATGTACAAAATGTAGAGATGTCATTATCTATTCTATCAGAAAATACACAAGGCATAACATTATGACCACTGACTGTTGGTCTGTTTGTGTGTTCACCATCCTCACCTGCACTGCCTCTGGGGCATGTAAACCGCTCCTCCTCTTCTTCTTCTCCCCCATCGATTATCTCCTCAGTGCTGGTGAGATGCTCTTGGCTCAGGTCAGACAGAGAAAACTCCAGGCTGTCTTCTCTCCACATGTCCGCCGATTTCGACCGCTTCTTCTTAAAACTCCCCCCCTCTCTGGGACCCTCAGTCATTCGCTGGAGGTATCTTTCGGCCCCAATAACATCTCCCTCTCCCTCTCCCTCCCCCATTGAGTCCTCTCCTCCATCCTGAGCAATGGTGTCCGCCTCTGAGGTTTCGGGAGTCGGTGTGGCCAAGGTGTCGTCATCCTGCTGATAGGACTCAGGCCTCATCGTCATGGCGACGCGCTGTGTCCAGTGTGGGTTGATGCCAAACTCCCCGAACTCCTCTCCTGCGTTGAAAAGTTCCAGGCCATTCTCCGCTAAGGATTGTGGGATGCTTGGGGTGCTGGAGGAGCGAGTCGAGGCTTCAGAGTTCCTGTGTTCCTGTTTCACTGAGGAAGAGTGCCTAGAACGGCGGGCGATCGACTGCTTGCCAGAGAGGCGAAGTGAGCGGGATGTGTGCTTACGAGAGATGTGTCCACTGACATCGCTGTGGAAAGCACTGTCCCCATTTTGACTTTCCACGTTTCCCATGATTCAACTGTGGAGTAAGGAAGAGGTAAAACAGTGTTCACATTCTCCCTTAATTTAGGCTGCGACTCATTCTTATAAATGTTTAAAAGGTATTTACGGATTTCTACCCAATTTATTAACTTTATTCATCTATGGTATGCTCTTACCCGGGAGTAAACTCAACAAGAGTTGTTTATGTTATTTTAAAAGATCATCAGTCTTAATACTGCTCTTAATATTGTTTTAATTGAGGGAGTTGTCAGATTTGTATTTAATCTGTACTGTACTGCAAGACCTACTGTACATACAGTAAGTTTCAGAGATATTCAGTTGGCTTTAAAATCAAGTCTAAACTGTTAGCAATTAATCCATTGATGGTATGGTCAAAAACTTTTAAGGCACACGCCTGCAAACTAAACAAATATGGATTATACAGTAACAAAGATCTGAATGAGGTTTGGAGAGCATGTTCTTGACATTTATACTATGACAAATATGTTTAGTCAGTCACACACATTGCCAGAAAGAAGATCCCTCAGTGGGCTGCATGAGTGAATAACGGTGGTAGGCCAAATCTCTGTGAAGGCCTGGCAGACTTAAACATCACAAATTAGGTATCAAGAGTCAAGGTGGGGACTTCTCTCGTGGTCACTTTTTGGCCATTAATACTGACCTTGACGTTTGGTAATTTGCTTATGACAAGACACTGTAATGGGGTAGCAGATTTCCCTGTTTTGTTTTGTCTGATTAAATCCTACACCATCCAACACCTGAAAAGCCTAAAATTTTCATTCCAGTAAAATTTTTGGTCACGCAAATCTAATCTACGCGGTTTCTTCGTTTAAAGGGGAATTACCGTTTTTTACAACCTGGACCGTTTACTCACCCATATAACTTTGGTGTCATTTTTAGTCCTTCGGAAGATATTTAGATTCAGCGGACGTATATCCATATGGTGGGAGTGACTGGGGCACCAAAACACAGCCTCTAAATAACGCATTATCTGCCACGAAACTCGTTCATTTCACCAATATTTTGTTATGATACGCTAGTGCTATTCCCCGTTGAGTCCGGAGTTACCTGTTATCATCATCCGGGGTCTGAAGATTGACCTACTAACTTCTGACCTGGATGATGTCATCTCTGAGCGCCACGTGCACCCACAATGGTCGGCTCGTTTACCTGTAATTTGCTACTGCTAGTTTTTTGCAACATGGCTGAATATTTTTCCGATTCTGAGGTTGTGGACGAAGACTTTGTTTATGATGGACGTCCTTACTGTTTCGAGCCAGATTATACGGATGAGAAGCTTGTTGAGAGGAGGATGCGGAGGCAGAGAGAGGAACAGCTGGCCAAAGAACAATAGACAACAGGTAACTCCAGACACAATGGGGAATAGCACTAGCGTATCATAACAAAATATTGGTGAAACAAATGAGTTTCGCAGCAGATAATGTGTTGTTTAGAGGCTGCGTTTCGGTGCCCCAGCCACTCCCACTATATGGATATACGCGGCACTCCGCTGGATCTAAATATCTTCCGAATGACACCAAAGTTATATGGGTGAGTAAACGATCGTATTTTATGCCAGAAATAAGGTCCAGGTTGTAAAAAAAAATGGTAATTCCCCTTTAAGTCTTATGCACAGTGCACGTTTGCCGCAAGACACTGATGAACGTGTTCAACTTAGAAGTGGCAGCGCGGCACTTTTCTCCCTCACATATGCATTGGCCGTATTCCCGAGTGAGTTAAAAACCATCACAGGAACAAGTTGTTTTTAGCTGCATTTCTGTTGATCATAACGTTATATCAGCAGTTCCCTTCACCTCTTGCTCCGCGTTATATAAGCACACGGAACTGCTGAGTCAATTGCTGTCGGATCTGTTCGTCCTCTTTGAGTCACACCTCATCAAACCCACACCATTAGTGTGGGCTCAAACTGAGAGACGGACAAAAAAAGTCTGTTTTAACAAGTGATTTTTCTTTGTTTATGAATATTGCTTTGCCAGGAGAATCTAAAAATGGCTTTTTCAGAGAAAGCAGCACAGATAAGGGGGAAGTTGACAGGATTAGAACATGCATATGACAGTATAATTTAAAATTACTTTAAGTTAATGCAGCAAAACAAATAATAAGAGATTTTTTTTTGGTTATGTTTATATTCAATGATTAAATTCAAATGAAATTATTTCTTCACATTCGTGCAGTGCATGGACACCAATCTGTAAAAGTGGCCGTTACCTGTGGTTAAGTAGCCGCATCACCAGCTTCCCCACGTCTGTGTGGTGTCAACTTTTACCGACCGCATGATCCCCCGCCCATCCTCAAAGGGTGTTGTCAGTTTGCCCTGAGAGAAACAAGAAGAAGAAGTGGTTCAGGGGAGCTCTCACAACTTCAAAGCGACCTGATGTGTCAAACGCACACAGATGAGAGGTGAGAAGACCAGAAGAGGACGGTACATGTGAAACTACTGCAGGAGGACCTGTCAGGTGTGTTACATAAAGCAGGTGATGTAAAGTTGAATGGAAAGCTGCTGTACGAAGTGCTTTAGAAGCGAGAGTAAAGGACTTGGTGGTCCAAAAAACACAGCAGACAAACAAGAATGAATCAGGGCATTCATCAAATACACACAGGTGATCGGAAACAAAGCTCTAATGCATTGCCTGTGCCTTGAGGGGCTCACAGAATCTGACACAATTTCTTTGAACTCTTCTCTGGAACTCATTGCCCACCTGAAACCATGCAGACATGCACAGGCATGCATGTGCACAAAACATTTTGGGAAAACACCCCTGAAGACAAAGAAAAGCCAGCACGCACACACACACATATGACAGAAGATGAAAGAAGCTATGGAGTATGATTTTGGGCTTAAGACTCAATTAAATGATCCTTGCCAGCACGGCCTAATTTTCTCTAATGCCAGCCGTGAGCCGCTTAGGGTAGACCAAGATTTCCATAATGTGCTATGTATAGCAAACGTGTTGTGTGTTGAAAACGCAAGCATGCTTGCCTGCGTGCAGATCTGCTCATGTTTTCAGCGCATATCTAGATTAAGTTCTCCACCAAAACAAGGCAGATATCCTTGATGATCCTGCTTTGTCTGTGAGAATATTCCCCCAAGCCCAGAGCAACCTTCTTATTGACTACCTGCTGCCCTGCACGTTGCACGCATGATTGTCAAATTTGTTTGCAATCTGAAAAGACAATAAGAGGGAAAAAGATGGGAGAGAATATAATCTTACTGTCATGTATTAAAAAAAGACATTCTCCTTCGGCTTCAAAGCAGATGGCCATCAACACAGGGTCTGTTTCGAAGCTTCACATCTGTTGAGTCATTTTCGACAGAATGCAAAAGAAGCCTTGGTTTGTTCCCTTGGGTCTACAGTGCTGGTACAAATGAAATGTTACTTCGACAGCTAGCTGCTATTTTTATTATTACTGATAGAAAAGAGATAAAACTGTTGATTTGCTTATTCTCTCAGGCAGACATACAAGAAACCAAGGGCGCTACGCTTCTAGGAAAGGACCAAGAAATGAGAGTTCAGAAAAGGAGAAGTGGTAAGGACAATAAGAGAAGTGGAAGCCTGCTCAGCGTGTAACGTTCCACCGGGCAACTCTGACATTGCCTGTTTGTGTGTCCATGCGTTGAGCCACTGCGGCACATTTTCCAGCTGTGGGAAGCAGTTATGTAAGCCAAACTTGACCCTGATACTTCTCCTCTCCCTCCTCTCCTCTCCTCTCCCTCCTCTCCTCGGCCTCTCACTCCGCCCTTTATTTCTCCTGTCTACTCCATCCCTTCTGTCCTGAACCCACATGCTGTCCGCCCACCCTCCATCCCTCGGCCCCCCCGGAAACAAACAGAAACACACAATGCACACCCAATGCTTTGCAGATGCTGAATATTTATTTTGAAGCAAGCCCTGCTTTCCTTTTAAATCTGGCATCAGTGGAACTTGTGGTCAAATTGAGCAAAAATCTAAATGCTGTTTGTAGATAGGTAGTGCATGAAAGATTTGTTATGTAAAAACATAACAACAAATGCAGGCGTTATACTTCCTGATGACCTTTTTAAACTGACAAAAGGTCACGAGGACATACGTACAACGCATAGTTCGGTCTGTTTCTGAAGGCAAGGTGAAAACACACACACACAAACACACGCAGGCCAAACAAACAAGACGATCCCCTCCAACACAACACAGGGGAAATCAAACCGCTGCCTTTCCTCTGGCAGTGTAACCGTCTGAAATGTTTAGTCTCGCCGTTTTCTTTTTCCTCTCGCCTGTGCCCTGAAGCAAGGCACGGAGGAAGGAGAAGGGGAGCAGGGAGAGGAGGGAGACCTCTCTGCTAAACCCACGTGGAGCCGGGAGGTGAGGCGAGGTTGGAGACGAAAAACACACAAGGGGGGGAGGGTGGGGGAGCAGAAAATATTGGGGTACTGTGCTATGAATAGAAGTTTGGCAGGGAAAAGTGAGGAAAAAAAATGAGAGAGAGAGGGAGAGGGAAAAAATAGAGAAATTGGGGGGTCCTATTGTTGCTGAGCTTTAAGTGGATAAGTAGACATGTGCTCTGTCTGCCTCTCTTCAGACTTAATTGAGGGAGCCGAGACAAAAGGGGAAACATAATTATTCGCTCTCTTTCTCTCAGCCTCTCGTTCTCGCAGTATATTAACACATTGAGAGAGTGTATTAACACAATGGCCTGCGCAACAGCAGCCGAAGCATCATTATCATGAAGACGTGCCCACTCACAGCTCGAGCATACACACACACACACACTGAGGGGAGACAAAGAACGACGCAGAAGAAAATAAAATCCCATAAATGATGCACTGAACACAACTCTTCACTTCGTTTTAAGCTCAATATTTGATATTTATTTACTAAATGTTTTAGCGGACATGTTTAAATGGTGAGTGCGCTGTTCTTTGAGCGCGGAGTGGAGAGCTCTTCTGGCTGAGTTTAAATCACGAAATCAGAGCGAGACAATGACAGGGATGAGCATTGTTCTGGGAATGGATGTGCCATTTACCTACAGTGCCAGAGACAACTATGCCCCGCAGCTGTCAAACTTACATCGCAACGACGCGACGGTTGCATTAGAAAGATGTTCAACACCTATAGGCCCTCGCGTCTGTCACGTCACACACGCACACCGACACGCAAAGCAGGTAGTCCTCTGCGGCTGTTGACGGTATAGAGCAACGGCATGAAGGGAAACACGCTTCCAGTCACACACACCTGCATGGTCCCAAGAGAAATGGAAGCAGGTTTTTCTGACTCACACACACACACACTTAAACTCTTTGGAAAAATACCAAAGGCCTGTCAGAACAGCCACGGCGCAGGCACACCCTATTTCTTCCTGCCAGTCTTTTTTATCTCTGCACCTGTCTCACAGCTCCACCCAACATGACACACAGCTCAGCTCCTCAGACTCAAAACCTCACTTGACGTGGCTGTGCACTACTGTACAACACTGACTGTACTGTGAATGAAGCCAAACAAAACATCTCAAAAGTCTCAGTGCTTTCTCATTTTTAAGCCTGTCATAGTCTAGACTGCGTCTGGAGGAGCTGTTGAAACTTTTATTGGTTGCCAAAAGACGCAGCTTCATTACACAAAGACATGATTTTTACAATAGATCAATCAGATCAAATCAAATCAATCAATAGATCAATATTATGACCACCTGCCTAACATTGTGTAGGTCTCCAAAACAGTTCTGACTCCTCAGAGAATGGATGTGGACCTTCTGAGGGTGTCCTGTGGTTTCTGGCAACAGAATGGTGTTAATGGGGGCCTTTGGGTCCTATGGGTTGAGGGGAGGGGCCTCTGTGGATCAGGCTTGTTCCAGTGCATCCCACAGATACTTGTTCAGTTTGGGATCTAGGGAGTTTGGAGGCCAGGTCAACACCTTGTGCTGCTTTTCATGTTTAGTTGTTCCTAAACTGTTTTTGTGTGCGTGCCTGTGTCAGGCTGCATCCTGCTGGGGATGGCTGCTGCCATCAAGGAGTGTCATTGCTATGGGGTGGGGGTGCCTGATCTGGTCTGGGTTTGTGGTACATGTCTAAGTAACATCCACATGAATGCCAGGTCCCAACGTTTCCCAGCAGAACATTGTGTTGTTACAAGATGGTCAATGCTGTTTATTTCTCCTGTCAGTGGTCATAAAGTTGTGGCTGATCGGTGTATACTACTTATGCAAAGCAGTGAAGGTGATCAGAAGAATCTGTATCAGCCATTGTCTTCATGGACAATAATCAACCTGCTGTACATCCCATCTACGAAGAAAGAAAGTTGTCTTTTGCTCTCATAAAGAACTTCAGTGTGTTCATTCAGTACTGCAGAATTAAGTGTTGTTTTACTATGAACTTGATTAGTAGTTTGTCTCCGCTGTTAGCTATTACGTATTACACATAATTTTAAAAGAGAGTTTAAGATGTGTTTTGTCCTCATCATCTAGTGTCTTCTCTAAAATAAATGATCAAATGAAACATAGACTGGCAACAGTAGAGACCAGTCTAGACACCGCTGTAACCAGAGAAGCTCTCACCTCGACCGGCCTCTCTGACCTTCCCTGCACCCTCAAACCGCGACCACCCCCCATCAAGCTTCAAAACACATGACACAGTCACAGGGGATCACCCTACCCTCAGGCCTTTTTCCCGCATCTTTTTTACATTCCTAAGATTGCTATGCGGGGAGTGAAGCCGCTGAGGTTTACGCTCTCTGAGGGGGGTAAACAAAGGAATTTCTGGATGGGAGGGAACTCCATTACCAAGCAAGTCAAAATAGATTACCATGAGAATCTGGCAAATGGTTTTATCAGTGTCTCCAGGCTCCCCGCTTATGCACGCACACCTGCACTCACCTTCAGAAATACACACCTGCAAACGTGCAGGTGTGCACACTGGGGTTTCCTTGTTGTGATTTTACGCCGAGCAAATCAGCTTTTCAAGATAACAAACACACTGAATCAGGCCTGGGCGCAGGAAGGCTCATGGTCCCGAAAATGAAGGATCAGTATATCCACACTTAGGTGTGTGTGCGTTGTTCACATTCGAGGAGGAAATGCATGTCACCGAGACAAGAGCCAGATATGCTCTGGAAACATCCTATTGTTGAGATGGGAGCGCACACTCCATTGCACTCACACAGTCCCTCTGAGACGGGACTGTCTGAGACATCACCGGCAGAATTCCCTGGAAGACGGAGATTAGCTTCTTATTCATCCTTTCGGGATCTGACAAGGCACGCGCCACCTCCCCCCACTCCCCGCTTAAACACACACATGCACACACACAAACAGCGTGCCTGCAAGAATGAGTCTCGGCTGCTACTTAAATCAAACATTCATTTCTATAAAGTGGTAGGGGGGAAATGATGGTTGCTTCCTGAATAGCTTACGGAGGTAAAGAATAAAACAAAAAGCAGAGTGGGAGGAAAGAAGATGATTGTTCTTCAATTACTACAGCCTCCTCTATTTGTTTAAGATTGTGATATAATAATAACAAATTTACTAGCAGTTATTGTAAAGACAAAAATGTGTGCCAGAAGGTGAAGATAGTATGAAAGGTTTTAGATTTTGGGTCACTGTGACAGGGGAGGATAGGCCAGAGGAATTCACTGTCAGCCAATTCACTCAAACTGGCTCCTCAAGTGTTTCTAACCTCATTAAATACGCTCCTCCGTCTCTCTCGGAGCTTACGCTGTGCGCTCCTTAACTCCGATTTCAGCTGACTGTCTGTGCGGCATGGTGCAGCCAAGGATTACCATATTTTAAAGCAAATTTCTGCTACCACAAGCCCGCCATTGAGTGAGAAGCCCAGAAGAGTCAATGAATGCATGGGGCCGCGGCTACAGTCTGCTAACGCTCAACGAGCCTTGTATGAATTTAAAGACATGAAACTCTCACTATGGTATTTTAAAGATATATATTTTAATGCGAGGCTGTTACATTATTTGATCAGAGCCCTCCATTCTCCCAAGGTCAGGATCAAGGCATGTCAGTGTTAATTAAATCCTTCCTGGACTTCTGTCGTAGGCTAATGTGCCACTTGAAATCCTCTCATTCATAACCATGCAGTGCAGCAGGTTGAATTGCAAATGACAAAAAAGAACCGTTACTGTTTGTTAAATATTAATAAATCATCTCCCTCTTTTCCCAATCCTCAATCAACGCTCTTCCTGACGAACCTGTGATTGCGCAGACAATCGACTCCCACTCATCAAAACCAATCAAGTGAATATTCATATGGTGATGTGCTGTCCCGAATATGCGAGATTCAGTAAAAGGAGTGTTGTTTAATTATCCAGGAGGAGTGGGATGAGACGCTCGCTGTGCTCCAAACTGCAGAACCCAGGCGGACACAGCCTAGGGGAGGAGTAGCTGGGAGTGCCAAAATAAGAAGAAGTATACAGAAAAAAAAAACTTGAAGGAGAGCAGTGGGCGGACGTGGCAGTGTAGCTGAATTTTGTGAAATGATACGTGGAAAAGGGAACTCAAGTACTGTAGCCTGAGCAAGTCAGTCATCTTTAGGCAATGACTGTGTCAGTCAAAAATTCTCAGACAAATCCTTTAAAGAAATGATTAACACAAAATTTACAAACTGGAACAATGAGGAGGTGCAATCCCAAGCGCAACGCCAAGGGCTGAAAATCGAAGCCAATATGTTTAGTGCCAAAAACTTCAGTACTTCGAATGGCCACTTGAGGCTGTCTCCAAAAGCAACTAAATGCTCCCAAACCTCAATGTTTATTAATTTTCCATAACTGCTTGTCCTCTGTCATTGCGCGAGAGGCGGGGTACATCGGCTTCTTCTTCTTCTTGCTGTGAGGCATCAATGCTAACCACTACACCGCCCACCTCAGTGCTTACGCATATATTTTCCAGCAGAAACAAACATCCTGGTGACTAATTTCCTTGTTCGTCTCAACTGCATCGGATGAATTCTTCTACAGGTCAGTCATTTAAATCAAGGCATACATTTATGCATGATAAAGGGTCGCTCTGAGTGACTTGGGTGCCGTCACAGGTCGTTACTTCTCTACCTGGGCATCCCCCATACGCCTCAGCTCCACCATACCACAGCGCTATGGGTGCCATAACGGAGCATTGGCCCATGCTAATGCACAGTCTATGGCAGTATTATTATTCAATGAAAGAAGGAATAAATGAATGAATGAATGAACCCTGAATGAATGAATGAGTCGTTTATGTTTGCTCTGTATCTTGTAATGTTTGTGTTTGAATTGTTTGCTTTATTTGTTCTACGAAGTGTCTTGTTTGTCAGTTTTATCTGAGAGAAATTCTTCTGAGCTTATAGGCGGTTCAGGCTTCTGCACCACTTTGACGGCGTAGCTACGGCAACAGCCCAGACCCTACGCAGACCCTAACGCCGTAGCCTGACGTGCACCTCCCCAGAAATGTAACCAGGCGTTGTGGCGGCAAAGAACGCACACGTATAAATGGCTCTCACCAGCGCTGGCTACGTGCATAGCTTACGGTGCCTATGTCCCCCAGTACCTTAAATGAGTCTGTTGTTGACATGTCAATAAAGTAATGAAGTGTGGATGGACCATACTGTAAAAAGAGCCGTGAGCCTTAAATAATTGAGTAGCTTACCGCAACAAACTGTACAGTATGTTTCATAATGTGAGCTTTCAAAACAAATGTAGTCTTAACGTGAATAACCTAAGGCTGAAAATTGACATATCGAGCATCAAATGCTGTCTTCAGATATCTATGTCAGTTAAACCTTGGCATCACCACAAAGCCAGACATTTAGACATGCAGTATACACACCCGCAGACAAACATGGAAAGGTGTGAATGGACCCAAATTGGCAGGTAATATTTCTATTTCAGCTCTGTGCAGGCTGAAGGGACGGCGAAATAACAGGGCGGCTGAGTGGGTGAGAGAGAGGGATAAGAGGGTTTTAGGCAAAGGTAGGCTGGCTGAGGTGGGAGGTTGAGACGGGGGGATGGGATGAGAGCCGCAAGAGAGTCTGGGAAAAAAAAAAGTGATGATGGCTTTGAAAGGGGGATGAGAGGCTGTTAATGCGGCGGGGAGCCGGTGGAATCGAGTGTTGGGCCACAGGTAAGACAGATGAATGATGTGTGCTGAGGTGGAAGGAGACATGAGAGGTAAAGAGGTGGAGTGGTGCTGATAGGTCCTGAGGGGCTGATAGAGATAGATAGTCGCGTCAGTTCAAAGTAGGGCAGATGTGAACAAGCCCGATTTGTTGTCAGTAATGATATGACTGGAAAACTATCTGGAGAGAGCCATTGAAGGGGCCATTGTCCTTGTTAGTGTGTGCTTAGGCGTGACAGGATTGTCTGTAAGAAAGATAGAGCCCATAAATAGAAACGGTGCTAAAATAAAGGCCAAACTGTGTTTTCTGTATTTACGAAAGAAAATCTATCATAAAAGCAACTTAATTATCATTCAAGCTATGTTTTTATAGAAGAATGAAATGAATATTTGCACACAGGCTATGTATAAATATCCATATTAATCTAATAGTTTGACAGTTTGATTTATAGTGCCCATTACCCTGTATTTCCCATTAATCCAGGGTTACAAGAGCACTTTAATAGCCGAGTTAGCTGAGTTGTGCAGAATAAAGGTGAACTTAAAATCACAAACTTCACAATGTATTGAACGGAAGTCTAAATCAAAACAGTGCAACAAAGATTAATATGTAAACACCACAAGAAGGTCATAATTATTAGTCTTATTTCAATGGAATTGATATGCAGAGACAGTTAATAAAGTATAACAGTGCTGCTAAGACTTTATTAATTAAGATTATTGCAGAAGGCTTTGCAAAATCCTCTAAAGTTAATCATTGCCAGGGAGCAATAAGGTAGGAGGTTTGGCATAACAACAGGGCAGGTAAGTGGAGAATATGCCAAGGAGAGGAAGAAAGAAATGAGAGCTTAAGGAAAGAGACACTGGGGCAAAACAAACCCTCAGAGATGATGCAGGTGAAAGATGGAAGCAGAGGAATGGGCAGCACAGGCCAAGTCTGGAGGGAGGTGGGGGAAGGGGGACAACGGGATATGGAAGTAATCTTAGTGCATCCCTGCACCTGAGTCAACAGCGGGGCTCGCAAACAAAGTGCCTCCTTGAAGGAGACACATGAGACAATGAACTGCAGTGAGCGATGGGGGTAAGGAATGCTCCAGGAAGAATTTGACAGACAAACATCAGCTCAGTGTGCTGCGTCTCTGAGTCTCTGCTCAGCATGGGACACAGACCTCCAAAACAATACGGTACAGTTCTGGGACACACAAACACAACACTTTTTTTTTTTTTTTTTTGAAAACAAAAAACAACCCTAAACTTTCCGCCTTTCCTTCTTTCTTTGTGCATCTCACTTGCACCCATGGACATTGCTTGCATGCAGTAAGGTGTGCCAAATTCATATAATTAAAGGGGACCTACGTGCAAAAATGTTGCATCGATGTTCCGCAAATTTCAACAATAGCAAACCGCTCTCTTTGCACACAATAGGTCTGCTTCCCTGACAGAGACACAAAGGTTAAGCTTCCAGGTTTGCAAATAATGATTATTTTATATCTGACTTATTCTGTTGATATGTTTTGATTCATTCAGTCAGAAAATAGTAACAATAATTGCCGTTTCCTGGACACCAATTGCTTGTTTCGATCAAAGTTGCAGTATAAGACGATATTTCAAATGAATCTTTAGATTTAGGTTTAAATCTTTGCAGGGAAACCAAGCTGCAGTGTGTATAACTGTATGTGTCAAGACATGTAAATTGATATTTATTAGTGTTAGTGTTTAACAGTGTTAAACTGAAAGATGGTTGAAAGTTAGAGTAGAAACAACACCTGGAAAGAAGTTGTGTCACATTGCTATGGTGAACATAAAGTATGTCCAGAAAGCAAAGTGTACCTTTCTTTTTATCAAAAAAAAAATGATGCCTTTAAACGTCATAGAACTTGGCAAACTAATGGTGGCTAAAAATAAGGCCCCTGACATTACTACCCAGGAGATTTCAGCCAGTGATTATTAGATGTCTTGTGACAAACACAACATTATCACTGAGACTCAGATGTCAACAGCATGTCAGTGATGTGGCGTGGCTTCAGAGGACGGGGTTGGATCTAGGTCAATGGGTCCATTTCCTGGTTGTTGATCTCTTGTGTGCTTGACTTGAGCTGGGGGTTATTGTTTGGGCTCTGAGTGGCTACAGTGAATGGAGCCTCCCCTCTAGGTGCATTAGTGACCTGTATAAGCTCCACATGACACACTGACATCTGAGTGCAGGCCTGAGGGGAGACGACAAAGGCAACTTGACCACACACACACACACGTGCGTACACATTCACGTGCTTAAAAGGTAACGCACCGCAGGACGATAACAAAAAAACGCAAAGTCAAACAGAAACCTTATCCAGCACTCGCCACAGGATTTTTGTCCCCAAAGAAACTCAATCTAAAGAACAAAAAACATGCATGCAGCATTGCCCGCGAGCCTTCATCTCTCCTTTTGTGACTCCCACGCACACACGCACAGACATATTCACATACATATTGGCGCGCACTTACAAATGCAGACACAGGCTTTTGAGGCCGCCTTGTGATATCCCACTGCATCACTTCCAGGTCAACAAGCAGGAATGTGAAGTGTGACTATGTGATGAGCTCCGAGTCGCCAGCTAGGTCGGCAGCGCTTTACGTAACCGTGTGGGGGGTTTAAGGGAAAGATGGGAGTGAAGGAGGAGAAAAAGAAGGGAGACAATGGCTAAGTGGCCTGTTTCCTCTGCTTTAATTACACAGTCGCTTTGGAGGTTAAGAAAAACAAACCACACTTTCAAAAAAGTAAAGGGCAGTGTAAAGATTTCCAAGCAGAGATAAAGCGCATATAAAAGGAGATCCCAGGAAGGCCAAATCTCTGCAGTGCAAACAAAGCATAAACACAACCTTTGAAGACAGTCTTGGCACTCGTGCAGTAATTCCTCCTTTAAATCCCTACTCAGCACTTCACACGCGCGTGTATTTCCACTCTCTCACTCTCAAGTCTTTTACAGCAGCTTCCTTATCAGGTATCTCCCTCGTCTCAAAGCATCTTTCACTGTTCCCATCAGATCTGCAGACATCCTGCATATGTTGATCAGTTTCTTTCTTTCTGCATCTACATCTGCGTATGAAACAAGATGTAGATGCGTTGGCACACGCACACACGCGTCACACATTCTCATCGACTGGCATCCCAAGCTGATGTGTGGGCTGGAACGCAACACTGATCAGAGATAATGGGCAGACATGACAGGGATGGTAATGCTGTCACACGCCGAGAGAGGAAGGAAGGAAGGAAGGAAGGAGCAAGTGGCAGAAAGAGGGGTAGAGAAAAGAGAGAAAAGAGAGAAGAAGAGAGGGAGGGAGGGAGGGAGCAAAGGAAGGAAGGAAGGGAGAAACTCCCAAATCATCAGCAGACACAGAACAGACAAAAGGGAGGAAATGAATGAGGGCACATGCCAGCTCATGTCAGCCATGAGACACCCCTCCCCCCGTCTGGACCCCCTGACAAATTAGAGGCATCCCTTCTGCTTCTCCCACTCCTTTTGCATCTCCCTTTCCCTTCTCACCGGGGGGCTGATGCCGAGGAGTCACGGCACGGTGTTCTTCGCCCGATGCTCCGCGCTCCCCGGCTAACAACTCTTGCAGTCCTGCTCGACCAGACCAGTGACATTACAAACGGACGCGCACAAGCAAAGACGTCAGGCTGACATAATGTTCACACTGAATCACTCAGCCTTCCCTTGTCTTGCTCCAGTAGTTTCCAACAAACACACACACACTTGATTTATTTGAATATTCTTTACTACATAGAGCTAAAGAGGATCCACTACACAATAAATCACAAAAAGGAATTGGGTTAGAAAAAGTACGACACATTTTTGTCGGCCTGTTCTGTAACGCATCTTTATCTTATCACCCCTCCATCATGACCCCCGGCTTTAACGCTAGCTACTGCCTTATTCTGTAATCTTAATTGCAAAGGGATTCCCTCTGCTATTGCACGCAGCCATGACAGAACCAGCACCTTAATTAGACACACTGAAACCAGAGAAGAGGAACAACATCGTCCCCACCCTCGCCTGTCAGTTTTGTCTCGGTTTTCCCAAAACAGACTTCAGCCGTATTTGTCTTCCACTGGGCTGCAAGTGACAGCAGAAGACAATCGGGAGAGTGAGCGACGGGAACACACACACACACACACACACACACAGACAGACACACACAGAGAGAACCCACAGGCGCGCAGTCAAACACAAACATTTAAACAGCTTGATTGCATGCGGGGAGATGGGCGACGGGGGGCCGCCATAAGCCCCGTATTTGCTCAGCGGCAGAAATGAGTGGACCACCGAGGAAGACGGATGGAGCGTCGGAAAAGCGGCGTTTAGAAATGAGAGCGGGTGGACGGCCAAAGATGAGAGGGGGCGACCAACCCTCTCATGTTAATTGCATCACTGCTCCATCATGCCCGCCACATGCTAAGCCAACTCTGTCTTACATCTGTATATATTATGCTGCGTCTGTAATCGCTTGCTTGTCTGCTCCGCCACAAGGTCAGAAGAGCCTCCAACAACAGTGTGGGAGCATTTGGAGGAGTTATGTGTTGTTGGTGATGCTCACGGAGAAGATGATTATTATTTACATTAGTACAATGCATTATTTAATGCACGCGGCGCATTGTGATGGACCAATCAAAACAATAAATACGACTTCTATTTCTATTTATGACACAGATTAAACTAAGACTGTAGGATATCTAGCACTGTATTCACTGTGGGGGGAAACAATCTGTTATGTGGACCAATCTGTCGTTTTAGAACTGAAATCAATTCCTCTAAGGGAAACCCATCCAATATAATAAGACTAGATTTAATATAATAACACTAGATTTTTAAATAAAGGTTAATGTTATGGGACTCATATCGTGGTTAAAGGTTAAAGGCATGAATGTAAGCGAGTTAAATGTCCTCCTAAGAGGCTCCTAAGTGTCTGAGGATGGGTATTTATGTGAGGCTGGTAAAAGAGTATATCTGCCCTATAGGTGAGCTGACTTAGCATGAAAGCAGTGTATCAATCTGGGTCAGTATACACACACACACACACACACACACACACACACACACACACACACATAAACACACACTAAAAAGAAACTCACAGAGCTCACTTCACAAAGTCCCATCCCCCCCTTCACGCTCACACACTATATTAGCTTACTGTACACAGAGCACATGGCTGCATGCACGGATGTACACATATTTGTCCTGAGCACACATTTGCGCTCGTAGTAAATGGACACGCGCCCGCACACAAGAAGCGGGGATACGCAGCGTGTAACAGCATATGAGATAAAGGCTTCCCCCACTTCTTATTTCCCCAGGCTTTCGCAAAGTCTTTGTCAGTTTTGAAAAAAGCGTGCGCGCACACACGCGCATGCACCGGTTTTTATCTGCCACTATAAATCCTTTCACGGATCACTTCCTCAAACCAACGCTGCCAATATTCAACTTCCTCGTGGCAGTAAGTGAAGCAGTCAATTGTGGCGGGGAAGATAACATGAAGGAAAAGAAAACAAGGGGGAGAGAGTGAGTGGGAGAATGACAGGAGTTAATCAGCCTTATAGTAAATGCTAAAAGACTGGACATTATTCTACAGCTTGGCGATGGCACTGAAGAGAAATCATGGTTTGCTGTAGAGGTCTTGCCTCAGTGTTATCTTTTAGGACTTATCACAGTTCCGTGCCAGATCTGAGCATCAATTTTCTTCAGAAGTCCTTAAAAACACTGAGGTATTTTCCGGTTCAAAACATGCCTTATCTTATTTCAGTTAGTCAAAATGTTGGATAAGTCATGCAACGCACTTAAATCACACGATGATAAAGGCTCCCTAAAATATAAAATGACGGTAAAACTTAAAGAGTTCTCGTTTCACCCGTATTGAAGTAAGAAGCAGAATTCAAGAAACTCTGAAACAATCTGTCTTGTGTCTGTTTAAGTTTTCCGAATGGCCCAGACGAAATTCCAGAGATGACCGTTACGATCTTCCCTTGTAAAACGAGGAGGTGTGGGTGGAGAAAGGACAGCGGAGACTCGGCGCCCTTTGATCTGTCATAATTCTTTGGCTGCCTGGATGCCTGAAGATGACCCTCTGCGCAGTGGAGACCAAACACCTCTTAACATGCGTTTGAGTTACAGGCGGTAAATATGTCTGCAGATGTCAGACACATTCGGTTTTGCTTTCTCAACTTGTTCCAGCTCTCTTATTCTGTCTGTTTGGCTACTGTCACTCTCTGCAAAGTCTTCAGTACCACTTTGCCTTTAACTTCTGTTCCCTTGAGACTTCCAGTAGCTCTTAGGTCTCCTTCTTTGTCGGTCTAGAGTCTCTCTGTTCTGCGTTTTTGCTGCTTGTCCTCTCTTGTATTAATATTTTCTCACAACATATGACTCTCTCTCTCTCTCTCACACACACACACACAAAGAAGGCTAATGTGTTTATCAGATACAAATCCGATCCCGCTTTCTTCATTTCTGCACTGGGAACCTTTGATGACACAACCAGAAATCTTGAGGACAGGCTTTCAGTGTCTTCAGAGTGCAGTGCTCTCATATGAGCTTTTAACCGGCCATAATCACTGTAAGTACCACTTGATTTTTTTGATCCGGGAGTGAGAGTAATCTCACTTTATCTCATGCGTCTCTTATGTAAAAGGACACAATCAAGTGCAAGCCCTGCTGCATGCATGCATCACTCTGTTTGCCCTTTGAGCTGGGCAGTTTGTTCAGTGGCGGGGGAAATATCAGGTGCCGCCAGTCTACAGGGCTTCTAAGGTATTTCTTTATCACCAAATTACCTCGCGTAGGAAACTAGGCAGTGTCCCAGTTGAGAGCATTAATGATTGATAAACTCCTTTCATCAACACACACACACAATGGCCCGTGCAGGATATGAGCAAAACCTTTGCGAGGCTTTTTTTGTGCAACTCTTTTGAATCTTAGAGAAATGTAAATTTTATGAGTGCATGTGCAAGAGAGTGAGAAATATCCATGAAGAGTGAGCCATGAAAAGACGAAAGCCATTCACCCAGCAGTAGTATACTGTACTAGTAAAAGAAACAAGTCGCACGTGTGCACACTAATGTGTACACACCACATACTACAAAAATCTTAAACAAGTCAGACACACAGATCCCGACGTCTTCACTTTTAAATCCAATAACCTTAATCCTTCCAAACAAGTCTATCGGCCTGTTTCTTTCTCTGTCCCTCACAAAGCTCCACAAAACATCCTCAAAACAATGAAACACATCTCTTTACCTTTACTTAAGCTCCCACTGCTTCCCGTGTGTGTAACAGTTAATTCCCTGTGGTGGTTAAAACAAAGTCAGCACGTGTCCTCCCCGAGAGCAAAGAGGGGAATCCTTGCATCGGTGAGACGTCTCCAGCACTCCAGCGCAGCGTTTCACTCTATACACACATTACAGCACACACTCGCACATGCTGCCTCCTGCATGCCTAGACCAGACTGAAGGCAGAGTAGAGGGTGTGTTAGCGCTGCCTGGGTCTGAGCCCGCCCTCTTTTTCTCTGGTTTCCCCTTCTCTCCCATATGCACTCACCCAGCCCTCCTCTTCTTCTTCCTCCTCCTCCTCCTCTCCCTCTCTCATCTCCGCTCCCTCTCTCTTTCTCTCGCTCCAATTTCACCTCCCCTGGCTTGCCAATTGACTGCCAGCATGTGTGCTGGGTCTGTGCCTCTAAGCCTTTAGATGTCCCAGTCCTCTTTTTAATTGCTGGCTCTCTGGTCTCGAGTTCCACACAAAAACAAAGACACACGGACAGAGCAGACAAGCGCGGGCACGCACAAACATTCATTGAACGTAAACGGATTTGCCTGCAAGGACGTATAGGCTGTATTTCCTCATGAAAAGATGAAAAGATAATCCAAATGAACGCTGTGAGAGAAGCACGGGAAATTCTACCTTACATATAAGTTGAATACCCTTGAAAAAAGAAAGGGGGTTGAATGGAAAGGTGAAAAAAGGTGGAGAATAAGTGGAAACCATCTCTCTTTTGGAAATCTGCCATGAGAGCTGCTGGTGCGCTTACTCTGCAGCCTCACTCTCTTTTACGGTTTTACAACCCACTAGGCATTTTGTAAGAGAAGCTTGAACTAAAAGGAACCAACCGTCGAGTGGTGTTTTACTATTTTCTCCGATGTTTTGAGTACCAAGAAATCACCACCTGTAGGCTCGAAATGAAGCTCTGAAAAGTTTGTAGCCTCCTCCTTCACCGACAGCAGTTGCAGTCTGCTCAGATTTACAGCAGTTACAGTGGATTCCCACGGTAACCCGCAGCGACTTCCATTACTCCGCTGTTCTTGCGTATGCTCGGTATCTTGCGAGCGCTCACTGTTTGCCAACATGTTCCACAGTACGGGTAAATTCAGAGCCTTATATTGTCACTTTGCATATGTGTATATAACTTGGGTAAATACAAATAATGTGATGTGTAACTTTGTGTTGGAAGTGTTTCTGTATTAAGGGTGGGTCATGTTACATTGGAATATGTTAAAGCTAAAGTATGGGACTTGTATACAGTATAAGCCCTTGTCAAATGAGATCAGTGCTCCATTCTTCCATCCTTCCATCCATTTTTGTCCATGTAGCCATGGTTGCGTTGAGAACTGGTACTCCTTGTCTTTTTCTAACAATGTTGCCCTAGTGTAAACATTAGCATTAGAGCCTGTGGCAGGCAAAGTTACAGATGTAACAATGGTTCTATGAATTCACCGTCACTTTTGGGCAAGAGAAAATGTTGATGATCCTGAAGTCCCACACTGTCGCTTTAAACATTGTTTTTGTTAGAAATAAATGACTGAAGCTTAAGTATTCAAGTTTTTGTTCCTAGTTTTTTACAGAGAGAAACTCGTTTTGGATTTTAAATTACTCTAACTTAATGTATTTACTTCAGAAAGTTTAAGTTTATGTCACGATCAAAAGGCAGGAAGTGCAGAGAAATCCAAAAAATGTATGTCTGCAGTTTTTAAAAAGAAACTTATCTATGTGTCTTAGTGATTCTCATATATGCACAGTGTATCTTTAAATCTATAAATATAAAGTACACTCCAATAAGAAGAGACTTTTTTTCTCTCTAAAGATCGTCGTTCACCAGAATATTTGGCTCAGGGGCATGGGAATTTATGAGAAAAACAGGGACGATTACATAATAAAGTGATGGTCCCCCGTTGTCTCCGTCTGCGGTGAAGCCACAGAAATAACGGGGGCTTGGTTGTTTAACATTTATAGAGGCAAACATGTCGGGACAAAGGGCAGGGGAAGGTAACAGATCCAACCCGACAAAAGGACCTGACACGGCCTCCACGGGGAGAGAAAGGGGAGACAGTCACCAGCACAAAGTCGCAAGTGTACGCACATGCACCCAGGTGCCAGGACAACACACACAGCTCACACACTCCCAGCTTTTTACCCCCGGGCACATGGTGATATTTCAGCACCTTACTCAGACAATGGCACAGCAGTGACTCTTTCCTATCACAGTTCTTTTGTGTAAAGATTGTGTGTATGTGGGTGCACATACATTATGCTATCTGTCCGACTGTCAACTCATCAGACCACCCCCTCTTCCCCAAGCTGCCCCCTCCCCCTCTGCCTCTGTTTGTTGTCTCTGAGTTATCTAACAATATAGCTGGAGAGGGCTGCGGTGTGCTGCAATCCAGCTGAAACAGGAAATAACCAATCTAGCAGGAGGAACAGCAACCGGTTCCCACACTCCTACTGTTGTTGGGCGGTAATGCAATTACCCAAGGAGTGGGGAGAAAATTTGTTAATGATAACTTACAGCAGTGGATGTGATGGCATGTTTGAGCGAGCAGCATGCCGAGGAGGCAATAACAACAGCCGAAGGTGGAGGATGTTATGTAAAGTGGAGAGGGGGATGTTGCTTGTTTTATTCTGTCTGCACACATAATTTTGGTGTGCTGCTTTTGTAATGTGAACACACATTGCTTGTGCAGCTGTTCGGTTAGCAGGTAAAACAGTGTGGAGTAAATGGATATCAAAACCCGTCCACCGGTTGTGTTTCCTGTCAAATAAACTTACTACTTGGTAGCAGGACTGACAGTGTGTTCGTGTTTTTTTTCACCTGTCTTCCTGCACACCTGAGATGGCCTTTCGGCACAACAGACTCCACCTTTCAGATGTTATCACAGCGTGTACAGTATGTGTGTAGGCGGGGTTGGCGATATCGGTTAAAAGCTGACAGGATGAGATTGGTTTCCCATTTCATGCCTCCTGCCATCTCTGCTGCTTCATGAACACGCTGCACCGGGAAAGGGACAAAAGAAAGATATGCACATATACACAGTCAGTCAGGATTTCCCCCACCCAGCTGACACCCACCTTGCCAGATTTGATAAAATCATCATCACCAGCCATGCGAGTAGAGGTGATGAATAATGTATACCACTGGGCCACAATAGTATCAGGCTTGCTACCTTTCTTTTAGGCTCACATTAGCTACCGGTTGGTCTACTGCTCGAGGTCATATCAGCTAATCCCTGTCTAGCACTATTACATTTTCCATTAGCATGGAACGCCACTATATATATATATATATATATATATATGCACATGTACTGTAGCATGTGCACAAAGAACACATCGTATGACAGACACACGGATACGCTCCAGACGTAAAAATAAATTGGACAGGTACACAGGAGGACCCAACCGTAGTCATTAATAGTGACGACAGATGTGACTGACAGGCCTTCAAACCGGAGGATAAGCAGGCATCAGGTGTTAGGCCGCATACCTCCATGATCAACACAAAGAAACTATGTCATGCATCAAGGGTGACGCCATGATGGACAGCTCGGGCTTGACGCGATAGGCCAGATGTCAGTTATTTCATTCGTCAAGTGTAGGAGATCGCGAGTGGGTCTCTGTGTCCCCTCATCCTATACCCAACATAAAACCACAGAGATACAGACAGGGCTTCAGTACTCATCCACCATGCTTGGTGTTCGGTTTACATTGTCTTTGATTGGTCAGTTTTTTGACAAGCGATTAAACGTTCATGCCAAAAACACAATGATTAACTCCTTTAGTTGTATTTCACGTGCAGCATGTGAATACATTCTGGTGCACACGCCTTCTAATGGCCCCTATAGGAGGAGACGGACAATAAACAAGCTGGTATAAAACCAAGCTGATGTTGCTAAAGGGGTAATGGGATATTTTCCTTATACTGCAAGGTCATGCGGCACAACCTTAGCCCAAAGCTATGAATAAAATGAATATTCATGGAGGGGAGGTTAGCTCATTACCTACAGCGCGGTTATTAAACAGGTACATTGTGTACTGTTCATTTTATTTTGGCCAGTCTCGCGTTACTGCTCCTAAAACGCTGCATATTGTTTGTTAAAATGCTCTTTCAGCGTAGAGGAACATGACCTTCACAAAAGGGGAAAAAAAAAAGAAAAACAAAAGGGGAAAAAAAAAACAGCATAATTTTATTGAATCTGATAACCACAGACTAACTGAAACTCGTCACGGTGCAGTTAAATCTGACACAGTGGTTAGGAATGTGAGCCTTGCTGCTGGAGAAAGTGACTCAGATAAGTAGTACAGACAAGAACTAAAAACTAAATTATGTAAAGCACACGTGATGCTTTTTTATTGGCACAGCTACAGCTTTTAAGAAAATCGGACTCAAGAGAAGTTCAGCACCTGCACAAACTCTGCTTACCACACAGTTTTATAGAACTAGAGGTTGGAGGTTGAAGGCGGATAGATCGATATGAGATTGACAAGAGGTCACAGGATTCTAGACGATCTATACAGGAAACAGAAATGTGTAAGTGGGTCCACTGTACAAGGTGCATCAGGAGTAATGTTCTCACTATGGCCGATAGAGAAGCACGACACTTGTCGCCACGAGACGTGTGATCAGTTGAGCTGGCCTTCTTTTTTTTTTTTGATGATCCGATGACGTGTAAACCAATCAAATGTGTATGTTTCACTAGTTTCAAATGGAGGATGTCACCAACAATGTCAACGTGCAGCGCTTGAGCAACACTTTAGCAGTGACTCACCAACAGTGTAGCCGAGCATGGCCGTTTCGTAAACTGGGAGAGATTTGATCAATGAAATGCTTTCTTGTTAAGAGTTAGTTCAAGCTAGTGAGATGAGACTGATGAAACTCTTGTATCTTAACGCTAAATAAGAAGTTGCATCTACCTTAATTAGCACAAGCACTAGAAATGGAGTAATCACGAGAGATGCTCTGTGCAATTGTAACAAACAAACTAGAAAACCTTCCCCTGGACACACGACATAATTAATACTACACCAAAATGGATTACTTTGTCTTTGTCTATCTTATGCTGAGATAAACAGAAGGATGAATAAAACAAGACAGGGCACTACAGTCAGCACTACTTTAATCGGTTAAGACATTATAGCGTCCAACGTGGATCAAGATCAAGACTGAAACAGGCGGTAAACATAAAGCTTGAAGTATCTTGCAAGAGTCGGCAGAGTGATATCTGAAAGGGCTTCGTCCGAAACCCCCCAAGAACCAACAAACCAAATGGATTTTGACTAAGTTCAACAGAGTAGTTTCCACTAAGTGGTCTATTAAAAGATCTGTGGCTCCAAGAAGCAAATGGTTGGTTGATTCTCACCAACCTCTGAAATCCAAAGCTGGAGGTCATCAGAACGCTACAGCATCGAGCGCAGACAATACCCTCAGGGACAGAAGGAAAGGAAAAGACAGAAAAACACAGCAGAACATGTGGGTATCCAAACTGGGCTTTTGTCACGAGGATAAAAAGATATCCCAAAACAGACAGAGAGGAAGAGAGGAGCTTTGTTTTTTTGGATATACTGTGATCTGGATGATTGAAAACTTTCACAGGCTGAGAAAGAGGCATCTCTCATCACCCGGGAGAGAGGTATCATACTTGCAAATCATAATGTAAACAAGGATCAGTGATAATTAGGGTGCTGAATTCGAAGATAATTATGTGGGATACAAACGCACGGCAGGGGTGGGAACACAGTATAGATCTCTTTTGTTTTTATTCTGGTGTACCTCAGCTCCCTTGCTCTCATTTGTAAAGAAAGGAATGCGATCAAAGGAAGAAAAAAAAGTGTGCGTAGGACATGAGGAGTCATCTCAGAGAGTGAGAGACAGACAAGGCTGCATGTAGCTGAGCTCAGATGGCTGCACACGCACCACGCAACCTCCTGACCTTGTCACAAACTCACGAGCCGCAAACTGCGCGGCCCGTTTGATTACCCGGACAGCCGCAAATGCGCACAACCGCCCCTGCTCTTTTTTTATTAAAGCACGTCCCAGACACACCATAAGCTCAAACCCTTATGGGCCGCAGCCTCGAACATCAAAAGATTTCACTCCTCATCAGAGATTCTTGGGAAAGGATGGAAATAAATTCTGACACGCAATCCTGGAAAAATCACTAGCCCCGAGATCTAATACTACACATAAGACTGGCCAGCAAACAAGCACACTTGAAATTGTGTGGGTTAAAAAGTCAAACACAGTGGAATCGCGCCTTGGCTCTGTAAAAACAGAATAATTAATCATTATCCAAGAGTACAAACAGAATTTTAGATCAATGAGTTTCCCTCTATTTCATTGATGATTGTAGACAGTTACCAATAGAATCCCTTGACAAGCTAACACCTGGTGAACTAGGTGTGTGAGATTTATTTATCTTTCGAGCATTTTTGTTAGCTTAATTTAGCTCCTTACACAGGGAGCAGGAACCGGCAGTGGCACATTTCTATGGCAGCCAAAACAGTACAAACCAAACACTGGCTCTGGAGAGGGTCTTTTGTGTTTCTACGATGAAGTGACAAGACCCTTTCCCACGCGTTTGGAAAGAAAATATCTTGGCACATGCCAGTGGGTGGGGTATACTAGGCACAAGGTGAACATTTTGTCCTCAAAGCTGAACTGTTAGAAGAAGGAAAAATGCGCGAGTGGAAAGAGCGACTTGGGCAAAGGCCAAATGTTAGTGGTTGGGCAGTCAGAGCATCTCCAAAGCTGCCACTCATGTGTGTTCTTCTTCAGAGATCAGTATGTACCAAAGTGGTTAACTCACTGAGTTCATGGGTGGCTCATTTAAGCACATGTGGAGCAAAGGCCGGCCCGTGTGGTCCAATTAGCGCCACTATAGCTCAAATTGCTGAAAACGTTAATGATGGTTCTCATAAAAAGGCGTCAGAAAACACAGATCCTCACAATAAACCAGTCAGGGTGCCCATTCTGACGCCTTTCCACTGCCGAAAGCCCCGAACTATGGGCACATGAGCACTGTAATGATCAGGAACAATAGAAAAAGACGGCCTCATCTGATGAAGCCTGTTTTCTTTCATATCACACGAGTAGCCAGGTGAGTGTGCATCGCTTACTTGGGGAACACATGGCACCGGGATGCAAGGAACACCTCCTTGCCTTCGCCATTGGGGTGTGCTTGGTCTGCAACAATGTTCACTTGGTAAATATCAGAGTAACATTTACATAAACACCAGGACGCAGGTTTCTCAGAAGAAAATCAAAAGAAATTGTAATGAGATCATCAGTGTTGCTTCTCATCTCATGATGAGGTGTTCCAAGAGTAATAAAATGACATGCAGATGGAGTTTGTTGACTTCCCGTCCCATCCGTGGGTGGATGTAGCGCATCATTTCTGGAGAATTTGGAACAATTTCTTGCCAGGAGTTAAACAGCATATGTTTACTGTTGGACGATGGAAATGATTCATTTTAAAGATGTGGATAATGGTGAATCTCCTAGCACAGCCACAAAACTAGCTACTGTCATGACTCACGTACCCTCCGCTCACTAGCAGTGCAGACACAAATTGTGCAGACTTGGCAGATGACTACGTTTTTTGCGCGCTGACCCCCGCAAACATGCCTTTTGCAAGCTGCTAGCATTTAGCCCAAAGCACAGCTAACTAATGCGCAAGTACAGCTGCCGGCGTTATTAAGGTTTTCAAATTTTCTCTCTCTTTCTTTGTCACGTCTTTCACACACAAATTACAACCACATACACCCACAAGCGCATTCATTAAAGAAATCTTCATGTATGGGTTGTTTCCAGGTCAAGCAGTAGAGACAGAATTAGACCTTTTCTGGCCAGGCAGTTGTGCTTGTCTCATTGCATCATTCACTATGTGTTACACACAGCCCTCCCAAATCTTCATCATCTAGCTCCATCCAGTTACTCTCAGGTTTCTAGTATTACACTCAGCACAACACAAAGGCGAAGGCAAATAATCAGAATGAATAACAAAGTCTCAGCATGCTACATAATGTGATAATGCGATTGTTATTTCGCACTCGTGAAATAAAAACATGGAGAAAAAAAAAACAGCAGCTTCCTGGTACTGAATTTGTCAGACTGAGCTGTAACATCGCAGCTTTAAACACAACCACTGCTGCATGTACTGAGTTTCAGCCACCTCAGCTGAAAGTTGACAGCCCCTGCAAAAAAAAAAAGGAGGGAGGGAGGGGGAGAGAAAATGGAAGATGAGGTTAAGAGGTTGAGTGTGGGAAAAGGAGGGGAGGAGAGGGAAGAAGGGATTAAAGCATCAGAAGGTATAGTGTTCCTCTGACGGGCTGACGGCTTCTCCCACAGGACAGAGTGGAGGAGTAATCCCGCCAAATGGAAGAGTTTAACAGTTACCACCCACTGAGAAAGATACGCAGAGACAGAGACAGAGACGAGACGCGCAAACACGCAAACATGTATATGCGCAACGTTTTCTTCCTCGGAGATCTAAGTGGATTTAGAGCAACAAAGAAACCAAGAATAATTTAGGCTAAACACACACATACAACAAACTATTGTAAGTATTATTAATTACAATCCTGTCTTTTTGCACAACAAGGTAAAATTAAATGACTCCCTCTCAGGTTCTCCTGCATTTCTGAATACTTAGACCGAAATGCAAAAATATCCAAATTTGCACAAGCACGCACTCGGCAAAATCCCTCAGACTGCAGAAGTGGAAGATATTGTGCAGTGGGATATCAGGTGAGGACACCTGACACCCACTGCATCCTCCAACTCTGAGGCTTTCTGTGTACATCAGCAGAACCAAGGACCATTGTGTCCTGCTATGAGAAAAAACAAACAAAAAAAAAAAAACACGACAGAGTCTTCCTGTGTGTCTGTGTGTCTGTGTGTGTTATATTGCGTGTGAGCTAGAGGCAAATTTGGACTAGTGTGACGCTGCTAACACATCAATGCTGTGGTAAGTTTATGCTGGCAAGCTTGAATAATTAGAAGCTCAAACAGCCAGAAAGAGGCAGACGACAGGAGGCAGAGAAGGATGGGATTTTAGTGAATGGGGCTGAAACATGCCACCAAGCTATTGAACTGTTTAAGCTCAGTGAACCCCCAAAAAGGCCCAAAGACAACTATAACTACTATCATCTGGCCATTTGACATTTGAAATAAACAAACAAAAAATATCAGTGCCCTTCTCAGTCTTGGATAAATGCTGATTTAGTCCACACACACAAAAACAGTTTAGGAACAACTAAAAAAAACATGAAGAACAGCACAAGGTGTTGACCTGGCCTCCAAATTCACTAGATCCCAAACTGATCAAGTATCTGTGGGATGATCTACAGAGGCCACTCCCCTCAACCCATAGGACCCAAAGGCCCCCACTAACAACATTCTGTTGCCAGGCACCACAGGACACCCTCAGAAGGCCCATGTCCAGTCTCTGATAAGTCACAACTGTTTTAGAGGCACAAGGGAGACCTACACAATATTAGGAAGGTGGTCATAATGTTATGAGTGAACGGTGTAGTCAGTGTTGAGAAAACAAATATTTTTTGATCATTTTTTAATTGTGCATGAATTACACATAGGATTGGCAATTTAAAAGACATTGTCGTAAGTCAAGAAAGTCATAGTTTATCATAAAATTGTTGAAGTATCACACTGTTGAAGTGAGTACGAAGATATGCCAGAAGAAAGACTACACCCCCAAAAGTCATGCAAATGACATAAGAACTTTATCTCTGTACAGGCTTTGACAGATAGACAGGCAGAGAATTTCAAATGCATCAAGGAGAAGACTACGTTGGTGTTCATGGTGAAAATTGAGACAAGATATAGAGTGTTTACTAGAAAAAAACAAAATGATATTTTACTGTATTTACAACAAACTGCAACTTTCCTGACTTCCAAAACTGTCCTTTAAATTGACGTGTAATTACATTATATGTGTTTAATGTATGCCACAATACGGGATGAAAAATCATTTGCCTCTTGACATTTACCACCATACGCATTTTCTTCCCAAATAAGGCTTACATTAGTTAATGCATTGTTTTTTCTGGGTTCTATAATTTGCAATTTATTGTTTCGTTACTGATTCTATCAGACATTGAACTGTAGATCTGAGGGTTTGCATTTGTCAAATTATCTTTTTTTTTCTGTGATTACTGTGGCATTCAATCAGATAATGAATAAGTGGATTAGGGAATTGATTTCAGAAAGTGGATTTAAACGGAAAACACTGGTCATACGTCTCAATTAGACACAGTCATAAAAGCAGAGAAGACCTCTCTCTACACACACACACACACACACACACAAACACACATAGGTATCCATTGCTCTCAGTCATGTGACAAGAATGGAAGCTGACCTTTGGATGGGTGAGGTGAAGCAGAAGAGGCCGTTCCCCCCATCTCATTAACTCCAGCTGTTTTGTGGCTCTTGTTATGGTACTGTCAAGTACTGATGAGTACATTCAGGGGAAAAGTGACAAACTGCCCTCATCGTGACCTCTCCCCTTCTTGCTGTTTTCAACTGACTAACCGAGCAAAAAGTTTGGAGCGCAACTTCAGCAAGATAACAGCGTCACGGTCACGGTTAAAGAGCAGCTGCTGATCCTGTTGGTGCATCCATGCGTCATAAAGTGTTCAAGACTAACCACACAGGCTTACGTTTAACTTTCACCCTAATGACGGTCTAATTTTAATCTTAACCTGCTGATGAACGAGTTGGAACAAGCAACCGGTACATTGTGAAAACAGTAATAGACAAAAGAAATAATTATAGAGATTACGTAGATAATAGAGTATAAGTGCATGTAGACCAAAGGTGCTGTAAAGATAGTGCCTGCAGTTGGAAGGAAACTGGATTTACAAGCATTTAGACTACCTGGTGTAATACAGAAGAAACAAATTCTCACCTGAGAAAGGTCAACATCAGTTCCCAGAGGAAGTATGGCACAGCCAGCTGATCAGAGGAAATTTTATTATTTTTTTATTTTATTTCTTTTGCTGGTGGCTACAAATAGATACCAATGCAGGGGTTATTACTAGCTGCACAGTGCCGCACACAGCAGAATAATCACTCTAACCTCCTCTCTGTAATTGCAGGTGTTGTTGTCTCGCCTCCTTCGGCAACACGAGTCTAATTAAGGCAGGTTAATTGCTGTCCAGGACTAACAAGGCCGGGGGCGCCACAAGTAATTAATACGATAACTTTAAACGCCAGCAGGAGCACATTTTTACCGTCACACACACATAGGGCCGGCAGTGAGTAATAGTCACCACGCTCAAGGAGTAGGTTAACAGGAAACTACATATTAAACATAACAATACCATTTTATTACTTACTTACACAAATTGGTGTAATAAGAACATGTACCTGCTTATAGTGTTGTACCCAAAGTGGAGGATATTTGGCTAATTTTAAATAGTCACCCTCGATTAAAGCTTGGTGCACGGCAGAGGTCAAGCGCTCTTGCTCAATCGCTTGCCAGTTCATTAGGCACACTAGTGAAAACATTCAAATACAACAGTCCTGCACTGAATCTACTCAGCATTTGTTTAAAATAACCGAGAGAGCGGTTGATTGACGTGTGTTTTCATTTTGGAGCCTGTGGTTTGTAGTACCATTGAATGGTAATGATACATGTTTCTATTATTTTCACAACTCTATTTTAGTTAGCAGGCAAGGCTAAACAGGGCTAATAACAACAATACAGTTTAACACCAGTAATCACACAGTTGATTAACCGCCTTTCTTACAGTGTTTCAACATAAACTGAACATTTTAACAGTCACGGAGCTAAAATTTTGTGCAGTTTGCTTTCAGCAGTGTACCTAATGAACCGGCAAGTGAGTGTAGTCGCTATGTGCCACAGTCGTATCACGTTTGTGGTTTAGAATTGGGAAAAGAAATAACATCTAATGAGATTAGTCCTTAGGAGAAAAAGAGTTAGTTCCTGGTCTAAACGTGTCTTCTCTAGAGCTGAAATGTCTAGTTGTACATCAACTAAAATACATTTAGATTTTCAACAGTTGTTCGTACGTAACAAGAAAGCTGACCACGTCCACTAATGTTCGGGGACTTTATTTCCGATGACTGAGAAAACGGTCAGCCCAGCGGATGAAACCCTAGTCTTCACGCGGTTCGAATCCCTGAACATACTTTACTTTCCAAAAACGTTTCACGAGTAGATGAATAATTAAGCAAAACATGGGGTGAAGGGTATAATTTCAAGTTGGGTATTTCAAAAGAATGCAAAATATGCGCATATTAGCACAGTAATTTCCTCCTTCATCTCAAAGAGCGACGGGGTCAGAGCCGAGGCGCGCTCTATTATCTGTAATAGCCAGAAAGGAGAAGGAAAGAGCAGAAGAAAAAGGCCTGTGAGGGAAGCAGCTCTAGTCTGGCTGTGGACAATGTAGTTTTAAGTCTCTGCGAGAAGACTCATTGACCCTTTCCCATTCCTCTGTTCCCTCCTTCTCTCCAGCCTTTTCCCTCTCTCCCTGACAAAAGTGTGTAGTGGTCTCTATTCTGCTGGGAACTGCAGAGCACTTCACACCTGTGCAGCACATCTCACATGCACATACAGTATGAGAGTAAATGGAAAGACTCAATACACACACAAGTGCACCAGTGCGCACTGGGAGCTTTCGAGACTCAGCTTCTGCATGTGTGAGTAAAGACTAATCTCTCACTCCGATCAGAACTCTGAACAGAAAGTAGCTCTGGACAGTGAAACACCTTTTCCTGCTCACCATTTTAGCTGACAGTGTTTGACAACTGGCTTATTCTCCTCATCTTGCTCAGCGCTTCCTGTTTCTGTAACTACCAGCTAAATATTTGCTTAGATAACAGTAGAATAGGGTAAGAATTTACATAACTGAATCCAGAGTCTGTCTGCAGGGGAGAAATCTGCATGGGTGTACTCCAGGGAACAAAAGGGGGGTGGGGGGAGAGGAGGGAAGGCTACAATTCCAAACTCATTTCATTCGATTTATATGTATAAAACATGCAGATGAGCACGAGTATCGCTGGATTATTTCCCACACGCTTTCATAGAAAAGTCGTGTGAACTAGTGGCCTCTCATCAGGCTCAGATGTACGTTGTATTTTGTGCCATTAATGAAATTTTGGCAAGCTAACACATTGAGCTAAGACTGCAGCCATGGTAAACGATGTCAGACACAAATATACATTATAGCTGGCTGATGTGAGTATTGTTTCAACTGGCATTTCATTTTCATTTCAGGTAACAACATTGCTCATCCGTTCAACTGCCCAGACCTTAAAATATTGCAGGATTATCAAGCCTTGATCATGATGTTGTGTATAGGTGTCATGTAGAGGTAGAAAGCTCACGCTGTATAATACGGCATAAAGTCCCTAGAGATATGGCACTGAAAAGGCATAATACACAAATATTGTTTGTTCGTCTGCAAAATATGTAATTTGGTTGGTAATGGTGCGTGATATTCCTACCACTGACCATTCAGAAGTGAGACACAGAAGCATCTGTGGAATCTCATGCAAGGTCAGCATCTGGAAGTGCGCTCAGCTGCCAAATATCCAATCATGTCGGTGTCCCTTGCCTTTCAAATCCAGCGAACAGAGTTGGAGATCCTAGAAAGAATAATAAGCACCTTCTTGAATAGAGGTGAGAGTTATGGTCGTGCGGGGCTGGCGGCTCACCGAGTTCAAAGGTCAAACCCCTAGACTGCTGTTTGACCATGGATGAGAAAAGGGTTGCAATGTGTTAAATAGGCCTTTGAATCCCTCCGGAGTCACTTCTAAGCAGACTGAACACGGTGTTGCCCTGTCCTACAACCTGCTGCCGTGTCTGAACCATTTTCATCCGTGTAATGCAGAAACATGTGTGACAATCTCTATCTACTTAGAGGTGGAGAGCATAAAATTATATCCACAGAAAGAGAGAAAAGCCTAAGGAAGTGTTCAGCGTTCAGGGGCTCCGCTCACATGATCCCATGACACACAGCTCGGGGGTCAAAGGTTAGGTCACAGGGGCCTTGTAATTAGTCTGTCTACCACCCAACCATGTCTCATAGGTTGGGCACCATTTATGGCATTTCACCCCCTGACCTATGGCTCCTAGCCTCTAAAATATCCCCCACAATGTCAGTGGTAGAAGGTGTACCGGAAGGTGAACTTTCACCCCCAGAGAATAGAGGAAGGTCACAGGGGAGTGACTACCGATACCTCAATGGGGGCATTCAGGCTTGAGAGCAGAATAGGTTGCAAACATGCACCTGTGTGCATGCTGTATGGCATTTGAGTCATAAATCACGCAACCTTTGGTCAATAATATGTCTCCGGTGGTGGCAATTTAATTCCAAGCCTGAACTGATGAGACATACTTCCTGAATAATATCCATTAGGATCAACCGACCGACAAACAGGAAAGAAGAAAAATGTACATACACAGACTGAGGACGGGGTAGGAACATACAGATGAGCCAGATGAGTCTTCTTGCCTGCACTGCATCTCAGGCAGTGGGGATCATAATGTTTAAGCTCATCTGTGCTCTGCGTACTTCATGCAACTGTTAAACAAGTAAAAGCCTGTCCAGAGTGTTGAGCTGGAGTGCTAGGCCATATATTTATTACTGCAGCCCAGGGGGGGAAAACTGTCTCAGAAATGTGTCCGCACTGGTTCTTGTCAGCAGTGCTTCAGAGTGCAGAGCTGGTTTAAAGAGAATAAAACAAAAAAAAACACACAGTGACCACTCATTAAATACACCTACTCACAGAGTCACATAGACAAAAACACTCAAACACACATGCCAGTAAAGTGCACTTACGTAACGTGGTTAAAAAGAAGAACCTCCACCTCTGAGTCATCCCTGTGTGAACACCAGCAGGGCAGCCTCACCACCTCCCTGTCGTGATTGCGTAGCTGTGGGTGTGGGGCATCAGTTTACAGTGGAACGTTTTTCCCTTCCGTTCCTTCTTTAATATGATTGCACATACTCACACTCACGCATTCACTGAGAGTACAAAACCGAACAAAAGCCGTGAATGCTGTAAGACAGGTTTACATGTATTCCTGGGAAGAACACGCATAGATACTCAGACACGTATAGCCCTGAAGCAATGGCTGCTGAAGAAAGAATACACCTTAAGCATCACCTTTCACCTGCAAACTTGCTGTTGAAACGCAGCGACAGTCGAGCTCCTAGCATTACTTGGGTATAGTTGCGTGGTTTGCATTCTTAGATTTCACTGAAATTGAAAACCTGTGCTGTAAAGGTGAAAGGTAATGTATGTAAGTTAAAACTTGCATGTTGCATGTAAAAATTCAATCTAACAAAGGCCTTCATGCACATAATGTACATACACTGCCTGGCCAAAAACAAAGCCGCCACCTGGATTTAACAAAGCAAATAGGTACGAGCCTCCTGTTGGACAATTGCTGCAAGTTATTTAACCCCAACTGATGCAATGAGTAGCTTCTCATTTCTTTCACAATTATGTCGACGAAAGAGACATCCCGTGAATGTGGAAAAAAGGTTAGTCTGTTTGAGAAGGGTCAGATCATTGGCATGCATCAAGCAGAGAAAACATCTAAAGAGATTGAAGAAACTACTAAAATTGGATGAAAAAATGTCCAACGCTTTGTTAAAAACTGGAAAGATAGTGGGGAACCATCGCATCAGGGTAAGAAGAGAGGCAGATGAAGTGATGCACCCATCATGCCTAGTGCCTACTGTACAAGCCTGTGGGGGCAGTGCTATGACCTGGGGTTGCTGCAGTTGGTCAGGTCTAGGTTCAGCAACATTGTGTGCCCAAAGAATGAGGTCAGCTGACTACCTGAATATACCCCCTGGCACGGGCATATTCCAAGATGTCAATGCCAGGTTTCATTGGGCTCAAATTGTGAAAGAGTGGTTCAGGGAGCATGAGACATAATTTTCACACATGGATTGGCCACCACAGAGTCCAGACCTTAACCCCATTGAGAATCTTTGGGATCTGCTGGAGAAGGCTCTGCGCAGTGGTCAGACTCTCCCATCGTCATCAATACAAGATCTTGGTGAAAAATGAATGCAACACTGGATGGAAATAAATCTTGTGACATTGCAGGAGCTTATCGAAACAATGCCACAGTGAATGCGTGCTGTAATCAGAGCTAAAGGCGTTCCAACGAAATACTTGATTGCGCAACTTTTTTTTTTTGCCCATGCAAACATGGATTATCCCTTCTTCTTTTTTTTTTTCTCCATTTGAGATATTCTAAGCATTTTCACTATGTTCTATGCTTTTGTTGAATCCTCCTGCTGTCGTGCCCTCTCTACCTCACTGTCAGCTGCATTGGCAGTCTCTATTATTCATCACCTCCACTCCCAGGCTATTTATACCAGCTTTTACAGTCAGTCCGTCTTTCTGCTCTGCCGGATGCATCTGTCTACACTAATACAGCCATTTCAACTTGCAGATTTGGGCCGCCTTTGAGTTCTCAGCGTGAAACGGCATCACTATAACTACCCGAGCACAGTTCAAAAGCACACACACAGCATTAAGTGATGAACATATTGTACCAAACACATTCTGTAAAAGATCTGTCCTGAAAACTGAGTGCAAGAGATATTGCACTGTTTAAATCAGTGTTCTGCCACCACGAATGTTGATGAGAGCAGTAAAAGGCCATGCGATCTTGCACAAACTGACTTATTTCCACATGCATTGTCACATATATGATCATTTCACACATCTTGCAAACTAAACATTTTCTGTTTGAATTCAAAGTGTAAACAACACTTCCTCTGGATTGCTCCCCGAGGTATTAACTCCACTGCAGAGCATCCAATATCTAATTTCTCCTGGAGAGGAGCACACGTGGGAATATATACAATTCCTGTGAAAGGAAAAAAAATAAAAGGCTTCAAGTGTCTTCAATTTAAGCAGCCACGCGCCGGTTGTCTGTGGGAAGGGGTGTGTCTACTGTTCAGCAGTTCAGTTTAAAAATGGATGGATGAAAAATAGAGGGCAGGATTCCAGTCTCAACCTAAATGTTTTCAGTCACGCACCTACACTTCTTACAAATCCCCATGAGAGCTTTTTTTTTCTAATCTTGAAGAGGAGGATAAAATGTGATCTGATCCACCTGTGATGAAGCAACTGAGTAGTAAATGTTGCAATTTGAGATATTAGGAGTAGCAACGCCCTCTAGAGGAACATAGAGGTTAATACAGCGAGAAGTTGGATCAAAGCTATTGCTGGAATGAAGACTATAATTCCCTTCTTCTAAATGTGTACTTGTTCACTAAATATTTGATGTTTTGAAAAATGGTTAATTTACTTGTATGTCTCTTTGTTGTCCCATGTGCATCTAATGTCAACAACCAAAATTTTTCTTTAGGGTACCGTCAGACCATAACAAACTGCCTCTTTCAACATTATCTTACCTTACCGTCTACCAGGCGTGTCTGTCACTTGGACTGCACAGAATATCATCTCAGGAAGACCACTAGTGGCTGCCATATTTCACAACAGGGGGTTCTTGTACCATTACATATCCAACTAGCGCAACAGAAACATTCAAAATACTTGCCACAGTAAGGGAAGCAAAGACCATTGAAGAAGTTGATATTCCAGTTAACTAGTAAGATTAAACACAGGTACACTCAGTGTCAGTAAGCCATACTATCACACATCCCTAACCAGAACTGCTACAATACAATTCAACTACAGTAACGTCTGACTTTACAAAGAAATGCTGAACTTTATCCAGGTTTGTTTGCACTGTTAACATCACACCACACACACTTTAAATGACATACTACTCACATGATTCAGATAAACAATTTATTCATCTTGTAACTTTTACATTTCTGGTTATTACTTGTGCGTTACCAATTCTTTGGGAACAAAATTAATCTGCAGACATATAAACTCTTACATACAACTGTCATTACTAACTGACAGGGCAAAGAGTGGCTCATCTACTCTCTTGACAGAAAGCCATAGAGAATTGAAAAAGGACAGACTGTCACATCAAGTAGCTATGTTGGTCTCATTAAGTGCTGTGGGGAAAAGCGTTTTCAGTGCTTCGAACTCTGGCGTTTTCTTTACTGGGCGATGCCAATGACTCCACAGGCCAGACGTCCACCTGCATTACCGGTCTTCAGGCTCTCCTCGTTTCCTCCTTTTCCAAGGTCATCTGCCTTCTCGTGGATCTAATAAACAAGACAAATGTTTTTCCATCAACGAATTAAAGTTTAGGTACTCCATATTAACTCTCAAGCTTTGTTAAGTGTGAGCAAAATGACACTTTTTCTTACCACCATGGTTCTGCCAATGATGGAGTCGGGGCCCGTGAGGGTGATTATCTTGTCTGTGATGTCTAGCTTGGCAACATTATCGGCTCCTGCAGTCACATTGCCCAGGTCTCCAACGTGTCTGTTTGCATAAAAAATGATTTAGTCATAATTTACTGACAGGAAGGAAGCCTGTATATAAAAAAAAAAAAACATGGGTAAAGAATGGACATAATTTGGGTAGTTTACATCGTTATGTGAAAAAGATTTGTAATTACATTAGATTAGATTACATTATGGCAACCTGCATTAGTCTCATAATCACCAGAGTTTCAGTAAGGGCTAAAACTAATAATGAGGAAGTAGCAGTCGGTCTGAAACCCTGAATTTTTCTAATGCAGCTGTTGATCCTTCCCACATTTAGTATCAGTTTCTCTCTAACCATATTTTCAGTCTGTGCCTCCGCTGTCACTTTTAAATACAAGTGGCTTCCCAAAAACTCTGTGCTCCAAGTTACATCCTCTGGAGGAAAAACAAAACAAAACACGGAAATCTACTCACAGAAAGCAAATCAATGCTAATGTGAGATGTTAATCTGTTAGTGAAAACACCCGTCACCAAACAATGTATCAAGTTATAAACAATGCATGCAAAACTATGCAAACCTCTGAGTTGACACTAAATCAAAGTAAATATGACTTATGTGATCAAACAAACCTTTGTAACCATGACTAAACTGAATCTTACATAACTTTATTTTTGTCCCTCCCTGCTGTACAAACACCAGAGCTTTTTCAGTTATTGATCAAATATGATCTTGTCAAACATGTTAGTTCACGTTTAAGATAATTCAGCACATTGTTATTTTGCATTTAAGAGGGATGTAAATTTCATGCTAAATCTAAATGGTATTTTGCAGCAATTTGTATTAACTGTTAACCACCACAGTGGTTTCCTAAACAATATATGGCCTGTAACAATACTTCTCTTCACTCAGGCCCCGTCCACATGGAGGCGCTTTTTGGTTTAAACGCAGATGTTTTGCATCGTTTTGGCCGATCGTCCACACGAATCCTGTAAACACATTACCTGCAAGTTGAAATTACCTTAAAACGCACTTTTCTGAAACCTGGTCCCAGGGTGAAAAAATTCGCAAAACGCAGCTCTTGAGTTTTCGTGTGGACGGCGAAAACGCGAAAACGGGTAAATGCGTTTCGATGATGTCATCGCCACACCCCTCGAGCAGCCTTCCACCTCTTATATCCCGCGAGACGTCTCATAACAACATCAACAACAATGGTGGACTACATGCTCGTGTTCCTGCTGGAGAAGATATTGAGCCTATTAGGGTTACTAGGGCAAAATATAATTTCTCCTTGAGTTTGGTTTCTTCTAAAGCCGATTTGTAAACAGCGTTCAAGCTTTATGCGCATGCTCCGCCTCTTCCTCTCCGTTTTTGGTGAATTTATGAAACTGAAACAGCGCCACCCATAGGCCTAGAGTATGAAGTAGTGTTTTGAGTCGTGTTGAGACGGATCCGTGGGTACGCAAATATTCTTGAAACGATGCCAGGGAAAACGGAGGGGGGAAAAGATCGTTTTGGTGCGTGTGGACGGGGCCTCGGAGTGGACTCACCTTTCTGCATCTTTGGGGCCAGCGTGATTCTTGTTGTAGGGATTGAAGTGAGGGCCTGCACTGATGCATCCTGGCGAAAAAAAAAGCACACATGGAACGTTCAGACACACAGTAATATCAAGCATTTCTCAGAAACCTTATAGATCATCGCACGACTACTGTTAGATGCTCACCGTTCGTGTTATCTCCAAAGGCGTGGACATGGAAGCCATGCTCACCAGGGGTAAGACCTTTGATTTCTCCCGTCAACTTCACAGGGGCAGAGGCGCCCTAGTAGAAGAGGAAAATGCAATGCATCAGGCAACCACAGAGACATAAAAAAAAAAAAAAAGGGGGCTGACAAAACCAGATGGCTAGAAGCACTAGAAGCTAAAACAAGGATCATTTCCAGCCAATCACGTGCCCTGCACCTGGCAGATATTTTCTGTAGTATGGTACCTAAAATACTATGCCAACACTGGAAAACAATTTTTACTGAGTGTCTACTTCACCTTTGTATTTCTTTATCATTAAAATGGACATGTCATCATGCATTAACGGGCATGTGGTACAAGACCTTCAATACTAGTATTTTATCTTTGTGTATAATAAAACAGTCCAGGGGTTCACCCTCAGTGGAACATGACTGGCCAGCTCTGTTATCCTTATCAGCCAGGCCAAACATGCCTGGGTGGGCAGTGACTCAGCAAAAAATCTAATTGTTAGACAAGCCTTTGCTCTTATTTCACAGGCCCACAACAATATGTTTTCACCAAAACATGTTAAAGCAGAAGCGTTGGCCCACTTGTCCTGCAAACCACCACAGTCTGGCATTGTTACATACTGACATTGGAAACGTAACATGCAACTTATGCAACAGGCGGTCCTACGCTGAATCATTAACAAACCCCTGGCCTTGTTCAAAGGTACCGCGTTTAATGCCAAGGCACTGATTTCAGTTGTTACACTAAATAGATAATTACCCATTCACACAAGCAGGCTACATTGAATAAGAAGTGACGAGCAGCAGACTTGGCTGAGTGCGTACTTTACGCTAACTGATGTTTTGCAACATACAGAGGGGACCCCCAATTTGCATTGAATAACGTAAACTGTGTAAGCTAACGTATGCAAATCAGCGGGAGCTTGCCAAATCTGCACAAGTTCGACGCCTTGTCGAAGAAATGTTACATTTAGTTAGCTAGTGAACTAGTATTGAACCGAAAACCTTGACTACTAGCTTGTGAATGAAGAGCTTAGCTAGGTTAGCATTCGAGCGGCGACGCTTCCTAGAGGCTGTGCATGCTCACTCGCCAGGTATTTCTCTCTAAAACAACAGCTAGGCAGTTTCTCCTCCTAACACAATGTAGCACACCTTACCTCCTGCTCAAAAAAAACTGTCCCAGTGGTCTCCCCAGCTCCTTTCAACACGCAAACAGCTTTCAGCACCATCTTCGCAGCAGCACTTTCACAGCTCGACGAACTTACTGTCGCGTGCTCTCTTGCTAGTAGAGTGACAACCAACCATATGTGTGTCTGTGGCTAGTGGGCGGGCCTATTTTTTACAAAACAACCAATCAGAATCAAATACAGTTAAAAAGATACATTTTGATTGGTCAATGGGTACCGGAAGCCTATCAAGCGTTTCAAGCAACTGAACAAGTTATATTATTAAAAAATGTCCGAAAACATTGCTAACAAGCAACGTTGATTTGTAAAACGGCATCTATATTAGTATTTACACATTATTGCAAAAGCTTTATATTTGCATAAGCACGACTGCCATGTAAAAGTGCTGGTTGTTACAGGATTTATCCAGTATTAATCCAATTTGCAGATCAAGTAATTTATCTAACAAAGTATTATCATTAAATCTAGTGACAAATAGCATGAACACTGAGCCACTGATCCCATTTACTTTTTCTAGTGAAGATCAGACAAGACTTTCTAAGGGTTATAAGCATATGATAGTAAATATTAGACCTGTGGGATTTAACAGCTTATATAAAATGTGTTCAAGGTCATCATCTTCCACATCCATCTACACCTGATCAACAGTTAACAGAACACAAATGAAGCAAGATTTTGGTACAAAAATAGTTTATTAAAAACAATTTCCTATGGTTGAAATATTGAAGATTTTATGTCCATGTCTTTTGCCTTTTTTAACAAATCATAGAAACATCTGTCAATATTCAAACCACTAGGAGTTAAAAACGTTAAAGCAAAGGGCCTCAGTCGCTCCTTTCGAGTCAACTTGTTTCTCTGGGAAAAACAAACCACAGATTATTAACAACATTTACCAAGACGCCTTTAGAATCGTCAGTGATACAAGCATATTTACAGAAACACTCTTCATTTCTTCACCTTACTATTGCCATCATTGCCTCAGTGTAAAGTTATTTGAGAACAAGAGAAGCACTTGCAGAATCTGGGCGTCAGAGTTTAACAATTTAATATTCGGTGTAGTATCGCTTCAATGAAACGGACACTTGTAAGCTGTGTTTATCATAGACATTTCATTTTGTATTTCTAGGTGGCCAAAAACTCATTATGATTAAAATTAAAAAATGCAATTCATATACGATTCAAATCATTATCCTTATCCTTCCTAACTCATAGAGGAAAGACCATCGCAAATGTAAAGCTTAAAGAATAAGCCTGTTAACCTCAACAAAACACAGAAAGTTCAAAAATCAAACTTGGTATGTGAATGTTAAACTTATAATATGCATTTTAAACTTCTACTTCATTTAACTGAAAAATAAAATCACACACATTTTGGCAGGGGTGCGAAACTTTGGACCAGCAAAAACTAAAGTATACACATCCTACCATTTCACGTGCACTAGGTTTTTATTATGTCAATTTGGAAAATATTGCAGCCAGTTATCAAAATCATAAACTATGATGAAACCCTGTAATATCAGAGAAAATCTTCATAACTGGATCTTTATTTTTGAGTCGGGTATATCCCCTTTACTCAGTTCACACTTATCCACCATTATTCATTTCCATTCTTACTTTTTGTGCACGTTACATAGCCCAAATACATTTGACTGGCCTCAGTAAAAGGTTATGTTCTCGGTCTTTGCAACAGCCTCCTGTATTTCTGTTGCCTACAAGCCATCCCGAAATTTCCTTGTCCTTAGCTACTAAATTTTGGCCTGGAGAAGCCCCATTAGGAATTCATTATGCCCGATGAGAACCAGTGTGGCCAACCACATCCTCTGGGCAGATTTTGTATGGTGATGGACAGAAGAGTAACAGCGACATAGACATCTGAGTGCCATGGTGGTGATCTTGTGGCTTTGCTTGGATATATTACTATCAAATTGCGTGTAGGGGGTATTTATTGTCACTGTGTGGGTTGAAACACAGCATATAATTGTATTTTTATGAGACTCATTCTGATAAAAATTAAGTCTGGCTACAAGAGACTAGTATTTTGTGACCCAACAACAAAATTAACACAAACATCTTTGCAATTAAGTAACATCTGGATGAGTAAAGCGTGATCAAAACATGTGAAATAATCTTTACTTTGTAAAAACATTAGAATTACATGACGTGTTGACTGACCTTTTACAGCTTATCAGTAACTATCGAGTTAGAGATCTTTTAAATCAATTTTAGATTCTAAGGAGTTCTATGTTTTGAGGAGTCTTAGCTCTAGTGGAATACGTCAAAAATACAAGAACATAAAACCAGGTATTCACAGAGGAATATTAAGGACACAGAGTATTGAACTATAGAAGTGCATGTCACTCTTTAGTTACAGCACCAAGTGTCTGGTAGAGTGGAGACAATACTTGTCTTTATTCTACCTGATGTGGTTCAAAGGATGAAAAGTGAGGACATTTTGTGAGAAAAGTACCAAGCCAAGCCAACGTCCAGAAGAATAGCTCCCAAACCCTTGTCAGTGCAAATGCCTGCAAGTAACTTGATTAGATTTTAAGGCCACTGTAGTCCTATCTTGTTTCTTTTTGGCTGCAATGAGGAGTCAACATAAAAGACAAGATGATGAAGAAAATATAATGGTGCCTCTATTACCACAGAGTTGCTTGAAACAATATTCAGTGTTCGACATGACATTTTGGCAAATTTAAAAACTACTTTATAAAAGGATACATTTACAATGTTATGTATTCCTGCTATCCATAGATGACGGCATGGAGGGAAAAAAAAAAAATTGTCATTGTGTCCTCCATGTGCAAAGCAACTAGAGACAAAACTAGATATGGACAGATGTAAGGTCATTCTCGCAACTTAAAAGGAAGGTAAAAAAAACTACAGTTAATTGCCAATATTGAACTACGGCCGTTTTTCCAAACTGATTTTCAGGTGTTTTGAGAAGTAAATGCAAGGCCAAATTATTATTTGTATCATAACCCATGAAGCTGACATGTGTGGGAGATCAGTTTGTTTTCAATAAATGAACTACTGCCCAGAAACTGTCCAATTACCAACTCACAAACTGTGTCTAGGTCAAAATCATCTGCCAAGAGCTGAGACAACTGGAAAACTTTTTTTTTTTTTTAATCTTTCAGTGAACAGTCTATGATTCAGCTTCCTGTTCAGTTTCTGTGTGCTCACTTTGAGCTGAAGGTAAGGACTCGGAGGGCGCTGGATCTCCTGCGGGAGTTACCTCTGGTGGCGGAGCTAAAAGTTCAGATTCTGCGTCCTTATGAGAAGCTTCCACAGCTGGTTCTTTACTGGTTTCCACGGTAACAGCAGTCACAGAAGGTTGCTCTGAGCTATTAGAGGTCCTAAATTTGTCCATGTTTTCCAGTTCAGCCAATCGGTCGTCCTTGTCCCACCGCGTGGTCCTCTCTCGCCGTTCTGACCGCCTTGGCCTGTCCCCTTTTCCTTCAGCTCCTCTGCCACTTTCTCGACTCCCTCCTTCGCCTCTTCCCCTTTCTCCTCCCTCCCCCCTGCCTCGGTCCCTTTCCCCGTCGTCACCTCTCCCGCGATCCCTGTCTTTATCCAGGCTGCTTCGCCTCTCTCTCCAGTCTCGTCTGTCTCGGTCTCTGTCTCGATCACGGTCGCGGTCTCGGTCTCGGTCTCTGTCCCGATCTCTGTCTCTCTCCCATCCTCCTCCACGTTGATTGCCTCCATCTTCCTGCCAGCCTCCGAGCCTTTCCCTCCCATCCATTTTGTCGCCACCCCCTCCCCTTCCTCCGTCGCCAAATGGACGCCTTCCACTCCCAAAGCCTCGGTCCCTCTCTCTGTCCCTGTCTCGATCCCAGTCTCTGTCCCTCTCGGGCTCTCTGTCTCTGAATCCAGGCCTGTCTCCTCTGAATGGTCTGCTGTCCATTTCTTCTGGCCTCTCCAAAGCACGAGGCACCCCAGGCCTGATAAAAGGTGGAGGAGGACCTTGTGGAGGAGGAGGGCCGTGCCCATGAGGGAAAGGCGCCCTCACATTGTGTGGAGGAGGCATTCCAAAGGCTCCTTTGGACAGAGGGGGCTCATGGGGCACCATCTGAGGGTGTGGTCCCCTAGGTATCATCTGTGGGGGCATTGGGGGAAGACTGGGGTGAGGTGGTCTTGGACCGTGGGGTGGAGGGAAACGTTGCATGTGTGACGGTGGGGGAGCGGGAGGACGTTGGAGTGGGATTATACCAGGGCGTGCACCTAGCAGACCTCCAGAAGCTGGTTGGATATTTCCAGGAGGTCCACCCGGAAGACCACCTGGAAGTGCCCCAGGAGGTCCCCCTGGAAGTGAACCTGGAGGTCCACCTAGAGGACCACCTGGAAGTCCACCTAGAGGTCCGCCCGGAGGTAAGCCTGGAGGACCACCCACCTGGTTACCTGATGAAGAAACAAATACGAAATAGAGCTTTAATTTGAACTCAGCTTCATATTACACTCAAAGGAAGTTTAATAATTTGAAAAGCATCAAATAAAATATGCCTAGAACTGTGTACCACGAAGGCCAGGCAAAAGCACTCTGTCTGAATAAAACTCAAGAGAGAAAAATAAACTGACCCATAGGTCCCATTTGGTTGTTAAATATGCTAGGACCCTCGTCATCTCTACTATTGCCCAGACCTGCTGGGTCCAAAGCTGGGTCCTCAACTCCACCTTTGGCAGCAGGTGGGGGACCTAAGGGCATGGCACCTGGAGGAGGAAAACCTAGAAGAAGAGGGATGACAGACTTTTGTTAGATTCAGTTAAAAAAAAAAACAGTGCATTTGCCTTTTTGATTCAGTGCAAGCATAATACGCATCCATGGCAGCACGTGTGTGATGGGATTTTTCTTGATAAGTGAGAAAGACTTATAAATGTTTCCTAAAAAAATGCCAACTGGGAAATTGTTACATGAACAGCTGGTTGTAGGAATTCCTACCTGGAGGCATCTGCATGGGGTTAAAGCCCGGCCTGATGAAAGGAGGAGGAGGGACACCAGGAGGGAAGGACGGCGGAGGCATGCCAATTGGACCGGGAAAGACAGGAGGCTGGAGAGAACCCACCATTGGCTGCTGCATTGGAGGAACCTGAGGATATTTGTAAGAATTTACTGCACTGAGCTCTGGCAAAGAATAAATAACAAACCACAAACCTCAACCAGACAACACCTTTTTATTTTTACCAACAGCGATAAATCAAGACATTTCTTATTCTGAAAGCTTAAAACTATATTTCAGGTGTTGTTTACCTGTGTGGGAAGAGCCGCCGAAGACACTACAGGCAATACTTTTGTCTCCTCAAGCTGCTGTTGGTCTGAACGGCCGTTGTGGGTGAGTTCCTCCGAGTGCTCAAGAGTGTTCCTCACTGCACTCCACTCTGGAAAGACACCGATTTCAATACCAAGTTATTTTAAATGAATAAAGCCATGGCAGGGTTTATTCGGGTAGGTATAATTCAGGATTCAGCATTTGGCATCTTGTTCAGTACTTGACTAACTAGAGTTCGCACAGGCCCTGTTCACACTTGGTATTAACAAACATCAAAGAAGATCTAAATACTAGTGGACAGAGCAAAGTACAAATGTGAATTCACCCAAGACGCACTGAGATTCAGTCACTCAAACCATCTCGTCCAAATTAATTTGCAAGATTTGGAATACACCAATGAATGGATCACAGTCTGTAATGTTATTAATTGCTTATTCTCCTTTAATTTCTGATGGACTGGGCATGGGACGTGCATTGCTGCTTCCTACTGGTAAAAACAACATATAGAGGTTTATTCTAATACAGCTCGGGAAAATGAGACCCGATCACAAGTGGTCACTAATGCTGTGCAGCTGTGATTTGATCAGGACGCTTATTAATGCCAGATGTGAACAGGGACTCTGTGGTGTGTGATTACATATTATGTCCTAATTTGAGTGTATACTCAAAAGAGTTTTTACCTGGTGATAAGGTGTCGACATCCAGCATTCCTCCTTCTTTCAACTCCTCCAACTGGTCCTCTCGGATTTTGGACCAGGGTATGTAGGTGACACCCAACTCTACATCCCAATACTGTTTGAACTCAGACTTTATGCCCTTGTTCAAAGCCCAGGCAATCTGGAGGGAAAAACAAAAGGCTATTGATTCTATTACAAAACTACTGGTTTAGTTTTGTGTTGTCTACCCGTTTGTTTCCTACATTACCTTGATGGTTTTCTGGTTTACTTTGTACGGCCCTCTACTAAGCTTCTGCAGAGCCCTGAAGGCATCTTGCCTATGGATCATGACGATATAAGCACAGCCACGCGGAGGGATCATCTGAAGAAAATAGCGAGACAGACAGTGAGGAAAAAAATAAAAGAGGTTGTGTTTTAAATTTAATTTTCCATTTTCAATCTGTACTCAGTGTAATGACTGAACGGAGATCGAGATCTTTTCATAAACATGTGCAGCATTAGGTATTAAGTGTGGTTTTATGTGTAAACCCTTTTTTAATCAGTATTTACATATCAAACAAAATAAGCAGATTTACATTAGCTTAAGTTAACACATAAAACACTAAATATATAAAAGACAATTTTGCTGTATCGTGAACACTAGACACAAAAAATGTGTAATTTAAATCTTAGGGGGATTTAATGCAAATTCCAGTGTTACAGGATGAGGCCACAGCTGGATCAATGTAACTGATCTCTGAGTGTCGACTTACATTGATGGACTCTATCTGCCCAAACTCTTCGAGTATACAGGCAACGTCTTGTTGTTGTGTTCTCTTGTCCAACTGGCCCACCCACAGAGTTGTACTGCAAACTGAAGAGGAGAGACAAAGGGTAATATGAAGAGGAATTTAGAACTGATGTGCAATACGTGAAATAAAAATAAATTATAGATTATTCCAATCTTGCAGGTCGATTTACTTAAATAAGTGTAACCACAAACGGATAGTGACTCACTGCTCAGTGTCTCGCTCTTGGGTGGTGGGAGGCCTTTCTGCCGTCTCTCTCTCTCTTTCTCTCTCTCTCTGCGCTCCTGAGAGCGAGAGTGTGGCGAATGGTGACGGCGGTCTCTGGAGCGCGAGCGGGACCGCCTGTGCCTGGACCGCCGCGTACGGGAATTAGACCGCGACCTCCTCCGCTTTGGTGATCTGGAGGGTAAATAAACAAAACACCATTACAACTCATTCAAACACTGACGTTCGACCGATCGGGAACATATCGCAAATAAAGTGAAAAGAAGAAATTCTAGTTTGGATATGGAAACCCAGTGTGAAACCACATATCTCATTTTAGATGCTCACCTTGAGCCTGAGTGTGACCTTTGGACGTGTCGGCCATCCCTCATGGATGAATGGTCCATATCCATAGACATATCCTGAAATGATGTGGAGAAGACATATTTTGTTCTAAGATACTACACGCATTCACAGTATCATACCACAAGCAGAATTAAATTAAATTATGTAAAAACATTCTCTCTAAAGGTTTTTTAGCTTGTTAGGTGCTACTATTTTACATATTCTTTATACTACTGTCAAGTCTACCTGTTGTTGCTGGGCTGCACTCTGGGGAGGGTATATCCCTGGGAAGCCCTGAAGCCCAGTGGAAACAGGGAGGGGCTGTCCTGGCAGAGGATGCCCCATAGGAGGCATTGTTACTGGGAAGCTTTGCCCTGGCAATAAACCACAGGTCTGGATCTGACCATTAGGAGGGACGGGAAGCTGAAAAAGAGAATTGTATTAAGTACTGTGCACCTACAACAGGGCAATTTATCAGAAACGGATAATAATTTCTTCTTTTTTATCAAGAGATTCCGCATATATAAAAAGAGCCCATACACCCATCAGGCATAACATTATGACCACCTTCCTAATATTGTGTAGGTCTCCCTTGTGCCTCCAAAACAGTTGTGACTCATCAGAGAATGGACACGGGCCTTCTGAGGGTGTCCTGCGGTGGAGAGTTGTTAGTGGGGGGCCTTTGGGTCCTATGGGTAGAGGGGAGGGGCCCCTTGGCATCATCCTACAGATACTTGTTCAGTTTGGTATCTAGTGAATTTGGAGGCCAGGTCAACACCTTGTGCTGTTTTTCATGTTTTTTGAGTTGTTCCTAAACTGTTTTTGTGTGTGTGCCTGTGTCAGGCTGCATCCTGCTGGGGATGGCTGCTGCCATCAAGGAGTGTCATTGCTATGGGTTGGGGGTGCCTGGTCTGGTCTGGTCTGGTCTAGGTGGGTGGTACATGTCTAAGTAACATCCACATGAATGCCAGGTCCAAAAGTTTCCCAGCAGAACATTGAACTGTCACAAGACGGTCAATGTTATTAACTTCTCCAGTCAGTGGTTTTAATGTTGTGGCTGACTGGTGTACTGCATCGTACATAGAAGCTTTAACAGAAATTTAACAAGGAAAATAGAAAAGGGAAAACAAAGGCCAAAGAATTAAATAGAGGAGTTCATTTTCAACAAGAAGAAAAAACGTTGTAGCTCTGTTGTACCTGTTGTGAGTGGTCTTGTGACATGTTGCCCATCTGCAGTTTAAAGTGCTCCATGTGCTGTGGGAAGGCTGGAGGCTGCTGCATACTGTGATGATAAAAAAAAAACACCGTCAGCATCGCAGCTTTTATGAGATTTCTAAAAATCAATCAAAGCTTCCCACTTCTTGGCATCACAGACGTGCTGTGGTGTATGTAATAAATCAAGGGCTTACAAGGAGGGCTGTGACGAGATTTCATCCTTCTTTGTTTCTTCTCCAATTTCTGGTTCGTCATCATAGTCAAAGCGGTCTAGCAATTTCTAAGGAAGAGGCAAATGATGAATGTGAGAATACGCAAATAATACAATTTGTATTTGGCACATGCAAATAAACAAAATGGACTGTCACCTTGTCAAAGGCTGCTTTTTGTTGGAGTGATTGCTGGGTAGGCTGGGAGGGCAGCAGAGGTTGTGGGGCGACCATGCCCAAGCCAGTGGAGACATTTTGGGCGTGTGTTTGAATGTTATGTAGAGAAGGCTGAGTGGTGGTCTCAGGCTGCACTGGCTGTTGCTGAAAGTTCTGGAGCATCTGTTGAAGCTAAAAGTGAAACAAGAATCAGCAGTTAAACACCAAGACATGAGAAAGCAATGACAACAACGCAAGGAAATGAATGAGGGTGAGGTCTGGATTAGTACAAACGCACCTGCTGACCCTGGAAGAGCTGTGCCACAGCAGCAAAGGCGTCAGAGTTGTGCAGAGTAGCAGATGTCATGGTGGAGTTTGCCGTTGCCACAGTAACTGGCTCTTTGGCTGGAGGTGGAGATGAACCTGAGAGAGGAGACACAGCATGAACATGCGTGTGCAGATGCTTTTAAATTCCAGCATTGTTTAGAATTATTCTGCAAGCAATTCTGAACAAAATCATGGCTCGTGGCTCTACAGTAATCACCAGCTTCTTGTGTGCATCACAAACGTTACCTGGCTCGTCCGCGCCCGCGTACGGGGCCGCGCCACTGCCAGAACCGGCCGCCATGTCCAAGAGGGGCTGAATAACCTCGATCTTGAACACCCCATTTTTCTGCCACAGGTTCAACACCCGCACAATCTTACTCTACGATGAAAATAAGAAAATACGTGAGGAAGAAAATATGATCTAGAACATTCTAGATAACGTGAATTGCAATTAAATGTCCAGAATCTCTTTGTGTACTTACCCTGTCCTCTACGGGGCAAAGGCAAAGGTTCTCAAAGGTCCCTGTAATGTTTTTGGTGAACCTTGGACCAAACACATCCTTGTCCGGTCCAAACTGGTGTCTGGACTGCCTCACGATGGAATCCACCACGTACAAGCCAGCTACCTTATACTCAGGCTTACACTGCAGAGAGAAAGACGAGTAAATGAGTTAAGTTTACTAATATTTGGTGACGATAAGAAAGTAACTAAACACTGAAAAGTTTGGCTCACCTTTTTGATAAACTTCTCCACAATCTGGACCACGTGTTTGTAGAGCTGAGAAAGAGAAAAGCAAGTGAGCACGTCATCATCTGGACATAACGAACGCGGATTAAATAAATATACAAGTAACTATCTGGTGGCAAATGTCTTACTTTCATAGCTTTGATGGCTGATTTGGTGATGGAGATCATCTTCGCCCGAGATATTGGGGGCTTGGAGTCCATCAAAGAGAATAACTAGAGCAGAGAACAGAGACAAGGCAACGCTGGAGTCATTTCAGAGGTGATGATAATCATTTCTATTCCATTGATTTTACGGGTCAAACATCATGTCGTCTAACATAAGACACACACATTTATAAGACGGGCTAAACAAGTGGTAAATTTAAATGATATTCCAAACTCTAACAAGCTGGCCTTGTTTTATGATTATGTGATTTCCAAAACTGATCAATTACTTGGGCTGACCACTGCTTGCGGTGTGGTTCGTTCCACTCTGAGAGGCCTGATAATGCATTTAAGTGTGCCGTCATAATTTACCACTTTTATTTCCCCGCTGTAATTCCTTCACGTGTACAGCAGACACCTCAGAATGGCAAAATGAAAATATGAGCTCAACTTCTTCACAGGTCTGAGAAAGATTGAAAGCAAGACGCGCAGCTGCAAAATTCATGCCATGTAGACAAAATACAGACTTGTTACACAAGGACACATGCTCACCCCCCGTGTCCTGTGAGGTAAAATTACTGCTTTTGTCAATAGAGTCTTGTGGCTTTGAAGACAGAACAGATCAATATATCGGCTCAAGCCACTTGCTGGAGGCTGTGTGACGACAAGGTAAAGCAGTGATAATATCCTACTGCTTACAACCCCATTTCAAAGAAACTAAATTATCCATTTAGAACACCCTAAAGGTTTTCTATTAGATTCAAGTCATGTGGTATACTTGGCTAAGTCATAGTTTTCACTGCCGTCTTCTTTAGAAACTCTTCAGTGGTTTTGTCAGTTTGCTCATGAACATTATCAAGATGAATATTCCTCTAGTGTTAATCTTCTTGAGACATCTTGCCAGGCAGCATTTTGATATGTACACAAGCATTCTCAGAGCCATCTATAAACTCAATCTCCCCAGCGCCTTTCGCACTTGTGCACCACCATATCCTCCCACTTCCACCTCCGTGCTTCACTGTCAGCACTACGCATTTCCTATAGCAGTCGCGTCCAGGTCCACAACCAAACATGCTGGACCTCATCTGAGCCAAACTAATGTAATATACATTTGAGTTGTCATGTTCTTTAGCAAAGGCTAGTCTTCGTGCAAAAGAGCAACCACGGTTTCATTTTTTTGATGCCGTCTGTAGATGCTGAGTTTATGTAATGTCATTTGCGGTGTCTGAGTTGTAAAAGAAATGCCGCCCTTGCGCCAAGTCTGAAGTACTCCTGCGCCTGCTTGTTATGGCTAGATTGTGCAATTATAGGGCACTGTCTATGGGATCATTTTCGCACAACTGACTTTTAGTGGTACTATACGTTGTTTTCCTGATTACAACACCAACGATGTTTCAAATTATTTTTACTTCGTGAGGTCTCACAGTCAGATTTATTTCCTCTATTCTTTTGCATGTGGGGCCACGATGCAGACAAGACACGGCCCGTAGGTTCAAAACATGTTGAAGATGTTTTTCGCCATTTTGATCCATGCTGGCTAACTATTTTAAACTCAGTTTTGTTTCGACGGTCACAGTGATCACAATGTACTTTTAAGAATTACCACTTTGGGCCTTGTGGTTCCAATATAGTATTTGTTTTTAATTTTTCTTGACACTTGCCAGCTTCGAATGGACACAAATGTTGATCACGCTGATCAGAGAGATTGCTGCTGGATCTTGTGTGTATATTACACCACAAAGCATTAACTTGCATCCATTACTAACACCTACTTTCTCCACCGATGTGTCAAACTGAAACAGCTACTGAAACTTTCAAGATATGTCTCAATAATCATGTGAAACTGCCCAAAACCATGGGGTTATAGAGCTTTGGGGGGCAGTGAACAAGATGGGCACTTTTTCATTTGAGTTTGCCACTCATTGGTGAATAAACTATGTGGGTGCAGCCACTGTTATATCAATGGGCTTAATATACCAAAGGCAGGAACAAGAGGAACAACCAACACCAACAAGACTTGACCTGTGTTGTGGTTGTGAATGAACAGTGCTAGCAGGCCTTACACTAACTTAGGCTGACACATTCATCACAAGTTGTGCATATTAGTAAAGCAGTAGTGGACGTTTAGGTTAACTTGCACTGTGACATTAACAACAGAACATGCCTGTGTTGAATGTTTGCTCAAAGCTTTGCTAGTAGCATTGTTACCACTCTTGGCAAACCTAACTAACTCCCACAAGCTAACATAACGGCTACTGCTCAAACCACTGCCGAGTGCACATTAGCCTCATTAGCTTGCTAGGCGGTAGAAAACGCTGCCATTGGTTTCAGTAACATTACTTTCATTGCATGTGTACAAAACGCACGCTAGCTCAGTTAGGTATAAGATGCCCAGTTAGCTAGCTACCCGAGCAGGCCCACAGGTCCGACCTCCTCGGTTAGCTCCGGTGCAGCAGCAGCACCACCACCTCCACCATGACCAGCAGCTCGGTGAGCTCAGAGTCTCGGCTAGCCCTCAGTGCAGCTTACCTCCTGGTTAAAGGCGTTGACGGCGTCCATGATTGCCAGACGCTCCGGGCCTTCCCCGTTATTCCCGATTCCCCTCTCGCAGCGATGTTTATTCAAGGAAGGGTCCGCACAACATGTCCGCTCCCGGTAGCTAACGCCAGTTAGCCTCGCATTGGTAGCTTTCGGGTCGGCGGGCACAGCAAAGCATGATGGGATTCAATGTTGTTGTTCTAGGGTTTGTCCACTAGGTGGCGGAGTACTGCAGAGATTGAAAATGCATACCAGACTGTACAAGTGTCCTGTGGGTCCTTTCAGATAGGGACCATTGAACTCGTTCATCTCTCAGATGTACAGACATTAGTTTTGGGAATTTTCTGCATTGTTTTCTTACCCAGTCATCTTAAAGAACTTATAATGTGCATTTCACAGCAGCCAACAAATGCAGTATTTTGTCGAGATTTTAGGTTTATCTAATCATCACTGCGTGTGAATGGTTGTCTGTCTCTCTGTGTTAGCCCTGCGATGGACTGGCGACCTCTTCCAGGGTGTACCCCTGCCTCTCGCCCGATGACAGCTGGGATAGGCTCCAGCAGACCCCCGCGACCCTTAACAGGACTAAGCGGGTACAGAAGATGAATGAATGAATAATCATCACTGCCTCAAATTCTATGATAAACAGTAACCACAATAACCAAGTACATTTATTCAAATACAGTAGCAATGTAACCACAAATTTGAGGTTCTTATACTTATATTATTTCTATTTCTACAATAAACTTCCACTCCACTGATATTCAGAGTGAAATATTGTACTCTCATCTCCACTACACTTATTTGACTTGCTTTTAAGATGAAGATATGATCCTTCTGCATTTTTAATCTATGATGTCAGATATAATAATATATCAGCCATAGAGGAATCAAATCAGTGCTTTTATTTTAATACTTCAACATCAGTTTCCTGCCAATACTGCAGGACTCACTAGTGTCTTACTGCATGTTCATGTAGTACCAAAACACTCCAATAGATGGTGCACTTACACCTTTGACCGTATGTCTGTTTGGCGTCTTAGAAAGCATGGTCCAGCAGGCAAGTTTAACTGCATGGGTAGATGTTCTCCTCTCTCCTTCCAGGGATCCATACAATGAATGAACAAAACAGGATAGTAACACAACATCGTCACAAAATACCACAGAGCTGAATCAACATCACTCTGACACCGACTAAAAAAACCACAATCTTTATTATTAGATTTTTTTTATTTATTTAATGGATTTAAATTAATCGCCGTGTGTTTATTTATTTCAGACATTGCAGGTTCAGTGTGAGTTACGCAACAAAACATGCTGATGAATAAAGTCATATAAGGGCAGATTAATCCGAGTTGAATGCATGTACAGGAAGAAAGAAAAAAAAAACGTGCCTCAAACTGATGCCCCTCCCTGCAGGTGTCCTCCTTTGATTGATGAACACCACGTTAATTAGGCCAGTGAACACCTCAGCCAGTGAGGAGGAAAATGACTCTTTGTCTGCAACTTACTATTGTTGTCATAACTCAAAGTTCAGCAACAGCCGCTGAAACTCAAAACAGCTAAGCTAAATGATGGTCGTCTAAGTTGTTTAAATGTGATCATGTTTGCCACTGGAAATGTGTCAATAACTGAATGATCAGGTATGTGTGCGGTGCATTTTGCGTACTTTACGCACAATCCTTACTAAATGGAAGGGGGGCAGGCACCCGGAAAAATATTCCAAAATATCAAAATGTCAACAGTAGCTCTGCTCATATGCCTGCTTTACGGCTACAAGTGTATTCTTTGTTCATACCCATGTACTATCTGATCGCACCACGAAACGCACTCAACGGAACGGGGAGGTGGTACCGGGTGGAGTTGTCCCCCTTGTTCTCACATGCGCTCCGCCCGCCTGCGCTGATTGGATTGAAAAGTGCCCCTTCTACTGCCACTGTGTTGTTGTTTTTTTTTTGTATCTCATCCTCACACTAAGAAACGCCCACCCACAGGACCGGGAAAGTCACTTCAAACTGGAAAACACGCTGCCCGCATACAGACATTCACGCATGTTTGGAGACGCAGCGCGTATAGCCTACCTCTGGCTGAGCCACTGTTTTTTTTTTAAAACCCTTACGAGTATTAGGACAGGTTGCGTCAGTGACACTATTAACTTTCCATTACTGAGTCGGGCTTTTTTTTTACGTGTCATTTTAATCCAAGCTCGGAAACTGCTGAGTGCGGACCGGATGATTCGGGTGAACAGGTGGCGCCAGCTCCGGTTCCCTTAATTTGTAATTAGGGGCGAGACGCACACTGAGCGGTGTTAACGCACATTACCGGACGCTAAGCATTTAATACCTGCCTTTAAGGTGGGTGAGAGTCGAGCTGCGGTTCCTTTTCTCCCTTGCTGAAAGGAGACTCTGGACTAGGGAGCTGTGATGCCAGTTGCCGACAGCGACATGGTAGTGGACAGCAGCCACGGGTTAGCGGAGGGTAAAACCCCAAATAGTGCCGGGAACGAGAACGTCCTCCCGGCTTCTCTATGCAGTCCCGCAGCGGACATCCTCAAGAACTTTTATCACACCAAACGGGTCGGGAACTATCTGATCGGGAGGAAACTGGGAGAAGGATCGTTCGCCAAAGTTAGAGAAGGTCTCCATGCGTTAACTGGAGAGAAGGTAAGCGGAGATGAAATATGGTTTTAGTAAAAATTTGGTTTCAATCTGAGAACGTCGCAAAGTTTATACAGACTGTTTAATGTGTTATAATAATAATAATAAATAAAATCACTTCAAGGTATGGTTTTAAATTTCATCTCAGTGGACAGTGTCAGCTGTCACTTCGCTCACGCTTGCTTGGCAATGCTTTCATTTCTGCTGCATGTCCATCAAGAAAAATATATAAATATACATCATTTAATTTAACAATTTACGCTTTTTCTCAAGTGTCAGTCTCACTGATCAATCAGTTCTTCCTCGGAGAAAGCGACCAGCCTTGTTTGCAATGGGAGCTTGCGTTAATGAGCTCATTTGGCACCGCCAGCTGTTGAACCACAGTATACACACAGCGGGGCTGCTCTAGTGACAATATTTACTTATTGTGTGTGTGTGAAAGAGAGAAAGAAAAGCTGGAAACCCTTTTCCCCCCACCTAACAAGGTGGATAACTAGTTGTGCGCTCTGTGGCTTTTTCTGAACCTCTGCTTTGTTTGCTGCTGGTGGTGAGCTCACCGTGTCAGCGCTGTGGGCGCGCAGGACCCTGATAGGGACAGAGGGGGGAAATTGCCCGGCCTATGAGAGAGCGGAGCTGCTACTTGCATATGAAATCGTGTCGTTGATAAATGGGCTCCAGTCTCATTATGATTCCGCCAGCGCAGGGCTTTGATATGGGCAGCCATTGGCCACTGGTTGCCTTTGTCTCTTCAGGCGTTTTTGAGAAGCGGCCAAGATATTTGCATATTAGAAAAACAAGCACCTCCTTTTTTTTCTCCTGTGTAGTCCCGCAAAGCCATTCCGTACATATCTGTATGATATGCAAGACGGGCATACAGCTTCAGTATACGTCTGATTAGGGGGCAACACCCCTCCACTTTCTGTTGCCGTGTGAAAATAATAAAACGCTCCTCTCCTTTCCCCCCCAGCTTCCCTCACTGTCTTTGTTGAGGATGATGCAAACACTGGCAATCACACAACCGAGCTCTCTCTCTCTCGCTCTCTCTCTCTCTCTCTCATTCATTTGAATAAAGGCGTCCAACAGGGGCTGGGAGGGAGAGGAGGGCAGTGAGTTTATTCAAGCAAAAGGGTATTCAGGGGGAAAGGAAATACTGGGTCCTTTTTTTAGCATCACTAGAAAGTCGGTGTGGATGCAGGGATGAGCGGGCGTTTAAAGGCGGGCAAGGGGGGGCATGAAAGTGAGGAGAGGTGAGAGATGCTCTCATGGTCCAGGGGGTAGGGGAGGTCATACCCATGTGTTTTCAATGTCTGTAACCCACTTTCCCCTCCATACACCCCCCGCGCCCCCCCCTTTTCTGTCTGTGAGGGGTGCCTGATAAACAACACCCCCACCCCAGAAGCCCCCTGGCATGAGGCACCCCTCCCCCCCCCATACCCCACCGATCCTCATATAGACTAGCCTACTGTAAATACTACGTCCCATCCCCCCCATACGCACTCTTCACCCCATCTCTTATCCACGCTGTAAACACAGGCCATCATTCATATTGTGGCAGCACTCCACGCATTCAGCCAGGTTTAATTAGCGCCCATAAAAAAAAAAAAAAAAGGTGAATCAATTATCGAAGGACGAAAGTAAAAACGAAAGACGAGCTGAAGGGCAGAAGAAAGAGACGCGCGACCACTTCGGCCCTCACCATTTCTTTAATGGATATGGTGATTAGTTTCATGGCTTTCCACGTCTGTGGACTCTCCTTGAGATGATTTGCGGTGCATGGTAGCCATGCTCTTGAACTCAGTCTAGACAGTATACAAGGAGACACGGGCGAAAGATGAAATAGAGCATGTTACTGAATGTAATTATCTACAAATGGATGTGTTTGTCATTGAACCAAAGGACGTGTTCTTCGGTTTTTATGAGGAGATTCTGGAAGTTTCTTCTCCAGCACGAGAATGACGAGTAGAGGAACACAGATGAAGTGTTTGGGAAGAGTAGTTAAATAGTACTTAGCTTGTTGAATCTGTTTTAGAATAATTAGCAGCTCTAATTGATTCGGCCTCCAAGTAGGTTCTACATTTGGCTTCTAACGTATGTTCAGCTGCGACAGCTTTGAGGCAAATGGGGGAATATTAACTGTCCATTTGGCCCCGCCACCTTCTCAATATATAGGGTAACATTTGTTTTTACCCCTAGTTTATGATGGTTCAGTAACCCCTGCAGCTCTCACACACACACACACACACACACTTCCCCCTCCTCCAGTCTCAGGGCCCTATAGCGCCTGGGTTGCCCCACACTAGGGAGCAGCTGCGAGGGAGAGGTCCGTGTCAGTTGTACGCCCTGAAATAGAGATTGAGTATCTCATCACCTGTTACACTACAACTCCCCGAAATCCTTCCAAACACAGCAGTGCAAAGCCATGGGTATTATTTACAATATCATATGGTGCAATGCTTCGGAGTCGAACTTCAGCTGCCAAGTCGGTTGTAACCTCACCCTCTTACACACGGCGTTCCCTTATTTCTCCAGGTGGCGGTGAAGGTGATTGACAAACGAAAGGCTAAGAAGGACTCGTATGTCACCAAGAATCTGCGGAGGGAGGGCCACATCCAGCAGATGATCCGCCACCCCAACATCACGCAGCTCCTGGACATCTTGGAGACGGAGAACAGCTACTACCTGGTGATGGAGCTGTGCCCAGGTGGGAACCTGATGAACCGCATCTACGACAAGAAACGCCTCGACGAAAGGGAGACTCAGAAGTACATCCGGCAGTTGGTGCTGGCCGTCGAGCACCTGCACAGGGCCGGCGTTGTGCACAGGTAAAAACAACACAAATATTTTCTACAAATTCCTCACGATATGTTGACAGGCCTGTCATCCAACTATTCAAACGGCTTCTGTTTGTTTACGGGTTACAGCTGAACTTAAGCCCTCCGAGTCAGACAGGATTCTGTTATTGAAGTGTAGGTTAAATCCTTCTTGTACAAATTGTTATTAATCCACAAAAAACAAGGCCGTCTGCTCAATAAGTGCACAAATATAAGTATTTTAGAAGATATATAATTCTTAGTCCTCTTCCTGGGAATATTCAGTTTATTGTTACTTGAAGCCTGGGAACTAAATTTCTATCACAGCGAGATGGCTAATGTAGATAACTGTATAACAGGATTTTTGAGACTGAAGAGGAACACAATAGACCGTGAAAATCAACCAGCATGACCCACATTAGGAGGGTTATGTGTGTAAGCGTCGGGTTTGTGGGGAGGTGAAGGGGGGTTCGATTCTCACTGACCTCTCCTACGCATTGTATGATGGCGGCGGCGGCGGCTCAGATAAGTTATCTGCAGTAAACACTGACCGTGTCCCTCTTTGTCTTACAGGGATCTGAAGATAGAAAACCTCCTGTTGGATGAGCAGGACAACATCAAGCTAATAGGTACCTACATTTGTTTCCTTCAGTTTCCTCTGAATAAAAGTCAATACAGAAATTACATGTGACCTGAAATAACTGTAATAAACCAAGAGACAGCACTCACCTCACCTCTTCTGTTCCGCAGATTTTGGACTCAGTAACTGTGCTGGCATTTTGGGATACTCTGACCCCTTCAGCACGCAGTGCGGAAGTCCGGCCTATGCTGCCCCAGAGCTGCTCTCAAGGAAGAAGTATGGGCCAAAGGTGGACGTCTGGTCCATGTGAGTCTACCTTCCTTTTAAGATACTCAAAAATAAAATAATTGCACGTGTGCAGTCGAGAGCTGACATGTGCTTTTTGCTCTTCCAGTGGTGTGAACATGTATGCGATGCTAACTGGGACGCTCCCGTTCACCGTGGAGCCCTTCAGCCTTCGAGCTCTGCACCAGAAGATGGTGGACAAGGAGATGAACCCTCTACCTCCCTCACTCTCCACTGGTAAATATACAAATGTACAAGCGTTGTGTGTGTGTGTGTGTGTGTGTGTGTGTGTGTGTGTAGATAAATCATAAATAACAAGGTGTCCCTTGGTTGCGAACAAAATATGTGGTGTAGAATTTGAAACTCCTTTTTAAATGCCTTTCAATGTAACTCTAAACAACAACAACAACAAAAAAAAAAAACAGACAAAATGAAAAGCACAAGGCTAAAGAATTCACGTGTTAGTTCTTTTAAAGCTTTTGACATCATGCCAAATTTACTGAGGCATTAGACTGCAGATCAGTGCAGTCATGCACGGATACAACAGAAAGCATTAACGTGAGCGTTTCCCAGGAATACTGTCAGGAGTTAAAATTATACAAAGGTATGTGGAATCAGTACTGCCGTTTTGGTTTTTAGGATTTATGAATAAGAGGAATATTTCTTTTGTAGAGTAGCCACAGGCACTGGACCAACCTGACTTGGAGGCAGTTGTAATTTTTTAGTCAGAATTCCTGAGAAGGCTATTCACTGCGGTTGTTGTCGGCACTGAAAGAACCAATTACTAATCGGCTTCTTTATTTGGCTTCTTTATTATTTATTGGCGTCACGCTAAGACGAGAAGAACAGGTGTCTGACACGCTTCACTGGCAGCTGTAGCGATCATATCTGAGTCCCTCCTCAACGTGTCACAACAGTTTTACTTTGTAATATGCAAATTAAAGGCTGGCTTAACCTACTTACATTAAGTAGCTATTACCTGAGCTAATAGCATAGATGACATCCTATCTGAGTTATGCAATATCAGAATGAAGGTTGGGGCAGGAGTATGAATGAGGATGAGCAGGATAAGAGCCAAGTTTATGGTCAATGGGATGAGAGCCAAGTATGTGGGTAGGAGCACTCTCTCACGACAATGGTATTGTGAAACTTGTAGAAACACGCTTTAATATTCTTCGGTAGTCTTTCTAGTTAATGCAGTGGGAAGAGTGTTATTGGGAGGGCATGGATATTTATTCTACCCCTCTCTTGTCTCAGCGGCAATCTGTCTGCTGAAGAAGCTCCTTGAGCCCGACCCCAGCAAGCGCCCAAATATCCATCAGGTGATGGCTGACTCCTGGCTACAACTGGCCAACAAGAACACGGGTGCACCATACCTCAACAGGTAGAGAACCTTTAGGATTTTGACTCTTGTTTTTGTGGAAACAGAAATCATTTTCACAAAGTATTAACTGTCCCACTTCACATTCCCTATTTTTTTTTTTTTGTTTGAAGGATCCACATTGAAGAAATTAACCACACAGTGTTGCTGCACATGACGGAGAAGATGGACTACAAGCACAGTGAGGTGCTGAGCGCCGTCCTCACTAATCGCGCATGCCACACTCTTGCCGTCTATTTCCTCCTCAACAAGAAAATGAAGAGACTCTCCAAAGAGTACAGGGTAAGGAGCTCTCGGAACTCTTACAGCATATTTTTCTTGACAGTTCCCGTTTAAGATCTTCGCAGCGTTTCTCAATTCTTCATTTCAGTTTTTGTGCATAGATGATTACAAGACCAACAGAAATATAAGGAAATAAAAACAGACAACAGGTAAGACCTGTTTTAAAATGTTGTTGTGTTTGCTCAGGAGATGCAGTTCCAGGAAAAGAAGAAAGCAGAAAAGCAGAAAAATGAGTACTTCCAGACCCAGTGGAGAAAGCACGTGGACAAGCTCACCATCCCTCCAAAGCAGACGCCCGTCTACCTGGCTGTCAGCAAGGGGCCCAGCAAGGAGAAGAAAACCAAAACCGGTGAGGATTTGTATAGTTTAGTACAAAATACTTGAACAAAACAAAAGTTCTAGTACGTTTGTTTTGAAAAGTGCCTGTGTATTTATTGTGTCCATTTTATTCATCTTTATTCATACAGGGTAGGTTGACTGAGCATGCATGTTCTCACACAACAACGACCTGTGTCACACATACATAGTTACCCAGTCATCCCTCCATCCATCCGTCCATCCATCCACCCATCCATCCACCCATCACTTGTTTGTCTGTCCATCCATCCATCCATCCATCCTTCCATCCTTCTGAGGAAACATCAAGGACAACCCTCCAGTCCAGTGCAGACACAAACACTTTTTCTCTTAATTAAATTTACCTGTTGACATTTAAATGAAATGAAAGTAAAATCATAGTACAGAAGTAAGTAATGTTTTTTTTTTTTTTGGAATTAAACTAAAATGCATAAAGCAACATTTAAGTCTGTTCTCTCGAACTAGGCCTGGGTGTTTTTAATAAAATGTTTCTGCGTGCCATGTCACGCTCCTTTAAAGAGGAATTTACGAGTGACAGACGAGCACCAAGGGCAAAGCTGAATCCTAAGCTCCTTTCTCTCTTCTCGTTTACCTCTAAGTGCTTAATGAGAAAGCCCACAGGCTGTTCATGTCAGAATGGCCGGTCTGAACAAGGTTAAAGTCAGAACTGAATGTTCTCTGTGACTTCACTGTTACATTCTCTCAAATGATTATGTGTGTGAGGGTCTTGACATGACACACAGGCCAGGCTATGAGAGAAGCTGCTATTCTCGAGCTTCCATTCAGTTTTATCTGCGACAAAAACTTAAGTTGTACATTTCAAATGATCACTGACAAACAAAATACAGTATTGAATGAATATTTCTAATGTCTTCCTCAGGTATATTGCGAGCCATAACTGGTGGACATCGTAATTCACCCCTGGCACCACCCGGCACTGTTGCTTCCTCCTCCATGGAGTATCTGGAGATCCACCCTCTCTTTCCCAACACACCACAGCAACGGAGGCGCTTGGCCACTCTCCCGCCAGTAAACACGAGTCCGGAACACAACATTCCTGCTCCACCGGCACCATCTCCCATCGGCATGCACTCCTTTGGGTCTCTATCCAAAGCTGAACAGATAGAAGACACCCCCTCTTCACCCTGGTACAAGCTGACCAACGGGACTCTGTCCCCACCCCGCCACGTCTCTGCCTTCCAACCTGACTCCTCTTACTTGAAAAAGGCCACAATTCCCAGTCCCCCCGTCCTCATTGTCAACCCGCAGCCCAAGAAGAGCATCTCATCCGATTGGTGCGGTTCTTCTGACACCAGTGGCAGTCCCCCCAGCACCATAGGAAGCCCCCCAGGTAGCTCAGCTTTCAGCCCTCCGAAGTCCGCTTTCAGCCCACTTAACCCCACGTCAGCATTCAGTCCTCCTTCCAACAGCAGTAGCAGTGATCCTGAGAGCCCAACTCACCGCAGCAAGTTCCCCTATATGGGAATCGGACAGATTCTAAAGAAGAAGGTCCAGCTGCAGCCGTTTACATTTCGGCCAGAACAAGTTGTAGAAGAAGTGGTGTCCCCACCTCCCTATCCCATGCAGACTCTCCTCTGTGCTTCAGGTGCACTAAAGACACTCTGCTGAGGCATACAAGAAAAAACGAAAATGAAAGAAAGACAGAATGAACTCAAGGACCCTCTCAACATTTTAAGTTGGAGAGGTCTTCCCGGAGCGGCCTTTTGAACTGTGAACCGTCCCTTTACTGCAACTGAGCCACTTTTCATGACGGATGTGAATATTTAAAAAAGAAAAAAAAAAAGAAAAGGGATGAGAACAAAGTTTTCCATCTCTTGTTACCACTCTCATTATGTAACATGAAGTGGTGACACAGAGATGATGAGATGTGAAGTGAATCCCTGGGCAATGACGGAACCCCGCAGTGTCCTAGATACAGAGTGGACATGGGACTTAATGTAAAATGGGCTTTGGCAACAAATGTACACACACAATACTGTATTATAGACCAAGTTAGAGATACTCTCATATGTAATATTGCTGTAACTGGTTACTAATTGAACCGCAAACTGATTCACACCAGCTAACAGACCCCAACTCTTCCCCTGACCTTGATTACATGTATAAATGTTTTGTCTCTCTGTAAAAAAAAAAAAAAAAAAAAAAAAACTCTGATTGCCACCGACTTCCAGACAGCAGGCACTGTATCCTAAATGCTGTCTGGATGAAGAAGCTCACTGCACTATTCTTGAAAACCAAAACCTGTAGTAACGGTGTTTTACCATCTTTTACCTCACTGCATTATTCATACGTTAATGTATAACAGCAGTCACTTGTGACATGCTTATTGTGTGGACTGTGCCACAGCGTTGCAGTGTCTTAGTGTTGCCATTAGAATCAACACAATGAAATAGACGTAGGTACCAAGAGTAGGATCATACTCACTTTTTATAGAACGATCACTCGGCACTGATAACTCACAGTTCTAACTTTTTATACACAAGTCTTATCTTTAACACCAACCGGGACTGTAAAAGTCTTGATTACAACTTCCTCACTGCAGAATACACTGTTCATAGTTGATTGAAAAAAATAAAAAAATAAAAAATAGAGCATCGAAAGCCTTATAAAACTGATTAACCTCGCCTAAGGCTGAGGGTATGACAGTGGAAAGAATCGCTACTAGGATCCATGAAAATAATTCACTTCCTTTTGTCTTAATGCTGTAGTTTGTGCAATAGTCTTAAGTGTTAACTGCAATGATGAGTATTTGCCAAGAGCTCTCAGAGTGATGTGAAAATCGTTCTTGTAAATAAATAATTAAAAAAAACAAAGTACCACTCCCGTGTTCCTGTTGCGTGCGCTGCTCCGTACAAATGAACTTCTATGTCTATTGAACCGACATTATCACATAATTAGTTGACTCTATACGGGAAACAAAAAGGCTTCCACCCGGCACACGAGGCCTCTCACTGTTAAAATACCGTAGAATCTCTTCCTGCTCAATTGAAAAGCTGCATGATTCAGAGCGTACTGTCAAGATTTGGAATTATGTCTTTGTAACTTTTTTCCGGTTGATACTGAGACTGACGCGGACTCGGGGGATCTTTTGTAAGATTTTGTAACGGATGGATTTTGTTTTGAGTGTCAAGAGATTTCTATGCTGTATAAAGTATTTTAAATATTTATACTGAATCCTTAATGTGTCTGTCTGGTCTTTCAAATTGCACCTGTCTGGCTGATTCCTTGCACATCTTGTACTTTGTGCACACATGGCAATATACAACTGATTGGCAGAAAATGCATCATATAAATACTCTTAATTACAGTAATTAGGTACTATAATCCGCATAATTCAACATTCACATTCTTGCTCATTTATGTATAATCTACACAAAGCGTGTGATCTATAATTTGTTCCTCGAGCTCTTAGTTCCTCAAGGACTTAATGAAGATTGGCCCCTTTGCTATGGGAGGATCCGTGTTACTTTACAACCTCAATATGCCACTTGTCTCACATACCACACATTTCCCATGGGGCACCTGTGACGGGTAAAAAAAAAAAAAACCCACTCCCTTGCAACAGCTGAAGTATCCTTAGGGTTTTACACACACACACACACTCAGTACGACCCCTCCCTCTCCACTAAAACACACTGTAGACACTAATCTACTCAGCTGTGGGTCCCCATAATAAACCTCTTTGGGTGACACTGGCTTGTCGAGACAAAGAAGGGGGATCACCAGACAAACACACAGACGCACGCGGTGGACGACACAAACAGGGATGTCCGATTAATCGGCGTGGCTAAGCTGATAAAAAACGGAGGGACAAGCGCGGCCCTATAAAATGCATTAAAGCCCAGAGCCATTTGTTTATCAAAGATAGACGGACATTTAACCGAAATCCCTGGGCGGTCTGGTGAGACAAACAGGCTGTGGTCATGAATACTGCGGCTTAACCACGCTGAAAGAGTATTACAGCCCACGGACAGGTAACGCTAGTGTTCAGCTCTCCTCCAGGGGACACCTGCGCAAGTTCAACTACAGATAGAATGCAATGCTACCAAACCAGTTCCACTTGTAGTTATTGGCGGACGATGTTTTGGAAATACATCACAGAGGTGAGAGATAAGGAAGAAAGGATGACAAGCATTTCATAATTAACAGTCATTATATAAAGCCAAAAAAAAAACAACTAGTCAAACCTGAGGATTTTCTGCTTAATATTAAGAGAAAGCTCATGTATTTTGGTTTAAGATAGCTGGTTGAACAAAATGAATACCTTTGGAAGATTATAAAGGGCATTGTAAGTCATTTTTAACACATTTTATAGGTCAAACAACTTTTTAAATAGTTGACAGAGATTCTGACAGCAGTGGTACCTTATTAATCTGAGTGCAGCCTTAGCTTTAATGCAAGAAATCCATACTGATGAGATAAAGGAGGAACAAAGCTTTGTCAATCACACAGATTATTTTAAAATTAATCCTTGTGTAAAGTCTGCGATAAACAAACCTCTCCATCCGGGTTTTTTTTCCCCCCATCACAATCAGTTTTTTATGTTAACGAAAAAGATCGTGACATGCCATTTTGTTTTCTTGGAAAATAAAGTTAATTTTCAAGGCATTTCCTATAATAAATACAAAGGACAAATATTTTGAGATGCAAGTACTGAAAGATATTTTTTTTTTGGTCCATACCGCCAAGCCATGCTGTATATCTGGCCAAATCTTTAATATTATAAATGATTTCCTGACAGTTTTTGGCAAAAAGTTATGCCTTTGCTGTATATTATAAACTGATACCCAGGTTGATGACACTGACAACACTACATCACAACAGAAACTGTCTTTGGACCAAAAAAAAAAAAAAAAAAAAAAAAAAACCTCACATTTGAATAGTTAAATCACTTGTATTCCCTTTCAATGTGTGGCCAAACTGACCACTTACTGTCCAGCAGGACTGAGTTATTCCTGTCAATCTGTTCAGGCTTAGATCCTGATGACACTAATCCTGTTTTCAGCCCCCTCCTCCGTCACATATAGGCGCGCACACACTCACACCGGGGTGTCTCGGGGAATCGGACGAGCCTTTGTGTCTGAGAAAAACAGACGATTAACCTGCTACACAGTGACGAACGCAGCGGATGTTCTCACACACACACACACGCACACACACAACTTGAGCATCCCGGTTCAGAGACGCAGCCCCGCAGTAACTGCCTCCATCAGCAACTCTTACACCGGCAGAGGATGAGGCGGAGAGAGTGAGAGGCGGTCAAGACTACCTGGCAGACACTGCTGTACACAAAGACGCAGGGGGAAATAAACAAGCAGATGTTTCTAATGAAGTAGGAGGCTTTGCGTACTAACAGGGGATTTGGGTTATTCCGTCAGACGAGCCACTGACTGGCCGGCTATGCTGTTCGATCACGGACACAGATGATGGTGATTAATGTGCGAGAGAAGGCTGTGTGGCTTATCTCTGACTTTTTTCGGTTTCGCCACAGAAGTACTACTGGTATCACAGAACTGGGTTAAGTTTCACAAAGGCTCAAGATCCTGAGATTAATTTGGGAAATGTAACACCCCAGAGAAAGAGGTTTACTGAGTGACAAGCCATCTAAGCAGTCAGTGCGACACAAAGACAAAGATGACACCAGACTGTGTTAATGACTTTAGGAGACTTTGGTCAAGATTATGCTGGATGACCAACTATGTAAGGAAAAGCAGCGACGACTGATCAAGTCAAAAGATCGGCTGGGTTCTTTACACACAAGTGGATTATTTATTTACATTATTCCTTGTTATATTCTCAAAGAGATAATATGTACATTATTACATATATAATACTATTACATATTACATAAGCAATGAGCACCATGTAAATAAATGTATGGCAACAAATTAGATTTCACAAGCATGGACTGTTAGGGAACAGTGTGACATGCAATCTGCAATGCTGTGGAGGATCAAGAGTTAAACCAGGAATTGGTCAAAAAGCAGCAACTGGTGGGGTGTGGCTCTTTGTCAGGGGAAAACCAAATAATATGTTGGGAAAGGTGGATTACACGTTGGAAAGATTACATTTGTCACAGCTGAAATAATGTTGTTTTTTTGTTTTTTTTTGCCTTTTAACTGACAAAACCACTGACACATGCATCTTATTGTCACTATCCTCACTTCATTACACAACCAAGGATGGTATTAAATTTAAGTCTCACAAACCACTGAAACCTGCTTTTCTTCTCATTAAATAACCCTTTTTCACTCCATGGGAAAAAACAAACGTATTTTTAAGTTGGCGCACAGGTGGCACTCCTTGAGATATTTTTTCCTCCCCAAAACAAGATCAGAAATTCAATCAAAGAGCAGCGAACAGCCAATGGGATCTCAGTGTCTGTGGTAAAAGCAGCATCAGCCTGAGCCGCCATTGGTCCGCTGGTTCACACAGGGAAGGCTGTAATTGGCTGTTAGCGAGCCGAGGCTTCATTGCCTCCATGGCAACATTGCTTCCTTATTGCTTGGGGAAGGTGAAAAGGAGGGAAAGAGGGGAGGCGACTTTCTCTCAGACACTACCTCTGCATTATTCATCCTTTGTCCCCGAGTGCTTTTAGAATGAGTGTTTACGTACTGACGGATGTCTGCGCGCGTGTGTTTCCATGTTGGTCTTGGTTTGGGTGGTAAATGATTGGCTGAGACATAAGGGGTGAACGAGGTGAAACCGGTGCAATAATTGCACTCGGCGGTGCAATGCATCCGGCAACACTAAGTCTATATATATAAAACTGCTACATGAGTTCTGAAGCCATTCAGAGATGATGACTTCAAACTCAGCTTCTAGCCTTTAAGAGGTATTCCTCTGAACAGAACAACGAGCAAACTGGGACATATCTCCAAAATGAGTCTGTGGTGAGGTGCAACGGCGCACCTCTGGTCTGGACAGAACAACCGGCCGGCTGGCATGCACCATCCACTCGCAGCATGCATGCACGCAGGCGCCTCATCCTTAGCGAGAGCTGGATGAAGACAACAACACCAGCAGAAACAACAACAAAAACCATGCGGTTTGTTTGTTGTTGTTTTTACTTTCCCACCCCACCAACAGTTGAGGGTGGGGAGAATTAGACGGAGGGGGAGGGAGACAGAGACGCGAGGGTGGGGTTAGAAAGAGAGAAAAACATCACACAGAGATTAAGGATGGGGTGGGGTGGAGGACTCCATTCAAGACTCCTCCCCTATGCATGTGTATGTGCATGAGCGGGGGGGATAACGTCTGTTGACAGGCATGCCGGCCAGCGAGCTGGCTGGCTGTTCCTCCGGCAGTGAGCGCGGTGACGAGATGGCAACAGGCACTCAGCATAGCACGTGCTCTCAGTTGCCATCGCAACCTGCCCTTGGATACAGCGTGCTGGTTGGCCGTTTCTAACGGTTGTTGTTCTGTGAGGCTGATGAAACCTCGTGGGTGAGGGAGGGCAAGCGGTACAGCATGGAGCTGCTTTCCTGCCTGCCTCGGTAGAAAGTGTTGCTAGGCACATTAGAGGTCAGTTGGTAAACAAACACCCAGGCTTTAATATATATATAATCAACCTCCTCATTCTCAAAACCCTAAACTCAAAGACCTTAAAAGCTGCTGTTTGACTCTTAAATCCAAATTAGATACTTCTAATTACAGACAGAGCGGGATGAGCCCCGACAATTTAAGAAAAAGATTATCCTCACAGTTTAAAGTTGTTAAACAGTTGTATGTTTTTATTACATATATCTTTAAAACAATGAACTCAAACAGAACAAACAAAACAATAATGAGTCAATATGAACAATAACAACAAATGAAGGAATGCAATTTCCTGTAGGTGTTGGCAAAAAAAGTTTTTATATAACTCCACTGAAGAATTGTCCAATAATGTGCCTATTTGTGAGACAGTCAAAGTGAAAGTCTTCTTCTTCTTTTTTTTCAGAAATGAAAACCTTGTTTCAATACATATTCTTGAAATTAAAAGCTTATAACCAGCAGTCCTGTCTGGCTTCAAGGCTCCACACTTGAGAACACATAGAGAGAGAACAAAGAAAAAGTGTGTGTGTGTGGCTTCGAATGACCCGATCAATACATCATTGTGCTGAGTGTGCAGCCTGCCTGATGAAATCCCGGACAAATAAACATTCTGCGCATAGCACACATTCACTCCGCACTCAGACCTACAGAGAAGACGGTGCCATGAGCCGCGGGAGCCGAGCTGGCAACATGATTGATTACAAGTGCAGGCAGTCTTTGTTTCACCATTGGTAATCAGGACAAAGCAGAGTGGAAGCTGTGTGCGTGTGTGAGTGTGTGTCTAGGTGTGTAGAACACAATGTGTGACTGAAGGAATGCGGCCGAGATGCGACTTAAAGGAGGAACCATTAATGGAAAGGCAGGGAGGAGTGTGGATATTAAATCCCCACATTCAGACAAGTTGGCGTCCATCATTTGCACACTTTATCGCACCCCGCCTGAAGGTCAGCCTCGATAATTTCCAGCCTCTCCACCATGGTCATGACCAGCATTTTCATCTGGAAAGGACGGGGGTCGGGCAGGAGAGAAAGGGAGGGGGGCAAGTTTTGAGATTGTGCAGAGTTGTAAATATGAGCAGCAAAAAGGGAAAATGGAGAGCGGAGAGTGAGAATGGAAGGAGTCAGAACAGGGAAGAAACAAAAGGCGAAAATGGACAGGTGGGAAATGAAGGGAGCAGCAGGAAGCAGTGAGGAGGAAAGAGAGGAGGAGGAGGAGGAGACATAATTGGAAAAGGGGAGACAGGGAGGAAGAATGACAAAACCCAGAGAGGAAGTGGTCAGGGATGGATGGGTATGAAGCAATGGTGGGAGAGTGGGAGGGGGTGGGGGAGACAGGTTAGTGAGTGTCCAGAACAACCAACCTAAACAAGTGTCTACAAGTCAGGCGGACAGAATACAATGATATGGCAGTAGAGCTGATGAGGATCATCATCATATGTGGTACAGTTGAGGACAAAGTCTCCAAATAAAACAGATTACACTAGAAGTAACAATACCTGAGTTTAACTTCTGATACCAAAAGAATGTGTTTGGTGGTATCGTACCTAATATAACCAATTAATCCTGTAGCCCATAACACGTCAGAAAGTGGTGAAATTACCTTTACTCAATCAGCAGTTACCAGAAAAAGAAAGCCAAACTCATTCATGCTCATGTCGGTAACAAAATAAAACGCAGTTTAAACACAGGCGCTGACTTTAGTCACAAACTGTTGCGACAGTTTATGATAACTGTTGCCACGGAAACATTTTTCGGGGCACCAAAAAGTTACTGAATTTGCATACTAAGATAAGTTCTGGATCAAAAGTCTGTCACGCACCACTTAATTTTGCTTCAAGCAGTTAAAGTCTAACATCTGACAGGTTTAGTGACTTATGTCGACAGACGTGATGACAGATTCTAATTCCTGACCCAATCAAAGGCTTTTATGACGTCGTCACCGATGACTAACAATGAATGATGGCGGTATATCATCAAAAATTAAAACGATCAATGCGCAAGTCCGATTAATCTTCAGGCTATTCAAGCTAGATTTAAGTAGTAACCTATACAGTAAACAAGGACTATATAAGGTGAGTGTTTTTCTTACACGCCCCTTTGTTTGAGGACACATAATAGGTAAACTCGGTTTCATTGCGTAAGATGAACCGAACTATTTTAAAGCATTAATTTTATGGTTATGGCTGACATAAAAAGAATTAAAAGCACACCTTATGTTCCTGTGCGAACACAGATTTTTTTTTTTTAAGTCTCGTAAGCTGAGTAACCTGTTTAAAATGATAGGTTGACTGTAACATGAAGGACATGCAGAGGCAGCCGCCGCCAAGTAAAACTAAATTCCATGCATGCGTGACGCTACAGTGACAAAGGCGCTACAGAATCAAAACATGTTTTTCCTCCAACAAAGATTCCTCAACATGCTCCCCATCACATCTATTGTCCCTGGTGCAAGAGTGTGGGAGGGCTGCAAGGTAACTCCTGCGCGCTATCGCCCCCTACTGGTCAATTTGAGATTGTATGGACATTTTTTTTTAAACAAAGGGTGATTAAGAATAACTTTGAAACCACTACAATATTACAGGAAAATATAGGGGGAAAAAAATTACACTATATTATCTAATATGATAATAAAGCATGAAAAGAAATTAAAGCTAAAATATACAAACAACTAAACATAAATAAATTGAAATATTAAAACCACATCCCAGAAATAATTAATTTCTTTTTTTTTTTTTACCCCTTCTATGAAACGGGACAGAAAATTGAACTGTTTGCAGGACATGACACAGACAGATGAGGTAATGTCTGATTCAACAGTCTGCCCGTTATAGCAGCAAGGGGTTCCCAGAACAAAGCTGATGTCATCCCCAGTACGACCTGTGCATTGATAATCAATGAATGAGCTGATCTTAAGTAATGAGAGAGGACTGGCTTTCTGCAGAGCACAGCAACTCCTGCTATAGCTATAACAGAGTAGATCAAATCTCTAGTTTCTGTTCTCATCTTTTTTTTTTTTTTTTTTAATTATTTTACACAATGACAATACAATTTTTAAGGATTACAATTAATTAATGTTTGTTTGGATTAGCATGCGCTATGCTCGGTGAATGAAGCGCTTATTTAAACAGCAAGAAAACAAGACGACCAGACAAAGAAAAGCAGCAGCAGTAATTTACCTCGGTTATCTGTTCTTCAACAATGCCTCTGTACTCCAGTGTGACTGGCTGCTCTTCGGAGCCCTCTGCTGCCAAACTCTGGCTTGCAGAGCCAAGCACGTAGCTGAAAAAGATTTAGTTTGAAACATTAAGGTGCTAAATAGACTGGTAAACGGGGGATTTGTACCATCAGCACGTGTACGATACCCGGACCACAAACACCACCAGTGTCAAGCTTGGGATAACATTAGCAAAAGCCATATTTTCTGTGCTAGTTTGAAAATTAAACTCATTGGTTTGTCATTTAAAGGACTTTTTTTTTTTTTTTGTCTTTTATTTCTACTGTATTCTAATTGATTGTATAATTGATCGTGAGGTTTTGCAGAATTTGTTAATGGCATGTTTAAAACAAAAAAAGATGTACATGCTGCTCATCTTCCCAGATAGAAGTAATAATAGGACCGTTTTATCTTCTCAGATCATGGACCGCACGCACATATGAAGCCGCACCTGCGTGCTTTAATGATAATTCACTTTAAAGTACCAAAACTAATCTAGAGGAACAAGGCAAGGTGTTCTCTGCGCAGTCACGTTTCGTACGCATCAAACTGATCACATGCACATCAAAATGAGCACGCCTCGAGTATTGAAATCCAGTTTCGGTTGTGAAAACTGGTTCCAAGCTGTCTGAGCTTTTCAAATCCTTTTGTTGAAGGCAGCCTCTTTTTTTCTGGCGTTCATGCATTGCAAAAACACTGACATCAAACTTGTAACAACGTGACAGAGAAGAAGAAACGAAGGACGATTACGACGGTGGCAGTAATAATATCTCTACTGTGATCACGTCAACAACATACTGAAATGTTTTTCTACGCCGCATGGGCGTAAATTCCTGGAATGTTGTACATTTGGAGCCACTGCTTCCCGCCAAGTCTGTTGCCGAGGGTGTACACCTCAACCTGTTGCCAGATATTGTGTAGGTTCTACAGGGGCCACAGGACCTCTGGGGGTATAATGCGGTGACTTGCAACAGCATGTTGGAAGCAATTTGTTTCTGTCCGGTGTATTGTGAGGTGGGACGTCCGTGGATCGGGCTTGGTTTAACAAATCCTGCCGACTCTCATGCGGATTAGGATTTGGAGGCCAGGTCAAGGGCTTAGGCTCGTTTCTGAGAATCGCGGTGGCAAGCGCTGCCCTGCAACGTGCTTAGTTTCGGATGGTATTTAAGGCCTGGTCTATACTCCACCTATTGATCTAAGCAGAGCTTGCGTTGTGGCCTATACAAACGGCCTCCCACACCCTCCTTCACTGGAAATTAGGTCATGCTATTTTGAATAACTTCCAGAGGTGCAGCTCAGTGTTTACCTTTACTAATTGGAGTCATGTGAGAGCTTCATTTTACCTCTGTTGCAATCATTGAAGTTACAGAACAATAAACGTGTAGTGTTGAATCTTGATGTAGCACTTGTTAAGTACGGGGGGGGGAAAAAAAACATGCGCTGTTGTTAGTATTTACTGTATATTTGTGAGCTGGATGTCGACACAATATTGTAATTATGATGAATAACAAATCGGCCCAGTAAGCAGAATCAATAATGACTTTGGCGTTAATAGAATCTTATTATTTTTCCTCTGTACGCATAAAACAAAATCAAACCTATGCCTCCTAAACATACCTGTCGATGTCAGCTACTCTGAACCAGAACGTAGCTCTTTTGTGGTCCATGTTCTTGGGTGTGGATGTGTAAACCATGCCGAGCACAGAACTGCAGCCTCGACAGAAGAGATCCACAATCACACTGTGAGGGGGAAATCACAAAGACATCAGACAGCGTGTGGCAGATTTAAATCCAGCTAGGACTCCCATATATTTATAAAGAGGACTTTCACAATGTTTACTTGAGTAAAGGGTCTTACCAGATATTTCGTTTGCTCATTTCGTACAGGTGACAGTCCTTTCCAATCACAACGTTGTCGGTGACGCCTGAGACCAAAACATCACAAATATGTGTGATGTACAGTGGAGCGCTGTATTCACAAGATAACTTCTACATGTGTAATTACCCAACAACACCCTTATCATTTTGCTTTTCAGTCAGAAATGTCCTTGTTAGCGGTTTAAAGTGCCAACTCTAGAGAAGCAGACACACAACACCTTATAAATTAAGCTTAACATTATCCACACCTGTGCCAGAATTTAATTTATAGGGCACATAATTCATTAGTTCCTGACTGTCACTCGCCAAAAAAAGAAAAGTTACAACCATTAATTTTCCTTTTTGTTTTATATGAAAGTTTTTCACAAGCCTTAACTCAGTTGTTTCACTTGTAACACGACGGTTTGATTAATATCTGCAACAATCGCTACTATCCCAGAGGCTTTGAGTGCAATGGAAACATTGTTCTTTATAACAGTAAATATGTGGAGGCTTAAAACGATCAGGCGTAACATTATGACCACCTTCCTAATATTGTGTAGGTCTCCCTTGTGCCTCCGAAACAGTTGTCTCATCAGAGAATGGACATAGGTCTTCTGAGGGTGTCCTGTGGTGTCTGGCAACAGAATGTTGTTAGTGGGGACCTTTGTGTCCTATGAGTTGAGGGGAGGGACCTCTGTGAATCATCGCACAGATACTTGATCAGTTTCGGATCTAGTGAATTTGGAGGTCAGGTCAACACCTTGTGTTGTTCTTCATGTTTTTTTTTTTTAGTTGTTCCTAAACCGCTTTCGTGTGTGTTCCTGTGTCAGGCTGCTGCCATCAAGGCGTCTCATTGCTATGGGGTGGGGGTGTCTGGTACATGACATCCAGAACATAGCATTGTCACATGATGGTCAATGTTATTTATTGCGCCTGTCAGTGGTTTTAATGTTGTGGCTGATTTGTGTGTATATACACGAGCTGGCAGGTTTAACTAGACTACCAAGTTTGGACTTCTTCCGGCTTGTTTGATACACTCACCAACCTATGACATCCAGAGGATGAGGCACTGAATTACTACACTTAAATAAGACATTAAGACTTTTAAAATGCTGTTCTAATGTTGAGGCAGTCAGCTGATGCCGATGCCAACACACAGGTTTGTAGGCCTGACTAGACTGCTACAGATGTTAGCTTGTTGGATATGTTGCTATGGTTTCATGTTTATGATACAGGCTGAGCCAGCACATTTATAACAATGAACCAAAATGTATCATACATCAGGTATTACCGGACACCCTTTATGTTTCTTTGTCCTCCCTGAATACTCAGTAGCTCAAGTTGAAGCACCGGCAAACAATCCAAAACCCTGACTCACGCTTCAGTCTGATTTGATTTTGTTCATCTTCACTTCCTTCCCAGGCTGTTGAATCTCCAATGGGCAACTTGCACTTCCCGCAGATGAAGACCACGGGCCCGTCGTCGCTGTCCTCGTCCCTCTCCTCCAAATACTTTTCCTCGACGGTGGTGGAGTTTATCATACTCGAGTCTGTAATACTGGACACTGCGAACGTGCTGTTCGCATTTTTCCGTGGTAGTTTTAATGGCTTGTCACAAGTCGCCATTTCTGATATGTTTTCCAAACCAAGCTGCTTTGGAAAAGGCGGGTTGTTGATGTTGAAGTGAAGATCCGCAGGCTATTGGTGGATGGGAACCATCTTATATGTGCATTACCGCCACCTACTGGACTGGAGAGGGTGGGACACGGTTAGAAAAACAAACAATCAAACAAGATAATAACCTCCATGTACTTCCGCCTTCCACCCCATGTGTTTTTTATGGCTAAATATTATTAAGTACTTTGAATTAAAATATATCTGTACGTGATTTAATATTTTTTATACTAAACAGTATGTTTAAATGATTTACGTGCCGCATATGCACAATATATACACCACTTTGCCAATAAAAGGAATTTCATATTTGACAAGTCTTCCCCATCTTTTGTCAAGTTTTGTCATATTCCCTGACTTTGCACACAGATATTCTCTTAATAATTAAACTATTTACGACAGAAGTTCGATATTTATATATTCTTTTTGTTATTCGCTCGTTCTTTCATCCCTTTCCAGTTTAATCAAAGAGGCTAGACTCGGTGGACCGACGTGAACTATCTTGACTTAATCTTCAGCATTGTGAGCCCCGGAAGCGACGTAAAGCTGATATACGTTTTTTTTCTCGTGTTTATTTATTTCATAAGTTTTCATAAGCTTTGTTTGCATGCATTTGTCTCACTGACAATTTTCACCCTTCTCAAATTTATTAAAAAAATAAAATAAATTGTTGCTGTCTCCAAACGTAGGTAGCGCACAGCCCATTGGCTGATAACCCGGAAGTTATCAAAATTTATTTGGGCGGCGCGAAAACCGACGTCGTTTTTCTTATGGCTAGTTGTTATAGCATCTTAAATTGTTAAGAAGACAGTTGTCGTCGCCTCTCGTCATGTGTGAAAAGATCAAGAAGGTAAAGATCTGGCGTTTCGCTGACAAAACTGAATTCGTTGACAATCATCTGTGTACTGTTCACACCCTCTGTCGGTTTCTCAGGTGAACAGCTGGCTCAGCACAGTGTTTGGCGATCAGCCGGTGCCACATTTTGAAGTCAACACAAGGACAGTGGACATACTGTACCAGCTAGCACTGTCCAGTGAAGCCCGGTGTAGCGATACAGCTCTCCTCATAGAGGACCTGAAGCAGAAATCATCAGAGTATGAGGCTGAGGGTGAGTAGCTGACAGAAAACAGAGCTGTTGTATATGCAGTGAAAAGTAAAGTAATGATGGATTAAAAGCTGATTTGTTAACCCATGGCTCTGTTTAAAGACACATATGTATTCTGTGTGGTGTTCAGTCAAATGTAAGAAAACACTGGTTCATTTACTTGCTCCATTAAGTATTCACAGCTGTGTTTTCTTCACCTAGGTGCTCATGTCCAGGATGTCCTTCTGCACAGTGTTGGTCTGTCCTGTGCAAGCTTGCCAAAGCCCACTGCTGACTATCTGTCTGCTTTAGTGGACAATGCTATGGTGCTTGGAGTGAGAGATACATCACTTGGCAGGTACGCAGTCATTATTCTTTCTTTTTTTTATCCTTATGAGTAGTTTCCCAGATTCCTTGAAGGGTGTCATGATATGGATTTTGTTTTTTGTGAGTAGCTACATGCCAGCAGTCAACGACCTCACCAGTGAACTTCTGGAGGCAGAGAAGTCCAGCAGAAGACTTGAGAAAGAACTCCGGGCCCTCAGAAAGAGAATCGGCGCTACTCTGGTGCTGCGAGGCAACTTACAAGAGTAAGAGCATGACTTTGGTGGGAGGATTTGTAACACCACTTGCACATCTGTATTACAACAATGTAAATAAACCATTTGCTGTAACATCTGTAACTGGTGTTCTTTATTTTTTTTTGTTTTTTTTCAGGGATATCAACAAAACGGCCAAATTTCAGGCAGTGGAGAGCGCCAAAGCAGAGGAGAGGCTGCTCAACATGGATTTTGTGACGGCAAAGGCTAAGGAGCTCAGTAACAGACGGGAGAGGTCAGAGGTATGTTGTTGTGTTACACGTGTAGTATATCTGCAATAGTGTCGTCAAAGCTATCAGACCAGCAATACGTCATCCAGAGTAGGTTCTCATGGCCATGCCCCTTTTCAGTGAAAACAATCCCATGTGCTGCATGGATGACAACAGTGTAAAAACCCAGTTTAAATGAATAATGCTTTACCGAACAGTTGCTGTCTAGTTGGTTGCACCAACAATTATTCCAAACCCACTGATCTCTGATGAGATTATAATGTCATCAGACACAGACACGGTTAGGATTGAAGTATTGACAAGAAGGCAGAGAATCGAGCACTAATGAGAGGTCTTCTCATTACTAAGGTGTGTTTGTCAGTGTTTGTACCAACTCACTTGGGTAACCTCTCCCTGTAATCTTAATTTAGCTTAGCAAAGGAAAACCATCTTTACATACATATACATATACATATTACCGCAGTGTGTGTGTGTATATATATATATATGTATATGTATATAGTAACATGTACGATGAAATTAAGCGCTGTCCATTCAGTGCAAAAAAAGTTAAATAATAAAATATAATATAAAAATTATGCTAAGACATGGTGGAAAAACACACACATGCATCTATATTTCAAAGTTATTGCAAATTTCCTTAAGAAATTATATGAATTAATTATGCTTTGGCAGCATTTAATACATTAATAACTGTCGGATAGAAACTATTTTTCAGTCTGTTAGCGCTGGTTTTCATTGACCTGTATCATTTGCCTGATGGCAGCATTTCGAAAAGTTTTTGGTCCGGATGTGATGACTTTTTGGTCTTTCCTGAGGCAGTGTGAGCTGTGCAGTATCATTCTCTTGACGGCCATTATGACTCCCTGGACCCACTTTCCTTTGTGCTACTGTGCAGCTGGGGAACCACACACACAGACAGTGCATCAATAGAAGGACACCCGCAGTTTTTGAGAGATGTAGTTCTTCCTGAGAACTCAGGATGTAAAGTTTCTTCTGGGCCTTCTTCACTAGCTCAACAGTGTTTACACCCCAGTTTAAGTCCTCTGTCATGTGGACTCCCAGGAAGCGGAAGTCTGACCCCCGTCTCCACACAGTCCCGGCGTATCAATAACGGCTGAATGTCTGTTTTGTTCTTCCTGCAGTTCACAACGATCTCCTTAGTCAGGGTTAAAGCCAGAGTCAAACAGAAAGAAGACGTAGTGGTGGCATTGTCCTTTGCTCTTTACTCTGTTTCTGTTTTAATATTTATATCTGAGTGGGAGGTTCGTTCTGGGACAAAACACAACTTTACCAGTGACATCTTGCAATGCAGCCGAGAGAGATTCGAATGATTTGTGCCCTAAATCTCCAGTTACAGAAAATGCCAGTCAGCACTAGCCAAAAAGATTTACCAACATTAAGGCCTGGTGCAATTACTACATCATTGCCTAAACTATTATTAAATTATTGGAGCCGATTGTGATTTTTTTATTTTTGCATAATTGTTAGAATGGCTCACCGGTAAAAATGCACCTGGATGAAATGAACAGAAATGTCACGTTTGAGTGACACTCTTTGAATGTTGTCATCTTGTTGCATCCTCTTCTGCTTTGGTTTAACAGCAAGTTGTTTATCTCGGGCTGTTCATAGTTTATATGAGGATCCGTCAGATGTTCATCATAGACGTTGGGGTCAAAGGTGCATTGCGCCAAATACGCAATTTTCCAAACTTGGCGAGACGAGCACAGCAGCAGTTCCATCCCAGCAACTGGCTTTTGCAGAAGCTTTTCTGACGAGTGTAAATATAAATGTGACAGTAGCAGATGGCACATGCTAATAGTGTAGCGCAGTACATAGTCAAAGAGAGGCAGCTGTTCGATATGGTTGGAGAACGAAGACAACTGACTCGTTGGAACGCTATAAATTATATGACAGTTAATTGTCAGCTAGAATTTAATGATCATCACAGTCTACCGATTAAAAAAACACTAATGTCGAGGAGGGAACGATGCAGGGGATGGTCTTGGAAACCATCTTGTCTGCATCATGTTAGAGCCTTTGGTTTAGAGAACATGTGTGATTCAGACCGGTCCAACAGTTAATGGCCCTTTGAGAGGACGGTCTGAACATTCAAACTGTTTTAGCGGTTGGTTTTTATTCTCCTCGTTCAATCCGACAGGCTCAACTCGGTTCCAGGGACATGGACAAGTCTATTACACACCAGGCCATTGTGCAGCTCTCCGAGGTATTACAGCTTTTCCCCTTTTCATCACCATGGGAATGATCACGTAACACCGCCTGCGTTCAGGGTTTGAAATGTGTCATCTTATTTTTCTCTCAACAGGAAGTCACTGCGCTGAAAAAAGAAATCATGCCCTTGAAAAAGAAACTGGAGCCTTACATGGACCTGAGCCCGGTATGTTTGTTAGTGACTTTTCAAAGTCTCAGCGCCAACCGAAAGTTACACATTATTATTTGTGTGTGTAAATTTCACTTAATTAACTTGACAGAAATGGTTGAACTGCGTTTAGACATTTGGGAATGACTTATTGACTCTTATAAATCCCGACAGAACCCGTCCCTCGCTCAAGTGAAAATAGAAGAGGCGAAAAGAGAACTGGTGAGTGGTGCCAGTTTGTTTAATAAAGGGTGAGGTATATTTGCTTACTTTTTTCATTCTAATGCTATTTTGTTTGCTCGATTGCAGGCTGCTCTGGATTCCCAACTTGAGATGAAGACTGATTTTAAATAAAGACGTGTTTTAAGCTTTAATTTTCCTGTGTTTGTGAAATAATAAAGTAGTCCTTTCCATTCCTGGTGACGTGTCTTTTATTGTTTTTGGCAGCCCAGTTCACATTTTTGGGGGACCTTCAGAGTGTCATTGTACCTTGGAAAATAAAAGCTCAGTATCTTTTCATATTCTGTTATTAAAAAAACTGAAAACTAACCGTTGCATGCTGCAAATTTTATAGTATTTTGAGAGTTTCTGACAACTTTCTGCTTCAGAGTTTCTTCTCCAAAATGTAGTATTTCAGTGCAATTGTGACCACCTCTCACTAATCACATGACGTCATCAGAAGAGGATGGAAGTCATAATCATTCTCTCTCTCGTTTGGATCCGTTCTCTGCATCTCCTCCATCTTTCCTGTTTGTCGCAAACATCGTCAACACCAATCAAGTGTTTTGTCTTTATTCTCGGCTCGCTGTGGTCTAATCCAGGGGCTGTGCTCCCGGTCTGAACAAGTTAAAACAACATGTCGTGAGAGTTTTTCTTTGATCAAGTTTGTCCGCCAGATGCATTTTAATCATCCGTTCTTGCCGACCAAGGTGGCATTAACTAAACGGCTTCACTGTGTGAAATATTAAGTAAGCGAATCAATAACAATATGTTTTTTTTTAACGTGGTCTCATCCTGTGTTGGGAAAATACAGTATAATTGCTTTATTATTGGTTATTTCTATGTTTTTTTTAAATAGTCTGTACATTTCTGCACATTTTGCAACCCCCAAACATGAATATATTACCATAAACAATTTTTTTCTCGCATGCAGTTGTTATTTTACTGTCTGGCTGTCATGAGTGATATATGTCTTAAAGGCAAAGTGCAGGAAACAACAGAATTCCACAGACTTTAGAGGGATAACAGCACATGAAAGGGGTCTTGGAGCCACTCCCTTGGTGCCTAAAGCTAAAGCGCAGAGAATGGAACCAACTTGTCTTGTTTGGATGCAAAATAACACCCCCCCTCCCATCCACCCATCCACCCTGACAGTTCCTCCCCACCCAGCCTGTCTCCCTCCCGTGGGGCCGAGCATGGAGACCCCAACGGTCTCTGTCGGTTTGACTGTTGTAGGTCTGCGCCGCAGTTTGACTTGGAGATTGACCGGTTACCATGGAGTGGGTCACGGATGTGGGCAATTTACCCAGTAGGCCCCCAACTTCATTGAAAGGCGCCACGATGGGGGTATCTGCGGTTTATGAAAAGAAACAGAATCTAAATATCAGTCACTTGTTCTTCGCAAGCGCTTGACACTAATGTATTTATCTTTGTGCTCTGATCATTGGGTACATGCTGCTGATGTGCTGATTCTCAGTCATCCGAGACATGGTATTACTAAAGCTAAAACAAACTCAAGCGGACTTTTTGAGTTTTCTTGAAAACATTTCACCACTCATCCAGGTGCCTCTTTTCAGTTCAGAAGTGAAGACACCAAAGGAAACGCTTGTTTGACTTTCATACTCGCCACGATCTTTTATTAATTTAGCTTTGGTCAGGTACCACATCATTTGACAAATGATGTTTAGGAAGGCCATGGAAGTCAGAAATAAAGAGCAACTCTATACAGATATAGTGAACTATAATATACAGAGAGAAGAAAGAACCTTACATCTACCAAAATAACATAAACATGTTCATAGCCTACATGTTTTTCATATGCAGTATCTCTAAGATACAAGCACGTTTCAATATTGTGTGCAACCCAGTATTGTCCTGGGTGTTGTTGTTCTGATGGTGTCCTGTGGTGTCTGGCAACAGGATGTTGTTAGTGGGGGCCTTTGGGTCCTATGGGTTGAGGGGAGGGGCCTCTGTGGATCATCCCACAGATACTTCATCAACACCTTGTGCTGTTCTTCATGTTTTTATAGATAGATAGAGTTGTTCCTAAACTGTTTTTGTGCGTGTTCCACTGGGGATGGCTGCTGCCATCAAGAAGGCACCCGCATGCGGTGGGTGTGCCTGGCCTGGTCTGGTCTGGTCTAGGTGGGTGGTACATGTCTAAGTAACATCCACATGAATGCCAGGTCCAAAAGTTTCCCAGCAGAACATTGTGTTGTCACAAGATGGTCAATGTTATTCACTTCTCCTGTCAGTGGTTTTAATGTTGTGGCTGAACACATTCGTCTGCTGTAAAGAATTTGTAACTTATTTTTCTCACTTATTAATAGTTGATACTAATATCATGCACTTCCTGTACTATCTCCTGTACTAACATTTTAAATGTCCCCACTGTGGGATCAATAAAGGATCTTAAAAATAAAAACTAAAGGCTATTTGGTGCTTTACACTGTAAGTTTATGATAGTAAAACATGAGAAAGTAAAATAGGAAATGAACAGAATAAAGAAAACCACTTTAATCCTAAAAGTAAACAAGTTCCTCATGGGGAGAGAAAAAAAATCCAACCCGTGCCAGTGCGTCATTCCAGCGTGTGTGTGTGTGTGTGTGTGTGTGTCGCCCCTCTTCCATTTAAAATAGTTTTATCTGCCACGCCCACATCACGATTTCCCACTCAGCTGTTACAGTAAGTCGCTTTCAGTTTCCCCACTCATCCTTTCACAGATCTGTTGAAGGAGACTCGGGCTGCTGGGAGAACAACCACGCGTCGGGCTGATCGCCCCTCGTCCGTCACTGTGTTTCTACAACTTGTTGCGCAGCTGCTATTTCTAACCTCCTCCGTGGACCGTCACTGCGCACCGAGGCAGCGGCTGCTCCTGCTCGGCACCAAACAGCCGCAGTAGTTTTATCGGTGTTTTGTCCGCTGAGGGAAGGCAGGTGGGATGAAGAAGGGACTTTCTCTCAGGGACTGCGTTTCTGTGCGCTAAGGAGATGAAGCGTCACGTTCGCGGCCTCGTGGATCACCTTCCTGTGTGAAGTCTCGCAGTGAATTTCTTGAGTCTCTTTAATGCAGTATGGTCAAAGGGACAGGGGATGCGAGTCATGAGCTGGACGCGTCCTTGCCACGGACTGGACTGGAGCCACAGCCTCTTCTATCTGACTTTACTCCTGTGGACCAGACGCATGAATGGACTGGCTGACTTTTCTAGTAAGATGATGATGATGATGATGATGGGTTTGTCCCAATAATAATAATTATAATAATAATAATAAAGAAAAGCATTGCAGATAGTGACAGTAGGTTTGGTATGGAGCTTGTTATAGCTGGTGTAATAATAGCTGCAGTATATGTGGGGGTGGGAGGGGAACTTGTGTTTGCCATGTTGATGTATAAAGAGGAGGTGTCTCTTGACAGTTTTCATAAAATATCCAAAGATCTGATTTGAAATCTGAAAAACAATATACACACCGATCAGCCACAACATTAAAACCGTAGACAGGAGAGGTAAATAACATAAATGACCATCTTGTGACAATACAATGTTCTGCTGGGAAACTTTTGGACCTGGCATTCATGTGGATGTTACTTAGACATGTAGCACCCACCTAGACCAGACCAGACCAGGCACCCCCACCCCATAACAATGACACTCCTTGATGGCAGCAGCCATCCCCAGTGGGACACGCACAAAAACGGTGCAACTCAAAGAAGATGAAAAACAGCACAAAGTGTTGACCTGGCCTCTAAATTCACTAGACCCCGAACTGATCAAGTATCTGTGGGATGATCCACTGAGGCCCCTCCCCTCAACCCATAGGACCCAAAGTCCCCCACTAACAACATTCTGTTGCCAGACACCACAGGACACCCTCAGAAGGCCCATGTCCATTCTCTGATGAGTCTCAACTGTTCTGGAGGCACAAGGGAGACCTACACAATATTAGGAAGGTGGTCATAATGTTATGCCTGATCCGTTTATACTGTATATTTTGGCCCATATATGGGAGCATAAGGTCACTGGTTTGAATCCCTTCCAAGTCCACAACTAAGGTGCCTTGAGCGAGCACCTAAACCCTCCAAACTGCTCCTGAGGTGTCTCATGAGAATATGTTCACTGCTTCCAAGTGTGTAATTGGATGCGCTAATTGCGTAGAACAAATGAGGGAAACAAATGACAAAATTACATTAAACTGCATCCATTCAACTGGCAGACAAACATTAGAGTTGGAGCTCTTCATCCAACTCTTGACATAATATAGTTCAAGCCATTTTCTGTATTGTTTTATTTATGGAGTGGCATTCTGATGTCTTATCTGAAATATCTATTTCTGTTTCTCACTTCTAATTCTTACTAGAGCTATTTTCTTTTAGATATGTCATGTAAACTTCTTAAGATCTTCAAATCAGAAGTAACCTGATCATGTTTGTACACCGCACGACAAAAAAGGTCAGTCGTATTGGTTGGATGCCAGTTGGCGTGCTATGCGGCACAGGAAACAGGACAGGCAGTCGGGCAGCACTGTAATGGTGTTTAAGGCAACATGAGACTCTGAGGACAAACAATCTGATCTTAAAAACACAGAGGCGGCAGTGGGAGTCCTGTCTTAAGCTCCGCAACCTAACCCGTGACCCTTTTGTGCGTCTCAGACTACCTCTCCAGGATCATCACCAGCCACTCCGCTCACGCCTGCGATGGACAGCCCCTGCGACTCCACTGTCCCCGTCACTCCACCATCTCCATCCAGTCGGCCTTCTACGGGAGCGGCGAGGTGCGGCTGTGCGGGGCCGACCCTGACCTTCCTCTCAGGGCCCACAACCACAGCTGTTCAGCTTTTACCGCCCTACAGGTGTGTTTTACTGGACGCATGGGATGCGCTGCCCCTTTTCACTTTTGCTGTGTTGGTCGTTAATAGGTGGGTGGTCACCAGCTTTATAAGAATGGCTTTGTCCCCATGTGTTTTTTTAGTTTTCGAATAAATGCCCCACCCTTAAGTTAGCTGGCTAGTGAATGCTGTCACACGGTAAAAGCTCAGCTGACTGTCTTCAGTTTCATTTGTTTTTTGCATCTGATTTGGTTCTTTTTTTTTCCGGTCGTTCTTTGCTCACTGTGGATTGTGATATCATTATCCCATGTGCTGCATTTGCTGACTGAGCAGAAGCTGCTGTCAGAGTGTCAGAGCAACAGAGACTGCCAGCTGCCTGTCAATCACCTGCTCTTTGGAAAGGACCCATGCCCGGGAACTACCAAATACCTCCACGTGGACTACAAGTGTAAACCCAGTGAGTTCAGCAGCTCAGACCTGACATGTCCCAGCGTCTCTTTCTCCTGGCACATACTTTCTCTCGGCATGGAAAATCTGCGCAGCTACTCAAAAAAAAAATATCCACCCCTCCACCTCCTCGTTTTTACTGTTTCTTTTTTTTGCCCTCCCTCAGCTGAACACAAAAGACATGTGGTGTGTGAGGGAGAGACCATGGTGCTGCGCTGCAAGCCCCCCAGGGTGCTGAACATCTATGCAGCTGTCTACGGGAGGAGCCTGGGTCAGACGGACACCTGCCCCTCGCACCTGACGAGACCACCCCCGTTCGGTGAGTCGATGTGAGCTTCGTACTAATAGACGATTTTCAAACAGATTTAATATAACATATAATAAAACAGTTCGAAACTTTGCATAGTTTATTTGCACAAACAAGACCGTTAATATTTTCGATTGGCAGCATCTGCTGGCCTCATGTGACGCTGCTAGGCCCTGAAACCAAAGCAGCTAAATGGGATTCAGCCGTCATTAAGTTTATGTTCAACTCCTCTTTTCCTACGGAGACGTGCCGAAAAACATCTGGCATCTGGAAGACACTAAAATCACAAATTAGCTTTAAGATACAAAACAATGAGGATCTGCGGGCAATGTGGTCTTCATTGAGGAAAAACACAAGTTAAATACAGGATTTTATTTTGCCACAAAAGGAAAAAAACAGCCCGCAGTAATAACACCAATGATGGTCATGCTTTATTTGAGTCTACCAAATCTATTGTTGATGTTACTGGATGAGTATTTGCTTTGCTGGATGGAGAAAAAACTGCTACAAACACACTCCTCACACTTTGGGATGTTGCTGCTGCACAGATCACTGAGTACACAAATGTACTGCTTCTTAATGAGCGAGGCTGTCAAATCTGTTGTCTCCCTGCAGAGTGCCTCAACCATGAGGCCGTACACTTGGTATCCAAGTCCTGCTACAACAAACAGAAGTGTGCTGTTGCTGTCGGCAACCACACCTTCAAGGACCCCTGCTTTCCAGGAACCAGGAAGTACCTCAGCGTGGTCTATTCTTGCGGTAAAACTCCTTCTGCTTCCTCATTCACAAAATCTAATCACAGGCTGATAAACCAGAGAGGGTTTCTAAATAGGAGCTGAGCGCTTCACATGATATCTTACGTCATGTTATGTGTTTGTGTTAGGGCTCATTCATTAGAGTTCCTAGAGCGAACATTAGTTTGTTGTTTATCGACTGATCCCAGCCATCAGCTGCTCTTATCCCATCACGCCCAGCAACAAAGTGGCAGGGAATAATAAACCGTGAAGCTGGATTTAACATCCTGGCAAACTTCCTGCTATTGCCATAAATGCCAAATTAGGTCATCCAGCGACATTGTTCATGCATCGTAATTTGGAGTTGTGACTTCAGTGTGTTGCTGAATTCTTCTGACTGGCTCCATCTACAGCAAAACATTGCCTGTTGACCTTATTGGCTGGTTATTAATACAACTGAACAAAGCGTTCATGATTTGAGAGTGTGAGTGTCCACTGTGGGCTCAGTTTGGGTGTGGGGCGTAGCTTGTCGACAAGCGGCCAAGTGTACAGATACAGTCACCAATAAAAAGTTATTGTATCAATTTGTTCACAGCGATACAAAGACTCCTCTGTCTTCCTTCCAACAGTGCCGCAGACTTTACTGAGGGAGGCCAACCCAAGCATTTTGAGCTCCACCTCACCTCCCACCACGGATACAGAAAAAGGTAAAAACACCAGAGCATGTTTTTAGCTTTTAATGTCTTTGGTTTCACATTTTAACAACGGCTTTTCCTGCAGATCCGGAGGAGCCGTTTCCCAATGGGTCCAGAAGGCCACACAACTCAGGAGCTATGATGAGCAACTCCCTCCTGACCTATGCCTACATCAGAGGTAAATGAATTCATACATAAATTCATGTGGCGAGCACTGATGCCTCACAGCGAGAAGGTCACCGGTTCGAATCCATGGGCTGGCTGGGCCTTTCTGTGTGGAGTTTGCATGTTCTCGGAGTACCCTGTGTCTCCGGGTACTCCGGCTTCCTCCCACCGTCCAAAGACATGCTCATTAGGTGAATTGGTGATTCTAAATTGGCCGTGAGTGTGAATGGTTGTCTCTGTGCGTTAGCCCTGCGATGGACTGGCGACCTGTCCAGGGTGTACCCCATGCCTCTCTCCCGATGACAGCTGGGATAGGCTCCAGCAGACCCCCGCGACCCTTAACAGCGGGTACAGAAGATGAATGAATTCATGTTTTATTACGACTCATCCGTTTCATTCCCACACAGAGCACCCGGAAACGGCGGCGCTGTTGTTCACCTCCAGCGTGTGCATCGGCCTCCTGCTCACACTGCTGGCCGTGTCTGTCCGAGTGACCTGCAGATGGCATCGGGTCAGAGACCACAGACTCGCACGAAAGACCGGCAGTCAGACCGCTAACTGTCAGGAGGAGGAGGAGGAAGATGATGACGACGACGACGACGACGATGGGGGAACAGAAAGCTCTTTAATCTCAGCCGCGGAAAGGAAGGCGACATACGACTGGGAGGAGGTGACGTACGTGAGCGAGGCGGCGGACAGGGCGGAGAGGATTGAACGCAGAGAGATGATCATACAGGAGATTTGGATGAACTCCTACCTGAACGGCAGCTCGTGTTGAGTAATCAATGATCTACGGATGCTGTTCAGGAGTGATCTTTTTGTTTTTTTGCATTGTAATACATTTTCTTTTGTGTGTTTTGCCTTTCAGTTTGTAAAAATCCACATGTAAAACTGCAGTACCAGCAAAAAGGGGTGTTTTATTTATTCATATTCACCACTAAATGAAGATAATACTTCAGGCTGAAGCATTGTTTACTGTTACAAAAAGGGGATAAAAATACTAGTCAGAAGCTAAAGTTGCCTCTTTATGCAGGTAGATTATTGTACTAATTTATCATCAAACGGTCTCATTACAGCTGGATTAATGATGCAAACCAAAGAACATGTCAGGCTATGTGGCCTGTCATCTAAAGGGACCATGAAACAGTTTAATCTCTCATCTATAAACTCCCCTTTAACACCAGTACAAAATCAGGAACTTTTTTGAAATCGTGTCATAATGTCAGCAGTCATTTTATTTATTATGTCACAGAAAAATAGAAGAACAGGCTGTTTTTGTCCCTATAGACTACAGATATAACTGCATTAGTGGTAGCTGATTTGGCAGCTATTCATACTGTACCAGAGACTCATATGATCAAGTTTCATCTGCCATAACTGATCACTAAGACTCCTCTGATTTGAATGTACAAAATGTGGAATCGTCCTTTAAATCCACACATCACATGTAGATGTCTATATATATATTCAGTTTTTCTTGAAACTAGCCATGCCTGTTTCTATCACTGCACCGTCTCAGTTGATTTTTTATTTTTTTTGACACAGTCTAAGCTCTGGGGATGAGCCAGGAGATATGTGGCAACTTCCCGCCCCCAACGCGGCACCAATTTTTTGAGGTGTGTATGTGTGAGACAAAGAGAGGAAAGGTGTAGCATCCTTGTCCCGGTCCTCCAAGGGATGGAAAACTTTGTTCGAGTTGGAACATTATGTCTGAGACTTATCTCAGTTATAGTGCGACATGTATGGACATTGTGTATCAGCAGGAAACACTGGAAACCATTGTTTTATTTTTTATTTTTTATACACAGTAAAAAGCTTTCACAGCTTCAGTAAAAATGTGGAGCTGTAAATGTGTAAGGGAACGCAGGGATCACAGTTATGTTTTAAATAAATCAGGTTGATCACAACATCTGCTCATATGTGTCCAGATGTCTTCTTCAAATGTCCAAACCATAAGAAAGCATCAGCTGAACATATAATATTATCTGGAAGACCTTAAACAACACCAACAGGAAACTGATTTCAGGATAAGGCATCTTTGTCAGCTTCACCTAGAGCTGTTAGAAAAACCAGGTCAAGGCAGGTATCCAGAGTCGTCTTTATCTCGGTCCCCATTTGATATTTGTGAGGCCTTGAAACTGTTTCTTGAGAGCCTGTCTGTCTGACCACTCTGAGTCCATGTAGCTATCGTCATCCGCTTCCTCCAGTTTCTGAAAATGTTATATTTATAAGGTCAGAAAGTATATTCAATACCAAGAGGAACACAGAAATGTGATTCTCCTGTCCTCACCTTGAGCTCCTCCTGTCGTCTGTGGTAATGCAGCATCATCTGTTTCTGCTGCTCATCCGTAATCAGAGGCTCCCTAGCTGGCGCCCCCTGTCCTTTCTTAAGTTAATAACAACAAAGGGACAAAAATGATTCTCAAAAACATACAGTAAAATAACAAATACGTTGTCTGATTGGCTGAAATGACTCTTACCTTTTGGATTTTGACTACAAGCTTTGTCTTTTCATTTTTGCCAACATAGTCCTGCAGCTTCTTCCCCCTCTGCATCTCTTTGGCAGCCCACCACAGCTGGCATTCATCCTCCGTGATCACCTGCAGAGATGCCTGAGGGGAAAGTTGAAGAGAGGAGTTAAATCTTATGCAACAACCCTGTTGGCTAAAACGTAAACTGCCTATTTAAAAAACAATTATAACGTAAATAACTGAAGCCTGTGTTGCTGACTGAAACTGGAGCAGCTGTGTCACCTGTGTCCCTGAAAGGTCTTCCTTATCCTCAAACTCCATCCTGATGGGGTCATGAGGAGGCAGCCCCATAGGGTACACGATCATGACCGCACCCCTCAGCTGGTCCAGTGCTTCTTTTACCATCTCCATAGTAACACAGACATTTGCTTGAACTTGTTTCTGAAAGAAGATGAAGGAAAAAGTTGGTCAGATTGGTGAAAAAAACTACAAATGGTGATCTGTATTTTACGCGCTAATACTCACTTTGGAGATGAGTGCTTTGGCCTCATCCACTGTTCGCATCAACACCTCTTTCATCTTATCATTCGGAGCTGGTGGACAGGAAAGAGTAAAGAGGGTTCGAATAAAACATTTTACGAAAGAAGAGTTGCATTAATGTTGCATGACCCGGGGACTCACCCTGTCCGTTCCTCCTTCCAATCTCGTCCTTCCTAAGCACAGGCCCTCCACTGGGAATGCACCTGTCTTCCCATTCATCCATCAGGTTCAGCTCCACAATCTGCTCCTCTGTCAGCCCCTGCATGTTGGGTGGGAGAGTGATGCCGTGGTCTGCAAGCTCGGGGATCTCTGAGGGTGCACAGGGGAACAAGAGAGTTTATGTCAATGCTACTATCAACTATCAGCTACAGCTCAGCTACTTCTCTGTCTCTCATTCATAATAATATAACAGGAGTAGTACTACTTTGCTGTAAAGCAGTTTAAGCAGTAGTAAAATGTGAGTATAGCCTACTGTATAGAAGTAAGGGTGTGTTTTTACCTGAACATATTCTGTCCACTTTCAGTCTCCCGTTGTAAATGGCTGTTATCTGCTGGATCAGCGTCTCCAGAGGCGCCTCCACTGTGGTGTCGAATAGAAACTGACTTTCCTCTCCACGCTTCACATGCAGCTGCACCATCTTACGCACCTGTTCACCTCCTTCCTAAAAACGAAGAAAAAGAAAATTAAACTCCTCCCGAATAAAACCCGCAACAGAAGAATAAAAGAAGAAGTGTCCCGGGGGTACTTAGAGAAAACAGTGTAACCATAGCAACAGTGTTGTGGTGCGCGGACGCTTCCAGAAACCTCCCACCTAACGTTAGCTCTTAGCTTGCTAGCTAGCTAACTGATGAAGCTGTTTACATTGACCGGTACCTCGGACTGATAAACGGTCATTTCTCTACAGTGACATTTACCTGTGATGTAAAACGACAAGCACAACACGGTCCCTGCGCTGTTCAGTTTGGGCTCACGCTTTGTTTACAACCGACATAACAACCTCACATAAGGCACATGAGCATTGGCCAGACCGGATACTTCTTCAGGTGATATTGTAGATGATACATTAATGTTACTGCCCCCTAATGGTAGATAATGGTAACGACGTATTTTGGTCAGTGATATTAAGATCCAGATTCAAAATCTAAAAACTTTATTTGTCCCCGGGGGGACAACATAAGAGTAAGTGCAAATTTTCAATGAGGAAAGCGTCACTTTTCATTATGTGACCAACTCAAATCCATTAATTTAGCTATTTTAATGCAAATGTATTCACCCTAGGGGTCAATGAGGAGTTATTTTATCACATCCTTTAAGGGGATAATTCATGAACTTAACCTAGAACACCTGCTGGTAAAGAAAAATAGCAGATATAGTCAAAGCAATGCAGCTCCAGTAAGGTGACGCATATCACAAAAAAACCCCACAATTTTTAAATGATAGTAACAAACGGTGGCGCAGCACGTAGAGCCAGATTGTCGACAAACAAGTGGGTAGATGTGTCCTTGTGAATTTAAGGCGCTTTAAGTACCAATAGGTAGAAAAATGCTGACTATTTGACACATAGCCCAAATTTAATGTGAATATGACTGGCAATGCCTACCATGGCTGTCATATATTCATACAAAAAGACATCAGGTGAAGATTTGTTGTATCCTGATAATGTCAAAAAGAAAATATTCAATGCCAGAATGAGTACATGCACAGCTAATAGTGGTGCAGAAACAAATGCCTCAGTAAAAAGACTGATAACACTTAATTTTGTGTATTAGTGTAATGTGCAAACAACAGTCCAAAAATGACAAACACTCAAGTCAACGTACATTTATTTTTGCATACATACAACATAAACTGCTTCATACATAAATGTGCCATCTGCTGTGCACTTAAAATATGGAACGTTGGATATTAACATGAATTACAGTTTCATGTTTTCACTTGAATACGTACAGAATATGTTCCACAACACAGACTCTTGTTTACTATGGATTATAGCCATAAAAAGGGACACCGACTTCACAAAGGGAGCAATTTGTTTTCCTATAAAACCTCGCCTGGAACTGTGACATGACACAAAGCGCTGGCTAGCCACCTACTGTTACAGCATCTACCGCACACATTTGGATAACACAATAAATGCATTTTAGAGATGACACCGACATGTAAGCAAAGGCAGCCTGATACACTTGCTTACATAGAGAGCTACTGCGTTCGTTGCAGTGAATGAAGGTCATTTTTGCTTATTTTACACATTTTTATACAGAGCGCAGAAGCATTAGTTAGCCGGTACCTTCTTAAGTCTGATATATTACCTTCAATGAACCATCAAAACGCTTTTTGATACATCGATTACATAATTCTTGAGGTTGGGGGGGAAACAACGTGACTACAACGGCTGGCATGTGTCGTGTTAGGGCGGATCTTAATCTCAACGTTCCTGTGGAAAATCTATTGCTTGTCATCACTGTCAACATTTATCTCGACCAACAGCAGTGAAAGAGTGAAGTACTGGACGAAATACTGACACAACACCGCACACACCTCAAGAATGGTTAAGATATCAGTGGGCACCTTCGACGGGTTTGATATCACAGGTGGGTCTGCAAACCCTGAGAAGAGTGCGACGCTCAAATGACACTAATGTCTGGAATGTGGGCCACACTGCGCCTGAGAAGGACACAACAGTCACCTGGGTCCGAGCACGCCATGTAGTTCAGTCTGCATATTCAGTTAAGGTGCTGAATAATCTGCTGCTACAGGGGGAGTTCTCATTTTGGTGGCGGGTGCTTTGAGGGGAAAAAGTCCTTAGAGTACGGTACAGTACAGTGACGCCTTTCCACGGCCATAGGCGGGTTAGAGCTGAAATACAATTACAGCCAAGAGCAAGTGAATACGGCGGCTGTAAGTTCAGAAACTGTAAGGAAATATACCGCTTCGTAAGGGGAAAAGCTTCAGTATTCCACTCTTAACTCTGTACACGCACTCACATCCAAACACAAACACGACAACGGACGATATGCACCTCAAACACAACACATCACTTCTCACCACTGTAACAATATTAGAATATTTAGAGTAAATATTACTAGAAATGATAAGCCTCAGGAAACAAAAGTTAAAAAAAAAAAAAAAAAAGGTGCCCTCTTATTGTTCAGGATGGACTGTGCTTGCGGCCGCATACCAAAATCACATCATCATCTTACTCTTGAGTAACGGTACACACATGCTTTGGATAAATCAAAAGGTTCCAAACAATAAAGAGCAGAGGAAATGTCATCTCGCGTCTGACCTATCTGTGAGATCTCCGTTTACAACAATACAACCAGGAGAGCACGTGTGGCGTCTCAGTGCATATCAGTAAAGTTGTGCAGAACCACTGGCATGGTCTTCACAAACACATTTACCTTTAGGTTTCCATATTGAAATTATACATTTATACATAATCGCTATGTATAGGTTTTGATATAGAGCTAGAAAAACCCATAGACGAACAATGCTGACTTGAAAAGTGCGAAAAATAAAATGCTTTATGATGAGATGATATTTCAGAGCATCGGTCCTGCGGCCGTGAACGGTTTCACTGACTCTGACTTTTTCACACTGTGGTGTCAGCAAAGAGACCGTAGCAAAAACCCAGTGCAAAATTAAAGTACATTCATGACAAAAGCAAGAACGCCGTGTAACTTTTCCCTCAGAGAAGCAACCGGATCGCTGAAGACAGCAGCAAACTTGGACACAAATGTAAACCCTGAAGTGCATAGCCTTCTACAACGTGACGACTGGAGATTACTTTAAAGAATACCACACTGATGACCAGATCAGTCAGAATCAGAGATATGAGCCGCAACGTGTCAGCGGGAGTACACGGATTTAGGTGAAACGTCGCAGGCAAATGTAGTGCACCACAAAGATATGTCTCAATATTGCACAGGTGATTACAAACATGATGTGCGCGTGTAGACATACTTTATATAACAATATACTGTAGACACAGGCACGTGTTCGCTGCCATAAATTACATCAGAAGGATTCATATTAAAATAAGTGTTAATATCAGAGAACAAGCAAACACCTCTGTTGTAAAGTTACACATTTGGGCTCATACACTTCTCACGTTTCTGGTCGAGATATAAATTCTTTCCTGTGATTCAGAAGGGGTCTATTGGTCTATACTTCTTAAATACTGTCTCTTTTGTACATACACACACATATACACATTTATCATAGATCTATACATATCTGATATGCCCTTTAACACGTGGGGGTGATCTTATCGTTCTGTCGACTCCCTGGGGAGGAAGCTGTTGTCACTGGGTCCCTCTGGGAAGTTTGGGTTATTGGTTGCAGTTCTAGTTGGGACGGGGGTCATGGTTTGGAATACTGAAGGGCCAGAGGATAACCAGTCTGGCTCTAAATTAAACACAGGGCGAGAAGGCTGAGTCTGGGTTTGGGGCAATAGGGAACTTGAAGGGAAGACGGGGTTCTGTTGCGTTTTGGCTGGAGTTGGAAAATCATCATCAAAAGTGACCCACTGCTGAGTTGGTTTCCCTCCTGCGGGAGACGGCTGGCGATGTGACGCGAGAGCAGGTGGAAGGCTAGAGGGCAGAGCCAGGGGCAAAGTAGGGACAGGACATGGGCTAGGGGCAAGAGGGAGCAGAGGAGCAGGTGAAGGATTAAGACTGGATGATGGTCCAAACGTTGTCCTTTGGAGCTGGGAGGTGGGCGCAGTAGCAGCGGCAGCTGCAGGAGTGGGGATCAGTGGCTGGGAAAGAGCAGACATGGTTCTCTGAAGGTTTGCTGTTGCTGCTGGATGCTGGACGCTGAAGTCTGGGGTGAGCGCGCGCCGCTGCTGATGCTGCTGTGCCAGGGGGCCCGTGAAGGGATTGGTGCTGCTGGGTCGGGCAGGAAGTGGCTCAGCCGGGAAGAGGCCAGGGGAGGCACGCAGCGTCTCCTGAGAGCGACTGCGAGACGGGACCGGGGGAGGAGGCAGCAGGGAGGAGGCGAAAGGCGACGGGGTGGAGAGCGACGAGGAGGAGGACGAATTCAGGAACTGCAGGTCGGATAGTGCGGAGGACTGGACGGAGAAGGAGGAAGGGAGAGTGGCGGAGGAAGATGGAGGAAGAGAGGGTGGAGAACGCAGAGAGGAGCCTCTGGTAAGTGACTGGGTGGCGCGGCAGGTAGATGAAGAGGAGGACAGGAAGTCAGATGCAAGTGTGTCAAAGGGGTCAGGCTTCCATTGTGCTTCTCTTTGGATTCCATTCAGTCCATTGGTCTGAGGAGGGACAAAACAAAGAAAAATGACATTCAGCTGTCTCAACAGATGCTGTGATAATATAAACCAGGGTCTAATATTAGTGTAGTGTTTAACCGACTAATGGATGACACATTCAAAAAAACACAGTTTAAAGATACCCTTTGGAGCTTCCTTGTAAACAACTTTAATTTCCTTTTTGGCATCCATAATAAATATACTGAATGCACCTTGACTCTATTAAATCACATTGAAAGATGCTATTAACAGTAGAATATGGCGAATTCCTATATTGAAGAACATCTGACATGTAATCCGTCTGTGTTCCTCTTCTTTGTGCTTTGTGGCTTAAATGCACTACACAGCTGCATAACTGCCCTCCATAGGGTATCTTTAATCCGACAGACCTAAAACATGTTTGATTTACTACACTGACTAGTTGTGGCAACTGATGCATGTGTCACAGTCCACAATCTAATACAAATGAGTGAAGGAATATAAAATTAAACAAAATGTCAAATCAAACCATGAGGTCCCTGCATATGTGCTCACTCTTAACATCCGTAGCACAGTGAGCACATGGGCAAGGACAAGTGGGGGGGGAAATGGCGAACAACAAACATCACATTTTCATCATCATTTGTTTTGAATGGTTTGATATGTTGACTGACAAAAAGGAGTGAAAACGAATAACGCTCCATTTTATGAGCCTGAGACAAACAAATGCAAGGCCTTGCAGTAGACTGAAAACATCCAGGTTAAAATAACTCGATGTAAAAGGTAATAAAAATCAACTGAGATAATAAGGGAAGAGGCGGTTACTGGGTGTAATGTATGAGAGGTAATAACATCAGAGCAGAGGACTCTTTTTCTATGGAGGATGAGACAAAAAGGTGGTTTAATATCAAGTACCTGTCACCCTGAGGGCTTCTCCAGCTTGTGAGAAAGAGACAAATGTATCAGAGACAAAAGCAGGAAGAATGACACAGACAGCTGAGCTCATCTAATGTGAGGCAAAGAAGCAGAAAGGCCTTTTTTTTTTTTTTTTTACTGTTGTTGCAGTCTTCATCTTCTACACCTGTCATAACCTAGCATACAACAGCTTGCCTCGTCAGCAGAATTCAAGCAACAGAACTTAATAGTGCAAGCAGAAAGATCTCAGTATACTCGATAAATAATAATGTTAGTGTTCTTTGTTCAGTTGCTGAAATTCCAACAATGCAATGAAAATGAAATTGGCACCAACCTGTGCAGCTGGGGTTGTCTCAGACTTGGCAGCATCAGGCGGCAGAGCGTGAGAGGAGCGGGAACGTGGCGGGGGTTTGGGAGACGCTAGACCCTGCTGAGGCCCAGCAGGGGCGGCAGCGGCTGCAGCTGATGGAGCTGCGGCTTGTTGTGGCTGGAGAGGAGCTGGAAATGTGGGTTGCATTGGCGGTGGGAGCTGAGACTGAACTGAAGGTGCAGCTGGCTGAGGCTGCATGGGTGGCTGCATGGGTGGCTGCATGGATGACGGGACCTGGGGTTTCATTGCAGGGGGGCCTGCAGGAGATGGTCCTGATAGTGGAGGACCTGAGCGAGGAAAGAGAACAGAGTCAAGGTTTAAATTCTAGATTTCTATGTTTTTTTAATTTAGATTTTACTCTGGGGCTCTACGAGCATATCTTCACATGATTTTGCCTCTGCACCTGTCTCTTTAAGACATTCCTTTCAATGTGCATACTTTGTTCCGACTGGCCAACATCAGGAAGCTGCCATTGTGAGGACTTTCACATCTTTTTCTTTTACATTATTCAAAATGTCAATGTCTTAAATACACTGGAGCTGGTTCAAGGTCAAATTTAAAAGTGGAGAACAATAGACTTCACAACCATAGCAACAACTGTAGCCACTACGGCTGTGCAACGGAGGGCTGTTTGTTGGGTTCGTACAAAGATTTCTGACGGCATAACAGTATATAAATTATAGAAAAATCCAGGACATCTGTACTTTATGTCTTCCTCCCGCCCTTTCTCACATGCCCTGGTTCTAACACAATGATTAAAGGGCAAAGCTGGGTATGTCCCCATAATAATATTCTACAGTCATTCATCTATTATATTGCCCTCCATGAAAACATATCTCTTTACCCAGAGGCAGGTCAGTTGGTTTGGTCAGGCCACTGGGCACAGGTCGTGGAGCTCCAGGGTGAGTGTCCGGGATAGGTCGAGGGGCTCCAGGATGTACCTCTGGAATGGGCCTGGGTGCTCCAGGGTGTGAGAGTGGTGGTGGGCGAGACTGAGGGGGCATACTGATCACCCCAGCTCGAGGAGGGATATTCTGGAGGACGGGTATATTGATAATTGACATCAAAAAGTAAAATCAGAACATATTGTTATAATTCCTTTTATGAGTCACAACTTTTTGACTCACCGGTCTGGAAGCACCTGCAGCTACCTGGCCTCGACCTGAATGGGTTAAGACAGACAGAAGTATTTTATACTAATCCATATTAATTATGAGTGCTCGTCCCTTGTCTGAAGAAATGCAGGTACTTTACTAAATTACGTAAGAGAACACTGCAAACCCACCTCAGCCTGTGACAGAACAAATTCCCTAAGGCTGACTTCATTATTAATGATGACTTAGTCATTCCTGGACGGCAGGAGGTCTGGAAGAGAGACTGGCTTTGTTCTCTGAGCCAACTGTTTACCACACAGCAAGCATACTCCTCTTCTTTCACTATTCTCTTGCTGAGCCCCTCTCAAACATTTTCCCACGCCACTTTGATGTCTGCTTCTGTGTAATACGTCTCTGTGCAATCATCAAATGTAAGTCAACCCTGCTGACCACACACACCCTGACTCTGACAGACAGACTTGGCAAACCATGTTCCACCATACAAACAAGTCAGGTGAAGACAGGTCAAGTCACCGTTGGGCTATGCAACCAAATCCTATACTCCAACATTAAGACAGGCATATTTTATGTCATTAGGGGATTAACACATACGACTGAATTATAGCCGTCAGAGAGGGAAAACCTTACCACGACAAGTACCAGGAAACTCCTCGCAAAGATACAATCCTTGGTCATTAATCATTAATGCTATGTGAGGCTACCTCATGCTTTGTGGCACTCACCTGCAGCAGCATCTGTCCGAGGCAGAGCGGGGCTTTTTGGTCCTTTGCAGCACAAAGGAAACCAAACCACATAATTGTTAAAGACAAAGCGGTATGCTAGTCACAGGAAGCAGGTCTCTGAATATCGACCTGTCGAAGGAGGATTTCCCCACTAACTGCAACAGATTACATTATGCAAACTGAAAAAGTCTACAGTAACTAGATCAATACTCATTTAGTCAATAATAACAGAGGACATGACTATGTGAAACATAGTGTGTGCTCCTCAACACAAATATTGTAATAAATAGTAAAATCTGAATTTGTTTCCAGAGAGGCAGTAAGTTTGAGTGTAGTTGGTTTACCTGGCTCTCAAACCTTTGCATTCCCTGCTTATTCTGCATTCACATAAACTAACAGGCTACCACACACATCTCTCTTCAACATACACAAGACTGAAGTGGCCCACAGTGAAGGAGTATTTGCCAAAGGTAAACCATCAATGTCGGAAAAAGTATCGAAAACATTGATGACTGTGTAAGACTACAGGAGGCAAGACATTTAAGAACACAACGCCTGGCCAGTTACCTTCACTGCCTCTCCTACCAAGCAGTGGGCTGGGACATTCGCACCAGTCTTTAAGCCAAAAAGGGGGAAACAGCATTTTCAAAATAAATTACAGCCATAGATATGGATAAACAATAATAAAGATGAAATAAGAACAAGTAGCTGCAAACCGCATTGTTGGTATAACACAAACTACAATAAATTCAAATAGGGACAATAATGTCTAGGACAAAGGGTGGTCTTACAGTATTCACAATGATAACACAGAGAAGGGATTGGCACCTAACACTTCTCTAAAATATATTGCTGGCATTTGCTTTTCTTCAAAGAAGCAAGGGAATTAGGAAAAGGAACTGGATGAGAAATGACGTGCAACAAGGCTAGGTCCGGGTTAGGTTTACGATTGCAGTATCTAACTTAACCATTAGAGTACTAGATATGCCCTCTCTATAAGAGAGGTGAAGTGACGATGCACAAGCAGCAGCCTCAATTCTTAACAGAATATTTGTCTGCTAACACACCATTCGGATTTCATTATGGCGGATGTTTCAAGAAAAATACTGTTGCATGAAACTCAATAGTGCTACAACCAGTAAGAGCCACTTTGTTGTAAACAAAATTTAAACTCCACGATACTAGGATGACATGTATGACCATGTTGCTGCTGCTAACTCTTTTGTCAATCTGGACAGGAAGAGTTAGTGTGTATCCACTTTAAGCTTTTCCAACGTCCAAGTTGAAGCTAAACCTAAAGATAAGGTCTATGTCACGTGCAGTCATATACAGTGATGCTGAAATTAACTGCAATCTTTGTGCAGCAATTAAAGCAACTGCAGGACAGGAGGTCTGGAAATCATGTTAAGTTAAAAGAAAGAGCTGAAAGTTTAAAAGTTTAAAACTAGTCCCATTAACTGGCAGCACTCTCATATCATATCAAGCCCAAAGTCTGGATTTACATGGATCCCTATTGTACCTTAGTTATGGGGATTCATTGGATAATCAATGAAGAGTTTTGTGCACTATGCTCAAGAAAATGACCATTCATGTTTATAATTATCTTCCACAGAGCCCTTGTAGCTTTGTATATAAGGAGACCGTTTGCATGAAGGCATCAGGAATTATTGTTCAGTCTCTAAATTTATCATTCTGCATTATCTGTTGAAACTTTTCATTTACAATGATAGAAGGACATTACTGGCATCAGTGATGAATTATGAATGTCTTACTGATTGTCTTACTCATCACTAACTCAATAACTGCTTTTCTGTGTGTAGCTTAGACTGAAAATAGCAGTAGCTCCATCAAATGCTTTAGCAATGTAAGCACACAAACACACTAAAGCAACCACATTACCTGCAGAGTCCTTTCTAACTGGTAGAGGGCTCATGCCTCCTTCAGGAGTGAGGTGAAGCAGTGGGATAAAGGTGAAAATGTTAACATCCGCCTACAATATCACACCCTGCACCATGATGAGGAATTCAATATCCAAACTCCCAATGTTGGATTTTATTTAGTTTCTCTAACTAAGCTTGCTAAAGCGTGATATTTTACCTGAAGGTGGTGGTGGACGCTGAGGGGGAGCAGGTCTGGCTGGAGGGGCATTGGGGCGAGGGGGAGGTGGGCGTTTGGGCTCCAGGCATTGAGATGTGGGGGCACCAGGCTGGAAGTCAACAGGGGGTCCTGGAAGGAAAAAATATAACACAAATGTAGCCAAGGAAAATGGTTGTTATGACAATTATTTTCAGAAAACGTGTGACTGTCCAGACACTCGGTGAGAGCATGCACCTTTCCCCAATATGGATACCTTTTGTAAAATTTCACAAAATGTATGTCCTATTGCAAGAACGTGAATCTTTTCTACACACAGTGGTCAAACATCCAGCCATGTGCCCCATTTCAGAAAATCTAATACCATACGCAGACACATCCTATTATTGGTCCCTCTGCAGAGGCGTGATTCTATTTTGACTAAAGAAAAGGGGAAGCTAACACTGCACACATTTTAATAATGCACTACAAACGTGTCTCAAAAGACTAAGCAAACTACATCATCACACATTGCGTTACCTGGAAATTCTCTCCTCAGTGTCGATGGACTTAAATCTGCTTCCACACATTACAAACACAACAAAATTACAGTTTATATTCCAGCAGGCAGACTGCTTCCTAAATAAAGGACTTAACTGTACTAGTGGCAGCCGTATTCCATCTGTGTGTCATTCTGCAGTGTGTATCGTATTTACCTTGTGATGGTCGGGAGGGTTGTGCTCCACGACTAGGCCTGCTGGGGGCAGCAGGTTCTCCATGGGTAGGGGAGGGACAGGGACTACCGCGGGGAGAAGGAAGGGGGGAGGATCCAGGGCCAGAGCCTGCTCCAGGCTGAAGGTGCTGGGGAAGGATCTCCTCCACCTCATCGTCAACATCGCCTGATACAGGAGATAAGAAGGGAGGAATTCATGCCTGGAAAATAAACTCTACAGCCTCCCTGATACTAGCAGTAAAAGAAAACAAAAGATAAAACAGCATTTTTGTGGATAAGAAGTGGGTTTGCATGGGGGACGCTCCTCACCTTCCATATCGTAATCATCGTCCCCCATGTCTGTGTCCTCAGCAAGAAGGGTAGAGCTGGCTGAAGTGGGAATGCTTCCACAGATCCTCTCCACACTCATTTCCTCCTCCAGACTCCTGATCCAGCCTGGACTCTTCAGACGGATGTCAATGACCTTGCCAAGAACCTACAATGTAAACCAGGTGATATACACAAGAGAGGATGAGACATTAGTTCCTGGGTATATTGGCAAAAACCGATATGGATTATTTCTGGGGTATCGTCAAAATTAGCACAATTAGCCCTTGGATTATTAAATTAAAGACACATTATCTTAATGATTATTATTATCTTAATAATGTTAAGGTTTACATGAGGCTTTTTAGGCTTTGAAGCAACTTATATAATCAGTAAGGACTTACAGTGGAAGCACTGAGAGACAGAGCAGCCAGAGCGGAGTAACCTTCCAGGAAGGTCACCCACATCTTCTCCTCAACAAACCTGCACAAACAAATAAATAAAATTGTCAGAGCAAGTGTCTGACAACGGTGCACGTCTGTCTCACTATCTGCGTTGAGAAGCCAGGCTCACCTGATGAGGATGACTTCTCCAAACTGGGAAAACTTGTCCAGCAGCTCGTCAATGAGTGCATCGTCAAAGTAGTCCTCAGGGCCTGAGGAGCAGAGTGACACCAGGATGGTGCCATCTGGAGGCCCCTGGAGGGCGATGACGTCTTTGTAGACCTGGTGCCGAGCCTCAGGGTCGACCTCCAGGATGTCCACATCTATAACTGCCACCACAGGCCTAAAGACAGACAAGAGAGGAGGCAGGAGATGTTGAGGACATCAATGTAACAATATTGATACTTGTCTAGCTGATCATACAGTTTCAGTTGACCAAACTTAAAATTGAGTCATTGACTCTTAAAGATATATCTTACGGTGTGATTACCTGTGGTCTGAGGTCTTAAGTTCAGCTCTGCCATAGTACTTCAATGTGCCAGGGCTCCAGGGGTAGTCTGGATCATCTTCATTCTCAGCAGAAGTTGCGCCGACAACATTCATCTCCTCAGCTGTAAAACATGCAACATTTATTCTGTCACACATAAATGCAAGCAGGATTACATTACAGCAGCACAAATAATCCTAAAACATATTTTCTGTCAGTCTTTTTATGATGCCTTCAGTTAACAGGTGTTACACAGAAGGGGGTATAATTATTTGCTTTATTAAGACTTGTCTGCAGTGGATGTGCATCCAACCTGTTTTGTCAAAGTTCCACTTTCTCCTCTTCCAAAGTATGCGGTCAGTCCAGGCTGGCGTGCGGCACTTCTCACTGGTGTCATAATCTTCTGAGAAGAGGTCATACTTGTAGGTGGGGGCAAAATCTAATTTTCCCTCAATAAAACCTCTGAAGACCTGCGGAAGACATTTTAAGAGAATATTATTTTGACTTTTTCCACACGTACATACATGCAGATACAATTAAAATACAGATACTGTGTCATCACATTTAGTTGTTATTGGTTTACTTCTAAAAGAAATGCGAGCAAAGCCACATGAACAGTCCTTTATGCCACAAGTATTCATGTGTGCTGAAGATCTTACCAAACCAGCATTTTTCTGGTCCACCAACTGGTCTCCGGCTGTCAGGGCATCCCAGTTCTGCTGTTTGATGAGTTCCTTTACTTCTTCATTGGGCAGGCTGATACGATAATTGAAGTCTCCACACCAGAATACATAGTCATGTGAGTACAGCAAACGACCCTAGAGGACAAGATAAAGGTCGTTATACATGCAATATAAGCAAAAAGGGGATTTGAAATTGATTTGTTAATGTTATGATTATTACCATAGGGAAGGTGAGTCTGCGTGTGATTTCATTGTAGTCATCGTTCCTCTCCTTGACCTGTGATTGGCCAGCAGCAAAGTGGGAGCAGACGAAGCAGATGCTGGTGGTGTGGAACAACAGGCGGATGGCCACTCCACCTTTATTACCGGTGGCCCCACCCATTCCAGTTTTTACTGTATCTACAGCTACATCCCTGAAACATGAATTATTACAAGATCCGTCACCACACGATCACAAAAGCACGTAAGAAAATGTTTCTAATGAGAATCTGTGCATCTCACCTGATGAAGGGTGCATGCTGTGGGCGGATGAAAACAAACAGGCACACTCCCACCAGCTGCTCTGAAGCAAGCAGAACATACTTGTGGTCTCGTGAGATGTTTTTTTGGAGCTCAGCTGCCCACAGTTTCTGGTTAGTAGTGCTGAAACAAGAACAGAAGGTTAAAGTGCAGAAACAAAAAAACGACAAGAAACAAAGAAGTATTTTAGCATGAAATATCTTTGCTATTTTGTAATCGCTTTTGTGTGACAAAGCTCCGGTATCTCAAATTGAAGTCCTGCTCACATACCTGGCACTGACAATGTTTCCGGCATTCAGTTCAACCATTTCCTCAAAACCGATGGCAAAGATATCTATGGGGTTGGCTTTGCTGTCTGTAAAATGAAAAAAGTGACGTTTATGTTCAATGTAAGTGTCTAATCAATTTAACTGAATGTAGAGCAGCAGAAACACTATATGATGTTCTGTTAACCTATAGGCTGAACATAAAATTATGACAGTAGAGTTGTAAAATAGCAGAATCATCTGTGCTTGACAATTAATTTTCGTCGACTACAAATAGTATAAAATAGTAGTTTGCCTCTGTGCACTTTTTCCCGACTAAATCTTTTGAGTCCCCTGGAAACATCAAATTGATGTCACATCAGTCACTTCCTGAAGTTTTGCCACTGAAGCAAGGCAACCAGTGTCGCCTAAAAGCAAATGATTATTTTCAAACTTACAAATTAGATGTAAAATATAAAAAAATGAGAGCATAATTTTCCCATTTCAAGGTTTTGTTTTAAGATATTTAGCTGCAGACATGACAGTGGCATCCATTTCCTCATTGAAAGGCAGAAAAGCAAATGCCAAACTTCTCCTTCAAGCTAATAAATAAGAGCAGCCCTCTAAAAATGTATTTACCAAACACAACATTTTCCACGGAGGCTGCAGATAAATAAAACCAACATACCCTGGAACTCAGGATGTCCTGCCTTCTTTGGAGCATCCAGCAGCCAGTCATTCAGTGTCTGATTGCGGAAAGCAATGCTGCGAAACTGTTTACCGCCGTTAACATTCCAGGTGCCGACGCACACCCGGATCTGCTTGGGCCTCGTGTATTTATGATAGTTCTGACACATTCCCAGCAATACTCTCGGGGAGGCTGCAGGGAGGAAACGAGCAGGGTTAGAGTGGAAAATGGCAAGGTATGTGTAAGTAGAAAGGGTTGCACACAGGGTAATGAAACAAAAATGGGAAAAAGCTATTCAAAACTAACAAAACCAATGGGACAGAATCCAAACACAATGAAGGAAGTCCACAACAATGTCTGAAAACATGGGGCAAGGGAGGATGTAAAACAGAACTCTCGTTGAAATACACAAAACATTCACACAATCAACCTTGGTAATGGTTCTTTACAGTCTGTAGATTTGAGTGTCAAATTTTATTGCAAAATTCAAATGATCCTTGTCCTTTTTATCACTGCAGTAGGAGCCTGGTGACATGCAACAGACAGCGGATTCAACCACTACCAACACTGGATTGTGAATGAATGAACAACAAACTCAAATGATAGGACAACTATGGGACAAGGGAGAAAAATATCCATTCACTGGTGGCAGTCTGTCAGTTACTATACCTGATTGTAAGACAGGCTCAGTGACTAAGATTGTGTGCCAGAGCAAGGAGAAGAGAAGGGAGAGAAGTGTGGGTTAACCAGTGCTTTCACAGATAATACCAGCAGAGCAGTTGGTCAGTGTTAATCTAACGGGGACGGAGAGCTGACACATGGAGATTACGCTGCCTACTTGACACAGGCCAGACAAACCCTTATTGTGCAAAATAGCTTTGGGCTACAACAGACACATGTCAAAACATGTGAACTATTTCTCACTGATTGAGCAGAAAAATAAGAATGCATTCCTAAAAGTACAAAATACAAAAGCTGCAATGTGTAATATGCAGCAAAACTTTAATTTGTTAAGAAAACGTTATGCATGCAATCATGTGGCAGACTGCCCATGTTGTAAGGGATTACCATAAAGACTGGAAGTGGTCAGCAAGGCCCGAGCTTTGTCCGCCAGATCACTGTTGAGTGTGGAGCCCAGCCTCAGGATGTCTATGGCCTCTTGTTTGGAGCTGTCAAAGAAGTTGTTCTGGATGGTCCGTGTCACAGAGCGAGCTCCGTCTTTAAGCTTCCCCCCCTACAATACACACACACGCAATATAAAAACAATTAGATAAAAACACTAAGCGACACTCTCATTTGGTGTGAAAATAGTCAGGGCGTCCCACTCCAGCAACAGAAGAGAGGAAAGAAGCAACACTTCATAGAGATCCAATGAACACTCATTTTAGAACTGAAAGAAGGATCAAAATTGCTCATCAAGGTGCAACTTAAAAATTTTGACATGATTTGATTCATGGCCACATGGTGATAATTTGAACTGATTCCTCTATGTTGCAAGAAAGACGTGTGTTGACAGGTAATTTAGACAATGAATCTGTAGTAAGAAAGTGACCACTTAACAACAGCTACTTTCTCTTTCTTTTTAAATATTTTCTATAGATCAGCAGTGAGATCTCCATGGAGTCTTCAAGACAGTACGTATCGCAAGGTATCGCAAGTTAAAAAACAACATCAAATAACTAAAGAAGTCCCGTTAATGCCATTTTCCTCAATCATCATCATCATCCTCATTTAACCCCCAGACACTGAAATCAATAATTCACCAGAAATAGACCGACAGCTCAAAACAACATCGACCGTCTTGTTCACTTACCACACAGGTAGAGAGGTCCAGAGGACAGCCGAAAGAGACAGCACACAAGAATTTAGAAACAGAAACACACAGCTCTACACACAGAGAGGATCGACATGCAGAAATATGTCACTGAATGCACACTGCAAGAGGATCCATGACACGTTCATTAAACAGCGCTATTTATGTCTTACTGTCAAAGTTCAAAGTAAATTCCCTCAATTCTGCAAACATGCAGGACATGTGTGCATGTGTGCCATTTTTATTTATGGCTCCTAAAGGCCCTTTTCTGTAAAACTGAGGTTTGATTAATTTCTAAATTCTGAATTAAGTCAAATGTTATCATTCACAGTTCCACTGCTCTACACACAACACACAGATTTGACAACCTGCTGTGCAATACAATGTAAATAAATGGTTCAACTGTTAATTTCTGTGACATTGAGTATCTGTATGTGTTTACTGTCCATACCTTAGCCTTGCCATCCAGAGCGCCAGTGCCTGCGTAGATCTTACTGACGGAGTCACCATTGGCGGACCACATGGTCCTAAAAACCTCCTGGAACCTGGCCACCAGCTGCGGTTTCTCTGTCAGACCCATTTCTTCCAGCTGCTTAGGCAGCATCTAAGTGATGACAGAAGAGGGCGTTAGGCTGAAAGCATCACATGTGAAGACTACAGATTTTAACAGAAGATGACAAAAACAACTACACAGTCCTACCTCAAGAGCAAAAAAGGCTTGGACACTGTTGGTTCTATCCAGGCAGTCAAGGCAGTTGGTCCTGACGGTCCCTCCCTGAGTCCTAAAAAGATGTGATAAAAGACCATTTAAGTGGTATTTTCACTATGTCACTGGAACATTTTATTTTGAAAGTTTAGAGAATAGAAGATGTAAGTGGATGGAAACAATAAGAAAGATTACATCTTGTACTCCATCTTCATACACATTTTTATTTATTTCTCACCTCGCAATGCCCGTTTCTCCAGAGTAGTAGAAGAACCCGCACTCTTCCATGAATTTGCTGAGGTATGGTTTGAGGACACTGTGGAGTTTGTCCGCCTTGCCACCCTTCACATTTTGGTGGTAGTCAAAGTTCACCATTTTCACAGCTGTGGCATGCTCGGATGCCTTCAAGTGACTCTGAGGGTGACAAGAGAACAAGATAACTTACTTCCTGAAATTCAAACCAAAAATGTTGTGCAAAGCAAAGCAGTTTGCCCTTTATAATGAAAAACTAGTAGACTGAATTCCAAAGAGATCTTTGATAGTAATCTGTGAACGTGGAGGTCTGGTTTTACAACCTTATCATATAGATCAAATACCTGCAACATAGCTGGCCAAGTGTTTTCACCTGAAGGCCATTTTTTTTTTCGAATAACCTAGTCTCTAGTGAGACAGATCAATACAATGTGGCTTTTTACTTAAGAAAGGACACATTCTCACATTACTTGTTGCCAGTGTATTGTGGTCTGTCTCTCTAGTTATTGACATCCGATACAGTGCATGTCTTTGTTTGGGTACGGAACGGTTCCTCTCACCTGAAACGCCTTGCTGAGCATGTGTTCTCCTTCCTTACTTCCAAGCAGGTTTATGATCACCTGCTTACCATACAACCTGCGCAGTGCAGTGAAGTGTCTGGGAAACAAACACACATATAACTAATTAGATTTTTTTTTGTGGCGTTGTGTTATAGATGTAGTGACAAAACAAACCCAGGTGCATTAGTGATATTGCAAAGCGGTAGAGTGTGGAGGGACAGAAGAATGGACAAGCTCAAGCAAAGAAGCTTAATCCAGGGTTATTATATCAAACTGGTTCAAAATTACAAGGCAAAAAGGGAGTACGAGAGAGAAACGGAGATATGGGCAGCAAACTTGGTATAGTTTTTGGCCTTGTACCAGCCATGCAACGTCACCAGAGATATACTTGGCAACATATTACAAAGGATGACACATCATTGCAGATCTAGTAGCCCTGCCAACTACCTAGTGTAGTGGGGTGTGTTACATGAGAAAAGGTTTGTCGAGTCTGATTTCCTTGTCTCCATGAAGTCATACTAATAACTTGACAGAAATACTGAGCCTGGCTTACACCAAGATGTCTGATATCAAGAAACACCCATAGTCTTCATAGCTTTACATTTCATTCTGAACCGAGTGAACACGAGCATGGCTACTTGAAGACTGATAAGGTGGCTGCTGAAGGCTGATAAGAATGGAGCCGCTATTATCAAGGCGTGGCACAGTGATTGGTACGATCATCTTTCCTCTAGATGGTCGTGAGCGTAGGTCTCGCTGACAATATGTCTGGCTTAAGTGTCCTGAAGCACACTAGCAGTTCGAAAGGATTCTGTTCTGTTTCTTAACTCTGCAGTGTGTATCGTGAAAAGAACTCATTTAAGAATACTTTTTACTGGGTAATACTGATTTGTTTTAACAGCTTGAAGTCACGCACATGCAAATTATAAGTCAACTTCCAAAAGAGATGAGCAAACTGCAAACTACAGATTAGGAACAGCTGATCAAGGGCTGTTGTGTCTTTAATGTCCCCTGCTCTACAGTAAATCAGCCTATGATGACGTACTTCAGTTAACATCTTCTCTTTCATGGATCCAGAGAGTCAGAGCGCAGACAGTAAGGGCGGGAGATGGTGTCTCCTCTGCTGTTCAGAGGATTGTTAATCTGCTGGAGCCCATCTAAAGCAGCCAGAAACTACTACACACATAGACACACCGTCCGCACATTACATTTTAATTACCTTTCGAAAGCCGGCGCATTTGCCTCAAATCCTCTTGAGAGTTTGACACGATGTGAACCAACCTGCAGAGACATAAGTCATATTGTCCTTCTTTGGTAATGATCAAAGTAAGAAAGTTGCGCAACACATTCTGAAGATGGCCAGAAAACCTGATGAAGAAAGGACTCGAGACAGAAATTGTACACAACATTTGAAAGAACAGCAAAGAGCAACAGTGACACAGTGGTAATACAGGGAGAATTGTTCATACGAAGACGCTGAGCAGCACAGACATCTTGTCGTCTGTCATCTAACACCTTTTTGTAGAAAAACAGATTTGCCGACACATTTTTTTGCCTATTCTGTTCTCCCATATACATAGAGAGTATAATTTCTCTGACTGAATCATGAGAAACACCACAGAATGTTTTCAGCATACATTACATTACAATACAATACAATACAATACAAGGAGACCTGGACAGGCTCAGCAAGACAATAGCTTACATGAGAATATGCTGACTCTGCACAGCAAGTGTCTACTTGTCCCTTTTTTGTTCTGCACAGACCTCTACCTGAGGACCAACATTAAATACTTTCACTTCCCCTTTCTTGCCTTTCAAAACCTCACTGTCAGTAATAGTGCGTCATCAGTTGTTAAAAATATAATCAAATATGACAGGCCTCTTGCCCTCACTTCAGGTTGCGAACAGCACACATTCTGGGTCCAAACCAGCCATTCATCATCACGACTGCATTTTCTCTGGGGATATTACCGAGACCTACTGAGTGCACTTCCACTGTACTCTTGTCATCATTATCCTTCCTTAAGACTCTTGGGTTCCCTTTTCATTTGTACTGTCCACTAATCCCCTTCCCTGCTTTGTATACATTTGCTTAGTTTGTTTGTGCATGCCTATTTTGGTTAGGCTTGCGTGTGAATTTTGCTCTGTGCTCCTGTCATTTGTCATACGCTCCTTGCTCTACTGCTGTGCAGATCTAGGCTATGAATATTTAATAAGCTTCTGAGATGCCATCTGAAACTACTCGGATTATAGCTGCACAGCCAGACAACACCAAATATTCCATGCTCCTCTTTTCAAAGCATTTACTTTTCACCACATGTTTCAAAGTTGAATAAATCGTGCAACTGATTAGCCAAGATGGGACAATACTGTATATATTAATGTAATGCTCGTATTATACTACAATGACATAACCATAGGAAGGATGACAATGTTGTTTTTATGTTGCAACAACTATTTCACTAGAAGGAAGCTGCCCCTACCACTAAAGACTTACATCTTTACTTGAAAGCTTTCATGACACTACACTACACTTATGATTGGGATACTAATCACAAGCTTTTGCTCATGTATTCTAAAAACCAACCACTTTTCTTCTGGATGAAACCAATATTACACATCCTGCTCAGGGAATGTATGGGGAGGAGAGCCTACAAGCCACAACTGGCAGAGGTGACGAAGAGCTAAAACAGCGCTTTAAAAGCAGGAGGACTACATTTGTGTCTGAAAACAACCCCGAGCCCACTATCCTGCGTTTGGTCTGAATAGGTGACTAATATGGCCTTGGCTTGCCTTGGGCCTCTTGCAGATTTAACAGATCAATCTTCCATATTATCAATTAACACCTATCCAGTCGCCTGGGGAATTTCAGCAGACTAAATGAAGTGAAGTTGATCGGGGTTGTTTTCAGACCAGGCTCTCACCTGACCAAAGAAGTCTGGGAGCTGAGGAAAACAGAAAAATGCCCTTTACCAACCACTATTACTATCATAAACCTTCCCCACATCTGATCTAATCTACCAGGCTGTGCAATGTCAGGACAAAGGGTTTAGTTCTTGCTCCAATTAGCCAAAATGATATTTCCCAAACAGTTACCGTGTCAGGTCCCAGAATGAAAATCCTTAAGGAGATTTGGATGGTTTCACCCATGGCCTTTGGCATTGCACAGAGAAACACTTATCTACAGTATGAAAGCACCAGCACCAGCAGAGCCCAAAAAACAAAAAGGATTATACCAGGTGGGGGTTCTCATCCAGTCCAATATGGTGCCGGTTTTCATTCAGGTGCAACAAAACACCCTTAATGGACTTTTTCTGAACACAGCGACAAAATGCGTTAAAACTAGGATTAAGATCTTTTTTTTGTAATAACAAGGAAGCTTTTTAATCCCTTGACATCGTCTTAAGAGGGAAATCCAATTGATTTTTCTCTTTCTTTGCGAAAGCTCACCACAGTTCACTGTTTTAATAGTGAGCTCCAACTCTAACTGCAGCATTAATGAAAAGGGCAGGACTGCAGAAACATGGGGGCTTGTTTCTGATCGTCATACAGTGGGGCTTAATTTTCATTACCTGGATTCCTGGCTGCTCCCAGAAAAGAGGAATGGACCCACGGATCTGTATGAAGGATGAGACTTTGTCATCCAGGAAAATAACCTGTCGAAAACAAAATTAAAATTCAGTTATGTTCATTTATTGTGACAAACAGAGATGCATTCCTAAAACACACTATTAAACACGTTCTAATAAAAGAAAGAGCAATTTCAGTGTATTCAACTATGGAAAATACCGACATGTGTCTGTAGTTGTGTTTTCAGGACACAAAGGAAACGTAAAGGAAAAATTATAATGACAGTACGTGGGATTACAAGTCTCCGTGCTGTGCCGATCACATATTTACATAATTTTATATTGTAATTGTAGTAGTTCACTTTTTTGTACCCTTCCCGTAACAGTTATTTTCTCAAACAGGAACTATAAAAAAGGTTAAAAACCCATACAGGTTACCACACTGCTTATAACAATGAAGGACCAAGAAGTTAATTTCATATTCAAATAAACATGTATCTTTTGACAATGTGCTGAGTCAGCAATAAAAAAATACTGACGTGAATGCCATTTAATAAAGAATATAAATCACTGTTAAGTAAACCGTTTCAGACTCGAGCTTCATAATTTTTCTGTATGTGGAATAATGTGTCGTCTGACAAGATGCACAGAACACACAGACAAAACAAACAACAGCACCAAAAAGACTTTTCAACACCGGAAGTTTAGCGTCACACTTTTCAGACAGAACGTCCCAGTAAAAGTGCAAAAGATGTGATTCACCTGTTCGGTCTCCACAAAGTTCGCCACCTGTCCGTCATCATTTGTTCCTCGCACATTGAAGCGCGTGCCGGCTCGCTCTGAGCTGAGGCGGGAGAAGATGCAAGCCTTGGCCTGTTTGTGCCCTGCATAGATGGTCCTGACCTCCACGCCGCCACACATCAGCCTGAGCAGCCAGTCATCACAGTTTACTCCGTAATGTTTCAGGTGCAGGTGCAGAGATTGGTTCCTGTTGTTATAGAAAGGCAGGAACAACAGTAAATACACAAAGCTTTGCTGCAAATAAGACACTGGAAATAAACCACATTTTAAATCAAAAGCAAATCGTAAGTTCATAACTACTCCCCTTAATTCTTTGAAATATTTTAAAGCCAAATACCTGCCTACTTGTCTCTATATCAACCTCAAACAGTAACTGTTTCATGCCCTTACCAAAAGAAGCGGTTATCTGTAGTGTCTTCAAGGATCCTGCGATGTGCATTGAGACTTAAGTCCATGCTGACTCCAGTGGAAGACCAAGCAAAGTAGAAGTGTCCTGAGTTGAGGACTTTTCGCACCTCAGCTATCCGGTCCTCGTCTGCTGGATCATTCTTCAGGGATATAAAGTCTGTCTGCGTGACCCTGAAAACCTCTGAATCCTGCACCTTGCCCACAGAGCTGCATCCTGTCACAACCACAAGACTGTGAAGCATGGAGTCACCTGTGGGGGAAAAAAAAGGTGGGAGTTTGTATTTTCAAGAAGAAAGGGAGGAAATAAGACACAAAAATATCACGCGTTAAAAGGCATAAAACTTTGATGTCACTTCTACAAAATCCCCAAGCAGTCAAATCTCAGCCATCTATGAGATTTAATCTTTTACACCGTTTTTTCCTTGTTGTGATAACAAGAACAGTCAAGGTCACAGGCTGGAGAAAGCAGCTTATAAGTAACCAGCAACAGAGCCACAAATCAGGGGGCCTTCACCGTCACACATGTACCGGGGGATCAAAAACTGGATCGGATCCAGTCGATGAGCAATAAACAAACAAAAATATATTCAGTTTTCTTACCCAGATTTAGGCGAAGGACACCCAGAATCCCGTATGCATCAACAATCTTGGTGTATGTATTTTTAATGGCCTCCTTCTCTGCCGCCGCTAGAATACAAACAAAGTAACAAACTGTAAGGAAGAGATTTGTCCAGCTCTCCCTTAAACTTCGAGCTAAATGTAGCCCGCGATTAAAAAATTATAGCAGTCACAAATAAATCAAGCATTTCCCCTTGCTGTGTCCTTATTAGGGGTAAAGGTTTAAACACAATCTGAGTCATATCTTATTGAAGTGTAATCAAACAAGGCGCCTTACACAGAACAGCAACAGCCCCAGATTCAAACATGAGGCATTCCTCTCTGGTCCTAGTTTCCACTATGACACTGTAAGGTGGTGGATCCAGCTTGTGGTAGATGCGATATCCCTTGCTGAAGGCCATTGTTGGTCCAAGATGGGAAAACCTATACTATGACCTGGGTGGAAACCAAAAGCAACGAATGGCAGCTGATCAAACAAGACATTAATCTGAGTAAGATACCACATCTGCAATTGGGTGATGACTACAGTGTCAATAACCTCTGTTCAGTGCTGATGGAGAGGTGATCTAAAATCTGTATCAGTCATTATATATTGAATACATATATTGAACACAACATATTAAGCATTGCAGATAATATATCTTTTAAGGTTTCTAATTGTCAATGAATCTGCTAAAAGGACGTGTTAAGTAAATCTTGGGAAATACATTGCGTGATCCGTGATTACATTGCGAAATCCGAAACCTAACATCCACATCAGCTGTAGGGTTGTTGCCAAGGCCTATGATAAACCAATCTTAATTTAAACTAAATATTGCAGATTTAACTGGAGATTATGGGCAGTCGGAACACGGCGTCCGTTAACGTTGATTAACAGTTAGGCCAGGGAAGTGAAATATCATCCATCCTGACACGGACAGTCACGACTTCAAAATGCAAACTGCACAGGGCTAAGGCTAACCCGCCGGCTAGCTTGAAAGCTGGATTTTAAGCGACGGGAGACAGACAAGGCAAACGAGAGAGATAAGATAAGAGGGCGAAAGCAGCTTGCTGCCGTTCACCTATCTAACGCTAGCTGGTAACGCTAGCCAAGTTAGCTAGATTAATCACAGGGGCAGCTATGATTCGCTAGCTTACACTATTTTGATGGTGGTACTATCTGCACGTCCGGGAAGATAAACTGTCAATTGCATTTGTAAACATTTAAATCTACACATACATTTAAATTTCTATTGGGCCCTACAACAGACAGCTTTATTTAAATGACGCCGAGGGAGGACAACGTATCTCGTCTTACCGTCTTCCCCGCCGGGTTGTTACTCCGCTGCCTGTCACAACAAAATCCTTCCCGGTGTGTTGGCAAAATGGTACATTCCGACGCAAAGCACGGCTACTTCACGTTGCCGTAAAAAACGAATAATGCTCGAGCGTAGGCTTTCTTAAGAGGACATTTTAAAGTACACAAATTAAACATTTTGCAAGCTAAATCCAACTCACGCAGCTTGGAGGTATTTCAAATACAGGTTAATGTGGAGTAATGGATTTCCTTGTGCAGAAAGTCACATAATGTTCTCGTCCACTTTTACTCATGATTGACAGTTCCTCCCATCCAATAAAAACAGCCTCAAGAGGCTACTGTCCAATCGCATGCAGTAAGAGGCGGGGTTTTGTGTTTCAGATCAACCTGGTATGTTTGGTTAAATAACTAAGGTGGTGACATCTATTTCATAACTACACTGTCTGGTACTGAACTAACTGAGAAGACAATGTTCCGGGCGACTATTTAAAAGGTACGTGTTACAGTGTATTCCCTCGCTAACGTCGTAGATATAAATACGGTAAACGTTGTTATCTTCCGGCGGGTTATCTAATTTTGACCGGACCCAGCTCATCTCGCAGCTTTGCACAGGAGCAAACTCGGGATATTTATTATCTTCTATGTTGTATGTACTTGTGAAACTGGATCGTTGATGTACTGCACATGATCTCCTCGGTGATCAAGAAAAGACAAAAACAAAACAAACAAATAATATTTTAAGATTAAGGGTTTTGAGAGGAATATTGTTTGCTGTGGACGCCGGTGTCAGATGTTTTGAAATAATTTGTGTCCACTTGTCTGCCCAGATGTGTGCATTTAACTTTGAAGTCGTGATCCGTTACAAAGTCTGTCTCTAAACGTGTTCTCTTCTCTTCTCTTCTTTTTCATGGAAGTTTTTAGCCCCTCATAATGAAGGGTCTTTACCTCGTGGAGCCGGTGGTGGCTCTGTACGCCTTTTGCAGTTTCCTCATCTACCCGCTTGTGCAGCAGTATGTGTACCGGAGGCTCTGGCAGGAGCTGACCAACACCACCTACCCCATCTCTGACAACACCTCCAGATGTGCACCGCACAACAGCAGCAACCAGTCATACTTTAATGAGGTTAGTCAGAAGTTTTTGGACGCTAAGAAGCATCCATTAATGAGTTACTGAAGCCCGGAGCAATATTCCGAAATGCCAATATTTGTGCAGTAAACACATCAGAACCTAAACCAACACGATTTGTGGTGGGGCAACACTTTCAAACAGCACATAGGATTGTAAGGTACTTTTGTGAGAAGGTTATTCCAAGCATCTGGGACAACTCACTACACTTACTCAGTGAATTTAGTATCAAAAGATTCCCATTGTACTCAGACTGCATGTTTGGGGTCACTTTTCATGCCTTGCAGAAAGCATGTGGGACTGATCAGTTGACTCTGTTATGGCAGCAATGGAAGTTTTTGTTTTTTACACGAAAGTTTCCAAAATTACACATTGATATTTTGACTGTAATAAGTACAAAAACTTTGCATCAGCGTTACATATTGTTGGTATTTTATCTTCAGGAAAAGAAGATAAAATATAAGCTGAATAAGCAATTACGTTCAACTGCAGACTGAACCTTGTGTCAGCAGCTATCCACCTTTTTCTTTTCAGACTTTTCTGTCATGACACAGCATAATTTGTATCACGGGCTTTTAAGATTCCATCTTACCACACAACTTGGGTAACAGCTTTAGCTAGTGCCCATTAAGGGAGTCTTGTGACTTCTATTTACTTCTAAACTTGCATAGTCACTCATGTACTGTGGCAGCAAGATCATAGCTGGCGACTAAAGATTGATAATCTTCTTAAACCAATTGCTATTTCAAATTATAAGAAAGGATTCAGGAAAAAACTATCCTTCTTGAGGAATTAGTACCATTTAACCCTTGGTATGTATCATACAAATAATTAAATGTAGCAAAGAAGTTACAAAAACAAACTGGAAAAACCGGTCCAGAAATAGTCACCTGTGCACCTGCACGGAAGAAGGCTTTGTTCCCCTCAGCTGTGAACGAGAAAACCTCACATGACATGTACGCAAAGCTCAAAGTTCTGTCATCACAGAGTGTCCATATATGTTTAACTTGTGTCATTTGTCAGATAGTTGTTTTGCCTTCTCATGCCATTGTAGTTAAATTCAGACAATCCAGTAACAGCCTATTAATGATTTTTAGACTAAACTTTGTTATCTCTCTGTCTGCATTTCCAGGTACAGAGGCAAGCATCTCTCTTCTCCCTTTATTCAGAGCTCCTCTCCACAATCCCATCTCTAGTTGTCACTCTTATGTTGGTGGCTTATAGTGACCGGGGAGGACGCAAGACCCCCATCATTATGCCTTTGATTGGCACGTTGCTCTACACGTTGAGCTTCCTGACTGTGTCGTACTTTGAGCTCAACGTTTACTTACTCATTGGTTCCTCACTTCTCAGTTCGCTGTTTGGCGGCCTGGGCACTTTTCTGGGGGGCTGTTTCGCTTATGTATCGGACTTGTGCGAGGATGGCCATCAGAAGACGTTGCGCATGGCTGGACTGGACATGATGATCGGCCTGTTGTCGGGGTTAGCCGCAATATCAACAGGCTACTTTGTGAGAGCTGCAGGCTTTAACTGGCCTTTCCTAACCTCTGCACTGGGACAGTGTTTGATCATACTCTATGCAGTTTTCATCCTGGAAGAGACCGTGAAGAAGCCTCCCCCAGATGGTACCATTTTAGATGGCTCCCTTCAGCCCTCAGCCATGAAACAGATGGTCTTTGGGGTCTACCAGATGTTTGCAAGGGCCAGCTCCAGGACTAAAACAGTTTTGTTCCTCCTGATACTCATCTTTACCAGCTTCTCCTTCGCCTATGTGGGTGGAATCAACTTGGTCACACTATACGAGCTAAACGAGCCACTCTGCTGGACTGAGATTTTGATTGGCTATGGCTCGGCGATGTCCACTACAGTGTTCGTGATCAGTTTTGTGGGAGTGCTGGCATTGACATACTGCGGTGTACCACAGCTCTTCATAGTCCTGCTCGGGATCCTCTCTGTCACGACCGGCATGGTCATCGTGTCATTTGCTACGACCACTTTATTGATGTTTGTAGGTAAGCAATGATAAAAAAACAAGCACCCTAAGCATCTTCAGTGAACAAAATCCAAAGTCCCTATTCTGTACAAAAACATTTGTTTATCAGGGAAATCAAAATACTGCAACTCCTTTGGAAAATGTCTCTTTCATTCATGTGAGTCAATCTACTAAAGACTTTTAGTAGAGGTAGTAGACGTTTAAATTGATTTTCTTTTACGTGGCTTGTTTTAGGAAGGAATTGGTAATAAATTGGATATTTTAATGTGTGTATAAAACAGATAGGGGAGTTGTAAAAATACACAGCAGTGCATATAAAAAAGCAGCAGGACATTTTTAAAAGGGTTACTGATTAACAGAACCTACCTTTACAGCAATTTACTAGGTGCAGAAATGCTACTAGGATTATCTTTTATTGTTGCTTCGTGAGCTTGTAAGACAATTGGCCATATTTATAATACATATTATCAGTGCTTTGTTTTTTTAGTCATGTCATAAATGTCCGTTCCATTTATAATTTCTGCCTGTTTTTATCAACTCTTATGTAACTGAAATATTAATTTACCCTAAATACACTGTATTGACTGTAAGCACAGTTTGGTTTGGTTACATCCTAACTGCAGCAATGTGATGTACGATTCCAATTTTCATCTGTTTACCACAGCGAGGGTGCCGATGCTTCTGTCTATCATGCCTTTCCCTGTCCTGCGCTCCATGATGTCAAAGATCATCTCAAAGTCCGAGCAGGGTGAGTGGGTTTAGGGCTTTGCATGAACCATAGAACCGTGTCTCTGTCTGTGTTTGCAGAGTCAGAGTACACCAGAGTACACTGAAGAGTTGCCTCTCCAAGCAACTTCAATGTTCACTTGAAAGCAAAACACTCACGAGTTTCTGTTCCCTGTAGCAAAGATAACCTTGAAACTGAACATCTGATTTTAAGCTTCACCTGTTTTTTGTCTCTCTCTCACTTCTTTTTTCTTATGTCCTGTTTTTGCAGGAGCCCTGTTTGCCTGTCTCTCCTTTCTGGAGAGTTTAACCAACAACGTGTCGTCCGCAGTATTCAACAGTATTTATGCTGCTACAGTGACATGGCACCCTGGCTTTGCCTTCCAGTTGTCCGCAGGACTCTGTGTCATTCCTTTGTCTGTCCTGGGGTAAGTGAATCATTCGGTATTTACCTCACCCTTAAATGACCAACCACACGGAGCCACGCTTCCGCCAGACTGACTCGCGTTTTCGTTTAATTAATGCTGCCCTCTGCTCTACCGCCACCATTTAGAACATGTTGGATTATAAACTGTACTTATTTTTATTATTATTATTATTATTTTTTTTCTCATGGTCCTACAGGACCGATTTATGGAGTGGTAGGTGGCAGGTGTGGGGCTGCCCTCCACAGATTCGGTTGCATAACACAGTTCTTTTTTCTGCACAGTCCCGGTTTCCAAAAAATAGAGAAATGATTTGCTTTACTTCAGAAAGCAAGAAGTTCCTCATTTCTTCTCCAGCTTCAGCTTTCCTGTGACATGCACATTGTGTGTATGTGAAAACTATACCATGAGTCAAGGCTATAAACGGATACTTACCCGTTGCACATTGTGCTCTCCCACTGGTTTTGTTCCAGTGAGTTGACAAAGTAGTGCTGCTTAGTCAGTCCTGAGGGCGTAGCGTGAAACATAAAACTCCTTGAGTGAGTCCAACTCTGTCACATGCCCTGCTTCTACTGTTACATAGTGGGTAGTTGCAGAATAACAAAGTCTATGCTTCAACAATCTCAATCTTTTTTTACTGTACTGTACACACCAGGTGATACAGGAAAAGATGTCTCCTAAGAGTTTGCAACGTATCACTGTTTTTTTTTTTTTTTCCACATTTCAGGGTGGTAGCTCTAGTAGGAGTGGATGTTCCCAAAGAGGTCAATGGGCGAGAGCCTGTCTGCTCAGACGAGGAGAATTCTGAAGATCAGAACGAGAACAGTCGTCTTCTCGGCTGAGCCATTTGGACAGCCAAACCCTCACCAGCACTTTTCTCATTTGCTCACCCTTTTCCAAAAATATCTCAGTGACTTGTTTTCAGACAGTTACATCTCTTTTTTTATTTTTTATTTTTTTTTATTTTGCCAAGATAGTAACATGAAGAAATATTGATGTGCATCTAGTGTAGCGGGTCTTGATGAGGAATAGTGTGGGAGCATCCTCAGAAATTATTTATACATACCTCAAAATGGTCTAACTCTGACGTTACAAAGGGATTGTGAGTATTTTGTTTTAATACATGTTTATTGTGAGATTTAATATTTTGTATCCTTGTGTCTCGGGTGTAGTTGAAATGACCTCTTCCGTCACTCTGTGAAGACATTTCATGACATGCACCAAATATGCAGTGTTTACTGTATAAAACTGCTTAAGCCTTTCGCACAAAAGTAGACGTTTGATTTTGCCCATGTAATATAGAAGTGAGTAAAATAATAAGAATCCTGGCATAAATAGGAAAATTGCACCACCCAAATCTGTGATGCAAGTCAACCACAGATTGAGGAAGCGCTTTTAAGAGGAACCAACTGATGTTTTTTTAGATGTCTATTCCGCTAAAATGTTCCTGTTTGTTCTCCAATGGAATTGTTCATTTTCTTAGACATGATAATGAAGTAAAGACCTAAATTATATTATATGGGAAGAGCATAAACCTATGAAGAAGACTCAGACCACGCTGTATGGTCTGTATGGAGTCTTCCTGTTGCTCGCTTAAAACCACCACATATTGTATGTGCTGTTTCTTAACAATACTCTCCCAGTTAAAAGTATGCCTTTGATGGAGGTCTTTGTCTTAATGGAAATCTGTCTCACTAATCGGACTCAGCTACTGGCGAACTAAGACACCTGTCTGAAAGAACCCAGGCGCGGGACGCAAGAGTTCAGGCTCAGGGACAGAATTTTAATGAAAAACAAAGCCAGATGGGCAAAAAAAAAAAAAAGAAACAGCCAAAGCGCACACACAAATGCAAACCAGTAGAGGGCGACAAGTCACCCTGATATTATTTGATATTTGACGGAACCATAAAAAGTGGTACATAATGGCTGGAGACCCATCTTTGGGATCCAGGGACATGATCAAATCGCAGAAGATTCGGTTTCACTATTGGGCACGTTCAAACATTCAGTTGCAACCTGACCTGTCAAAAACACAGTATAATATTTGTATGTGTTACAATAAACAGTTTGACACCAATTTGTGCTTATTTGTTGGTGTTTTGGGCTTGACTCTCATTTGAATATGAATTCTGGATCATACGACAAGCATGTTGGATTGGTGCTGTCTTTTTGATATTGTCCACTGGGTGTCACTCTTGTTCCAGGCACACAGTTGCACATAATTACTATATAGAATTTTCATAATTACTATCCTACGCCTACCCAATTCTTCTACTCGTTTTAGTTTAGATTATTCATCCATAATTTTGTCTTAAAACAGTCATATTCATCTTACTTTCTAAACAGTTGATTAGACTGTAAGCATAAAGCAGAGCTACTCCTCTCCGAAGTGTTTCTGTTTTTTACAAAGGCAACAAAGGGGGTATTGATGACTCCGCATTCAACCATAACAAACTTTATTATGTGGAGAGTGCAGTCACGGTTGAATTTAATGATCTGATGGCCAGTTGAGAGCTGTCTGCATGTAATGTCATGGTCCCCAGCAAAAGAAAAGCTCCTCTTTAAGGGCACAATAAAATCAAGTGCAATGAAATTATGTTGAAATCAGAAAATATTATTCTTTATATTCTTTAAATATTATTTATTTATTTATTTATTTTTTTTGTTCTAAATTCTGTACTGAATTTCTAAAAGTTACCACCTCTCTATCTTTGTCCTCTACATACAAATGTCCTTAGTGTGTGCACATGCGCAAATGCAAACCTATTTTTCTTATGTGCGTGCCCTTTCTCTGGGACAAAAGTGAGACTCAAGGAAACCGTGTAAGCATGCAAATGGTGTGTCGTATGGATGATAAATGGACGTCAGACATCCTGGCGGGAACCCCGTCAGATTGCATGGCTGCTTAGTTACTGGACCAGTGGGTTAGTGTGGAAACAAAGAAGTGTGTAACCGATGTGGGCCACCACAAAAGATGAATGAGATGGAGGAAATGTAATAAAAATTCCCTCGCGTGAATCTGCTCTGACTATGATTAAAATCAGATACGACCGACACATGATGTATCACAAGGTATCAGTTCGGCTTTAAATGGGACCTGTTTGTTATGGGAAACCACGAGAACATAAAGACACACTAAACACGAACGGCCTCAGTCTGAAAAAAAGATGTTTCAGGCTGCCTTGCACTTAAGAGAAATAAAAACTTAACATGGCAGTGAAAGTGTGTGCAATTTCCTCTCCCCGTTTTTTTGAAAACCCTGGTCTTACATTACGTGTCAGCCTGAGCTTAATTTGTGGAAACTGAGATGACGTCTGATCATAGAGTGCAGTTACTCCATTTCCATCCTCAAATCTTAAGATCCGTGACTGCAGCTTGATTGTAAGGTAATTTTGACACCGAGTTTGAATGAAGTGCAAAGCCTGAGGTCACACTGCAACCAAGGGTTGGAGGGGGAGGGGGCTTGCTTGGCACCAAACGTGAGGTTTTTCGGGTTAAATTAGATAGAGGTGTGGTGAGCGGTGACGATAGTCTGCACTGTTTTCCCAGGGGTAGGGAGCTCGGGTGGGAGACGGTCTTGGTGGTGGCTTGTGTGCGTCTGGCACGCATGGGGTCGATGAGGATTAAAGGGAGGTTTGACAGTGCATGGTTGAGCGTGGAGGCAGGGGACCGAGGGGTCTTTGGTTTCTGGTTTCCAAACTCGCTGAGTCAGCAGTACGATCATCTGCACCACACCACATCACCAAAGGCCCAACCTCTGATGTTGATCCAGGAAGTTAACAGACCTCTCTTTATCTCACTCTGGTGCTCCCTGTGAGGAGATAATTCACTATAATATAAAAACCCATTTGAGGTGGTTTGTGTGACTGGAGCGATGGGGCAAATGGAGATCGTTTGAGGATGATTTGCTCACACCAGGATCCGCTGAACGTTTATTTTAATTCTTAGTCTACACTCTCAGATGCACAGGAAATTAAAAGACACATTCAACTTTTACATGCTACATTTTTACTCCTGATGCCGGTGTGTTGTTTGTGTATGTACCAGAATGACTGTGGACAATAAGCAAGAACATTTTGTCTCCTATTGTCATCTAAACCATCGGTTGGAGGTGACTCATCTGTTCAGTCCTCCTCCACCCCTTTTTCCTTCCACAAAGGTCACACTGCTGTGCTGCTTCTCCCCTGCTGGCAGGGCCTGCCATTCGCCGTGGATGGTGCGCATGACATTTCTCTGATTGCTCCGATCATCCAATTCTCCCCATGTGATATCCGTGTGTGCTTTTTAATTGTCTGTTGTTTGTGTCTTCTCTTAGCCAAGTGTTTGTTTGAGTTATGCCCCAATTACTCCAATTCCCTCTTGTGCATTTTAAGTGATGGGTTCTAAACACTTTTAGACGAAACAATCTTAAAAAAAAAATCATTATTTTGGCTTTTCTACTTTCCCCAAGGTTGTTGTCTTTTCTGATTTATCTGTTCATATCGCTGAGACAATCCCATGTGCCCACCCCATCTCTGCCTCATCTGGATCCCATGGCTTCATGTGGTTACCACTCCTTCCACAGATGTCTATTCCCCGTCGTAACTGCCAATAATGTCTATTTCCTGTGTTCCCCTACGGGTCCTGATACCTCCCTTCTTCACGTCCTCCTTATTTTCTCTGCACTACTCCACTTGAGAAAATTGACCGGCTTTTTTTGATAACGTTTCAAGTAAAGGTGTTTAACCGCCATTATTTACACGCGGCCCCAGCTGCCCTCATCTCTGCATTTCTTTTGCCGTCTCCATCTCACATTTAAGAGAAACGAATTGGGATTAGAAACACGGCCTGCACATCTCCTGAATGTGTTTATCCATAACTTGCGTTGCTTTAATTGCAGACATCCACACCTAAAGTGAGGTGATGAGTGATATGAAAAGATAAAAATGTGATATATGGATTGAATACTTAAGTAATGTAAGATTAAAAAAATCAATCAAGCCTCCACCCTGACACTTTTGACTGATTGGAGGCAGCTGTATTGCATCGTTTTCATAGCCAGGTCTGTGTAAAACAAAAGTTGATTGGTCTTACTGGTGATTCTAAATGTATCAGTGTTAAAAGCTTTAGTTCTTGCATTAAGACGGGCTCCTTTAAACACTGGGAGTTAAATTGATTTTCCTCCCGGCCCTGCGTGGGAGGACCGAGCTGAAGATGTGCTGCCACCCTGCTGAGAACACCATGATTACAGTTTACCGCCTGAAAGCTATGAATGTCATTTGTGTGGACCACTGTTCCTATCTTTAGCCGCGTCGCCTGCTGGTGAGCCGCAGTCTTAAAGAACGGCATCCCCCCACATCTCCGGAACGGTGGCAGAGGAAAGGTCACTGTGACAATCAATACTCTGCCTGGTTCTGCTTCAGTGCGTCGGACTAATCAGCCTGCTGCCCGGATTCGTGGAGATGTCAGGACCTGATAATCAGAGAAGAATGGAAAGAAGAAAGCTTAGTAACAGCGATACGTGGAAGCCTTTCAGTGTCTGTAATTTCAGAGTGTCATTAATGGTCCTCCTGACATTTTCGTCATCATTATCCTTGTCATTATTCCTTTTTGCCGTCGTCATCATCTTGTGCTCAGTTGATTAATCTGGTCTCTTTTTCCTCTGGTCTCAATTTTCCCTCTGGAGGTTTTATTGTCTCTTTGGGTATATTAACAGCAGCGTGTGTCTTAAGTGGGTTCACACTAATTGCATTTGGTCGGGGCGTGCTCTTAAACACACAGACGTGAGCACACAGGCGGACAGAGAGAGGAACAGTATCTCTGGTCAAATCAGAAGCTGTCCAGTTTCACTCTAACATTACCCTAACCACAGAGCCAGTAAACCTTCTCTTTAGCCTCACTGGCGAATGGTAAGCCGGCATGCCGTGGAGTGATGTTAGAGCCACACAGGCACATCTGTATTTATCAGATTTACTCAAACCCCACCCCTGCTCCTGTTCCTTGCAGTGAGCTCATTTTTTTTTTACAGCCTCCAGTTGGCTACGTCGGCTTTTTCGCCGGTCTATTAATAGGTGCTTTTTATTTCAGTTTACATTAGCTTGGTTTATAATATAAGGAAAATGGCTTAACAGTGGAAATTGTTAGCAAAAATTATGATATGATACAGCTGTTTGAATAAAATAAATAACAAAGGCTAAAATAAAGGATTAGTCTTATTTAGTCTTTTCTCCATGGTCTACACTTCAAATACACTGATCAGGCATAACATTATGCCTGATCACTGAGGGGAAGGGCCTCTGAGGATCATCCCACAGATACTTGATCAGTTTGGGATCTAGTGAATTTGGAGGCCAGGTCAACACCTTGTTCTGTTCTTCATGTTTTTTTGAGTTGTTACTAAAGCGTTCCTGCGTGTGTGCCTTTGTCAGGCTGCATCCTGCTGGGGATGGCTGCTCCCATCAAGGAGTGTCATTGCTATGGGGTGGGGGTGCCTGGTCTGGTCTCGGCCACACCAACTGTTTGTATTTTAATTGTGCCCAATGCCAGGTAAAGCTGCAGGGATGTTCTATTATAACAAGGAAACTTGAGATTTTATCAGGATAATGTCAAAGGCCTTCTTTTAATGTGCCATTTTTAAGCTTGATTTCTTTGTCAAAGCTTGAAATGAAGGCTATCTGCTTGGCATCCCCAGCCACTCACAATCACGTTTTTTTTTTCATGTTTTTTGGAGTTGTCCCTAACGCGTTTTTGTGTGTGTGCCTGTGTCTGTGTCAGGCTGCATCTTTCCGGGGATGGCTGCTGCCATCAAGTAGTCTCATTGCTGTGGGGTGGGGGTGCCTGGTCTGGTCTAGGTGGGTGGTACATGTCTAAGTAACATTCACATGGATGCCAGGTCCAAAGGTTTCCCGGGAGAACATTGTAATGTCACAAGATGATCAATGTTATTTATTTCTCCTGTCAGTATTTTTAATGTTGTGGCTGATCGTTGTATTTTAATGTGTGGATGAACATATAGACGGTGTTTTAGTATTAGAGAAAGTCAAATATGGGACTATTGGATAAACTCTGGTGTGTATAAAAAACAAGGCACGTAATACGAACTTTTTTACAGTATGAAGACAACAACTGAGCTTTATGGCACAGATGAGTGGTGTGGTGTGGTGGTTAGCACTGATGCCTCACAGCAAGAAGGTCCCAGGTTCAAATCCATGAGCCGACTGGGTCTTTCTGTGTGGAGTTTGCATGTTCTCCCTGTGTCTGTGTGAGTTCTCTCCAGGTACTCCAGCTTCCTCCCACCATCCAAAGACATGCTTGTTAGGTTAATTGGTGATTCTAAATTGGCCATAGGTGCGTATGTGAGTGCGAATGGTTGTCTGAGTCTCTGTATTAGCCCTGTGATGGACTGGAGACCTGTCCAGGGTGTTCCCCTCCTCCCCGCAACCCTTCACAAGACAAGCGGTTACAGAAGACGAAACTATTTCATGTGAAGGGTAAAAAGAGTTATCCTTTAAAGACCACCAACACGAGAAGCATGTTAAAAGCATCTCCAAGAGAGCTGTGTCATATTCAGCTCTGTGGCAGCTGGTCATGATTAACTCTATCTCTGTGTTTTGTCCATTTCTTGTTATATTTTGTACAAGCTACAAACTGATTGTTAGCCCCTCCTCTGATCTATCTCACCTGTGTCTCATTGTTTCCCTTGTATTTAGTCTCTGTGTTTCCTTCCCACTTGGCCTGTTTGTCGTTGTACTTCATGTCAGAAATGTTTCAAGTGTGCTCTTTTCTGTTCCTAATGATTTTTTTGGGATTTATCTTTGCCTTTTCTTTTAAAGTAAAGACTTTCAGTCCACCACCATTGTCTTTAGTCATGCGTTTGAGTCCTCCTCAGCCAATTTCGTGTTTCAAGCGTCTGCCATAAACTACTGTTTTGTTTTCATCTGTCTAAATTAGCAAATTCCCTTGATGCCCAACAATGGAGTCAAATGACCCATCTGGACCAAGGTTTTAATGAAGGCAGATATCTGAGCTGGCCTGTATTTTGTCTAACAGGCCTCTGCTGTGAACCCAAACACAAGGGAGGAAGTCCACGTCCCATTCGGTACAGTAGTAGATGATAGCATGTTTTGGAGTTGAGATGAAGGGGATACCAGGATATAATGGAGAATTTATTGTCCATGAAGCCCCAAGGGCATCCTCCCTCTATCCTCTCTTCCTCTCCAACAGTGAGGGAAGACTTGCAGCTGGAGCGAAACTACTGAAAAGTCCTTGAGCCTTTCTTTGTTCCGACTGTCATCTGCAGCCGGGAGAGACTGGGACAGAAACCTCCTGGAGTGCATTTGCAGAGGCATATACGCTCCCCACCAGCATGGAAAGCCCCAGGACGCAGATAGCATCCCAAGGCCTGTTTTGACCTTATCATTTTTTTTTTCAGAGCTCTCTTCTTCCAGCTGTTATTCCAGTCGTATTTGTGTCTGCTGGAACACTGCTAACATCTGTGCGGTGTCTGCAAGAGATTGATGTGAGTGATATCAGCATACCCCAAACATATACGAACATGAACATGTGGATTTGGAGCACAGAAATCACATCTGCTCACATGCATGCATATGCAACTGACAACCAGACATGTGCACATGATAGCTTTGTTGGCTACCACCCAACAGTTGGCTCTATTTTTTTTTTCCTTTATTTCTATATAGTGTGATGACTATAATGACAACACAATGGGGGTTTACTCTAATATCTCATAAGCCTGGTAATGTGAGAGTGTTTTATATATGTTTGCCAGTTTTCTAGTGTTTTCTTATTTATTGCAAACCAAATCCCAAGACTTTCAAATACTCTCTACAAACTCTCTTCAAACAAATGGCATACGGGTTTGATGGTGTGGCGGTGGTGATGGTTTGTGTGTGGGTTGGGCGTATGTGTCCAAAAATGCTCCTTGTCTGTGCCGTGCAGTGACATTATAAGAATTGCAAAAGCAGCGGTAACAGAAGTCATGCTCCAAAAAGGATTCATGGAGAAAATAACACTGCAGAGATAGGCCGCCACCGATACTTGTTAACAAAAGAAAAAAATCTGAAATAGCATTTGTTTAAAGTGCATTGAGTTTATTCTTCTCCTGCCCTTAAACCCAGAAACTCTTGAATTATTTCAAATTACTTTTACTGTTTTATTTGACTAAACAAAGCACAAACCTCAACATCTAAACCTTTAATAAGGTTGTTGAAGTTGTCCAATCACAAAAATCAGACATAACATTATGACAACCTTCCTAATATTGTGTAGTTTTCCCTTGTGCCTCCCTTGTGACTCATCAGAGAATGGACATGGGCCTTCTGAGGGTGTTCTGTGGTGTCTGGCAACAGAATGTTGTTAGTGGGGGCCTTTGGGTCCTATGGGTTGAGGGGAGGGGCCTCTGGATCATCCCACAGATACTTGATCAGTTTGGAATCTACTGAATTTGGAGGCCAGGTCAACACCTTGTGCTGTTCTTCATGTTTTTTTGAGGTGTTCCTAAATACCTAAGGTATCCTGTTGGGGATGGCTGCTGCCATCAAGGAGTGCCATTGCAATGGAGTCGGGGTGCCTGGTCTGGTCTCGGCCACACCAGCTGTTTGTGTTAAAATTGTGCCCAATGCCTGGTAAAGCTGCAGGGATGTTCTATTACATCAAGGAAACTTGAGATTTTAGCAGGATAATGTCAAAGCCCTTCTTTTAATGTGCTATTTTTAAGCTTGATTTCTTTGTCAAAGCTTGAAGGCTATCTGCTTGGCGTCCCCAGCCACTCACAATCATGTTTTCGGTGAGGCTAAAAATAACCAGTTTGTATTTTCCTCTAGTGCCCACATAGTTCCCAGTTCATTCAAGCTGTTGCAATGCAGAAGTTTGATGTGTATGTATATATTTAGTTTGTCTAAATTGTGCCAAGCTAAAGAGATGACAGCTGGTATTTTACTGCGAGGAAACCACTGGTCAAACACCAATCTATGTCGGCCTTCCAGCTCTAACTACGGTGCAGGACCATGAATTTAAGTATAAACCAGCGTGGACACGCTCACACAAACAAGCCCCACAAAGATTGCATCCAAACACATTTACACTTTTTTTCCACATTCCTCTTCCTCGCACATTATTGCGGTCATTAATGTTGTACATGAGGACAATATATTT